>NW_026000240.1:24568159-24644130 GCF_001458135.2 Marmota marmota marmota | reverse complement strand
AAAAAAAAAAAAAAAAAAAAAAAAATCACACTGGCAGTGACTTCCTTTGCCTGTGGGCAAAACTGACCCATCTAGAAATAAAGGGAGATAGATATAAAGGGTTTCAAATCCTGGGAGTGAGTTTTGTTTTTCCATTTAATAATGCCAGGTTTCAAATGGGGAAGAATATGCTTGTCACTATTACACTCGTTCTGTTTAAAACGCATCCAGGGACCTTAGTGGGGCTCCATCAGGAGTGAGAGGGTCCCCATGCTGCTTCCTGAAGCCGTAGAGAACTCTACATCTTGGCAGGCGTCCCATGCCCCATCACTTCTTTTTGAACACTTGATGGCACACCTGGTCACCACAGGTCAGCTCCTGCAAATGTCAGAAAGTGGATGAGTGGCTAATAAGCCAGGATTTCCAGTTACCCAGCACCTGGCCTTTGTGGTATCTGGGGTAGGGATTGGGGGTTGGAATAAAGAGGACACTTAGTCATTTTGGGCAAAGTGCATTCCTCAGACCCAATCTACCGGCATGCCCTGCAGATAGCAGTAATTTGATTTTTGACACTCGAATTGAGCTTGAACAACTATAAAAATGAAAAATGTAAAGAAATGACCCTCTTGGGCGGGATTTTTCCTGCTCCCATGATTAAAGCAACATGGCTTAATTTATAAATGGTAGTGGAGTCACAAGGAGAGGAAGGATCCAGTATGCAAAAGTGTTAGAAAGGCCAGGACTGGGGAGGATGAGCTGCCCTTCCATTCTGTGAGCTTTCTGGGCTCTGGTGATCATACTAGTGCCCCGCAGGGGCACAGTGAGCTGCAGCATGGTTCCTCCAGGTCTAGCCCTTCGGCTGACCAGGTACTGCTTTTCATCCAAATAGAGAGAGCCCCAGATCTTATCTGCCCCTCACTGATCTTTGAAGAAGGAGGAAAAAAGAATGTGGGGAAGACTACCATGCTCTTTGCAGTTGGCAATAGATCTGTTGTCTCAGCCCCAGGTACCACTGGGATGGTACTACAATTAAAAAAATCCATCATATAAACCAGTGCAGGTAGGGAAAACTGTCAGTAGAAAACACAGAGAATGCTTTCCATATATCATCAGCTGACACTGCCTCTGAAATAAAGACCTCCGGTGAAGCAAGCCTGGCTCTGAAGGGCACCATGGTGACCTGGATACTGACACTGGAGCCAATGACCTGCCTGGGCTCGGGATAGAGTTCAGTTGGTAGAGTGCTTGCCTCGCATGCACAAGGCCCTGGGTTCAATCTGCAGCACTAACCCGCCACCCCCACCAAAAAAAACCCAAAACCAAACAGCTCCATAGGAGAATGAATGAGCAGACATTGATTTAACAGATTCATGAAGGAGGGAAACATTTTTCAGCATTTGAATGCTGGGCTTACAAATTGCCTTCAAGATTGAAGAATGAAAAATTAAGCTGTCCAGATAGTTTATTTGAAGATACTGGCCATTGTTCCTACTATTCTGTTCTAGTGCCAAATTAATCTGAAGTATTTGGGGGTCAGGCAGACATACCTCATGATGGGAGGTCAGTGCCTGGGGCAGCCCAGGCCCAAGCTCCCCCTTCCACAAGCCATCCCATGGTCATTGAGAGAAGGCCTGGTCCTGCCCTCCTCCAGGGCATTTTAATTCTGTGGCTCGCATTTCTCCTTGGTTGGTCTTTAACAGGTTCCCTGCATTTCTCCTTGGATCTTGGCTTCCTAACTCAGCATTTTCAACTTGCTTTTTAATTGCGGTCGTTCACAGAAACAGCCATATAGATTTTCTTCCTGGAGTCCCCTGAGCCAGATGGCAATGACTTTCTAACTATATGACCACATACATTTGGCTGGAGCTCAGGGGAGGAGCACAGAGCCATTTTTCTTGTCAAAGCCCCTGGCCAGGTGGCCACGGGAGTTCGTGGAGGCAGAGTGGAAGGAGCCGGGCAGACCTCAGGACTTACCAAGTGCAACTTGTCCCCCTCTATCCATTGCCTCCAGCCACGATTCGGTTTCTCCCCCTTCTGCACAGCCACGAGGACATCGCCTTCCCAGGTGATGAGCGTCTGCAATGACAGATTCCCAGGCAAATCACATGTGAGGTCTTGAGAGACTGAATATGCCAAAAGCTGTAGCTACAATCCCTGCAGCCATTGCCCGGCTCCTGCTGGCACTCAGCCAGCCAAGTGCCTCCCAATCTCATTTTCCACACACACCCCCCATTCCAGCTAAACCGACTGACCCAGGTTCCCTCTGTTCTCTTTTAAAGAATTTTATGCTACCATTTTATCATATAGTAAAGATAGCATTTCAGGCCAGTGGGGAAAAGATGACAAATTTGATGGTTAACCACGTAAAATTCTTGGAAGGGGGAAGTTCCTCAAAGTCAACAGATAAATAACAAACCAAGAAAAAGAACTAGAGTGTCGCACCAAAGACCTGATTTCCTTATATATAAAGCGCTGCTGTAAGTCAATAAGAAAAAGATTGCCAACCTAATAGTTCATGTCTACAAAGGCCACCAACAGTGTACCAGGGGGGGAAAAAAACCCTAACAGATGACTTTTCAACGTAAGAAAAATATGTTCAACCTCACTCGCAATAAGACAAATGCTAATAAGACTGTTTTTCAGATACAATTCATCCTGTGGTCAAAGACAAAGACTTTTGCTAACACACTGAGTTGGAAGGGAACGTGGAGAAGCAGGTACCCTCATACCTGGCAGGTGGGAACAGAAACTTTTTCAGAGGGCAATTTTATATTCCCCTTCAAAATACAAAATTGCATATTATCTTTTAGAAATTCTACTTCTGGGAATTTTTCCTACAGGAGTCACTTTGTCAGGACTGTCCTCTGTAGAATGTAAATGGAGGCAGAGAAGCTCCTTAATTAATCAGGGAGGTACCTTCATGGCTCTCTTGCCAGTGTTTTTATCTAGAACCATATGACTGGTCCTTGGTTCCCTCCAGGCAATGAGGCCAACTGGTCAGTAGCTCAGGGACAACAGTAGAACTCATGATGGACACCAAGCTGAGCTGACCAGCAAGGCCTGTTGGAACCCCAGAGCACTCCCACCCCTGTGCACAGATTTACAATTATACACCCTCCAAATTCTTCCTTCTGTTCTCCACTTTCCTTCCTAATACCATCTGCACATCCCCATTCCCCCAGGTGGTCCTCCAGGGTCACCTGCCTCTGTGACTAGAGTACACCTGCTTATGCACCTGCTGTCTTTTGTCCTTGGGAATGACCCTGATGCTAGTTGGTTTTTTTGTAAGTATGCGTGAGCCATCTTATACCTCTATGAGCAATATTATGCTACAGGCCAGACGTTTACTTTTTTCTCTATCTTGTAACCCAGTTGGTGATAAACTGACCTGTGGGTTCTTGATTTTTTTTTCCCCACTATCTTGTGCATTCAAGTCTGTTTTTTTTCGGCACAAATCTGTTTTCTACAGATTGTTAAATCTCCCTATTTCTAAAATAATATTTGACCTTGACCATATTATATACTTTATGTACAATTTTATTCCTCCCCATTTTCCTCCCCAGTGCATTGAAGCATTGTTTGTTACAGCAAAGGACTGGAAGCTTCATAAATTCTGTCAGAGCGTGGCTGGTTAAATATGGTGTGGTTCTTCCCTGCTAGGCAGCCAATGAAAGAACACAGCCACAGCATATTGTCTAAATTAAAAAAAAAAAAGCCAGGTGCAGAGCCCGTGCATGAAACAAGGGGGTGGGGTGGGAAGCCTGCACGGAGATGTTTGTATGTGTTCCCTGCAAGGAGGTAAAAGAAGCCCTTAATGGTGATTTTCCTTAAGGAAGGACTGAGCCAGGGGGCCAAGGAAGGAAATTTAGATTTTTGCATGCATTACTATTCCCAAAACAAATTTGAAAAGAAAATTCTACATATTTTCTAAAGGGAAAGTAAGTCTCCTTTTCCCTCAAGGCTTCACATCTTCCAAGGTCTTAGAGAAGTTCTAGTCACAGGCTGCTGTCTTCAATCTTCAGGGAGGGAGAAATCTCTGGAATACTCATTTGCTGTTGTCCATCATTGGTCTAGGACTTGGAGATCTCTCCCAAATAGATGACATAGAACTCTTGTCTTCCACTCTCCCTCCTCCTGTATGGCCTCGCACCTGATGGTCGCTAATACACGTTGGTTGAGTTGATGCCCATCTCTCTCAATAGGCAGAAAGCCCCATGATAGAAAGGCTACATTGTTGTGCACTTCTGCAACACCACACTCAGCACAGTGACCTGCATTGCTGGATAGGTTTTACAGTTGATTTTGAGATAAATCCACTTGCCCCCTCGTCTTAAAGAAGGTCCCCAAACAGTGCACAATGACCATCAAGATGGACAAGGTATGGTTACCGTCCATCGATTTGACCATCTTCCCCATTGAGTTCAAGACCCCGAAGACAGGAAGGGGGATCTGATTCATAATTTTCTAACTCCTGACAGATGCCTGGCGTATACTAGGGGCTCAGCAAATTTTATGGTATATGGAAGGAAATAAAAAAAAAGTTAGCCCAAGTGGACCTGTCCTAATATTTTATTTCAATAATTCATATTGGGCAGCAAGATGAGAAGTTATTCTGACCCTAAAGTAAATTGGTTTCCAAAGAATCGTGGAGATACTTACCATATGATAGACTTATTCCTTCACAAAATAGACAAGGAGAAGCAGCATGAAGAGCAAGGTCAACTGAACTAAAAAGTCTCCAACTCAGTGTGCTTTTGGTTGGAGCCCTCCTCCCTGTGTCAGAGGAGGTTTAAGGAACAGACTCAAAGGTTCTCAAATATCCTGAGGCTGAGGAAGGAAGTGGATATAAGTGAGCAAAGTGGTTGCTTTTGAGGAAGAGGATGAGGAGGGAGGAGCCCCAGGGATGAGCAGGTTTGCATAGAGTAAAAGAGAGAAGCTGAGCCCCACTGTGATGTTCCCTCTCACAGCGTCCAAGGCTGACATTCAAAACAGCCCTTTCCCTTAGTGAGATACAGGTAGTGTATCAATGTTCAATTTGCAGAAGTTGATACCTGTACTGTGGATACAGAAGAGAATATCCTGATTTTTTTGGAAGTGCATACTGAATTATTTAGGGGAAATGCATCTTTCAGAAACCAGTGTGTATGTTGGGGAAGGGAACAGGTGCTAATGATAAAGCGAATGGGTGATCTCCTGGTGACAGGCGGTCTTTGCTGTATTCTTGTGACTTTTCTGTAAATTTGAATCACTTCCCAATAAGTCCTTTTAAAAAGGAAAGTGACATCTCTGAGAGCATTGAAGGAGGCTACTAACATGCTCCGCAAGGCTGGTGTCCCTCCCACCACATGCAGGGCCCGCCCCCTTGCAGTCCCCAGTGCCACCCTCCTGAGGAGGCAGCTTTGCCCCTCCTTGGGGTCCTCCCCTCTCCTCCTGGGCACTGTTGGCCATAGCTGCTGTTGTCCATACCACTCTTCCAGCCCTTACTGCCTGCTCCAACTCTGACTGCTTATTATTTTTTGTTGAGATATAATTCCCAAACCACAAAACTCACCCTTTTCAAGTAAACAATTCAGAAGGTTTTTGCAAACTCACAAGGTTGGGTCATTATCACTGTCTGAGCCCAGAACATTTTTATCACCCCAAGAGAAATTTTGTACTATGAGCAGTCACAGCCCCATGCCCTCCACCCTCCACTTCCTGACTATGAATTGGCCTATCCTGGATATTTTTGCAGAAGTCATACAACACATGGCCTCTGACATGTGGCTTCTCTCACTCGGCATGTTTTCCAAGCTCATCCACACTGAGCATGAATCAGCACTTGATGTCTTCTCATAACTGCTTGAGACCCCATTTTTCATTCATGGATATGGATTACTTCTTTATATTTTATTTCTTTTGAGGTGGCTTGTGTATTTTTGAAAAAAGGCTTTAAACCCTCTTAGAAAGAAGTCAGAGTGGGAAGTTAGGAATCTCTATGACCCACAGGAAAGGAGGAGGGATCTCTGGCCCCTTAGAGAAGAGGCAATCCCATTACAGGTCAGGCTTCATTGCTCCTACTCTGGGCTGGCACAGAACTGGGCATCTCAGGGCCTTTAGGGCCCCTGCCATCAACCACACACATCTATCCTTCAAGACAATAAGTGGGGTGTTTTCCAGAGGATTCCTGAGGGTGACCAAGGAGTCGAGAAGCAGAGCCCTGGAGAACATGAGCACGAGGATTACCAGTATTACACTCCCTGCACAAATGCACACACACACACACACACACACAGCTCAGGTGTGCCCTTGGCCATGACACCTGAGTTAAATTGACAGACTTGCCCACCCTGGCATCCCCTTCCAGCTGCAGGGTTCCAGTCTAGTCATGGGAAGTGAGTGGTCCCATGGGCAGCTGCCCCGTGCTGTGGTTCTCATGGGAATAGACCTTCATCCAACTGGAGGTGATATATCTCTTCCCACCATTCTCGTGTGTGTGTGTGTGTGTGTGTGTGTTTGTGTGTGTGTGTTTTACCCCTGGCTTTATGCCACAGGGAAAGAGGAGACAAGCAGTGGAAAAGAGGTTTCTCCCTCTCTTCAGGGTAACCTTCTGATAAAGAGAGGAAGGAGAACGGAAAGTGGAGGGGAGAAGATGTGCAGGTATTGACGGTTGGGTCCTTTAAAGGTCAGGGGAGGCGGGAAGGGCATCATTTATTTCAGGAAGAGTGAGTTCGCTACCATCTCTGGTAAAGAATGGGTCAGGTCAGAGAGGACAAGTCAGATTTCAAGAACCCATGCCCTCAACTGATAGGTGAGGGAAATGGAATCCTTTTGAACTGATTAGTTTGGAACAGCAGACTGATGCAAAAATTCCAAGACAAATTTTCCTATCCGTGGTGGTGTCTGATGAGTGGCTTTTCACCATAGTTCAGAATCACCTCAGTCCATCATGCCTCAAGGACAAGGGACGTTCCAGGGTGCCTGCTCTCTTATGCCAGAACTGCTCTGATAGAAGAATTTCCAAAATGCTTTTGTCCCACTCTTTTCCTTTGTAAGGAGCATTAAATATAATTCAGCCTGATGGCTGAGATTATCAATGCTGCAGGATGGTCTGAGAAATGTGTCCTGCTCTCTTGGCTTTAGAGTCAGCACCAGAGGCCACAGCTGTTCCTCCCACCCCAGGAGAGGGGCCAGAGCTTATGTCCCTTGCTTTGGGAGAGACTTCAAAAGAGCTCATGGCTAAAGGTAAAAGCAGGGTGGAAGGCTCCTTCTTCACTGGGGCTATCTCTTGTTGGGGATGAGGACATACATACCCAGGACAGAATACTCAATCTTGCCCTTCCTCGGCTTGGGAGCCAGATGGTTGGTGGCTGAGCTGACACAGAGGGAAAGAATGCTACAAATATCCAGATTTCTATCCTTCTATAAACTGCCCAGACAGTGAACAGTCAATGGCACCCAAGATACATGACAAGCCAGGGAACCTTCCTTATCTCCTGGACGTGTCATCATCAGGGCTCGTTATGAAGTTAATGATAGGTGGGGGAGTCCTTAAATAAGACTGAGACTGGATTTCTCCCCAGTCCTGTTTGAAGGGTTGCTTTCTGCTTGCTTTTGGGGTTCCTAAGTATCCAAGTACAGTAGTCTCCTTATCTATGGGGGTATGTCCCGAGACTTCCAGTGGATGCCTGAACCATGGATAGTGCTGATTCCTATTTATACTGTGTGACCAACAGGGCTACTAAGTCACTAACTAGCCCTCGGTAACGTATACAGTATAGATATGTTAGACAAAGAAATGACTTACATCCCAAACAATAAGGAGCTGGCAGTGTGCGAGTTCACCATCTTACTCAGAATGGCTTGCAATTTAAAACGTATGAATTATTAATTTCTAGAATTTTCTATTCATGACGTTTGACTGTAGGTAACTAAAACCACGGAAAGCGAAATCTCTGATAAGGGTGGACTACTGTAGTTCATGCAACATGGCCTTTGGATGCACAGAGGATTTCCCAGATTTTTGTCCTGTGAGTTAAGGCAATTATAGGACAGAAGCCACCAATCTGTCAGAAATTTCCGAAACTTACCAGGTCTATATAAACCCTGACTTCATGTAGTCTACTGATTTGTTGTTGTTGTTACTAATTTGCATATTTTTCTAGATGAAAAAAAAATTTTCAGCCAGTTAGGATCATCTACAATTAAGATATTTCATATAAAAATATTTGAAATTTCAACATCTCTTGAAAAAGAAAATATAAATCTGGCGCCTTAAGGCCTCATTCCTCCATGGCTTGAATGGGAGCTGAGCAGGGCTGCCACATTGCCCAGTGGGCCAAAGCCACTTCCCTTGCCTGTGACACTCCACCGTGACCCCTTTGCTCTGCCAGCCTGCTCATGCATATGTGGGGCTGGGGCTGGGGCTGGGGCTGGGGCTGGGCAAGCTGCCTTCGATCCTGGACAGGTTGCAATCCTTTCATCTCTCCTGAACCTGCCTCTCCCTTCTACTCAGTTTTCAATCACTGCTCATTGCCAGCATCAATAATTCCATTCTGGTTTTTCTTCCCAGGTTTTTCTCTGTCATTTTACCACTGCGAAGCCCAACTGCTTCTGCACAAAGAGCGTGCAAGTGAGAGCCATCGGCCCGTCAGTACCTTAACATGCCTGCTGTCCAGGCCCTTTGTGTGCTCGTCAAACTCGACCCCGACAGTGAAGTCCAGGTCGTAGTTGCGGAACGTGCTGTTGGTTTTCGTCTTGAAGTTATCGCCGTTTTGTTCAATGATCTTTGTCTGAGTTAGACGTACTGCGATCTTGCGGGTGGCAAAATCAATATCTGTTGGCGAAGGGAGTTGTGGAGGTTAGGATGCGCTCAGCCACACTCATTCATTTCTCTAACAAGGCCAAACACTCAGGACCAGGAGACAGGGATCAGGTGGGAAACAAGAGTTGGCCTATCTGGCCAGACTGGGCACCACAGGCAACTGCCAGGAAAACAGAGGAGCCTCTTGGCATCTCCTCAGGAGCCCCGAAGGGAGGGAGAGGTGGCAGGCAAAGCTCACCCTGAGCTGGGGCGTGGCTCTCATTGCGCAGGCGCGCTCACACCCACCCCTCGAGGCTCCCATTGCGCAGGCGCATGCACCTCCACCCATTCCAAGGCAGCACTCAATGCTTTCTGATGCATTGGGCTTCCACTGTAAAGATTTCATGGGTTAGAAGAAAAACTACTTTGAAAACCCCCAGTCTTGATCACGGGTAAAGATGAAAACTTTTCTGCATGTCCACAGCAGGGAGGGACAGTTACAAACTTTTTAAAAGTCGGTTTGAGGCTTCAGTTACCTGCCCCCAGCATGGTCTTAAGTGTATCCTAGACAATAAGCGCTTGCTCTCAGACTTTCTTTTGTGTTTTAAAGGAAAAGATTAATAATCATTCAGCTTTTTAGTGAAAAAATTTGAACAGATCAGAGTAAAAGGAACCCAATGTTTTCATCATCCAGATTCAACAAAGATCCAGGATTTGCCAGTGTATTCTAGCTCTGTTGTTTATTTTGCTTTGATGTGGTAAACCACGTAGTATCTATGTCTTAGCAGTAGTTAGTAAGAGGGAGAAATCTATTTTTGAATAGACACATTTAATTTCCTAAGCTTTGCATGTTAGAGAAGAAGTTCAGTGCTGAGTCCGCCTTCTGGCTGACCTCTGCCGAGTACACAGTGTCACTCAAGCCAAAAAGTCATTGTCCTGAGGAACCGATCCAGAAACAGGATAATTCTGAAGCTGCCAAGTCCCTATCCCTGCTATGAATGTCAGCACATTAGTATTTAAGCCCCCTTAATGCCTGTGAACTCTTCACAAATCTTTGGATGCCAGTCTAAATCTTCATTGCCCCCACCCTGCTCCCAAAAATCCCCTTATAAGGTTTTTAAAACCCAGAGAGGTTTATTCTTTCATAACCCCCAGGGGTAAGAATGGTCTCAAGAAGAAGAATAGTGCCAATGTATTGAGTGCTGTCCTCAGAATTCCCACCCCCTGTCTGGGGTAGGAAGTGACCGAACTCCTTATTGTGCACTGTCTGGTAAGGGACCAGTGCTGCTGTACCCATGACAGAGGCCAGCAGGTATCAGCAGTTCAGGGCGCTCCTGAGAGCTTGCAAAATTCACATGTCTGCAACCCTTCCCAAGATGGGCAACCATCACTTCCCCTCTCTCTCTGTCTCCCTAGTTCCTTTATCACCCATTTCCTTTCAGACTCTTCTGGTCACTCTTAACTCCTTCCAAAGGACCACAGTGAGACCAAACTGGACCACCAAGCTAACAACTCACAATAGAATCACATTTGCTCAGGGTTAGTCTTTTGGACCCTCAATGGTATAAAATCAGATTTGAATCTTAGGGAATAATGTTGAGTAACATTAGCTAGTTCGGGAGGTAAAAAGATTCATACCTGCATTTTAAGGTGAAAGGAGAAATAGGTTCAAGTTGGCATGAGAGGGTGCCTGAATGCCAGGGTCTTGCTCACCCAATTATTCCCCACAATTTATGGAGTACTTGTCACGTCTAATAATTCAAAAGTGGGTCCACAAAACAGTTGCCCTGAAAGACCACCTAGGAAGATGTAAAAGTTGAAGATTTCTGGGTCCTGCCCCAGGCCCAGAATTTCTGGTGGTAAGCCCAGTGATTTTAAATCCTGGACTTACTCATAGAAGTTGTTTGGAGGAAGATCTCCATGGTTTTAAAAAAATTGAAAGCCACTGTTTAAGCACCTCCTCATCATGTTATAGGTGAGGAAGTGGAAATCGAGGAAGGCAAGGACTTGTCTAAACATATAGAGCTGAAACAGAAGTCGTAGGGGCTTGGTAATGGTATGGATGTGCAGAGGGACCCAGTGGGGAGGAGAAACAGTAGTTTTGAGTTTGAGTAACCATGTTGAGAGTTGGGGAAATAAAAGAGGGAACTGATTTTATGTAGGTACTGGGGACTGAAATTAACCAAATTAAATAATGTGCATGTATGAATATGTAATAATGAGTCCCACTGCTGTGTGTAATTACAATACATCAATGAAAAAGATTTAATTTTATGGTGAAATATAGCCAAATTTTAGGTAAGGTGAATAGGAAGGGCATGCTGTGTGGACTCTTGGTAATATTTGGGGTGATAATTATCATACTTTTTGAGTCCAACTCCTGGCTGAAGTCTACTAGAAATGGTGCCCCATGATAGAACCTCCTTTGGGAAACCTTGCTAACTTCATTCTTAAAACAAAACCACAAGCTAAGTATATTTTGTTATGGATATGAGGTTTGGATATGAGGTGTCCCCCCTGCCCAAAGCTCCTGGATTAATGCAAGAGGTGAGATTATTAGATTATGAGAGCCAACATAATCAGTCCATCCTAGTTTGAATAAAATGACGGGCAACTACAAGCAGGTGGGGTGTGGCTGGAGAGGGTGGGTCACTGAGGGCATGCTGTGGAAGGATTCATCTCCCCTGTGGCCACTTCCCTTCTCTCTTTGCTTCCTGGTTGCCATTAACATAGCAGCGCTCCTCTGCCATGCCCTTCCACCATGATGTTCTGCTCACCTTTGACCTAGAGCACTGGAGTTAGTCCACCATGGACTGAATCTCTGAACCAAAGTAAGCATTTCTTTCTCTAAGTTGTACTTGTCAGGTATTTAGGTAATAGTGACAAAGAAACAACAACAACAAAAAAAACCTGACTTAATACACAAATTGGTACTAAGAAGCGGGGTTGTTGCTGTGACTAACTTCTCTATGTGGCCCAGAAGCCTTTGGAAATGGTCTGTGGGAAGAATTTGGAAAAGTTTGAAAATTCAGGCTGAAAAAGCTTTAAAATGTTGTAAGCAGAGCTTAATGGGCAATTTTGTTGGGAGCTCAGAAGACCAGCATACCAATAGGAAGGCAGAATGTGCTCATGAGTTTTCAGAGGAAAACGGGGACTCTTTTGGGATTGGACTAGAGGCCATTCATGTCATGATCTGGGAAAGAACTTGTCTAGGTATTGCCCATGTCCTGAGATTTTGTGTGAGGCTCAATTTAAAAGCAATGGACTAATTAATCTAGTAGAGAAAACTTCAAGGCCCCACAGCATTTAGTCAGTGGCATGGATTTTGCTGGCAGCTTTTAGCCAGGTTTACTGTGAGAATTCAGAGCAGATGGCAGAGCCCAAGGATTTTTAAAACTTTCAGTTTGGCCAGATAAGTGGATGTTATTTAAAATTGAGGCCAAGAAAGTTTGTGGTTGTTGAAGAGATCATAGTCACTAAAGAGATCCTAAGTACTTAACACAGAGAATATAGGAAAGATGGCTTGAGGGCATCTCAGCATTTGCAAGACGACACCCATTACAGACTCAAGGGTGTAGAAAGGAAAATTTCTTTAAGAAGAGATCATGGGGTCATCCTGGTCACCCAGCAGGGCTTGAAAGTGGTTTCACCATGCTCATCTACCTAGGCACTCAGAACTGTGCAGCTGTGATCCCAGGTGGTCCAGCTACTGCTTGATCATGCAGAAGGCCTTGGCATCATTTATAAGGTGCTGGTTCTGTAAGAATGTGGGATGCTGGAGTTAAGGGGCTGTGAATGTTTCCAGCAATATTTCAAAGGAAGGCCTGTAAGGTCAGGCTAAGTGTAGCAGTGTCAGAATCTCTGAGATGGTGATGAGTGAATTTGTGAAGTTGAAGCCAAATTGAGGATAGATACCCCAGGAATTAAGAGATACTAATAACATGTACTTTCTGCCAAGGAAAGCTGCAAAGGCTGAGGAGACAGCCAGACGAGGAGAGAGAACATGAGTGCTGCGACCAGCAAGACCAAAGGGGCAGGATGGCTCCAGCCATTTGGAGAGCACATCTTGCCACCATGTGTCTTAGATACTGTATGCAGATTTATGGGGACCGTCTGGTTTTTTTATCATGCTTTGGTCCCATCCCTTCTTTTTATGCCTCCATTCCTCTCTTTTAGAATGGGAATGTTTACTCTGTGCCATTGTATATTGGATTGTTGCAACTTGTTTTTAATTTTTACAGAGACTCATAGCCAAGAATTTGCCTTGAGTCTCAGATGAGACTTTGGACTTTCTTGGACCTTTGGAGCAATGCTGGAACTGTTAAGATGATGGGACTCTTGGAGATTGACTAAATGCATTTTGTATTGTGAGATGGACAAGAGATTTTGGGGGCTCAAGGGTAGAATGTTATGGTTTAGATATGAGGTGTCCCCTAAAAGCTCTTATGTTAACACAGGAGGTGAAATTATGAGATTACGAGAGCTATAACCCTCATCAGACTATCCTAGTTTGAATGGACTAACTGGGGGGTGGGTAACTATAGGCTGGTGCATGGCTAGAGCAGGAGGGCTACTGGACGCATGCCCTGGAAGAGGGCATCCTCTCTGAAGCCCCTTCCCTTCTCTCTCTGCTTCCTGGCTGCCATGAATGGAGCAGTGTCCCTCCACCATGCCCCTCTGATGTTCTTCTGTCTCACCTTGCGCCCAGAGCATTGGAGTCAGTGCACCATGGACTGAACTTCAGAAACTGTGAGCCCCAGATAGAATTTTCCTCCTCTGAGTTCTTCTCAGGTATTATGGTCACAGGGATGAAAAATTGACTAACTCGTATTATGTCCATTGTACCGATGAGGAAACTGGCTCAGAGGAGTTGTGTTGTTTGTCCTGGGTTTTATAGTGTGGGAGCAACAGACATGGCATTTGTACCCAGGACAGTCTGTTTCCAGGTTCAAACTGGACTTCAAAAGTGCTGGGAGGACCCAGTTAAACCACTGTCATGTGTGCACTTTCCATGACTGCCCCAGGTAGCACTACCTTCTGATTCTTGTTAAAGTTCCCCTGGAGACCCAGGGATTTCTGGATGCAGCTGGATGAGCTCTCCCTCTTCGAGGCAGTTTATGTTTTGCAGGACACTTGCATGCTGCTTGCCAACAAAAAGCAATTGTTTTCTAGGCCGAAGGCTCTATAATAAGTCAGAGCTGGAGCGATCACCCTCCACCCACTGTACATGCTCTGACAGTTCATTTAGCTCCAAGTCCGTGGCTTAGGGAATGGTATACGAGCACATCAGAGCCACACAGCCTGCAGGGCAGGGGACGCAGGGTGAGAGAAAGGCTCTCTCTGCTACCCTGTGCTGTGAGCCCTTGGAGGCTTCTGGCGGCCAGTGTCTGCAGAACCCAGAGTTCCTCATCTCAGTTCTATGAGAAGTTTAGTGGTCAATAAATGGACTCATTATTAACTCAGTTTGGGAAATGAAGAATGAAAACCAAGAAAAGCTGTTTTCTGCACTAAGAAGCATCACAGAGCCTTTGAAATAAGAAAGATGCTCTGTGACTCCAAGGAGGGATACAGGAGGCAGGTTTCCATGATCCTCTGTGGCCACAGAGCCCCTCTGTGGTGGGACATCCAGCCTTCCAAATATTTCACAAAACACCAAATGGAAAGGACTGACAGGACCTTTTATGAGCCACTTATCTTATCCACTTTGGCACCAAAACCATGGAAATATGTGCTGTTCCATTTTTCTCCCTTCAAGACCACTGAGGTTCTCTTTAGACAAGACCAAGTGGTCAGATAGTTCTTTCCTTTTCTTTTTAAATGTTGTGTATTTGTTTATTTATTTAATACCTCTATTCTATTCTATCTATTTATTTGTTTGTTTATTTATTTATCTATTTTGGTGCTGAGGATCAAACCCAGGGCCTCACACGTGCTGGGCAAGCGCTCTACCACTAAGCCACAACCCCAGCCCCAGGTATTTCTTATTTAAAATGGATCCTCCCTTGGAATTCCTAAAAGCCACTAAAGAATTCCTTCCATATTCTAGTTAGTACAAACACATCTGTGGGGGAGAGGGGCTAGCAAGAGGCTAATATGTCACATGCAAACTCAGATCTCTCTCTTTCTATCCTAGAGATACACTCTAGCAAGTCAGGTGATGTCTGTGTGTCTAATTCTAGTCCCATGGCTGGACAAGTGCCTTGTCCCTGCAGCCATAGTGGAGCTATTAGTAACCACATTGGGTTGCGTGAGGATTATGGTAAAGTTGATGGGGTTAGTGAAGATCTTTGCCCAGTGGCTTGCATTGGTGGCAGTGGCTGCACAAATGATAGCTGCCATCCTCACAATCATCATTACTAAGCCTGGGGTCCCCCAGGTCAGCTTCTTCAGAGTCTTTTGCATTTTCCCCGATGCTCTCTGAACATTTGCTCCCTGAATCCTGTTGCAGTCCTCCCAGCTTCCCATATCTCATGAGGCCCGGCCCCAGCCTTGCCTCCTGCAGCCTGTCCTGCCCTCCTCACCCTCTGCCCAGGCTGCACCGTTTCACCTCCAGGAGACACTACCTGGGGCTTCCTGAACTTTTTCTTGAGGTCAATTATTCTGTCTTCCTTAGTCTCACCTCTGCCAAGACAAAGACAGTGCTCTCCCTTTGCTCTGTGTACCGCACCGCCCCCCCCCCCCGGAACCAAACACAGTAGATGCTCAAGAGATACCATGGATTGGCTAATGGAGGCAGCATGGTCCACGACAGTGGCTCTCAAGATGCTAGCAGCAGCAGTGGTACCTGGGAACCTGTTAGAAGTGCAAATTCTGGGACACGTCAAAGAGAAAATTCTGCAACCCGTCCCAAAAGCTCTGTGGGTTGAGCTCTGCTTGTTCTTATAAGTCTTCCAGGTGATTCTGTATGCACCAAGTTTAGTACCACTGGTATAAAAGAATGAGGAGTGAGGGATAGATTTATCCCTGAGTCCCCAGCTATGTGACTTTAGGGAAGTCATTTTCCCTTTTTGAGGACCAATTTTCTCATGATAAAATAAGGGGTTATTGTGGTGACGATTTAGTAAACAAGATGGTGAAATGCTTTTTGCAGTATTAGGGAACTCATGGGTCTTCACGTTGGTCTCTACCCTTGACCTTGACTCTTTGAGTCTAATAGGGATCATAGCAGTATTTCATCCAGAGCAGCGTTCTCATATTTATGCATCATGTATGTGCATCCCTAGAGTCACCTGCCACTCCATGGAGCAGTCCAAATAGTGACTGATTCCTCCCACTATCATCACAGCCTCTCCTGTGGGCTCCTTCTCCAGCCTGGTGGGACATTTCCCTGCCTGGATCAGCTTCCTCCCTCTATACTGTGATTGAGCGGTTATCTCCTGCTCTGGCCCTCTGTGCTGAAGTCCAACCTGTGCTAAACCATGTTGCTACAGCCACAGTTAGGAAGGTGGGGGGGGGATAAACAGAAATCATCTATTAACCAGATGAAATAAAGGGGAATGCTCCAGGCAAAACACTAAGGAAGAATCGGAAATTACAGAGAAGTTTAGAACTGAAGTGTCCCCCAGCAAGTGAGTCTATTTCTGCTCTATGGATGTGGAAATTGAGGCTCAGAGAATTTAAGTGGTGGGTTCAGAGTCACCCAGCTAGAGAGCAGGGCTCCTACCAGTTTCCCTACAAACACAGTCTGTTTGTCATTCACAACTAAAGCTCTCTAATAAAAATCATTGCTTGTCCCTTGTTGCCTGCAAAAGTGGATCACAGCTAAAAATGCCTATTGCTGAGAAAACGGGTTTGGCCCTGTAAACACCAACCTTAGTCAATCTTCCTGACCAGTGCCGGGGGGGGGGGGAATCTTATTAGGGGTTCTATGCAAATGGAATCAAGCATCACGTGTTCTCTGTGTTGAAAAATGGCTTGGCTTCCCGGCCACCCTTTAGTGTTTGCACAGGCCAGTTAATCATGTCACCTCTGCTCCACCCCAGGGAAGGGGGCCAAATATTCTGCTGGTAGATTCGTTGTTGGATATTTATAATCAAAAGGGTTTAACTGCAGCTGTAGAAAACACACGCACACGGATCACAAAAACAGTTTCTCTTTGAACTTTGCAGAGGAAATTATTTTCCTGGTATGGTATTTTAACACCAGGGTTATCAAGCATGTTTTATCTGCTCTTCTGGATTAAAGGTATCTCTGAGCCTGATTTATAACCAGGTGAAATGAATTTCTATTTCAGAAGGAAAGGTCCAAAGGCAAGCTATTTCTGAATAATATATATGGCTTATAGCTGCGGCAGAAGAAGAAGGAAAAAAAACAACACTACCGAAGTGATTTTATTAAAGCATACTTTTCATAACCGCATTTTGAACAATACAAGCCATAACATTGAAATATGAGTATGCTACGAAACATTAAAATGCTTTGTAATGTGCTTGTGAAAAAAAAAAAAAACTAAAGTTGCAGGCTAAAAGGGCAGCTGCTCTTTGTAAATTAAAGAGCAAAGATGCACATGTATTCATCACACGAGATCTGAGAACCACTCAAAGAGAACCATTCAGCTTCCGTGGGCTTCGAACCTGGACTCTTTAATTCTCAAATCATTGGCACTTTTAGGCAATTGTGAGAAGCAGAGTGGAAGAGCAATCTTCTCCTTTTTTTTCCATACCATTTCCTCCTCCAGAGAACACATTTAGGGAGGAATTAGACTGGCCCCCTGCCTGTCTCCTTCTCTCATTCCCTCCTGAACAGCAGGGGTGGGCTGGAGACCCCGTGTGCCTCCTGCTCCTGCACCCTGGGTCACCCCAGGGTGACCAGGAGCATCCCTTCTGTCTCCATCTTTGACTCTGCTTTGAGCTCAAGATCTTATGTCATAGTCTAGAGCTCACCACTGGGATGGGTGTTAGGGTAGACAGGCAGCCAGCATCTGCAAGGAGGTCATTAGGAAGCGACCACACTTGTTGTTGCCACCTGACTTTTCCCACCTCTCAGCACTTTCCATTTGAAAGTTCTACCAGGTACCACATGGTCCAAGTGAAGACTTCGACAAGGTGTATAACTCTGTTGATTTGTCCGCAATAGCAGGAATCCATGTCAAACAGATTGATCCTATCAGACGTTCATTCATTCATTCGTTCATTTGTTCGTTCATTCATTCATTTTCACCCAGGGATTCTGAGTGACCCTCTTGTGCTCTGAGCATCCTGTCTGCCTGCTTTTGATACCTCCATCCTAACAAGCTTTGGTCAGAGTGAAGCTCCTCCCCTCCTACCCCACATGCTTGGTACCCTGCCCTAGACCCGTGCTGTGGAAAGAGTTTGTGTTAGATGATAGAAACAGGGCTCCTGTCTAGGACAATTTCCCAGCCACATGTGGCCCCAGGCAAGTCTTTCCACCTCTCTGGGCTTCAGATTCCTCACCCTGTAAAATGGAAAGCATCCCTTCTGTCTCCATCCTTGACTGCTCTGAGCTCGAGATCTTATGTCAATATGCCAGGTTCAATATTCTCCTTGGATGTGTAGTGAGCATCTAAAACCAAAGTCTGCAAAACAGAATTCCTAACGCACCCCCCACCAGCCTCTGACCCTGCCCACTCGCTCCTCCCCAGCCTTCTCCATTTCAGGAAGGGATCACCATCTTCCTGGTTCTCAGCTCCATACCCGGGAGTCATCTTTGAATCCTCCATTTACTCTCATCTGCAAGCCCCCTTAAGGTTCATCTCCAAACTATATGCTGGACCTGTCCTTTCTTCTCTTCTTCCACAGATACCACCCCAGGCCAGGCCATCACTATGTCCTTCCTTGGCAGCATAGCAACCTCTGAGTGGACCTTCCTGCTTCCTGTCTTGCTCGACTCTGATTCATCCTCTATGCTGTACCCAGAGCAGTCTCACAGAATATAAAGAGGAGCAGTTCCATCTCCCCATCTTAGGGTCACTTGGCTGACCTCTGCCTGCCTTTCTAACCCTTCCCCCATCCTCACCTTCCTCCTGCTTCCTACTCCCCAACACTCACCTTCCTGTGGATGTGGCTTCCTGAGCATCCCTACAGCCTTGGCACTTGGTGACCCTGTGCCAGGAATGACACTTGTCTGCTTCAAGACCTGGCTGCTTTGTCACCTCCTCAGATGGCCTTCCCTGACCACTCACCCCCCTCCATACCATTATTCTTGTTTATTTTCTTGAAATCACTCACCACTACCTAAAGTCATCTTCAACTGTTTGCTTGCTCTCTGCCTCCTGCACCTGCAGGTAAACCCCCTGAGCACAGGGACCTCTGTCCTCATTCTATGGCCAGTGCCCAGAATACTTCCTGATGTGCCGCAGGTGCTCAATACATTTGTGGAAAACTGAATCAATTAAATTAAATAATGAATATAGAGCTCTAGCAACAGGGATTTTCATGGCATGGAAATAATATGTGCTTGCACTCACTGCTGATGCTAGACGGAGGGCTCATGAACATTTGCGGGGTGGGGTACAGTTCAGTGGTACAGCACTTGACTGGCAAGTGTGAGGTCCTAAGTTCTGTCCCCAACATCACCACCATCACCACCACAGCAAAACCCGTTGGAACAGAATTTTGCACAATAGCGATGTTCAGGAATTTTCCTGGCAGAGGAGGGAGCTGTCTGACTTTGGTCTCTAAGGCTACTCCTTTCCTAGTGGAGCGTTCCAGAGACCCACCAGAACTGCTTGCCACAGGTGCTGCTCTTTTAAGTCTGTGATTATTCCTTTAAGTGCAAAATACAGATGACCTTTTGTGAATTAAGAGAAAAATGGGGTTTTCCCCAGTTGTTTATTTATGGAATAAAAGATCATCTAAATTTAACATTAAGTAATTTTAGGACACACACCTTCCAATATACATCGCCATCTTCACTATTAAGTTATAAGTTATAAAAATTATAAGTTATATAAGATTTTCATTTTCTGGGTTGAGTCCTTCCTGAGGCTTTCCCACCCAGTCACCAAATATGACTGGACATGTCCACGTCCTCCCCTTCTCAGCACCGCTCCTCCTGTCTTCCTAAGGCTGGGCAACAACCCCTCCAGTTCTCTGACAGTCTCCTCTGGTCTAGTCCCTCCTGGGATGGCAGAGTGAGTATGATGACCTCAGCCCCGGCCACTATCCAGTTGCACTTCTTCCCAGGGGCCTGTCCTTAAGGGATGAAGTCCAGATGTGATAGACCACCTTGAACATCCTGCCATCTCAGACTTTTCTTTCACTCCCTTCTTTAGCTCTGGCAAAACAGCCCCTTCTAGTCTGTCAGGCCTGTGTCCTTGCACTTGGCCATGGGGCCGTGCCTGCCTCCATCTCTGCACGGGGCATTCCTCTCCTTCCTTCAGAACCCACCCAGAAGTACTTGGGAAGCCTTCACTGACCCCTGTACTGAAGCCCCCTCCACCATCCTGCACACATGGCTTGTTACGATTGTTCTTTGTAACTCTTGCCCTTTTGGGACCAAGGTACCCACTGTCCTATCTATGACCAATTTTTATCTTCTTAAATGCATCTCATTCTACAGATCATTCTTCCAACGTCCCTTTGATGTTCTTCCCACTGAGGGTTCCCCGGGGCTTCCCTCTGAAAGCAGGTAGGGCTTGCAACACTCAGACTGGTAGAATCTGGTGGAAGTGATACTTGCTGGTTTCTGAGGCTGGGTCACAGCAGGCCAAGCAACTTCTACCACCTCTCTCTTTGGCTAGAGAAGAGGCCACACGGGGAGACCACACGTTGATGTTGGCACATGTTCTTCACCCAGCTGAGGTCTCAGCCACCAGCGAGCACCAACCACCAGACATACATGTGGGTGAGGATGCCTCTGAGATGACCCTAACCTCGGCCATTGTCCAATTGCACTTATTCAGAGCCTGTGAGCAAAAACCATAAGGATGAGCCTTCTCAACCCCAGAGCTGTGACAGGTAACAGAAGATGTCTGTGGTTGTTTCAAGCCACTATATTTTGGGACAGCTTTTCACAGTAGCAGAAAACAAGAACACCATTTGTGCATGACTGTCACATAATGATCTGCACCAGTTTGATCCCCCTGTGAATAGACAGCAGGTCTAACATTGCTTCAGGTGACATCCATCTCTCCTTCCACAAATAGCTGCCAGAGCTCTGGCACCGGAGTCTCCTCCTGGGAAGAGCTAATAGACTCTCCGCCAGTGCTCTTTAACATTACTAGGATCCATCCTGGTACCCGTCCTCTATGGCCTTCCCTTTAAAATGTCCCCATTTCTCCGATTCCCCCATCTGACCTGAAGGAGGACCTCAGGATGTCACAAATTCCTCAGGATGAGAAACTTCACCAGCTGCTTGCCTCAATGTCAGGAAAGAGCCTAGAGCCCAGGTGTCCAAGAAGGCAGGAGAGGAGACACGTACCATGGTCTGACCTGTGGCTCTTGATCTTTGACCTCATGACTTGATAATTCAAGGCAAACCCAAAGGTTTCCACGGTGTGTCATTCTCCTGAGGCTGGCAGCTGAGTCACATGGAGGACGCCAATGTGTGGAGTGTCACTGGGAAAGTGACAAAGCTAGTGTGCTGCCCAGACCCATATCTCTACAGAACCTCCCTACTGAGCCAACAACCAGAGCCTCAGAGAAAGCCAACTTCCTGGCACTGGGGGCTAAGGTCTAAGAAAGTGACAGTTCTTAGGTAGGGAATGAAGCCATATCCAGTGGGATTTACACTTCTGGGGATTTGCAAAGATCTCCACACATGGTGTTCCCAGATGCCAAGTGTCTTAGTGCTCAAAGGGCAGGGAAGGCAAGCTTCGTTGACTTAAGTGTTGGGACAGCAAGCCTTCCCTGTAGCCAGGCTGTGGAGGACTCTGCACAGACCCGCTGAGCTGCTATTCGCAGGTCGGACTGAGGGGGCAGCCACACCTCACCTGCTTCTGGCTGAGACTCTAGAGACCTGTCTTCAGTCCCTGCCACCCAGAGGAAAATCAGGTTCCCTGTCTCAAGGGTGGGATGATGACTCTGGCTGAGGATTTCTGTGTAGAACATCTTGGACTCGAGATGGGACAAGTTCCTCAGGCTCTGACACCCTGTGGGCTCTTGGCAGCTGGGTTAATCAGGCTACAAGCATGTCCACATTCCATGTCTAACTAGTACCACCACCTGCAGGATTCACCCCAGTCAGCAAGGTGCCTGCTACTCCTCGATGCTAAAGAGACCCTGGTACAAGGGGGGGTCAAAGAGTTTGCTCATTAGAATGAGATCAGTGTCATATGATGTTCAATTGGAGGTTTTGACTGAAGCTCTAAGAGACAACAAGTATTCAATACTAAGGAGAATTAGAAAGACCAGGCCAAAGCCTTAAAAGATGGAGACACCCAAATACTGCATACATGACTCGTGATGCCCTCATCCACATCATATATATGTTGGTGTCAAAAGGTCCAAAGGAAGGCTGCTCTTGAGGAGGATTTCTTGGACAGAGCTGTTGGCACACCCTGCAGCAACCCATCTCTCCACAGATTCTCCCACTTAAGCCTGAAGAGTTGGGCTCTAGGGGCTTACTTGCAGAGCTATCGGACAAGTGGAGACTAGGGTTTCTAATTAAAGTCTCCACAGGAAAGAGCAGAAAAAGATACAAAGGTGCTTTCTGATGATATTCTGTGAGTCCAGTTTATTCACCATGTGGCTGAGACCCTGAAACTTCCCAATAACCCTTGTTACAGTATTTCCCATTGTTCCAAACACCATCACACCCAACCCCATCTAGAGAGACAGACAAGGTTGGAACTATTATCCCTATTTGGCACCTGAGGACACGAAGGTTCTGAAAGGGTAAAAAACTGGTTTCAGGTCACAGAGTGAGTCCTCGGCCCCACCTGGGGTGACCACTCTTGGCTTCCTCACCTGCATGGCATTGTTCAGGATTATAGATCTATGCTCCAAATCAACCACCCCTGCATAGGTTTAGAATTCCACTTCTACTGCCACTTGTGCAACAGGGACAGGTAGAGCCTGAGAGGAGGGTTTTTGCCTCCTCTCCCCCAACCCCTGCCTGCGCAAATATGTAGAGGGAAAATTCTGATAGTCCAGAGGAAAAAGAAAGTTATGCAGTGCTGGAAGCTTTCGGCTGAAGCTCTAAGAGACAACAGGTATTCAATACTAAGGAGAATTAGAAAGACCAGTCCAGAGCCTTAAAAGATAGAGACACCCAAATACTGCATACATGATTGTGATGCCTGAGAGCTCTAAGCTCTGTCAAGTAGGAAATGCATCCCAGCTTTCCTTAATTGTTGGCATGGTAAACATATGTATTAAGCTAGAACTTACTCAACTGCACAGAAAAACCCATGATTCCCATTCTTGGAGAGACCTCCCACCATCATATCCCATCATATTGGGCCTCTGATCCCACCTGCTCATAGCCGGATAGGGTATGTGTTTCTGCCAGCCCCCAAGAGACTCACCCTATTGTCAACTCAGGGCACACTGAGAGGTAGCCCAGATAAGCAGAGGGTGGTTTGACCCACGTGACAAAGCCTCTTCTAGCATTCTGTGGGCCTGGTTTTCTTTAGGCAGAGAAAGCTTGCTAAGTGTCCTTTACAAGGCTGACAAAAGAGCCAGCAGGGGTCATTTGTGTATAACGTCAGACCCAAATGGTTATCAAAAGATGGCCACCACAAGGCAGGATGCAATCGGGTTCTTCTTTCGAGTTAGGTCATATCGTCTGTGTGTGGGTGTTTTCTATGGGCCAGGCACTGTGCTAAGGAATCTTATTTATTATTATTCCCAGATTGCAAATAAGGAAATAGAACCTCTGAGGATTTGCACAAATTATCTAATTTTTCACAGCTGTAAGGAGTGAGGAGTGAGGATTTGCGTACAAGTCTCTGGATCTGTCCAGAGGGCCAGACTGATGTCCTCTCCCACATCCCCTTCCCTCCTGCCCCCTCTTGCCTCTTACCCAGGGCCTTCATGTAGCCTTCAAAGTTGTCATTACTCTCCATCTCCCAGGTCCCATTCTGGTCCCTCGTCATGGTGACGGCCTCTGGTCTGGTGTGAGTGTGTGGAGAAGGTCGAAGAGCAGGCTGCAGGGAGAAGGTATTGAGAGGAGGTGTTTTTTATAGCTTAGTGGACCAGGTTTATGGCTCTGAAGATAACTGATTCAAAGGTCATATGTACAACTCAAAGGAACTTTCCTTTCCTTGGCAAAGTTCAGCAGGTCTGTGAGCAAATCAGGCACAAAGTTCTAGTGTGGCCAGGCGTATGTGTGTGTCCCAGTGACCTCCACCTTATGCAGGGCCTGGAGCAGCTCATTTTTGGCTGGCTGGGCTCCTGCAGAGCCCCTGACCCCACACAGAACACTCCATCCAGTTCCTGAGGAAAACAAATACCCAGTGTCCACCCACATACACTACAGGCCACCATCAACTCAGCCAGCCATGTAGCCAGCACTCCTGACCAGGCTGGTGGCACTGGGAAGACGTAACCCACCTCTCTGCTCTACTCTGTGCCAAGCAGCATTCATACTGCACCTAGTTTTAGCTCACAAGAGCTCAGAATTGTGTTTAACATCCTCCTCTTACAGATAAGAAAGGTTCCAGAAGATTAAAACACATGTCCAAAAATGACTTGTAAGTGATTGAGCCCGCATTCAAACCCAGGCCTGTCTGTCCCAAAGCCCTTCCCTTCACAGCTTGCTAGGTCAGCTTTGAAAGAGGATTGGAACCTGACGTAGGAGCCTTCCTCTCCTTGCTTCTCAGAATGGTGTGTGTGGACTTGCAAGCAGCAGGGTTCCTTGAGCAAAGCCTGTCTGGAAACATGAACGGGCTGGAAGCAAGCCGGACCTGGAGGAAGGGTGGATGGGAGGCAGAGGGGCATTGCGACTCTATTTAAGACCCCCGAGGAAAGCCAGCAATGGCCTGAACCCAGGAGGAGGGTACATAATTGGCACTTGGGCCAGGAATGTTGGTTCAGGAATGTTCTCCAAATTGGCTGTCCCAGGAGATCAGATAATGGGTTGGTTTATAGCACTGACACCTGTTCTGGGACATGAGGACAGTCCAACGCTCCACAGAAAGAAGTGTGGGCTGCGCTGGATACACCACGAGTCCCCAAAGAGAGGCCATTTTACTGGGGCTATTTTGCTGTAACACATGTATTCTTCTGCTGTGAAATCTAAGTAAATGGCTCTGCCTGTGTGCTTTGAGGGATGTAAAACAACATGTTTACCTTTCAGCAAATACACAATGGAGTCAGGAAGATGGCCCGGGGAAAAAGGACTCAGCTGTTATCAAAAGGTCAAGGTGGGGTCAAGGGAGGGGGGGCAGATGGGAAATGAACTGAAGCAGCTAGACAGGACGGGACAGAAAGGGAGCTTTGGGGATTCATCCTCTGAGGTCCACCCAGAAGCTACTACATGCTCAGGCTTCAGGATTGCAGAAGTAGGTCTTCCCCTCCAGGCTCAATTTAAGGGCACCCACATGACCCCTCCTGCCACCAACAGAGTTTACCATAGGTCTCCCCCAAAATAATGGAAGAAAAGCTGGCCTGAGGGGGAGAGCCCTGCAGATTAGGGAGGGGTCGCCAATTGCAATAAGTCAGGAACGTGGGTTTTCATGGGCATGGAGAAAGGAGGCCCTGGTCCTGTGTAAGGCAGGAGGTTGAATCCTATATTCCTGCATAAAGCCCAAACTCTGGAAGGGCCACTCCTTCTGTGAGCATATTCACTAGTCCAAATGTGCTCAGAGACAACAATAAAGTTTATCTATTTAGCTTGATATCTACAGGGGTTTAAAAAAATATTCTGCCCTGCTCTGATACTGACTTGAGGTTTGAATTTATACTTCCAGGCTAGCCAAGGACACTCTAAGATAAAGAGCCCTGGGCTTTTGATATCTATGGGATGTTGAGTCAAAGTAAATGTGAAAGCTGTCTGGAAGGAAATATCAATCAGAATTCTCTGGGATAAATATATCATGTTGAATATGAGCTTATAATCCAAAATGATAAAACACATATAATCTAATTCACCAAGAGCAAGAATTAGCAGTTAAATAAGATTTCTGAGAGCTTTGGGTAATAAAATGAACAAATACAGACTATAAACCAAGTGTGTTTAAATGACTAAAGGGACTTTAGAAGCACTTAAACTCTTTAAAAAGAAGTAAAATAATGGTTTGAAATAGATGAAATTAATCAAGGAGTAGTTTCAGATGTTAAAACTATAGTTTCTAAAATTACAAAGGTAACAGATGGTCTAAACGGCTGATAGAACACTGCTGAAGAGAGAATTTGTGAAATGGAAGAGTCAAGAATATTTTTCTCAGAGGTGAAAATTTAGGAAAAATAATAATGAAATTAAAAAATCTTCCAAATTTAAGAAAAACACAAACTGTCTATATAAGAACAAGAACAATGCAATAATCAGATTGATATCATCATGTGGGCTGGTGTCCTCTGCTACACTCTTCCGCCACGATGTTCTGTCTCACCTCAAGCCCCAAGGAATGGAGCCTGCTGTCTATGGACTGAGACCTCTGAAACCATGAGCCCTCAAATAAACCTTTCCTCCAGTTGTACTGGTCAGGTCTTTTAGTCACAGCAATGAAAAAGCTAACTAAAACGAGGTCCAAGCCATGCTTGTGGTCTTTGGGAGCATCTGACTGCTGGTAGCTGGGCTCCTGGACTCCTCCACCTGCACACAGCCTCTCCAAGGCCCATTTCTACACAGGTCTACCCAGCTCCATCCTCCGTTCTCCTTCCTCTTAAGGTGAGGAGTCTCCTTGTAGGCCAAAGGCCCTCTGCAGGCTGCTGCTTACCTTCACAGCAGGGCGCTATCCTTCCCTCCCTTGGGCAGTGCCCCAGTGCCTTGTACAGCCCAACTGCAAGTGCCCACAGTGGGAACCAGGTACTCCATCAGATTGTCTTTACTTGGAGGAAAGGGCCTGGGAGGGGCTTTGATTTAGTTTTTCATGTAAATTGTGCTCCTTCTCCACTTTTGCTCCCAGAAGGCAGAGCAAGAGATCAAGGGAGCCACACATCCTCATTCCCCCGATCCAGAGATCAAATTCTTTGGTCTAGGAAGGAAGGAACCCTTGGCAATTTTCTTCCTTTCTTTCCCTGTAACCTCCAAAGGTTACACAGCTTCCTCAGTCCTGCAGCAGAAGGAGGTGGTGATCGGGTGGGGGTCAATCCAAGCACTTTCCAAATGTGCTGCCCCCTCCTCGCCAGTGATGATTGGGATGCCCTTGGAATCCCACCCAGCGGGAACAGACCCAAGGCATGCTTGACACATCCCAGGTTAGGCAAAATCTGTTTACCTGTCCTCCCTCTCTTTGAGATCACGCCTGCTTTCTGTTTTGCTCCGACCTTATCCCGATGCCTGGCAGTGGTCCCCGAGGAATATTCAGATGCCCCTGTGATGAGGACTGCTTGTCTTGAGTGTGAGGGAGGGACTTTCTGCAGTAGAAAGCCCCAATTTTCTGTGTATTCTGGAGAAGAAAGGACAGAGGGACTTTGATTCCCAGTGATGCTGTGAGCTAGCAGCCATTCTTCTTTCCCTGACTTCGAATTAAATGAAAACGTTGGTGAGTTGATCAATAAGGTATTGGTCTATGTATTCTCCTACCATTTATCAAATGCCATTTCGTGTGCTAAAATCCATGAAGATGTGCCCATTCAAAAACTTTTATGATATATAGTGTTTTGGTTCCCATAAGTGGTCTGACCCCTGGTTAGAATGACGATCGTGACTCAGAGAGGTTAAGTGTCTTCCCAAAGGTTACACAGCCAGTAAAAAAATGGTGGATCAGACCCCAGAAATTCTTCTATCTGGATTATTTGGCCTTTTTTTTTTTTTGGCATGAAGATTAATGTGTCTTTTCAGGAAGTATTGAGGATTAATTTGGATAGTGTTTGAAAAGAGTTTACTGCCATGGTCCTCCAATGTGGTCCAGTCAGAAACACCTGTTAACTTTGATAAATCACAAAGATTCACAGGCTCTGTGCTATGTCAGCAATTCTGGGCATCTGTGGACCCTGTCACTTCCCAGGTCATTCTGATACCCACCAAAGTGTGAGAACCATTGACACAGCGCATTATGAATGCTAAGGTATGAATGCTAAGGTATGAATGCTAAGGTATGAATGCTAAGGTATGAATGCTAAGGTATGAATGCTAAGGTATGAATGCTAAGGTATGAATGCTAAGGTATGAATGCTAAGGTATGAATGCTAAGGTATGAATGCTAAGAAGGGAGCCAGAAAGCAGGCAAGCAAACACCATGTTCCCCTGAGCCTCAGGGCTGAGGAGAGAGCACGGCAGAGTCAGTGACAGTGTTAAAAGGAGAAGGAAATGGTCCCCTCAGTGCTCCACATCCTGCAGGTGATGCCCCTTACTGAGAGCCAGGCCTCAGGAACAGGTATAAGTAATGACCCTGGCCATGGCCACTCTCATGCCCTGCAGCCTCAGGGCAGCCACTGGGGAGTGTGTCCCTGTGTTTGTGCCAGTGATGGGTTGCTGGTGAGGAGTACCTGGTTGCACTGCCCTGCGCTGGGCAGGTTGTCTACCCAGCCATGGACATCCTTAGGAGGCCATTGGAGCCTGATCAAGGTGGGACCTAGATGCCAAGCTCCTGGGGTCTCCATGCAGATCTTCAGTGCTCACAAAGCTCGGCCGTGGGCTATCAGATTGTCTGCACCAGAAGTCCCGGTGGGAAGGAAGCCTGGTCCTCCAGTGCATGTGAATCATGCTGCTAGGGAGTGCTGGGTCTTGTAGCAGTGAATGGTGACCTATCTCCACTTGTGCTTCCAGAAGGCAGGACAGGAGAGAAGGCAGGTCAGACACCTTTTTCTTTGCCCTTTGCAATCCCCTTGTCTTCCCATCCTCCCTCACCCTCTTACCAAAAGTCAGGAGGAGGTAGTAAGCTGGCAGGGGTCAACCCAAACCACCTGTCCCAAAGATGCTGTCCCTGATTCTCTTTCAAGGATTCCTGGAATGCTCTGGATCTCAGCCACTGGGAACTGCTGCCCACTGATCTTTCCTTGCATCAGACTTAAGGGATAGCTGACATTGTCACCTAACATCATGTGAATATTTCCAACTCATCATGTCTGATCTATTTCATCCTTATTTTATTGCACTTTTAACTAGGGAACATATTTACACTGTTCCAAATTGAAGTGATATTCAAAGATATAATGAAAAGTCTGGTTCACCTATGATCAGTTCCTACCACGGCTATGGCTAAACAAGAAGCCATTTATATTAATTTCTTATGTATATTCCCAGAATTTATTTACAAATAAAATTAAGTATGAAGATATAATCTCCTTCTTGACTTTTTTATTTTTTGGTGCTCTGGATTGAACCCAGTGTCTTATACATGCTAGGCAAGTACTCTGCCACTGAGCTACATGCCCAGCTCTTTTTATTCTATTTTAAGATAACTGAGGCTGGTGTTGGACTTGTGATCTTTCTGCCTCAGCCTCTCATGTAGCTGGGATTACAGATATGTGCCTTCATGCCAGGCTCCTTCTTGCCTTTTTACTCCCAAAGTAAAATACAACTGTCTTAGTCTGCTTTGTGCTGCTAAAACAGAATAGCTGAGACTGGGTAATCCATAAAGAACATGAGTTGATACTAGCATAATCCTGCAGGATGAGAAATCCAAGATCAAGATGCTGGCATCTGGTCAGACCTTGCTTTATTCTCACATGGTGGAAGGTGGAAGGGCAGAAGAGTGGGAACCCATTCCTGCAAGTTCTTCATAAACTCATTACTCCATTCAAAAGGGCAGAGCTCTCATGACCTAAATACCTCTCAAAAGGTGCCCCCCAACATTGTTGCTTTGGAGATTAAGTTCCAAACACATGAATTTGAGGGGACATATTCAGATCCCAGAAATTATAAACTGGGATCCACATTTTTCTTTTTATTTCATGCATCTTGGAAAACTCTCCTTATCAATACAGGAGGGGCTTCTTCCTTCTCTGATGGCTATATAGTGTCCCACTGTACAAGTACCATGATAAATTTAGCCAGCTCTGAGATAGAGATCATTTGGGTTGTTTTCTAATATATGTTATTACAAACAGTGCTGCTTCAACCTGTTTCATAGTGTTTCATATAAACGTTTTGTCCATATAGGAAAAAGCGTTCAAGTGCTTCTCATGTAGATTGTCCCAGTGTGAGAGTTACTACCATCTCTTCTCCCTCTCCCTCATCTATATGCACATCATTATCGGCCCTCTCCCCCCTACTTTCTCTCTCTTTATATACATATATATCACATTCCTGGCAAACCTGTGGATTATCAAAATGACTTAAGTCTATGGGTTGGGGCTGTGGCTCAGCAGCAGAGTGCTCACCTAGTACATGTGAGGTGCTAGGTTTGAGCCTCAGCACCACATACAAATAAATAAAATAAAGGTCTAAAAAATGGCTTAAGTCTATCTGTCAACCAGGTAAGTTTATATGTTTTGTTGGTTGAGGGTGCATTTCTTTTATTATAAATATTGAACATATTTTCAAATAGTTGCAAACCTTTTTCATTTTTCTGTGAGTTACCTTTTGATGTCCTTTGTTCATTTTTAAATTGAGTTGTTAGTCTTTTTATTAACTTAAAGAGCATTTTATATATTAATAAAATGAATCTCATTGTATATGTGTTAGAAATATTTCCCCAGGTTTCTTGGTGGCTTTGGAGCCTATTTATCATATGTCTTCATATTTTCTATTTTTCTCAAAACAATGCATGCATTTATGACAACCATTGAAGTGCTTCAAGGTTTATAATGAAGTCCAAGTTTGTTTTTCTCACCACGACTCACCACGTTCCTGCTTCCCAGAATCTCCTGTTTTTGTCTCTCAGCTGTTTCTCTGACACTTAACCTCCACATTTCTAAATACTGAGCTTGTATCATTTTTTTCTTCATAACATCAGTTTTAGACACTTCCTATTGATTCTGAAAATAGTGAAGATTTAGCATTCATACCATCTCTTCTCCCCCTCCCTCATCTACATGGCCCTCTCCCCCCTACTTTCTCTCTCTCTATATATACATAAATCCAATTTTTGGTGAGGTCAATATTCAGTGTTTATATCATTTCAACTACTTAAATGTCATTTGTAGTTGAACTGAATAATTAACTGTCATTAGATTTCCATTTCTGTCAACTCTGTTTTCCCTGGAGCCTTTATAGGTACAAGCTTATTGAATGTTTTTTAATTCTATGAGCTTCATACACACCTTTCAATATTATTTTCCAAACTCTCAAATGTATTATAAAACCACTGTCACTAGACTCAAGTAGAATTAAGCACATAGAAATAGGACATTTTTCTTGAAGACAGGATCCTGAAGCTCTTCATCCTCTCATTGTAGGGGTCCTGTTTAGGTTGTACCTCAATTCCCGGGGGTGCTATGTTCTGCTTGGTGTCCTTGAGCCCAGGAGCCCAGTGAGATAGAGGTGAAAATCTGAGGTCCTAGTTGCTCTTTTTTATAGATCCCTCTGCTCTGAGCCTCCTCCTGCTTTCTGGGGCTTTGGGTGCTTCAGATGCTGAGTCTCTCAGGATCTGTGGGTGAGGGGATTGATCTCAGTACCATTCTCCTTTGTGACACTTCCTTTTCTGACTCTGCCCGTTTCCTCCCATGCGACCACTTTTCTCGTTTCCCCCGTCATTCCTCTGCAGTGGTCTTTTCTTTTACTTTTTCTGCTTTGTGAAAGTATACCATCTTTATTCTTTTATAAAGACTTAAGACAATTTTTGAAATAGATAGCAAGTATTAGTGGTGGGTGTGTCTAGCCCACCCACTCAAGTTTTTTTCTGCCTTGACTTTCTTTTCCTATTTTCCATCTCTGTAGCAGAAGTTAATTTGTGGAACTGATCATAAGGCAGGTGCTTTTGGTTTATAGCTATGCAAATGATTCCTGACCATGGCAATGCAAATAGGTTCTGTTCCGTAAGAAATACAAATCTCTATAAATCAGACCTTTATTTGAATCCATTGTAACATCTTACTGGTTTCCTTATTAATGAGTGAGTTAATTTAAAATCGTTGCCAAGAGTTTACTTTATATGAGAGCTCTAATTTTACCTTTTTTTTTTTTAATTATCTGTAAACACTTCTGGAGTTCCTGTGAGTTGCACAGTCGATTCACCTTAGAGAGCCAGGTAAGCTATGAATTCAGGTAAACTCTGTGCACCTCATGATCAGCTTAAGCAGATAATATATTTTTCTTGGCTCTTACAGGTGAGTCCCAAGTGGAAACAGAACTTTATCTTTACCAACTAATATTCTCTTGGTTTATTTTTTCCCCTCTTGATTAATATTTTGTTTTGAGTTTGCTTTGGTTCATTTATAGATAATAATACCTCCTTGGAGATTGGGATGATTGGAAGCTTGGCATTATGGTCTGTCCACTTAGGACAATGATAGATACCTATTCTCTATCAATGAAAGATGGCAGAAAATCTGGTCTGTTAGGTTTTTAGATTTAGTTTGTGCTTATCTTTTCTAAATACAAATCAATTTTAAGAATTCATGCCCATTAGAAAGGACATGTCTTTGATATCTGGAATGATGATTTTTAATAATTTTTAATTTTTGTGTCTCTGAATCTGAGAGGATAATTGTAGAATTGAGGCTAAAGTTCTCTAACTACCGGCAACTTGGAAAGGCTATGGCCCCTTTTGACAGTCAGTTTTCTGTTGCTGTAACAAAATACCTGAGATAAATGATTTAAAAGGAGGAAAAATTGCTTTTGGTTCATGGTTTCAGTCCATAGTCACTTGACTCTGCAATTCCTCTGTTGTGGTGAGGCAGAATATCATGGCAGGGAGTGTGGGTGGAACAAAGCAGCTCACCTCATGGTGGCTGGGAGGGGTGTGTGTGGGAGAGAGAGAGAGAGAGAGAGAGAGAGAGAGAGAGAGAGAGAGAGAGGTGCTAGGGACAAAACACACCTTTCAAGGGCATATGCCTAGAGACCTTCTTCTTCCAACTAGGCTCCAACTCCTAACATTTCCACCACCTTCCAATTGTCCCTTAAGCCACGACACTAACAATGAACCAGTCCACAGACAGATCAGAGCCCTCGTGATCCAATCATCTCCATAGGCTCTACCTCTGAGCACTGCTGTGCTGGGGACAAAGGCTTCAAAATGTGAGCTTTTGAGGACCCTTCAGATCTAAGCCATAACACCCCTCAATGTGTGTACATACGTCCCTACTTCTGGAAGGTATAAATAAAATAGTTTCAAAATCTTTTAAATTAAAGGAATTTTTCCTGATTGGTTTATATATTGGTTTATAAAATAAATGCCCTATATAAAATCTCCATTACATAGGATAATTAAACTTCTAATATTTTTAATATGCTGTAGAAATGTGCCCAACATTGTTCTTCTTGAGGGTAACTCAGAAATCTTTTAAGAATCCAAATTTATATAACTGAAGTAAATGTTTGGCAGACAAGAGTAATTTACTAATGTGAGCTTAATAAAAGCAAATTGTCTTCCCTAATTTATCACAATTAAACATAATATAAGCAATCAGTTTATTCTATTGGGTGTGTTTTTCCTAAATAATTTTTTACTGATCAAATAAACTAACATTAGTCCTATAAAATGTTTAAGAGTATGCAAAATGTAAATTTATGTTCAGTTAAATTAAATCATTATTCTGACAAACTTTTTATTTCAACAATAATTGTGTTTCATAGAATGGCAGCTTTAAGATAATTTCTGCAATTTCTAGGTAACTTAAAACCTTGAGTTGATAACAGAGTAATTAATTTGCAATCAGTGGGAATCTAGGTGCTTTCTGAATAGAATATAACATTGACACATAGATTATTAAGCACAAGTTTACTTATTTTCATATGCTATTAAAGAAGCTACAGCAATGGTTCATGTTAATGAAAAGTCCTTATTTTTGCTGCACAAGGATACATATGTAAAAGATTGTATTGTGAACTTTGTTAAGTTACTAAAATGCTTCAATGTAACAGAAAGTTCTGACCCATTTCATATTTTTCTCTGTTAAATAGGAGTTTGTTACTTCAGTTAAAAGTTATACTTAGCTGGGCACTGTGGCACAAGCCTGTAATCCCAGCAACTTGGGAGGCTGATGCAGGAGGATATCAAGTTCAAAGCCAGCCTTAGCAAAAGCGAGGCACTAAGCAACTCAGTGAGACCCTGTTTCTAAATAAAATACAAAATAGTGCTGGAGATGTGGTTCAGTGGTCAAGTGCCCCTGAATTCAATACCTAATACCAAAAAAAAAGTTATACTTTTTTATACAACATTCATAATATGAATGGTTGTAACTTCCCCTCAAACAGCAGTGACCAGGGAAATACAACCGGAATATGATTTTGCTTATACTGAAAGCAGAAGTTCTTGGGGTTTTTCTTTTAATTCTTCAGACCTCTTCATATTTAATTATTAAGGACTTCAAAGAGCTTTTATTTATGAGGTCATAACTATTTATGTTTACTATAAAAATCAAAACTGAGAAATATTTAAAATATTTATGTTTTTGAAGATGGCAATGATGAATGTACAATATAGTATCTTACATAACTTTTTAATATTATCATAAAATTAGAATTCAACTTGCCCTCCCATGAAGATCTATATTGAATTAAAACATCATTGGCATACAAAAGAGCATCGTCAAGGACAGAACTTGGAGAGTAAATTCCACTTACACTTTTCTATAATACTGTTTGAAAAACTCAGTAGTATGTTACTAAGCTGTTCACATTTTAACAAACTTTCCTCGATTTTGATGTGTTTGCTTCCTTGATTTACTAATTAACATCTTCACCTACAATTGATTGTCTCTTCTTTCTAGGGTGGCCAACCTTCCTGATTGGCCTGTGATGGAGATTGTCTGGATTTGGGACTTTTAAGTGTTAAAACCAGTACATTCCTGAGGAAATTGGGACAAATGGTCACCCAACTTCTTTTTGTGTAATCTGCCTCAAAAGAAAAGATTCTGTGATTGAATGGAAACTAGCAAGAATGCAAGTGTTGGTGAGGATGTGGGGAAAAAGGTTCACTAATATTTTGCAAATTGGTGCAGCTACTCTGGAAAGCAATATGGAGATTCTTCAGAAAACTTGGAATGGAACCACTATTTGACCCAGTTATCCCACTTTTCAGTTTATACCCAACGGACTTAAAATCAGCATACTACAGGAACACAGCCACATCAATGTTTATAGCAGATCAATTCACAATAGCCTAGCTTAGGTGCCTTTCAATAAATGAATGGATAAAGAAAATGTCACACACATACACAAACACACACTGGAATATTACTCAGCCATAAAGAAAAATGAAATTATGGCATTTGCCAGCAAATAGATGGAACTGGAAACTATCATGCTAAGTGAAATAAGCTAATCTCAAAAAAACAAAGGCTGAATGTTCTCTCTGATATGCAGATGCTAACACACAATAAGGGAAGTGGAGAGGGAAGAATAAAAGTACTAAGTATTTTGGATTAGACAAAGGGGAATAAAGGGAAGGGAGGGGAACAGAAATAAGAAAAACAGTAGAATGAATTGGACATAACTTTCCTCTGTTCATATATGCATACACAACCAGTGTAACTCTACATCATGTACGACCACCAGAATGGGGAATTAGACTCCATGTATGTGAAATATGTCAAAATACATTCTACTGTCATGCATATCTGAAAAGAACAAATAAAAAAAACCCCTAAAAACACAAGATTCTGTGATTGACCTGAATGAGTTCACATTCTGCATGTTGACTTCTGCCTTTAATGGTGGACAAGAAGAAAAGAAGGTAGTAGAGATGTAGAACAAGGAAGAGGAGAAGATGGAGGAGGAAGAGGAAAAAGTTCCTTATTTATGAAAGTGAGAAGGTTCTTTCCATTCATGTTATCCATTGTATTTATTTTTCAATGTTTGGTTGTCACTTTGATTCAATAGGCAACCAAGTACTGCATCTCACATACCTATCGCCTTACCTATCTTAATCGATTGCCCAAATCTCAAGTGCCCAGATCTTCCCTAAACAATGTTTTTGATTTTTGCCTTCCCAAAATTAGGTCCAAAGTATAAAAGAACATAAACTAAAGATTGTAGGGTATTTTTCACACCTAGAGCAGTCATTGAGATTTCCCCGTGGGTTCCTAGGAAATCACAAAGATTTGTTCTTTTACCTTATAAAAAGTAATATGCTGGAAATAAATAGGTTTCATGAGTTGTGTAGAATAAATTGTCAAATCAGAAAAGATGCTCAGTCGTACCTAGGTTAAATTTGTGTAGGCAAGATGTTATTAATATAAACATTTCAGAAATTTTATCTTATAGGAAATCTCTGGAGATTGGTCAGTGACTTGCTTTCTGTATATGTTTTAGTGTTAAGGAAGACACTGATTAAAAGTCTAATAAAATTGTTTTGTTGAATTTCCTCTCTTTATATGACTCTTAGTGGTGTTTTGCCTGATGATATTGTGGAAAAAATATAGTTCAAATATTGTTTAAAATGTTAATTGGCTACAGACTCTTTTCTTTAAAAACAAAAAAAAAGCTTGAGTCAAGTAATTGTTGAAGAGCTCTCAATGCATCTCAGATCTCAGACTGACTCCTCAAGTTTCATAAAAATAGAGATCCCTAAGCACTACTCCAGGCTTACTGAATTCCTTTAATTGATATTATTGGTATATTATATACATGCTATATCCAAGGATTTTATGTGTTTAACTCAAGAAATTTTCTCAATAAAAACATACTCATTCAGCAGGGTGTGATGGGGTACACCTGTAATCCCAGTGGCTTGGGAGACTGAGGCAGGAGGATCACAAGTTCAAAGCCAGCCTCAGCAAAAGCGAGGTGCTAAGCAACTCAGTGAGACCCTGTCTCTAAATAAAATACATAATAGGGCTGGGGATGTGGCTCAGTGGTTGAGGGTCCCTGAATTCAATCAATCCCCAGTACCAAAAAAAAAAAAATTACTTAATTTTGAAAGGTGGACTTGAAATTCACTGACTTTTTAGTAGACTTAATTATTAGCCTAAGAAGCATTTGTTTAAAATTTTTCTGGTGAATGGGCTTATAATCTCTATTTTTGCATTCACCAACCTACCAACAAATGAAGCAATCAACTTTTTCTGGTCAGTGACCTTATTCTTATTATGCATTCTCCTCAGTCTTTTCACAGTTGAAAAATTTCAGTAATAACATAACCACAGCTGTTATTTGTAAAGAGTCTTTGTTTTACTCTAAACTCGCTGAAGTCTGACCCCATAAGCTGCAGACCGGAGTTCATGGCTTCAGCAAAGGACAGCCTCAGACTTTTGTGGGAAAAGGCACTTTATTTATTTTTCATTAAGTTTTCCATCTTTTAATTAGTGCATTATAATTATACATAGTAGTGTTATTCGGTGTTACATATTTGTACATGCACACAATGTAATGATTGAATTTGGTCAATATCATTCCCCAGTACTGCCCCTCTTCCTCTCCTCCTCCCTCCTTGTGGGCCCCTTCCTCTTCTCTGCTGATCTTCCTTTTATGGAATAAAGCACTTCAAACACTGGCCTTCCCAGGAATCAACTCTTGGATAGAGGCATCTGGTCTTGAGTCCTTTAGGCAACTTTCAGATTCTATCAGTGGACTGAATCAGGATTTCCAGAATTCTTTTTAGTTGAGAAATAGGTGGTTTCATGAGACTATTCTCATGCGTACAACCATGTCATCTATAAAAATGATAATTTTGCCTCCTTTTTCCCAGTTTTTTGTGCTTTTATTGCTTTGATTGTCCAACTACAATGGTTAATCCTTCCAGAAAAGTATCAAATAAAAATCATGACAGTGGACATCCTTGTTTCTTCCTTGATTTTAGTGAAAATGTTTTGACAATAAGACTGAGTTTCTAGTCTAATATATCATGTTAAGAAGCTAGCCATCCATTTCTATTTTACTAAGCTCTTAAGTTAGCATCAGTGATAGATGTTCAATATCAGATGATTTTCTTCTTTGACATATTGATTGAGGAAACACATTGTGATTTCCTTACATGCTTGGAATACCTTGTTCATGGTGTGTTTTTAATTGTGCTTCCTGATTATATTTGATTACATTTATTCAGAATGTTTACATGTACATTTATGAATGAGGTTACTATGTGCTTTTTTTTTTATTAATGCTGCACTGGTTTGTAAAGTGAATTTGGAAGATTTTTTTCCCATTTATCTTGTTTTCAGATTATTTTGCAGAAGTGTTATAAGGATTGAAAGAAAGGACTTAAAATTGTCATGGAGGTTACATAATGATTTACCCAGCTAATCAAAATCAACCCCTTAATCTTTTAGAACTGATAAGAGAATTCAGAAAATTTGCCCGATATAACAGCAACTTACAAAAATCAATAGCATTTCCCTGTTTATGCCAGCCACAACTCACTGGAAAACAATTTAAAAAAGAAAAAGCATTTACAAGAGCAAGAAGTCTACAACGAGTTTAGGAATTAACAGAAACAAAAACACACAAGATGGAGAAACCTTAAAAAATCTCGATTGAAGTGCAGAGGATGACCAGATAGAGGGGAGACATTCCATGCCTTAGGATTGGATAAGGTAGCATTATGAAGGTTTCTATTCCTCACCAATTCATCTATAAATTCTATGCACCCCTGAATGAAGGTCAGGGTGAATTTTGGTTTTTACAATACGAAAAAATTTCTTTAAAGCTTACATGTAAGAATATATGTCTATGAAGAGCTAAGTCTTTATAGAAAACAGTGAAGGATGAATATTTGTCTTACCAGATAATAAGATATACTACAAAGTAATAAACACACTGTGATATTAATGTTAATTCAGACAAATCAACTAATGGAGTCAAATGGAGAGCTTGAGGGTCTAGAGAGCTCACAGACAGACTCCTGTGGACATGGAAAGTTAAGGTGCAGTGGAAGTGACACCACAAGTCAACAAGAAGGGACAGAGCTCACTATGCAGAGAGAAACAAAACCAGGTATCTCCCCACTACTTCGTACAAAAGGTGCATCCCAGGTGAATTAAAGACTTAAATGTGAATGCTGACACTCTAACAGTTTTGGAAGAAAACAGACTATTTTGCTAGATTATTTTTTGGGCCTAAGAAGGAAAGATTTAAAATTTCAGAAGCACATAAAAGCATGCAATGGAGGGAGGATAGCATCTTCAACAAATGGTGCTGGGAAAACTGGAAATCCATATGCAACAAAATGAAACTGAATCCCCTCCTCTCGCCATGCACAAAAGTTAACTCAAAGTGGATCAAGGAGCTAGATATCAAATCAGAGACTCTGCGTCTGATAGAAGAAAAAGTTGGCTCCGATCTACATATTGTAGGGTCGGGCTCCAAATTCCTTAATAGGACACCCATAGCACAAAAGTTGATAACAAAAATCAACAAATGGGACTTACTTAAACTGAAAAGTTTTCTCTCAGCAAGAGAAACAATAAAAGAGGTAAATAGGGAGCCTACATCATGGGAACAAATTTTTACTCCTCACACTTCAGATAGAGCCCTAATATCCAGAGTATACAAAGAACTCAAAAAATTAAACAATAAGAAAACAAATAACCCAATCAACAAATGGGCCAAGGACCTGAACAGACACTTCTCAGAGGAGGACATACAATCAATCAACAAGTACATGAAAAAATGCTCACCATCTCTAGCAGTCAGAGAAATGCAAATCAAAACCACCCTAAGATACCATCTCACTCCAGTAAGATTGGCAGCCATTATGAAGTCAAACAACAACAAGTGCTGGAGAGGATGTGGGGAAAAGGGTACTCTTGTACATTGCTGGTGGGACTGCAAACTGGTGCGGCCAATCTGGAAAGCAGTATGGAGATTCCTGGGAAAGCTGGGAATGGAACCACCATTTGACCCAGCTATTGCCCTTCTTGGACTTTTCCCTGAAGACCTTAAAAGAGCGTACTACAGGGATACTGCTACATCGATGTTCATAGCAGCACAATTCACAATTGCTAGACTGTGGAACCAACCCAGATGCCCTTCAATAGATGAATGGATAAAAAAAATGTGGCATTTATACACCATGGAGTATTACGCAGCACTAAAAAATGACAAAATCATAGAATTTGCAGGGAAATGGATGGCACTAGAGCAGATTATGCTTAGTGAAGCTAGCCAATCCCTAAAAAACAAATACCAAATGTCTTCTTTGATATAATGAGAGCAACTAAGAACAGAGCAGGGAGGAAGAGCAGGAAGAAAAGATTAACATTAAACAGATACATGAGGTGGGATGGAAAGGGAGAGAAAAGGGAAATTGCATGGTAATGGAGGGAGACCCTCATTGTTATACAAAATTACATATAAGAGGTTGTGAGGGGAATGGGAAAATAAACAAGGAGAGATAAGAATTACAGTGGATGGGGTAGAGAGAAAAGATGGGAGGGGAGGGAGGGGGGATGGTAGAGGATAGGAAAGGTAGCAGAATACAACAGTTACTAATATGGCATTATGTAAAAATGTGGATGTGTAACGGATGTGATTCTGCAATCTGTATTTGGGGTAAAATTGGGAGTTCATAACCAACTTGAATCTAATGTATGAAATATGATATGTCAAGAGCTTTATAATGTTTTGAACAACCAATAAAAAAAAATAAAAAATAAATAAAAAAATAAAAAAAATAAAATTTCAGAAGCACAAACTGTAAAGGCAAACACTCGTATTCATTACATATAAATTAAGGATTTCTGCTTAACTGAGGATATAATCAACAAGGTTAATTTATAATGAAACTGGAGAACAGAGTTGCAATATCTAAAACCAGCCAATGAATAGTTTCTAAAATATACAAAGGATTCCTTCCCATAAATCAGTGAAAAAAAGATAGCAATCCCATTTTTAAAACAGGCAAAGAATACATTCTAGTACCAATAGTACAACAGAAAACTGAAATGTCCTAACAGGCCTACAAGTTAGTATGCAAACTCATTAGGAATCAGAGAAACGTGAATTAGACAATAATGTGACACATGGCACAGCCATTAAACCAGCCAGAGCCAGGAGGCTGAATAGTGCCAAATATGTTGGGGTTGAGGCTGGAGAGATAGGGGAGCTTGACGGGGGGAGGGGTGAGCAGTCATCCTCAAGTACCAATGGCCCTATATACAGTCAAACACATTGAGTCTACACACACTCCGCCTCCTTCTATGAGTGCATATCCTGAAGCAATTCTCACTGAGATCCACGAGGGGATTGTGGGGACACTGTAGGAAATCTGCATATCCATTAGTGAGAAGATGGAGAGGTGAGATGCAGTGGACAAACAGCATGAAATATTATGGAACCACTAGAAACAATTAAATGTTCACAGAAAATAGAAATGAAGGGGAAAAGACTACATAGATAAAGAAAAAAGCAGGGAACATAACACAATATATGACTTGTTACCATGCATCTCACGTTAAAATACAACACCACAAAACCATGCATAGCTCGTAAAAAAATATTAGCTTGAAATCTATCAGAACAGGTCCTTTGGAGGTAGAAGATAAAAGAGAAAGAAGATATTCACATGGGGGGTGGGGTGGGGAGAGGGACTTGAAAGAAAAAAATATAATTGTAATATTTATTACTTGAAGATTTAATAAAAATTTGCCTATGGAACCCTCTGGGCCTGGTGCTTTTGTGAGAAAGGGTAGTTCTTCACAATGCTGCCAATTTCATCAAGAAAAGTGGTCTCTTTAGATTTTCTGTCTATTCTGAAGTGAGTTTTGGTCTTTCATATTTTATTTTATTTTATTTTTATTTTTTGGTGCTGACCAGGGTCTGGAGCATTCTTTACCAGTGAACTAAATCCCCAGTCCACAATCTTTCAGTTTTTGAAAAAAATAGTAGTATTTACTTACATTTTCTCTGTATCACTGGCTGTTTCTTGCTTCTGATTTTAATTTTGTGTACTTATAATTTCTCACTTTGTCTTGATTTGATAACTAGCACTTTCTCTATTGTATTTTAAAAGATCTAACTATTGAATTTCTTCCATTTTTCTATTTTTGATGCCATTAAATTGAGTATATAAATTAATACATTTTTGCTTTAACAATTTCTTTCTCCTATTATTCATCTACTTGTTTGACATTCCTTTTCCAACTTTAAATTTTTAAAATTTATTTCCATATTTTCTTTGTTAATGTTATTTAAGGGTATGAATATTTCCTGTGAGCCCTGTTTTAACTATACCCTTTAGGATTTGTTAGTGTTGATTTTAAACTTTATTTTGATATAATTATAGAATCACTTTAATTGTACTGCAAAAGCAGCACAGAGAGGGTTCATGTGCCCACCACCCAGCTTCCCTGACAGGTGACATGGTCTATAGAGCATTATCAAAACTAGGAAATTGGTGGTCACAATTAATACCATTATGTATACTACAGCTCTTCGATTTCACCAGTTTTTTGAAGCCCTCACTCTTTGTATATCTTTGTGATATTTAATCACATTATAGTCATATAACCCCCTCCCAGCTATTTGTTCCATCCCACAGAGGACCTCTGCTATGCTGTACCTGTATTGCTCCTTTTGGGTCATATCCTCCCATCCCTTTTCTAACCTCTGCAACCACTGATGTGCTCTCCATCGCCACAATTTTCACATTTATATACTGTCTATAAATGGATTCTATAGTATATAACTTTTGAGATTGGCTTTCACTTTGCACGATGCCCATCCAAATCGTTGTATCAATAGTTTGTTCTTTTTTGTTTGGATATGCCAGTTTGTTTAATCTTTCACTTACTGAAGGACATCTGGATTGCTTTTGGTCTTTGGCTATTACAAATAAAGTGGCTATCAACTTTCATGTACAGGTTTTTGTCTGAACATTGTTTCATTTCTCTGAGAAAATGCCTATATGCAGGCTTGCTGGGTTGCATAGTAAGTATGTTTAGTTTTTTAATAAAAACTGTCAGACTCATTTCCAGAAGGGCTCTATCATTTTTTATTCCTAGAAGCAGTGAATGAATGATCTAAAATCTCTGCATCCTTAGAAGCATTTAGTATTATCAGTATTTTAAATTTTAGCCATTCTCACAAGCAGGTAGCGGTACGTTATTGTGGTTTTTGTTTATTTGTGTGGTACTGGGGATCAAACCCAGGGCCTCACACATACTAGACAAGAAGCCTACCACTGAGCTATACCCCAGTTCTTCCTAGTGTTTTTTAAAATTGAAGTTTACCAGTGGCAAGTGATGCTAAACATTTTTAAATGTGATTATTAGCTGTCCAGATAGCTTCATTGGTGAAGTGTCTGCTCGAGTCTTATGTTCATTTTCTGATTGGATTATTTTCCTCTTGTTAACTTTAAAAAGTTCTTTATTTATTTTGGATATGAGTTCTTGGGTAGTTATGTGATTTGCAAATATTTTCTCCTATGAAGTCTTTTTTTCTCATCTATTTCTAATCATTTTGCCATTTAAGATTTGATTTACAGTTTCATTCAAACATTTTTTTTTAACAAAATTGATGGATCACAAAAAGAAGGGACTCTATCAATAACACTGTGGCAGTCAGGAGAGATTACTCAGTGCTGATTGAAATGCGTCTTGCTTAGGTAGGATTTTTAACTACTGATTATTAAAAAATAGGTAGGGCTTGGGGGGAAGAAATCTGTGGGTGATTACAGGGACCTTGAGAGTTATCAATTAGGGGCTATAAAATAGTGAGTGTCCCAAAGTCCAAAATAGAAGAAAAATTTTAAAGACATCTTTAGGCATTATCTTAATACCTCATGAGGTGATGCAATGTCCCCTCATCTGGAGACAGCACCCTGTCAGAGGTGGCCTCTCCTGTGGGCCAAAGGTCACCACCTACTGCTGCGTGGCAGGAAGATTTCCTTAATACGGTCTGGAGTTTTCTCAGAAGGGCCATAAATGGTGACATGGTCAAGGTTGGGCTGATAACCACCTTGTTCAGGATATTAAGGAACTGCCTTGCTCAGTCCAGTACCCAGTAACTTAAGAGGATAAGGGCAACGTGAGGAGGGAGGGGAGACAAGGAGATCTGAGGTGTGCAACCTGGCTGGACTCCTCGTTGCCAAGAGCAGACAAAATTGAGTGGAATTAGGTAAGAGTTCATCAAGGAAGAGGAACTGTTTGAGCAAGTTCATTAGAATTTGCTAGAAAGGGAAGGACCAGGAATTTAAGGGAAAAATAAGAAGAAAATTAATGCCAGGTAGAACCACAAATTTCCCGTAAGAGAGAAAACTGGTTCCAACAGAAGGGCCTGTTCAGGAACTCCTTGACATCCAAACTGAAACACAGCCTCAAGGAAAGGTAAAGTCTTCAGCCACAAAGACCCAGGTGCCAATCCCAGTGCTTCCTCTTGGTTCTTCCTGTAAAGCCCTAGAGAACGGAGAGGAGGTCTTGCCACCAGCTGAGATGTCATATAAGTGAGGTCCAGGGGAACTAGCATGGAAGTCCTTCTTGGTTCCCATGGACATGCTGTCAATCCACACAGAGGTTACCCTGATTGTGTGCCTGGAAGTTCCTATATTAGTTATTGCTTTGTAACAAATTACCATAAAACGTAAGAGTTTAAAACAATATAAACACTTATCTTACAGCTCAATGGGGGGAGGAATGTGAGATTGACTTAGCTGGACTGAAGGCTGTGCTTTAAATATGGCTCAGAGGCTACTGGGGAGAAGAGAGGGCTCAGTTACTCTCCTTGGGGACTCCCCAGAAGGCTGCCCAACTGTCCTCGTGTCCTGGTGGCTGGCTTCCTGCACATCAGTGGTCCAAGGGAGACAGCAAAGAGGAAGCTCTTTCCTTTTGTGACCTGGCCTCAGAAGTCACATACATCACTTCTGCCATCATCAGGTTGGGGATAATATTTATCTCATAAGGTTGTTATAATAGGACATTTTTAGTTGTAAATAACGAGACCCCAAATCATTCGAATTAAGGGAAAATAAAGGATCTAATTGGCTTGGAAGTACAAAACCCAGGGTTTATCAGCTTCAGGCAAGGCTGAATCCAGCTGCTCAAATGATGAAGAACCTCTTCATGTCTTGACTCTACTTTTCCATACAGGAGATGTGATGTCTCTCAGCAACTCCAGGCCGACACTCTATTCCTTTAGCATACCTAAATGATAAAGAACATCATTCTCCCAGTAGTTGAGACTAATAACCCAAGGTTGTTATGCACCTGTCCCTGGATCAGGGCCCTAGAACTGGTTGGGAGCAAGAGAAGTTGATCCTGTCTGAACAGCACAGACTGAGTGTTAGTAATAGAAGAAAGGGAACAGGTGTGGAACAAACAAATTGGCAGTGGTTCTCTCCAACAATGATGAAGATGAAAGGAGGTGAAGAATGTAAACTGCCTGGCACTTGATGGAAAATCTTTTTCTGGAATCTTCTACTTTCCTCTCTTTTGGATCATTTGGTAAGACCTTTGATTCTCCCTTACTATTGTTGCATGAACCTGCCCTCCTCTCTTCCCACTGCCTCATAGCCCCACCACTTCCACACATTTCCCAGTATCTCTGTGACTCTACAAAGGCTCATGTGGATGGTTTACACCTGAGAAAGCTGGCTGCAGGTGGGTGGTAGAGCTAGCTCTCTGGGATGCTTGGAGATGCATGGTAGCCATGCTGCTGGGCTGCATGGTTCCTAGTGTATCCCTGGAGACTGGATCATCTGGTAGCTGAGGTAGACCAGATGGCTAGAATCACTATAGCTTCTCAGCTTCTGCATCTCAGCAGCTTCCTGCTGCAGCACCCACAGGACAAGGAGCAGCCTTGGTTTTCTGAGCTTTGAGCTACAATGGGAGGTGCTGCCCAGCTCTGCAATGGTATTCATAGTGACACCAGATGGAGTTTGATTTTGTGCAGGTTCAGTCATTTGTCTTACGTTTTATTTATTTTTAACTAGCATTTTGAGAAGTTCTATGGTAGAGTATTTCAAACATGTACACATCCATACAGGGTAGTTGAATGAATTCTACAGACCCACGCCCAGCCTCAACATGTACCAATTCATCGCCAGTCTTGCTTTGTCTCCATTCCTGCTACTCCTTCTCTCCCCGATTATCTTGAAACAAATCTCACAAATCTCACATGTTCTTCTTTTATCCATAAGAATTTTGGAGTGTGTGTGTTTAAAGGGTAAGAGCTTTCAAAATATTTGATCAAAATGTAATCATTCCACCTGAAAATGTATCAATATTCCAGTAGTTGCAAATATTCAGTTCGCAAATTTCCCTAATTGTCTCATATACTTTTTTGTTTGCTTTAATTTATTATTTTTCAGTCCATTTGTTTGAATTAGAATTCAATAAGGGTCACCTAGTACAATCAGTGGGTATGTCTCCTGAGTCTCCCCTTCAGTATCTTTTTGTTTCTTGCAATTTATTTGTTGAAGGAAGCAGCTTGCCTGTGCTATAGGGATTCTCCTGAGTTTTACTGATGGCATCTCTGTAATGTCCTTTAACTTGTCCTTCTGTCCCTGCATTTTCAGTAAATTTGTTGCTAGATCCAAAGTCTTGATTGAGTTTGGCATTGATTCCTTGGCAAGACCACTCACTGGGGCTGCTGTGAGTAAAATACAAACATGCCCTGGTGGCCTCTGTTTGGGGATGTTAACAGCCATCGATGATCATTATCTCAATCCATTACCATTGATTCAATCCATTCATCCCATCCATTAATTCATTAAGAATTTACTCAGTTTTACTATGAAAACATATTCTCATCTTAAAATAACTTTTAAATCATACAACATGGTACAAAAGAAAAAGGAAAAGTGCTTTCCCCCCAGCCCACTAAGTTCTTCTCTTTATAAGTAGCTGCATTTAAAGGTTTTATGTATTTGCAATGATTTTAAAAATTGACATAATTACTTCAGAAAGGTGAGTGGGGAAGTAGATGGTAAGTGCAGTCCCCCGCACAAAGTCAGGTGGTTTTGTACAAAACAAATCTATTGTTTGGATAAAGCTCCTATAAATATATTAAATATAGTATTTTACTTATATAAACATTACATAAAACAATGGCAACACAACCATAAAGGAGCTATCAAGAGGTACATGATTAATTATCAAGTGAGTGGCTATTTTTAAAAAAGATTCATTTAGTTTAAAGTAACACAACCTCCCAGGTTTAAACCTGAAAGAGAAATGTGATAGGAAGCTCTGGGAATAACGCTTGTAGTCTTGCAGTGGGGACCGTCAGTGGGCCTGACAGAGGATGGTCATGTCCCAAATCTGAAAAGCCACCAGAGCATGGCAGCAGCCTTCCCAGGCTTCCCTCTGCACGTTTGTGTCCTTCCCTCCACCCCCACTGCAGATCATCTTTCTCTCCCTTTCCATACATGGGGCACAAAACAATCCTCCTGCCTCTCTCCTGCCCCATCCCCAGACTCTAGGTTACCAATTCAAGCAACTGCAGAGACTGACCAACTTCTCTGGATTTCAGGTCCAGGTTCTCAGGAGAGATCATCTGATTGGCCCTCTTGGGTCACGTGTCCATCTGCCCCTGTCCAATCAGCTGTGGCTGATGGGCCAGGCTGCAAAGCACAGCCTGGGTGGCAGCCCCCTCTCTTCACCCCACTCACTGTGGGTATGAAGAGTCGGTGAGGGGCTCAGCTTAGCAAAGGATGAGGGAGGTGAGATGGTAAGACGTCCCGGCCAAGATGTGGCTTTCAGAGTTCTTATTTGCAAACAGAACCTCCTGTCATTTAGGTAGAAAAGGAATTTGTTACAGGATCCTAGGGCTTCTTCAAATCTCTACAGAGTTGAGCTACAATCAGTCTATACAGCAGTACTACTCAGAGTCCACTGCCAGTGTAGACAGAGCCTGTGACACTCGTCACCAAGAACTAGAAGTTCTGCCATGATGCCATTCCAAAGCCAGTTCTCCTGCTGCCACCATTTCCAGAGGATCATCAGTTCCATACAATGCACCTTCTGGACCTGGTTATCTCCCCAAATCTCTCTATGGAGCTCATCAAAATGAGAGCACCGTGTTCTCACACCTGGAGCATGGTTGCAAGGTAGGCTGGGAAGTGCGTTGTTCCTTCTATGAATACCTCAGAGAGGTGGAATTCCTAATGAAGGAAATTCCCCAAACATGAGGCAATTGTTCCCAAGACTGTGGGAAGCCACAACTGTGACCAGCCTTCACAAGAGGCATCTAAGACATAAGATAGAGTGAAGCCAGGGTGATTGTTAAGGGGAGATGGTGATAAGTGACAGGGGAGGGGTGACTGAAGAGGGATTTGTTAATGAGTACAAAATTATAGTTAGGAGGAATAAGTGCCAGTGTTCTATATAGCACAGTAGAGCAAATTTAATTAATAAGAACTTACTATATATGTCAAAATAACTAGAGGAGAGGATTTTGAATGTTCCCAGCACAAAGAAATGATAAAATTTCCAGGTGTTGGATATGCTAATCATCCCTATTGATCATGGTACATTATATTCCTATATCGAAATATTACACTGTTCCCCATAAATATGTATAATTATCATGTATAGACTTTTAAAAAGATTGGAAATCAAGTATTAGGAGTCCGACCAGGGCCTCCAAAGGGGCGTGCAGTGTTGGGGGTGGGAAACTTTCTGATCCAGGCATCATGTTCTCGAAGGGCTTTTCAACTTTTGATATTTCTCCAAAGGAAATTATGTGGAGGTTGCAAAAGGACAGCGATGGGACTGGGTGAAGTTCATTCTCCATTTTCAAACTTGTGTGCCATGATGGGCCCAGCCTGCCTCAGGTACACCATGATTTCATACACTTGACAAACACTATAATTATGGAACTAGCACTCCTTCACCATTTAACATTGTATTTCTGTGTGCTATTTAATTTGGTTCATGTGACCATGTAAAATGACCCTTGAGTTTTTTTTTTTTAATTTTGGTCAAGTATTTCCAAAAGGAGAAATGGCTAGGATCACCCTCAAGAGGTTCAGAGTGCCAAGAAAAGAGAAGGGATCTTGGGGGATGTTGGGGGAAGTAGACATAGAGGACCCCCAACTTGTCCCTGAAGGACTGTAGGGTTCATTGTGATTATTGGTGTGGGGATGGGGAATGACATCGTGGGTATGTGTCTGTCTTAGAGAAAATGGATTCAATTTTTACAAAGAGACAGTCATCCTATCCCGTCTTAAGTCCCTATGAGAAGAAAGTTATTCCTGTGATATGGATGAGTGGCAGGCTCTCTCCACCTTCTGTTGACCCAGCCCCACAGGTCACCAGCTCAGAGGTGATGGAGAAGTCCCTGGGAATGCATGGTTATGAAAGCCTGAGATCTGCAGGTGGGGTTGCATGGGGTGGGGGATTGGTTCTGCCAATATTGTCATAGATAAGGGACATTTAGGAGAGTTGAGCAGAGTTTAATTGCAGTGTTGAGTTGTTTAATTTGCATCTGTGAGGAGCGGTAGTGGTGTCCTAGTTAATTGAGACAGAGATTATAAATTAGGCCTTCCAGAAAGGTCCTTGGGGTTTACCTGGTCGGACTTCTCTTGTAGGAAGGTTTGAAGGCTGCCCAGAGGATGACGGTTTAGCAGTCTTGGGGGCTTAGAGCCTGAAATCTACCCTCTCACTGTCCCTGCAGTTACAGGTCACCCTGTCTGTGCAGCAGAAATGCCCACATTGTGTGTGTTGGTGGGGGCGGGCAAAGAATCTGTACGTGGGTTTGTATCCCCAGATCTCTGTTCCTCCCTGGCGTTTTTTGAGCTTGGTTCCTTCGCTTTCTCTTTACCTTTTGGACAAAAAGTCATGTTGATTCCAAAGAGTGCCTTCTGGATCCTTTTTGGTTGTTTAACTAACATATAAATGGGCTTGTTAAATGGTAGGCGCTATTCAAATCTCCTAGCGAGGAATATCTATCTCTCCATTACCTACCTCCTGACATCTGCTCCAAGTTGGCCATAGGTAATCAGATTCATTTAATGCTCACCCAAATGAGGAATTGTTAGCCTTGACTGACAGATGAATAAACTGAGGTGCAGCGAGGTGGCTCAGCTTCTTCAGCCTCTCAGTTAGGAGCTGGTGGGAGCCCCAGCCATGTGGTTCTTGAGCTGAGCCACTCACTCAACCGTTTCTCCCTGCCTGTGTTCAGGGGGGGGTCTGCCACTGCCCTGGGCTTGGCCTCAGCATCTCCGCATGTGAGTTATTGCACACGACAGTGCTGGTTTTAGAAAGTTTGAAGTTATGCGATGTAAATATATCATGGTCTCACTTAGAGTATCTATTGAAATATTGGAAACCCCAGTTCAAAAAATGCCCCAAATCACAAGTCGTAGTGGCACACACCTGTTATCCCAGGGATGCTGAGGCAGGAGGATTTCCAAAGCCAGCCTCTGCATCTTTTTTTTTTGTGTGTGTGTGTGTACCAGGGATTGAATTCAGCGGCATTCCCAGCCACATTCCCAGCCCTATTTTGTATTTTATTTAGAGACAGGGTCTCACTGAGTTGCTTAGAGCCTCGACGTTGTTGAGGCTGGCTTTGTACTGGAGATCCTCCTGCCTCAGCCTCCTATGCCACTGGGATTACAGGTGTGTGCCACCAAGCCCTGCTCAGCCTCAGCCTCTTAGGGAGACCCTAAGCAACTTAGCAAGACCTTGGGCTAAGAATGTGACTGAGTGGTTAAGGGCCCCTGGGTTCAATCCTAGGTACAAAACAAAGTAAAACAACAACAATAACAAAAACAACAAACACCAATTCTGTGGCAGACCCAGGGAATTTTGAGATGTGGTGACAGGGGCACCAGGTGAAGTACATCCCTTGTCAGTCCTGATGAGTGTCACAATACTTCGGACATCCAGTGGACGGTTCTATTTGCAGTGCCCAGTTATCAGGCACTGTTAGAATCCAAAATACTTAATACACCCAACCCAGTGACCATGACATCCAAGTGTGGGTCAAGTGGGGGGCTTGCAGCTGAGCTCTAAAAATGGAGCTGACATCAGAGACTTTGGCCTGGAGGCGAGAGGGGCTGGAGGGCTGTAGAGAAGGCTGATTTTGGAGCAGGCCTTCCCCAGGGTTTTGGAGACAGCGCTGCAAAAATGAAAAGCAGCGTTCAAGCCAAAAGCCTGTCGTTGAGGTTACAGGATCACACACGACGAGAGACGATCCTCCCACTTTACGTCTATTTCTTTGGGAAGATCATTCTCATATGAGATGAACTTTGAGTTAAATGTGGTTTTCCTGTGCTAAGCTCCCACCTGGTATTCCTCCTTCTCTGTCTCATTCCTACTGAGAGAATGGCTGCCAGATGAATTCAGCTCAAAGGCTGATCAGGTCACTCTCCTGCTCAAAAACCTCCAGTGGCTCCCCATTGCCCACAAAAATGTGTCCTTCTTTCCAAGCTATTTAATTAGAATGAGGCTGAGTCTCCCATGGGGGAGAGGACCAGAGGCTCCTGAAGGTGGGACCCCAGCTCCTCCCTGACATGCACGCACTCAGGCTACCAGGGCCAAACCTTGGAATCTGCCATCAAGACTTAACTGTTGGGCTGGGGATGTGGCTCAAGCAGTAGCGTGCTCGCCTGGCATGCATGAGGCCCGGGTTCGATCCTCAGCACCACATACAAAGAAAGATGTTGTGTCTGCCGAAAACTAAAAAATAAAATATTAAAATTCTCTCTCTCTCTCTTTAATAATAATAAAAAAGACTTAACTGTTGGGCAAGGCATTTATGTTTGGAGTGGAGATCTGATGGGGGGGTCTCAATACCTGGGACAGGACAGGATGGAAATTTGATTGCCCAACAGATATGGCACTCCGTCAGTGCCTGGCACATTATATGCCTTCATTAAATGCTGGTATGATGAATGAATGGTTGGTACAAGAATCTCTGCAACATCAGGGGCAGAGACCAAGGCTACGGAGGTACAGGGGTCTCCAGGGTCTTAGGCAATTCTACGTTTTTTTCATTTCCTTGGTCTAGGCTGGGGAAATAGCTTCTATGATAAATGATGTCCCTGAAGCAGGGTTTCTCGGTCGTGTCCCTATGGACATTGTGGGCTGGATACTTCCATGTTGTGGGGGAGTATCTCTCCTGTGCACGGCAGGACGGTCAGCAACATCCCTGGCCTCTAAAAATAGATGCCATGGCACCTCTCCATCCCATGTCATGAAATCAAAAGTCTCCAGACACCGCTATTCCCCAGAGTGGGGGGCAGGGCTGAATTACTCCCAGGTGAGAAGCGGGTAGCTGTCCTCAATGCCAGCTACATATTAGAACCACTTAGGAACTCTAAAAAAATAAAGATGCTGGAATTTTGAGATATGCATCTATAATCGGATTCGGAAGTGACCTGGACAGGGCATTTTGAAAGCTCCTCAGGTGGTTCTAACCTGTAGTCAGGTCTGAGAGCCTGGTCTGGTGCTTGGCTGTCTGCAGGTTTCATATGCATCACAGGTTACACAACTACCTGTGCAGCAGGTGAGGCAGGTTATTATTGTAGTTTTCTGGCTGGAGAAGTGAGATGCAGAGGGGCGTGGTAGTGTCCCATGGGTGGCAAACTTGGGATTTGAACTCAGCTCACGTGGATCCTAACCCCATACTATTTCCAAGAAATAGGGCACAGCTGACCAGATTCTCAGGTGGATTCTCTTTTCACTTTGCTTTCCCTATCCGTGGTCTCCCTCCTCCTCCCTCCTTCAGTTTCCCTGAGTTGCCTTATGCAAAGCTCCAGCTAGTGATCATTTACACTTCAGTGAGAACACAAGGCTGCTCGTCCTTTTCTAGGGGGATTTGCAAGATCGGCCTCCTCTAAAACAATGGAAAGAAAAGCTTTATATCAGCCTCTCAGTGGGCTGGGGAGGGTGAAATATGTGTTCATGACTCTTCTGAAATCAATTCCAATAGGTAGTTGCTTTTGATTAAGGTTTAATCTCATTCTAGATTTGGGGATGACAATTTGTCTAGTTCCATTTCATTCACAATGTTGTGTGCAGTGCAGTTGTGACATCATTCTGTCAGTAAGACCTCCTTGACTAGGTCCTCTGTTCTTCTGTGGCCCTCACAATACCAGCTCTGGCTGGACATGGAATGTGGTGAGTACTTAACTCACAGATGCTGGGATGTCAGGCCACGCATGCTCAGAACCTAGCCTGTGCCCCGGGGATAACACACAGCATGCAACCCGGCTGAATCTGCAGATGCATGTCTGAATGTCTCCCTTCTGCCTGGGGGAGGCATCAGGAACAGCTGACCTCAGAAACCCTGGAGGAAAGTGAGCAGTGGAATATGAAACTTCTTCAAAACGATGTCTCAGACAGAGATCGCTTTATTGAAATGGCTTTGTTTGAAGAAAAAGAGAAAAGATACCAAGTGAAGAGACAGACTCCGCTAACAGGTGCCTGGGAGTGGCTGGACACTTCTGTCCCACGCTGCACAGAGGCGGATCTGCCTCAGGTCCATGCTGCTCATTCCTTGAGACCAAAGTCGTCCGCTGGCCTCAGTGCACTTTCTTGAACACTTGCTTGCAGACCACGCCCTGCACTCTCATCTCCTGCAGCAGAAGCAGATGCTGTGGTTCACCAGAGTCATGTCAGAGCATCTAGGGGCAGGAGCTTTGAAAACACCCAGTGGCTGCTACTGTTCCCCATGACTTGATTTCATGAAATCCTTAGAAAGTCAACTGAAAGAGGTCAGCAGAGATCAGTCTCTCCGCATCCTGTAGACAGAGGTGGCTGGGGGAATAGATGTGGATCAGAGTGGCCAATAGGCCCCGTTGATGCTTCCCCACCCTGCTATCTTGGAGAGGCCAAAAAGCTTTGGAAGCTGTAGGCCTGAGCCCAGGACAGAGTCTGGGCCTGGGATTGGAAGGAACTGAGCACAGATACATGGCTCAGTAGGTTTCTGCAGAATGGGGCTGCAGTGTGGTACCAGGATGCCAAACTTGAGCCCTAAGCTGGAGTTACCTGTGGAGCTTGGAAATGCCTGGATCTCACACTAGCCCGGTACACGGGTGTCTCAGTGGGTGGAGTATTGGAATCACTCTTACTAAAAGCCTTCCGGGCGGTTCTAAAATGCAGCCATACCCTTCCCACAGGCCCAGCCCCAGCCTCTGCTCAGCCTGTGTTGAGTGAGGCCAGGTGCAACCACAGTCCTATCGCCATGTCTTCCAAGTTTTTATGAAGGAGACTGGAAATCTGAATATTTGTAGGGCATCTCCTAACTTTTAAAATGGCTGGCTGAAGAAGTCTGGAGCTCTTTGAGGGTGAGATGAAGCAGGCCTGTGGCCCCTAGTTTGCAACCTCTGGCATAGAGCCACAGAACTTTGAGCTCAGAGGACAACGAAGGTCACTTCATCTACTCTTTTCTCTGCAGTCAAGGAACAAAGGCCCAGGAGGACACTGGCTCAAGGTTGGGTCTGGACTCTCTGCATTAGGCTGGCCACCTCCAAATGTAACCCCCCATGCCTTTCCCCAGTGTTCACACTTCTCAAAGCTCTTGAAGACCATAGATCTTTGCAGAACTCCTGTGTGTTCTTAGGCAAGTGAGGCTGAGGGAAGGAAGGAGCTACCCCAGGACACCTGGTGAGTGGCCTGGGATCAGAGCTCAGGTCACCTGGACCACTCTCTGGGGTAGAGAAGTTACAGGAGGTCTTGGCTTGAGGACATGTGCCTTATGAACTCTCCAGGAGCCAAGGTCTCTGCTGTGGTTCTGTATATGCTTTTCCCAGAGGGTAGACAGAGCAAGTGGCTTTAACCTGATGTCCCAGGGTAGAGAACAGGGTGGCTACAGTTTCCCCTGAGCTGGGAAAAGCTTTTTCTTCCCCTGTCATAGGCTTAGGTCATATCTTAGAGAAGGCTGGAGAATTTTCCTTGGCTACCAGTCACAAATATCCTCATCACCAGAATAGGAACCATATTCCTATTTTTATTTATTTATTTTTGGTACTAAGGATTAAATCCAGGGGTCTTAATCACTGAGCCACAGCTCCAGCACTTTTTATTTTTTATTTGGAGACAGGCTTTTTCTAAGTTGCTTAGGAGCTCACTAATTTGCTAAGGCTAACCTTGATCTTGTGATCCTCCTTTCTGAGCCTCCCAAATCACTGGGATTACAGGTGTGTGCTATCATGCCCGGCTCATATTCCTACTCTGAGATACTAGAAAGAGAGGAAAAGTGGGCTCATTGCTGATGATTAGAAGATGCATCTCCTCTTCTGCTTCCTTTGATGGGCAACTGGGTCACCTACACCATGAGAACTCACGGCCTGGTCTTTAAAGTCACTTGAGCCTTCGTTCCAGGCCCTTGGAATAGAAGCTTCAGAGCAGAACCAAGGCCCAGTCACTGTGGGTGCCTCTTTCCAAGATCCATCCAGACTTCCAGAGTGACAAAGGACCTCTGGGGCACACCTGTCCCCACCTAGGAACCTACCAGGTGCAGCTCATCACCCTCAATCCACTGGGTCCAGCCGCGTCCCTCCTTCTCGCCCTTCTGCACGCACTCGAGTTTGTCGCCGTCCCAGCTCACTGTGGTCTGCCAAGCAAGAAGCAGAGTTGTCAGCTGTGAGCGTGCAGCCCCTGGGGAGTAGGGGAGGGGACAGCCCCCAACCTTGATAATGTAGGATGTGCTCACGTCCATTTTACTACAGAAAATTTGCAGCCCAATAGTCCCTGTCTACCACATGCTTTTATTAAAGTGTGCAAATCAGTTTTAAAATTTATGAAAACCTTCACAAATTTCATTTAAAAAGAATAATTAGGAGGGAAAATGTTGTTGGGTTGGGCTGTGACTGCAAGGATTGAGAATGGGGTTGAGGAGAGGGGCCGCTGAGGCCTGAGCACAGACTGGTGAGGATTGTTTTCCTGCATCTTGCTGGCAGGGGGTGGATGTCTCAGAGTACCTTCCTGTCCCTTTATCATTTAATCCATCCACCCATGGTTTCAACCATTGCTAGGTTCTGGGACATCCCAAAACACCCCACTTCTGCCCTCAAAGAGTCTTCATCTCCCAGGAGAATGATCTTAGGTCTAAATAGCCAGCTATAGGTACAGGTGGCAGCCAGTAGCCACCTGTCTGCTCCACCAGGCCCTCTCTGTGCTGGGTCTAACTCCTCCCGACTGTCCACCTGGAGTGTGGATTGGCATCTCGTTTTGACAGACACAGGGCTGACGACACCTCTCAGAGCCCACATCCCCCTTTGAGCCCTCTCTCCTCCCCTGAGCGCAGTGTGTCCTGCTGGGGGCTGAGCAGGCTGCAGGGAAGTCAAGTCGTAGCAAGCCCACCCAGGAACATGGGGTCAAAACAGTGTGGGAATTCAGAGGCAAGGCAGTCCTAGGTCCTGAGCATGGCAGTGAGCACCTGGCTTTGATTGGCCCCATGTCCCAAGACTAGGTGCATGAAGGTGCAGCGGGCATGTGTCCATCATGTTTGTGGCTTCTCACCCCCTTTTGAATAGCCTCCCCAATGGGGCAGCTCCTCATTGTGAGCCCTGCATCCCCAGTACCATGGGAAGAACTCCGCCCCTGCTCACGGTGTGGCTCTGAGCAAGTCCACTCCTGCTCTGGGCCTTGCATTCCTATCTTCCATGTGAGGTCAGTAACTCGCAGGCCTTGGCTGTTGAGAGCGAAGGTTCTAAATTCTTGCCTGCCCACCTTACTCAGCTAAGGGTCAGGGAAGTTAGCAATGGTCTGATACAGATTTGGGAGAGAGAGGGAAATCTGGGAACTGAGTGGAGTGGGTGGGGTACCTCCCTCCTGGAGGACCACCGCCCCTCCTCTCCTCACTGCCCACCCATGCCCACCAGCCTCCCTTCTGGACTTGCTGACCACTACTGCCCTCTGCTGTTGGGGTGAGGCCTGGGCTGAGATACACAGGAAGTAGGCAGGGGGAGCAAGGTGTTTTCCCTGGCTTTACATAAGCTTAAGAGTGACCTCTGCTCTTGGAACCTGTTCCCAGAGGGAGACAGGGCACAAAGAGAGCTGGGAGTAGCCGGGAGACGTGGCTTCTCTCCCTGGTTCAGAGACTCACTCAGAGCCCACATCTAGCCCCAGTGCAGCAAGGTCCCACCTCCAGAACAGAACAGTGTGGTCAATGTCTGATGAGACTGTCACAGCTAAAGGCTTAGGCCACAGACATGGCAAGAAGCCCATTCTCTGGGTGTCATCTGTGCCAGGCTTGCGATGGGAAACGGAGACCCCAAATCAGTCCTCAACCTCAAGGAGTTCCTAAGAACACGGGATCCCCAAGCACGGATCTCCCCTCCGTGTTTATTCAGAAATCCACTCGGCATATGAAGGCCCCTGACTTCTCCAGAGGAGCAAGAGGACTTGCTTGTCCTCAGGATGATACACAATTTTCTGCCTTTGCCAGAAAGGTCTATGAGCAACTCCATACAGAAAATATGCCCAAAGAAGAAAATGGTAATAAAATAAATACCTGTCATCTTGCTTCTTCAGAGATAATTGCTGTAACATTTTGGTGTATTTCCATCAAGTCTTTTTTTTTTTTTTTTCCTCTATCAAAACACACACGTTTCTGTTTTTACAGAATTAGGTTTGCATCATGTAGGGGTTTGTAGCCTCATTTCTTTGCTCAGTAGAGGCAATTTCCCATTTCAATGAATATTCTCCTTAAGCATTATTTTAATTGTTATGTAACATTCAGGAAATGACTACATAATTTGCAAGGCCTAACATGAAGTGAAAACGAGGAACTCTTGCTCAAAAATGATTAAGATATTTAAAACAGCAACAGCAGAGCATTAAACTACGTGAGGCAGTCCCCGAAGGACTGCCCTGGAGACGGGCGCAGAAAGCTGTCCTCCCTGGCAGTATTTTATTGTCCATTCATACCATTATTTAACCAATTACAAATTCCTGGACATTTGGGTAATTTATAATTCTGTGCTACTGTAAATAAGATTTCCTTGTATACATAGTTTTGAACACATTGCTTTCTCAGAATGTATGTCCGGAGGAGAAACTGTTGCACGGAAGAGTGTGCACACCTTTAAAGCTTTTGCTAAATATTCCCAACCTGATCCAGCAGGCTCACACCTATTTACCCTCCAACACCAGTGTCACAGAACCCTCGTGCAAGAGAGGCTCATTATAGGTACAGCCAGCTTTTGCTCCTGGGCTACTACTGTCTCACCCTTTCCAGATCACTTGGCACCTTTTAACGGGGGCCATTTGGCTGTAAACAATAACCACACCTTAGCCCCAGCCAGTAACAGGCAGCAGAATATCAGGTGTCATGAGAGATCAAGATGTGCAGGGAGCAGAAGCCTATTTGGGTGCTCAAAGCGCTTTTGAGAGCACTACTCATCAGACCTCTTGGAGGGAAGGGTCCCTATCACCTGACACCAGTTGCCAAGGAAGCCCTTCTCCGACCACAACCCCCTCTTGACTGTGATCCTGGGTGAGCTGGACACAGCACTGACTGTTTTTGTCTGTGCTGGATGTAAGGGGTGGCCGAGCTCAAGCGGTTATGTGACTTTATCCCAGTCACTCAGCAGAAGGAAAGAATTTGGCCTTGCATGCCTCAATGCACCCTTGTTTCCCAGCCCAGGACAGGACACCTGACAGAGAACGGGGTTGAGGGGAGGGGCCACTGAGGCCTGAGCTTTTCCCTTAAACATTCCAGAAAGTGTCTAGAAGGTGCTTAGCAGATACTTGCTAAAGCTTTTGAGGACTGCAGGAAAACAAATAAACAAACAAAAAAGCTGTGAGCATGGTACTGAGATTCTGAGCAGGCCCCTGGAGGGACACCTTTTGGTTCAGTCACACTCTCATTAGGGACCTGGAAACTCAGGGTCCTGGTCCCTGCACCTTCCTTCCATATTCCCTCAAACTATATAAGGTCAAGCCAGCTAAGAACATGCACCTTGGCATCCGCCAGAGCTGGGTCTTCTGTTTGTGGCCATGTGGGATGACTCTAGGCAACTGGACTAACCTCTCTGAGCCTCAGGTCCTCGAAGCAAGAAGGTTCAGAGGCCTACTGTGGTAGATGGTTCATGGGTGGCCCCTGCGAATCACATGATAGTCACATCCTGCGCAGGGCTTGGTGGCTGACTCACTCTGGCCACTGGGGCATCAGCAGGCACGATGCCAACAGTGCTTTCATGAGCCTATGTGGTCCAGGGGCCTGTCCTCTTGGTACCCTGCCCTCCTGGAGCCCAGCTGCCATGCTTTGAGGTGATCAAGGCTCTTCTGCAGAGAAAGGCCATGTGCCAAAGTCCTGGAGGATGGAAGAATGTCCACTTGGAGGACAGCTGAGGCGCTCAGCTGAACACAGCCATGTGGAGCCAAGGAACTGCCCAATTACCACGGAGCATTGAGAGACTCTATGGCGGTTTTCTCAAGCTATTAAATTTTGGGGTAGTTTTTCACATTGTATCAGATAAACAAAATATGTACTTTATAAGTTTATTCTGAGAAAATATACATAAGATGCCTAGGGCTGGCATACAGGAGGACTGAATGCAGGTGATCATGAACCTGCGCTTAGACAAGGACAGGGTTCACATGTCCAACATAAACAGTAACTAGAAAAAAAAAAACTTTTTTTTTTTTTTTTAAGAGTTGGATGTTGGTGAAGCAGTCAGTGATGGACATTGTGGATAAAGTTTTTTGATGCTCCTTTTCCTTCCAGGAGACCCAGATCCAAGAGGAGACTCTGCAGAGACTGCCCGCTGAGCCAGCCCCGGGAGCCCACGGTGCCTGCTTCCCCTAAGTTCTAACTAGTTTTTTTTACATGGATACTCTACTTGGAACCTCCCACTGACATCTGGGATGACCCAGCAAGGTGGCTTCGCTCTCCTACTTTATTACCTGTGCTCACTTAAGAGTGGGAATGGATTTTTCTTTTTAAGCTTTCTGTCCTGTGGGAATAAACCAAGCGTTTCTCCGAGGATCAGACTGAGCCTAACTGGGCTGGTGTGGGACACTCAGTGGTAGAGTGCATGCTTAGCAGACTCCAGGCCCTGGCTCCATCCCCAGAACAAAAAGGAAAAAAAACCAACAAACAAAAAGAGCGAGCAAGCAAGCAGAGGGACCCTAAGAACAGAAAAGAGAAGCAGAAAATCAAGGAGGAAGAAAACCCCTCAAAAACAACTGAAAGGGAAACACCTGGAAGGGGCCTGGTGAGGCAGGTGATTCACTTTCTTGTCAAACAAAATGTCCGTTCTTATAACAAGCTTCTCCAAGACCCAAGAGCTTCTTCATGACCTTCCTCTGAGCTCGGCCGCAAGCCACGTTTGCCAGACCAGGAGCAGTCGGCCACCTGGGACCAGGATTCAGACTTACCTGAACGCCTGATCTGAAAGGGGCTTTAAGAGGTCACTCCATCCAGGTTCCTACATGGACCCCATCACTCGGGGTCCAGTGGGGGAATTTCAGGCAGGAGGATACTCCTGATATATTTCAAGTCACAGGTGGGGCAGATGCCTACAGGTGTGGGAGGGACAGGGACTCTGCTGCCTCCACTTCACCCCCAACCTGGGCTCTGGGACCCCACCTTAGAGATGAAGCTAGACCCATCCAAGAACATGGAGAGGAGGGATGGCCACCATCAACTTGGCTCCTCAGCAGAAATTCCCACCCAGAGACCACTGGAAAGAGCAGGTGGAGTGGGGCCCAGGGTAGCTGCTTGTAAGCCAAGCTGGCCTCACTTTTCTATCAAGAACTAATAATAACCTCCATTTCTTGGTCTGTGTCAGCAGCTTTCTGAGAGAGACGTGTGTGCCAACTGATGAATGAAGACAGCTTTGCACCACTATGATGAGGGGCTGTCATTTCAAAAGCCATTATCCAGCTCCCCAGCCACTTATAAACCCCAGCTGGCACGGCTGTACAGGGCCCAGTGACCCAGAACGCCTGAGTGACCCCATCCCGGGGATGGCTCGAGGCTCACAGGCCCAGTTCAGATGACTAGTACTGGTGGTGACAGACAATTCCCACTAAATGGAACCATCTCTTGGCAGTGACCTGGCATGACCTACAAATGGTGGGACTCAACTTTGCTGTCAGGACACTTGTGACATTTATCAAAGCTCCACCATCATCAAAGAGCAGATGATGGCGGATTACACTTGTCTACCAGCTCTATCAGGCCCTCTGCTCATGGATGTGTCACTGGAGGGTGGGACCGAGTCTTAGTGTCTCTGTGGTTCCAGAGCCCATGGCGACTCTGTTAGCCAAGGCCAGAGACAGGATTGACCCAGCTCTGACTCCAAAGCCCATGCTTGTTCTCTCTCTCTCTCCCTCTCTCTCTCTCTCTCTCTTACCTATCTATCTATCTATTGATTGGTACTGGGGTGCTTAGCCACTGAGTTACATCCCCAGCCCTTTTTAATTTTTATTTTGAGACAGGGGTCTTACTAAGTTGCTGAGACTGACTTTGAACTTGCCATCCTCCTGCCTCAGCCTCCTGGGCTGCTGGGATTACAGGCATGAGCCACTGTATCCAGCAAAGGCCATACTCTTTAGATTTGGGGGTAGAATTAAAAAACCAGACAGCAAGTGGACACTTCCTGTACATCCTGTGATGGCTAGAGATGCCAATCAGCACTTCCTCCTGGAGTCTGACTTCAACATGTGGTTCTCCCTTTAGGACACGTATATTCCTGGGAAAACGATGAGTGCAACCTTCGGTGCTTTGTTAAATAAGCCGTGGGGTGGGAAGGGCAGGGTGGGGGACAGGGAATGGGCCAATTGCCAGAGACTGTGCTGGGAGTTTTCCACAATCTTAAAGTGTCAGGGCTGAGAAACGACCAGCCCACCACCCAGGGGATAGGAGCTGGGCTGTAACTGAACCCAGTTCTTTGCAGCCAAGTCCACAAGTTTCCTGTGAGACCAGGCCGGCAAGTAGACAGCGGGTGGCTCCTGTCCTCCTGGTCCATTCCTGGGGGCTAGCAATGACCTAAAATCAGCATACAGCCAGGGTACTATAAAAGCAGATTAAAACTAAATTAATAAGGCCTTAAATGCGAATGAGTAATTAGAGACATAAAAGCTGTCAGAAGCAGCTACCAGGAACCAGGGTAGCCACCGAAGGCCTTTGTGGGCCTGGAAGAATTCGATTCCACCGTGAAGAACTTAGCAGCAAATGATAACACGATTCTTAGGAAAAATAAAATGAAAAAAAAAAAAAAAAATAGTCCAGACTAATAATCTTGACGTGTTATTTTTTTCCCTTAAACATTCCAGAAAGTGTCTAGAATCAACTTAATCTGTCAGAGTGCTCAGGGCCCCACAGAGGCCCAGTTTCTGGATGGGGAGGTGGGAAGTAGGGCTGGAGAAGGTCACAGGCCTGTGGCATCCAGCCCTGCCTGGGGGGTCAGGGGAGGCTTCTGGAGGTGGTTGGTCACATGTGGTCACATGAGAGCATCCCTGTCACTCCGGTCACCATAATGACATGTTTGGGGACGATGTGCCAGGTTGGGTATTAAGTATGGATCATATCAAGCTGATTCCTCAGGACTTCCTGGAGCAGGCACACCCTCCCCAGTTTACAGCTCTGCAGACCGAGGACCGAGGACCTTGCCATGAAGTGGGAAGATGAGCTTTGACTCTGAGGACACATCCGTGCCCCCAGCTACTGGGCTCTGCCGTTCCCTGGCCTAAGCTGCCCCTTGGATAAGCAGTGGATTTTGCAGGATGGTCCCGTACAAGGCAATGGCATCCAGCAGTCATGGGGTCCGTACCTGCTGCACAGCAGCCTCAGGACTGAGGAGGGCGTGAGGCAAAGGGCTCAGACTATTGGAGCAGGGGACACCAGAAGGAGCTCCAGCAGGAGTGCCAGGTAGCCAGAGGGGCCGGAAGTTCCGGGCAGAGGCCCATCAGGGAAGCTTCCTGGAGAAGGTGTGGCTAGAAGTAACGTTAGACCTGATGCCAGAAAAGGCCATAGAATTAGGTTTAGGAAGAAGAATAAGAAAGAAAAGAAACAAGAGGACCCCTCAAAAAGGTACCAATACGAACAAAAGCAGGGAGCTGGCTGGACCGTCTCTTGGCATCACATTCTCCACGAAGCCGGACCCTGAACTTGCTGGGGAGATGGCTCAGAGCCTCCCTTCTTCCTCATTTCATGTCTGTTGCTCCAGCTGACCAAACCTGGGATCATGGGAAAATGCAGCTGCTTGCTTCTCTGTCCCTGGCCACCCGCTGTTATCAGTTCCCCCAGCATGGGGTAGTGTGTGGGGGTGGGATGGGGCTGGGAAGATGGGGGAATAGAAATAAGTGAGCGCCATGTTCTGCTCTAGAGAGTGCTCCCAGGAGCTTGGGAGGCCTCAGCTCTTTCATGGAAGTTTCTGGTCTATTTTTTAAAATTTGATCTTTCAAAGTGAAAAGAAATAAGTGTTGCTCAGAAGATAAAAAGATGCAATCTCAGTAACCAAGAAGAATGAGCGGGTCAGGAACTCTTGACAGAGGGCTCCTTGGGGTCTGGTGTCCTTCTGCTCACTGCAGGATACCAGCTACCAGAATTCATGGCAGAGAAAGAGCACAGTGCCATTTGTTGAGTGAATGGTTGGCAAAAAGAATTAGGGGCACGCCTCACTCCTCAGGCAACGCACCTCTCCTGCTGTATGACAAAATATCCGAGGCACCGTGGCTGAATTCTCTTCCATAAGCTGGCTTATAGAAATGGGTGGGCCAACGGAGTGATGTGGGAATTACTCCACTTCTTGGGGTCCTCTTTTCTTCACTGCAAAATGGGGCTAGATCTGCCACTGAGCACAGCCATCAGAGGACATGGCAGAGGCTGCAGGGGCCCGTGTCTGTGCAGGACACACACAGTATGGGCCGTGCTCCACTCTGCTTGGCCTTGCCCAGCCTGTTCTCCGTGGCCGTGGAGTGGCACACACCCTTTTCCTGCTCTCTGTTCCCAGGAGCCTCCTAGCTCTTCCCTTGGTGGCCAGGATACCCTTCCCACATGTGACCAACCACCTCCAGAATCTGTCTCCAGGTGACAGTTCCCAGGGAATGGGTGGCACTGTACATTTTCCCACATGCCATTCTCCATTTAATCCTTACCATGAAGTACATAACCCTGCTTTATAGTTATTTCCATTTTTGACTAGTAGGGAGAGGCCCAGAGAAGTGACAGTGGTATTGTTTGTCTCTAGAATATCTCCTACAGTCTCCCGCATTGAGGGATCAGTCCCCAGCTGGTGGCATATTGAGAGGTGGTAGAAACTTCAGAGTGGAGCCTATTGGAGGAGGTGGGTCACTGGGGGTATATTTTGTCCCTGGATTCTTCCTCCATCCCTTCATGGCCACCACCAGGTAGCAGCTCTGCTCCACCATGCACTCTCCGCCATGATGCTTTGTCTTGCCAAAGGCCCAAAGCAATGGGACCAAGTGACCAAGGACTGAAAGTTTTGAAATCATGAACCAAAAGAAATCTTTTCTCTTTTTAGTTGATTTTCTCAGGTATTTTTGTCACAGTGATGGAAAACTGATGAACAGAGTTGGGCTGTAGACAAACACATGGGTATAGGAGGGCCTGGAACAGTTGCCTTCCTTGAATCTGGGTTCTCAGCCAGCAATGTGGCCTCCATTATTGGGAAGAAGAGGATACAATTCAGACCTCACTCCCCTGCGTGTGACGATTCGATTCCATCCCCAAACACCAGTAGTGCATCAGGGGATGCTGCATTTGAGATATCAAAAATCTCAGAGGAAGTCATCCAGAGCACTGACCCTTTAAAATAACAACTGTGCCATCTCTCCTTACTGACGATCTGAAGCCAGACTGCCTAGATTCCCATATTCTAGCTCCACCAGCTACCTGACCTGTTCGTCCTGCATCTCATTCTCTTCATATATAATATAGGAAGAATTTGGGCACCTTCACAATTAAAATTGTTGTGGGGATTAAAAGAATTAATGTACAGAAAATGCTTAGAATTCCTGGTGCAGGAGAAACACTTCACAAACATTAGCTATCATTAAGTGGGATTAAAGTGGATCTTGCAGGGAGACAGTCAATGACTACCCTTTATATTGTTCTGCTATTTTCACTTAACACTCATTTTAGCAAACACAGTGGAGGCCCTGAAGATGCAAAGGTGTGAGCCCCTCCTGTCAGGAACCTCAGATGCATTAACCAGCTGTCCAGTGAACTTGAGCCAAAAGGTGACAGAAGGCAGCGGAGGAAAGGAAATCGGGGTCAACAGAGGGGCCGTCTGGGTTGGGTCTTTGCCGATGGGTAATCATCTAGGGAGCTGGCTAGAGAGCCCACGGGCTCTGGCCTCCCACTGGGGAGCCTCTGGGGGTGTGGAGCAGGGAGCAGCGTGATCCGATTCCCTTTTTACTATGAGAAGGATGGGCTGAAGTGTTGATGGTGGACGGGAGATGGATGCGAGATACTGCAGTAATTAAGTGAAATAATCCACGGAAAGCGCTGAGCTTGGCACATGGTATGCACAAGAGATGTTAATTGTTATTATTATTGTTATCATTATTATAGGCAAGAGATCTTCCAAGCAGTGGGATGGGAAAGGAGGACAGAGATGTTCAGAAGCACAATCCATGGAACTTGTTGACTAATTGCCCATAAACACTTTCTTTTATCTTCACAGTGGTCGTTGACGCGGCTGTGGGCTGTGGAGTGGTCTACGGAATTAAAAAGCCACAGTGTTTCTAACCACCCATGACGTTTTGGCAGTTAGGAACACCAGCAGGAGAGAGCCTGTTCTACAAACCACAAAAAGCCAGGAGTCAGAACTAGCTGAAGTCAAAACCCGAGGCAATGGCTACCCAGTCATCGGATCCTGGGGGGACTTTCAGTTCCCATAAAATGGAAGGGTAGCGTAGGTGTGGTGGTGCATGCGTGTAAGCCCCGTGACTTGGGAGGCTGAGGCAGGAGGATCACAAGTTCAAAGCCAGACTCGGCAACTTAGTGAGGCCCTAAGCAATTCAGACCCTGTCTCTAGATAAAAAATAAATAATAAATAAAAAGGGCTGGGAATGTGGCTGAGTGGCTAAGTACCCCTGGTACCCAAAATAAGTAAATAAATAAATAAATAAAATGGAGGGCATCTGGAGGATGATATAGACATACATACACACAGTCCTGGGACAGCACGGCCACACAGTAGGCCTGCAGGGTGGTTGGGCTTATGTGAGTCATTGAGGATTACCATCACAGAGGGACACACAGATACCTTTGTCCAAAGAGATAAATGGGGTTTTTTGTTGTTTTTTCTTCTGAATGATTTTCCTGGAATATAATCCCGTAAGTGGGATCTCTGAGTCAAACAGTAAAATGATTTTCTGATTCACTGCACATTGCCAGACAGGTTTTGGTTTTTTTTTTTTTTTCTCCTTTCTTTCTGAATGCAGGGCCAGTTTCACTCTAAGGCTGGTGAAGATGGGTTTTGAATATCCTGGGTTCCCTGTATTCCTACCTTCACGTCTATCTTGTTTGTTTCCTGGAGTAACCCCGGGTTGTCCTTGGACCCTCAGATCAGGAAAGAAAGAACAAGGGGGATGGGAGGGGGGGGAAGTAAGGGAAGAGGTTAAGGTAGGAAGGAAGGGAGGGAGGAAAGGAAGGAGGAAGGGAAAGAGGAGAGAAAGGAAGGAGGAGAGGAGGGATTAGTACTATCCCTATGTTGATGGCAGCTGTTGCTCTAAGGTGCTCTAAGATATTTGAATATTAAAGAAAATACCTAGAAAGTCTTTGAGTATTTCACCAATATAAGTGTGCTCCAGTTGTGGAATTTCAGACAGCATGAGGGATACCTGGGGTTCCTGTTTGGAGGACAAGGGGCAGGTCTCTCTCTCTCTCTCTCTCTCTCTCTCTCAAGCTATTGTGAATTGGGCACAGTCCTTTCTCTCAGAGGAGTTTTCAATCAATTCCAAGTAAAAATACCAACAAATCCCAGAGCCTCAGTGCAGAGCCTGCAGCAGGACCCAGGCTGCAGGCAGGGCTGCATTCCACAGGGTGACCGCCACGGGGTCCATGGTCTGTGCACACAGGGGCACACACTCCCTCAAGCCCCCTTCTCTTCCAGCAGCCCTGGCAGAGGTCAGTGGCAAACATCTTCCAGATGCCTTCAGAGGCTTCTGGCCACGCCCACCTCTTCTGGTTCCAGCCCTGTGGAGCCAGGGCCTGGGTTGACCACCAGGGCCCAGAAACCCAGAGGCTGGGCTGGTCAGGCCCAAGCACTGGAGGCTCAGGCTGGAAAGTGCTTTAGCCACTGTCAGAACCACCTGTTTGGGACTCTAGAGGGGCGCATGGCTGAAGGTTGGGGCCACCCCAACACTTATAGGGCTTCTACAGGACTGTTTCCCCTTCGAGTCCTTATGCCTGCCTCTCTTGCTGGGCCAGGGAGGCGAGGAGGCTCCGGCCCAAGGGCAGAGGGCAGGCTCAGGCACCAGGGGCACTCCTCTCCCACCCTGCAGGGTCTTACACATGAGTCAGAAACAGAACAGCCCAACCCTGCCTGACCTGCAACCATAGAACCATGCTCCAAGCCCCCAGAGCTCTCACTGAGCACCGGGCACCATGGGACAGCGTGCATGTGTCTGGCACACTGACCTTTAGAGGTCAGCACCCTGCATGCTCCACTAGGACCATGCCACACCCATTACGACGTGGGTCTGAGTCCCCTAGAAGACAGGTGGGGCTCTGTCATTACCTTGACCATGGAGTGTGGCAGACCAGCTGCTCTGTGACTGCCAAGGTTAGGATAAGTGTTCCCCAAGGCTCACATGCCTTGGTCCTCAGACTGAGGTGCTAATGGAAGGTGGTGGAATTTTTAATAGGTGGGACCTACTTAGAAGTCTTCTCATCATATGAGGACATGCCCTTCAAGGGCACATTGGGACCCTAGCTCCTCCTCTTTCATTTCTGCTATGAGGTGAACAAGCTTTCTCTTCCAGAAGCAACAAGGCCAACAGACCACGGACAGAAACCTACAACACTGTGAGCCAAAATAAGCCTTTCCTCTTTTTAAGTTGATTATCTTAGGTATTTTGTTACAGCAATGGAAAGTTGACTGATACAGTGATTTCAGAGGCTAGATAGCTCAGAAAGATTTCATATAATTCTTCCTTGTTTTTTTTTCTGAGATTTTTATTTTTGGAACCTAGCTGCCATGTTGTGAGGAAGCCCAAGCAGCCAGTGGATAGTGAGCATGAGTGAGCCATCTGGAAAGAGAATCCTCCAGCTTCTAGCTGACAGGGAATGCAGCAGGAACAAGCCATCCCCTCTGAGCCCTGCTCAAAGTGCAGACTTGTGAACAAAGTAAATAACTTGTTTTAAAACACTAGATCTCAGGATGATTTGTTACACATTAATAAAAACTTAAAATAATTCATCACCACATCTAATCCTCATGACAATCCTGTTAAATGGGTACTACCACTGACTCCGCTTTACCCACATGGACACAGGGATCAGAGGGATAACGTATCTTCTTCAAGGAAACACAGCTGGACAGTGGGACCAGAATTCAAATCCAGGTTCAATTCAAAGCCAAAGCTCCTGACCACTCTGTCACACCCTACCTACTCAATTGCACAAACTTCACTTACTTGGAACCTCGGGTGCAGCCTTCATGGGCTGCTGCAAGACTGGTGTTTACAGATAGCCCCACCACCTCCAAGGACAGGGCTGCAGGGCTGCTCCTCTCCACTCCCCTTCATCCCTCAGAACCGGGCACCTTTAACCCCAGCACAAGATCAAGATAAGAACATCATAGGAATCTGGCATGGGCCTGCAGCTTCCTCGTTTTCCTTTCCTATAGATATCAAAAGCATGGTCATCTAACCAACATTGGCAACAGCGGGGAGTCTGTCAGAAAGATAAGTGCTCAGGCCCAACCCAGAGCTGCCGGATTAGAAACTCGGGGGTAAGGCATGGTCCAGCGAGAGAGAACTACTGTTCTAACTACTTACGAGGGCTCCCTCAGATGCAAGTGATGGGAAACTAGCCCAAAGAGCTTACAGGGAATGGAATGGAAGATACAGACTTCAGTGCATGGGAAGCCTAGAGTGGCATTAGGGTCAGGAACTCCTGTACCTCTCCAGTGTTACTTCCCTCTGTCTGTCTGTCTGTCTCTCCTGACCTCATCTTGTTCTCTTCCTTCTGTTGGATTTCTCCATGCAGTCATGGAAGGCAGCAGAGAGGGGCTTCAGAGAGTCCCAAGCTTACCTCATACCACTTTATCAATCTCCAAGGGAACAGAATTCACCTCTTTTCCAGGATCCCTAAATTAAAGAAAGGGTCCAGCTTGAGTCAAAAGACACAATCATGTGACAGGCCATGGAATCTGATAGGTGGCCACCTATCAGAAGGTGCTCGTCCCAAGAGAGGCAGTGCACTGTGATTTTCAGGCCCACCAGGACCTACATGGTGAGCAGGGGTTACTACTACCCAGAAAAGGAGGTGCTTCTCTGGGCAGTGGGCAGGGAAGCAATGTAGATCAGAAAATCAAACCACTGTAGCTCTCTCATGAAGATCTGGCTATCCTAAGTGAACAAGCCTTGGGATAACAGAAGAGGCCCCACAGTGTGGTGACTACACAAGTCCTTTTCCCCTGTACTATCTCCATGGGCCTCAGAATTTGCCTTCTGAGACAGGCAGAACAGCAATCATGGTGCCCATTTTGCAGATGGGCAAACAGAGGCAGTGTGTCTAACTGGCCAAGGTTGCCCTGGCTCCTAGGTAACAGAGGTTATTCAAAACCAGCTGTGCTGACTCTACCAGCACAGCTCCTCCTCATCCCAGACCCATGGTAGAGAGTTTTACAGACACACGCATCAGAATCCTCCCCCTGCCGCAGCTGGCAGAGGAACATGGGGCAAGAAGGCACTGCCCCTCCCTGTGCCTTGATTTTCATCTGTGAAGTGGGTATGACAAATACTTGCAGAACAGCATTTGCTGTGGAGACCAAAGGAGAAAACGTACTAACAGCCCTTGTTGCAGGCCTGGGAAAGACTTGTGCGTGTTATTTTCCTTTCTTCCTGCCTAATAAGACCCCAAACCTAATAAACCAGCGTGATTTTTGAAAGCTGCTTTGTGAATTTTACTTGGTTGCTTTAATTCTTCTTTTTTTTTTTTTTATAATCCTCAAAAACATGCTGCTGACACCCGGTTTCAAAAGGTCGGAGAACTTTAAGCTAAGACATGAAAGAGGTCCTGTGTTTCCGTCCTGGAAGGGCCCCAGCCTGTTGCTCAGGCCTGATCAGGGCAGGGTCGGCTCTCAGAGGCTTCAAAATCCAAAGGAATTCTCGGCTCTGTAGCCCGGGGAGTTGATTTTGCCATTGGCATTGTGTTTGTTAATGTAAGAACCAGAAGATCCTTTTAATGGGTCAAGAGCAGGATCAGAGGCTGGCAAGAGTTTAAACCAAAGTGGGAACAGCAGCTCGGTGGATTTCACGTATTATCATGTATAATTAGATGGCAGGCGGCTGGACAGAGGGATGTAAGGTAGTCAGGGAGGGAGGGAAGGAAACACAGAGGGTAAAAGGGATTTTGAAAATCCTAATGCTAATATGGAAAGATGCCTAAGAAATATTTTGGGTAAAAAAAAAAAAAAAAAAAACTATGTGCAGAAAAGTGGATTGATCCTTCCTTCCTTCCTTCCTTCCTTCCTTCCTTCCTTCCTTCCTCCTCTCCCTCCCTCCCTCCTTTCTTCCTTCCACTCTTCTGGCTTTAGACGAAGATATTGACCAGTATTGACTAGTTGACCAATCAATAGATAGCTTATGCATTTGAGTAGTTTCTGGATAGATCCACTAGGAACTATAACAGTGACGACTCCCAGGGCCCGGGCCCCGGGAAGGAAGGGGTCTTTTCCTCTTCAGCCTGTACTCTCTGGTGCTATTTGAATTTTTTTTTTCCCCTTTTATAATAAAAACAAAGGAGGCCCCAGTCTGCAAGGGCTGGAAGTGGAGGGCAGGCCCTGGGGAGGGTCATCCTGAGTTCAAAGCTGGATGGGAAGGCGAGGCCTCAGCCAGAGGGAGGTACCAGGCCCCAATGAACAAAGCCGCTCCTACAGGGAAACGCTGACCTGGTGTCCACCACCAGATGACAAATGGCCCTTCTGCCACCACCACGCGGAGCCAGGCTCACGGCTGTGATTCCTGGCTGAGGCTCAGTCTTCTCCCACAGAAGCCACTCACTCTGGAGGGAGTTGGGGACAAAGAGTGGAATGGCTTCAGAGGGACTCCTCACCCAGGAGTGGGCTGAAGACCACCTTCCTACCCCAGCGCCCCCACCCCCACCTTGCCAAACCCCTATAGGCTGTGTATGATAAACGCTACCCGTGTCCTCCTGGGTCTGTGGACATTTTAATGAGAAGGATACCAGAGACAGGGAAGAGCCCCTGCCTGCTGGGCCCACGTCCACAGAAACCATGGCCCTGCTGCCCGTGGGGCCTGCAGGATCTGAATAACCAGACTGGGAAGGAAGCTGAGCCCTCAGGCTGCACAGATCTGAAACCCTGGTCCCCCTGCTGGGGAGAGACTGCAGGGACATTTCAGGTGTGTCTGGGCACAGACTGCAATGTGCATAGGGTCAGACCAGTGGCCCAGGGTCCTCAACACCAAATGTTACAGTTTTTCCACTTTTCACAGAGGCTCAGGTGCAGACAGACACAGAGAGATGCTTCCATACTCCACAGCAGGGGCTTCGAGCATTAGCAGCCTCAAAACCTGACTCCTGGGGTTTCTAAGGCCGCGGCCAGGGGCCGGCATTTCCATTACCGAGAGGCTGACTGTACAGCTACTGCCTCTCTTTCCACTTTGGCCCAGCTCTAAGGGAACACACTGAGTGAGTTGTGACAAATGCCCCCTTGATCCTTCATTTCAGGTAACAAGGTGGGTAACCTGGAGAATGTCTATCAAAAAGGAGCAACTGTGACAGCATACTGAGGATCCACAACCTGCAGGGACAGACAGACAGGCACCTGGTGTTTTCTTTCTTTCTTTACTTCCTCTCTTTTTCTTTTCTTTTCTTTTTTTTGTAAGAACAGCTAGAAATATGGATTTTTCTATGAAATCTTACAATCTCTGGCCATCTTTGGCAACTGGCTTTAAGGTTTTTCCAACATTGTGCAGGCCCAGAACTACCCATCAGCAGCTGGACTACACCGCTGGCTGCTGCTCTGGAATACAGATAAGGTTCCCATGGAAAAGCCCTGATCCAGCCAGAGGGTCTCTGGTGCTCTGCAGAGGAATGTCAGCCTGGCCTGGTCTCACTCCACCAGGACCCCCCTCCTGCCTGTCAGGGTCACATCCAAGGCCCCTGTGGTCCTCAAGGATCTGCCCTCCCCATCATGCTCAGCCATCTCAAGTCTTTGCGGAATCCACCTCTCTCCTCTCCAAAACCCCTGGCACCCAGGCCCTCTGGGCTTGAGTGTGCATGGGTTTGCTCTGAAATACTCTTCTCATGTCCTCCAATCTGCCCTATTTCTTCCTTGTCTGTCAAGGTCCTGCTCAGCTGTCACCTTCTTGGAACCTTCTCTGACCATTGCTCCCCCACCTCCGGCCCCGTTGGTCCCATCACTGGGCTATTACTGCCCAGTGACGCCTCTGTCTTCTAGACTGGCCTGGACATCCAGGAGGTCTTGTTGCCTCTGTGTCCCTGAATCTGAGCTGGTGCAGGGCCTGGTGCAGGACAGGTCTGACATAACGTTTACCGGGCACTGTTCTCTTGGCCTGGGTCTTCCTCTCATCCCGTCTGCCTGGCTACTTCCTGTCCATCCTTCAAGACTTGGCTCAGACTGGGAACCATCCCAGACCTCCCAGACTGCAGTGCTTCTCTGCCCCTGATCACCTGAGTGGCTGCCTCAGTCTGTCCCCTCCCTTCTTGCCCCCAGGGCTTCATGAGGACAGGAATCATCTCACTGACACAGGGGCTCGAAGACAGAGGAAGCACCATGAAATGCTTGTAGAACCCAAAGAAAGGAATGAATGAAGAACAAGACTCCTGGAAGGTGCTGCGAACATGCCCCTGGCCACTGCTCTGGGTGCTGGGTTCTGAGTGCAGCACAGGGGTCAGAAACGCGAGGGAAGTAATTTTGACAATCACCTAACCCAGGACAGCTAGGGGCAGTCAGAGTCCATGGCCAAACTGGCCTCTGGGAAACCAGCTGCTCAGATACACAAGTCCAAGGCCCCACAGCTGCCGAACTCCTCATCCTCCATCACCCCCAGTGTGCTCTTCGTGGTGGTGCCAAGGTGCACAGCATCCAGCAGGCTGCCCAGAGAGAGGGGCTTCTCTGCACTGCTGGGGTCCAAGCGGAGGGCAAAGCAGAGCAGAGGGCCAGGGCCATCCCACCTCCCAGGAGTCAATGGCAAGGTGAGAGAAGGCTGTCTACTTGGGAGTTTGCCCAGCTGCCAGGCCCACCTATCACGCTGGATTGAGAAAAGCTGGCTACTCTCCCTTCCTGTGTGTCCCCAACCCTCCCTTCCTCCTCTGTAAGTGCAGAAGTGACCTCCTACAGATATCTGGGACCCTTTCCTCTGGATGACCACACTCCCTCCACGCTCATCATACATGTCCCTTTGTTACTGCTGAGCACATGTGTCAGGATTGTGGGTCTGTGTGCTCCTGGGCATCAGGATTGGCACATCTGCTGTCCTTTTCCTGGTGTGGTGATCACCACGGGAGGGAAGCAGTGGCTAACTCAGATCCTTCCTCTGCCATTTAGGACCCTCCTCAAGGTGATAAAAAAAGGATTTAGAGAAATCCTTTTTATAAAGCGGGGTTGCAAAGGGTCCTGTGAGGAGAAAGTGAATGAATGCAAACTCTGAACAGTGTCTGGCACACAGCACGGGATGACCAGTATTCACTAGGTGATCCATAAATGCTTTGTGTGTTCATGGATGATGGAGAGAGTGAAGAGTGAAGATAACCAGGCGAGTACAGAAGGTGCATGCGGCATGGTAAGGACCCCAGAAAAGAGATGGAGATGGGTCCTGCTAGATGGAGATGGGTCCCAAGAGTGAGCTGGGGACAAGCACTGTCCTCATGGAGCACAGGTCCCTGCAGTAGATAGGATGCCATCTGGGCAGTGACTAGAAATTGAGACCCTCTCTGAGCTCTCCTTCCTCGTTGTGAGCCTCTCTGGCGGACAAGAGGCCTTGAGACCTGAGTCATAACATGACATTTTCTACAATAGCCTCTTCTCCCTGCAGTGGCCCCTTCAAGGACACTCCTGGCTCACTACTCCCTCTTCCCACCATTCCAAACAGCAGACTGGGCACCAGTCCTGAGTGCCTGATGAGGAGTAAGCACGGTGGGGTGACTTGTTCAGGCTGGGGCTCTTTAATACCAGATGTGGGCACCCCATCAATAGTGGTCCTACCAACTCAGCCATCCTGTTCCTGCAAAGTCCATCAGCAGAGGGGCCTGGCAGAACACAGGCTTGTGGGCCACCCATCAGCAGGGTTCAGGTCCCCAGCTCTTAGTCTCCTCTCCTCTCTGAGCCTCAGTCATGGCATGAATAGGAATTACTAAACCCTCCTTCTCAGGGCTGTGGTGTAAAATAGCAGGCCATATGCAAAGCACAAAGCAGACCTAGCAGCAAGACCCTCAGCAAATGGTGGGAGGGGTGTGTGAGGGCCCCTGGATAGCACAAGCCAGTTCCTACCCACACAATGGAAACACAAGTCAGTTCCCTACCCAGACAAAGGAAGCAAGCCCAAGACTGGGAATACCCTGACCTCCCAGAAACCCCAGAAACCCCAGAAACAGAGAATGTTGTTGGAGGCCTGGGGATGACCTTCCGGAACTGCTGTGGCAGCACTAATTGGGGTCTCCTGGTCACAGCTTCCCATCCTTGGGAAGGAGAGGAGCAGGGCCTTCCCCATCCCCCACCACCGCTTCCTCTGGCTTGGGCTGCAGGGGCACTGACCTGCCCAGAGGTTAAAAGGAAGCTCAGTAGGCAGAAAATGATAGGGTGGGTCAAGGCATGACCAGGGGCCAAGTCCCAGCTGGCATGACCCAGCCATCCCAAGGAAGGGCAGATCAGGGGGCTTCCAGAGAGATCAAGGTGCCTGTTCCCTAGGGGACTTCACATGGGGGTACACTGGAAGTTTACGCTTCAGGGTGGTGTCCTGTATTGCTTCTTTCTTTCCTTTTTTTCCTCCAGCAGCCCCTAGTCTGCTAGAGGGCACAGGATGGACTTGGAACCCCAGGTCGCTGGTCCCTAGCCAGGGTCTCCTGGACCCCCTTCATCTCTGTTCTTCACCTGTAAGAGGGGGAACTCCTGCTGCCCTCAGGGCTGTGGGGAGCCTTGGTGAAGTCATGCGCCGAACATATCTGGCAAAGTGCCGGGCAGATTCAGCAACCACAACCCTCATAACTAAACCGACAGGTTTGGATGTGGTGGGGTGCTTGCTGAGTGGGTGCTGCCTGCCCTGCGGGCTGGAAGTGGGAAGATCCGCAGTCTTTCACAACACAAGGAAAGGCCTTTGCTCCTCTCAAAGATCAACTAGACTAGCGGGGGGCCTTGGGTCAGATCTCCTGAGTAGGAGACACCCAGGACTCAAGAATCCTCACCATGCACTTGCGGTCGTCTATGCCGGTCAGGTCCTCCTCAAACTCCTTCCCAACCTCGAAGTCCATGATGTAGTTCCTAAAAGTGCTCAGTGTGCGGATGATCATGTGGTCGCCTTCCTGCACGATCTCTTTGTCTGGCTTCAGCAAGTTGGCGATTTTGCGCAAGGCCACATTGACATCTGCAAGGGGTGCGGAGACAGGGGAAGAGAGTTGGCAGGAAAACTCGAAAGAGAACCTTTCCCGAGGGAGCGGGACCCAGGAGCGGTTCCAGGAATGCAGTTGGGATTCCCCCGCTGGCTTTGCGCTCTTTTCTCTTTTCCTCTTGGCAACAAAGTTTTCTGCTCTCACACTAACCTTTAAAAACAAAAACGAGCAAACCAAGGCCAGCTCTACTAATTAAATTATCCGCGTCCAGAGCCAACAAGCAGACGCTTGCCACCAATTAACCCTTGCAACCCTGGAGCCTCCGATTCACATCCCGCCGGCCGCCCTCGCAAGCACAGGCCGCGGTCGCCCTTCCTGGCGTCGGGGTGCACCGGGCGGCGGCTGCCCAGGCGGAGCAGGCGGGTGACGGCTCGTGGGACCCTGGGGACCGCCGGGGCAGCGCTTACCGAGCGCACGCAGGTACTCCTCGAAATTCTCGTTGGCCAGCATCTTCCAGTACCCGTTGAAGTCGACTGGCATTTCGGGGAGTGGCGGGAGCGTCGGCCACGGAGCGGGCGGGAGCGGCTCTGGGCTG
>NW_026000240.1:24476751-24568134 GCF_001458135.2 Marmota marmota marmota | reverse complement strand
GGAGCGGCTCTGGGCTGTGCGGGGACAGCGGCTGCGGACGCGATCTGGGTGGTGGGCGGCCCGGAAATGCGCGCTCTCGGGGGACAGGGTCTCCGCGGGGCGGCGACAGCTGGATTCCTAGCGCGCACAAAGCCCGCAGGAGGATCCATTGTAGCCGTCGCTCCTCCCCCTTGGCGAGGGCGGGGCGGGGCAGGTTGGAGGGTCAGGTTTGTCCCTCGCCGCGGGCCATCTTCGTCTCAGACTTTCCATTCGCTTCCCCTGTAAAGGAAGAGGAGGTGATGGGACGTGAGAGGTCCCTTTATTGGTCCCAACTCTTCGGTTCCTGAGGGATTCCTTTGAACACCATGAACTTGTCACCCTCAGCGGCCACTTGAGGCCTGGGAATCAGAGTCCTCAGGTTTGCTGGAGGGATTAGGGAAAGAGGCCACTTAACAGGCCTTTGTCTAAGGCTCCACGCTGCCCCCGCGCCAGTGGGCCCGGCAGTAAAACTCTGGGGAGAAGAGGGGGGAACGCTCTCCAATCCTGCCCGAAAAATAAAAATCAAGTTTTATATTATTTGAAGTCCTTGGGGCTGATTCTGATGCACAATCAAGTTAGAGACCCACTACTTCATGCAAATGTAAGCAATTACCAATATACTGTTAATTTTGTCCTCTCTTTCACTTAATAGCTGCCAAGTACTCCCTCGAGTTCTGCACTTTGCTTTTTTCCGCTTAATGTATTCGGGTTCCTATTCATCGCTGTGCATAAAGCATCCCCATGGTGGTGCAGGGTATTCTGTTGTTTACCCTGCCTGGCCCTCTTGACGGGCATTGATGTGGCTTCACTCTTAGAAACAGTGTTACAATGGTGATCTTGGATCACATCTTATTTGCCACCTGTGTGGGTATGTCACAGTGCTTTTAAAAGGGCTCTCTCTGCCACCAAGGAGATGACATAATCACATTGGTTGACTTTTTGACCCTCCATTAAAGACTGAATATCTCTTTTAAATTGCTTTTAGCACAAATGACAGCCTGGGTGACAGCAAGTACACTCTCTTCCTCTCTAGCAGCACCAGCACGTCCTCCCTACCCCCAAGCTCATGTTAGCCTGGCTGCTCCAGGCAGAATCAGGAAAAGACACCCCTTCCTCAGGGTAGAGGCAGCTTCCTCCTGGGGAGTGGTGTGGATTTCAGTCTCTCAGGCCTCACTTGCTCTTCACCAGGGTTTCTCAACCTCAGCCCCGTTGACATTTGGGGACTGAGGTTGGGTAGTGGGAACTGTCCTAATATTACAGGGCTGGGGCCTTTTGGGAAACTGAGGCAACATATAGGAACCCCCCCCACACACACTTAACTCCCAATTCTTGTGATGGAGTCAGATTTCAGACACATCCCTCAGCCTCAAAGTAACAGGCATGAGTTTATTGAAGGGACAGGAAAAGGGAAAGGGGACACTCCCAAGGGAGAGTGGGTCCTGTCACTCAGAGAGGAGAAGGACAATGTGTTTCTCCTGCACTCCACTTTTATTGGGAATCCCAGAGAAGTTTCCAGAGTCCTGCCCAAGTCCAGGGCAGAGAGCCTCAATGACAACAGATTTTTAAGTCCCCACTGCCATGACAATTCGAAGTCACTTTGACCCATGCTGAAAGGTTCTAATTGGATTTCTTAACCATACATTCTTAGAGATTTTTTTGTTTAGGAGGAATTACCCTTATCTCTAGGAGTTTCAGGATCTGGTCTGTAGACAGAGTCACCAAAGTATCCCCCTTCAGGGGAGCTTGGGTTCCTCTTATGGACATTATTTTGGGCCTGCACTTCTCCTGCAGATAACAGGTAGTGTGCTGAGGAATGTGACAGATCCTGTCCACTTAAGTCAGGCAAGGCTGCAGGTAATTTGCTTCTTGGAAAAGAGTCAGCACAGTGGGCCCATTTTATGGAATTATTCCCTAAGCTTGTGTCCCCACCACTCACATCTGTCTGTCCCCTATCACTGTGTCTTGTGGGATATTTAGCAACATCCCTGGCCTCTAGTCACAAGATCCCAGTGGCACCCCATAAAGATGCCTTCAGACTGCAAAGTTGGGGTAGGGGAAGAAAACTGCCCTGGCTGAATAGCATGGCTGTCCCAGCATTGGGCCTTCCTCTCCTTTGTGGTCATCTCTTGGGGTTCTCAGAGGTTCATACAGACATTGGCTCAGTGTCTCTCTATGGCCAGCCCAGAGCTCATCTTGACTGGGTGGCCAACACAACCTGTCCCAGCCCTGCCCTTCGTCAAAGTGTGAGAAGATGCCTCTGTAGTTCAGTCAGGGGAATGGGTGGGGCTGCTCCTGAATTCTCAGGGCCACCCACAGCCCTGGGCTTCCTTATCATCCTGACTCACTGGGATGGAGGATCAGCCAAAGGCTTAAACAGCAAACAAGCCCTTCCTTGGCCACCTACAACTAGTCTAAAGTCCTCTCCCCTGTTCTCTGGCACCATCCAGCCCAGCCAACTGAGTTTCTCAGCGTCCCCAACCTTCTCCCTTTGTCTTGTGTCTCCTGAGATGGTTTATGCCAAAACCCAGCACGGTGCCTGGTTCACAAGGGTCTGAGTCAGTTCTGCCATGTCTGGAGAGGACCCTTGCAGTTGAGCAGAGGCCTGCTGCTCCTCCTATCTCCCCAGGCCTCCCTTGTCCATCCCAAAGAACCAAGATCTGGCCACTCCTCCTTCTTCTGACCACTTTGGACATCTGCTCACCTGACCTCTCTCTTCTGAGCTGGGCAGCACAACACTTAATGTGGTTGGTTTTCCTTGGTCCCTCCTGTCTCTTTGTCTAGTCCCCTAAAGGTCAGTATCCTCGTCCTCTTCTGGGTCTCCTCCCAGGCACAGCCCCTGCTGGCTGTGAGTTTCTCGAAGCTGGGGGAAGGTGTCATGAGTAGGCTTCAGGGCCAGATGGCCTGGTTTGACTTTGCCTATGTCACTGTCTTGTGGAGCAGTCTTGAATAGATGACGTGGCCTCTTTGTGCCTCGGTCTCCACCTCTGTAGATGGAGACACTGAGTACCCACCTCTCAGCGTGATGAACGGCAAAGGAGAGGTGGGGCCCAGAGGCTGCTTCAGCTCTGCTGCTGCTTGAGCCAGAGGAGCTTTGGAAGTGAAAGGCCAGGGTGCAGCAGGTCCGTGCCCTGCTTCTGGGGCCCTAAGATCAGTCCAGTGGGTTGAAGTGGAATGTGCTCTGTGGAGGCATCTGGTACGATCATGACCATCTTTTCTCTGCCAACTCCATCATGCTCAATTTAATTCATGAATCAGGGCATATTCTGGAGTTTCTTTCTGCTTGAGCTGACATCACTTGGGTTGTGTGAATCAGAAGAGGAACTGAGGAGAGTGGATAGAAATGAGACAAGGGGTCTGAGTGGGCTGGCGATCTATGAGGGATCAAATCTGTGAGGCTCTGGCTGGACATTGAGGGCAGTCAGGATGAGAGAGGTGAGGAGGAGGAGATAGTGCAGAGGAAGGAGGAGACAGGTGGACAAGATGGAGGGCAGTCTTGCTAATGATTGGAGGGGAAGGTAAACGTGCTAGGACACCTCTAAGTGAGCTTGCTTCATTCACTAGCCTTAAAGAAGGGTGGCAGAGATCCAGAGCCAATTCTTGGAGGCCCCAAGAGCTGCCAAGGCCACAACAGCCAGGCCAGTGACCTTGTGTGTGCAGTGGGACAGACTGGCACAGGGGCAATCCTGGGTTGGGGTGAGGAGGCAGAAGGGAAAAGGGAGGAGAGGAGAGGTCTAAAGGGCCCCAGGTGGGCTCCTGGCTGGACCAAGGGCTCAGGGGAGCTCCAGGCCCCTACTCCGAGGACAAGGAGGAAATGTGCCTTTTCATTCTTTACTGATCTGTCGGCTCTGCAGGACTCCTCAGAGCACAGGGGACAGATTCACAAAATGATGGCTTGCTTCTTGCCTTGTGAGGTTGGTCCTCTGCCCATATGGTTGACAGGCCAAGTAGTGGCCACAAGGTGCCCGGTTTGGGAGGCTGCTTGGCTTCCCAAGAGCCATGAGATTGGAGCAGAGATCCTTGGGACAGGCCTTGAGCCTCCTCTCAGGATGCTGGCTTGAAAGGTCCCAGCCTCATCCCACCCTTTCTACCAGACCTCCCACACCGGGACCCTCACTTGGTGCCTGGTACTCCTGCCTCATGCTGAGGAAGAAGGCTGTCTTCATCTTCGGGTGCTGGCTCTGGCCCCTCATCCCGGCCTCGCTTCTCAATGGCTTAGCTTATTTGAGAGGCTTGTGAAATCTCCTCCTGTATTCAAACACGTCTCTGGCATCTCATTCCAGGGAATGATGCCGCTCCCATCTCCCAGCTGTCACCAGGCCACCTGTAAGATTAGTGTCTCAAAAGATGTGTGTGGCCCAACAAAGCTGCTTTCCTGTGTCCACTGTGTTGAGGAGCCAGAGGGCTGGCCAAGAGGCCACTGGAGCTGAGGGACACTGAGGTCCACTGAGGAGGCTCTTCTGTCACAGGTTCATGAATGTTCAAACATGCAAATACACACCAGGTCTACAGGTCTCAGAATCTTAAGCCCACTCTGGGGGGTGGCTTGGGGATTGATTTCTGTGTGGAAAATGGTTCTGCAGGGTGACAGCTGTCTTCCATCTGATCCTTCAGCCAACCACACAATGGTTCCTGTAGATCACGACTTACACTGCAATGCAAGGGAAGGGCTTCTTCCTCTCCCTCTTTGTCTCTCCCTTCTTTCTCTTTTTCCTTTTTTTTTTTCTTTTTCATAACCTCTTTCCCTTCCTCCTCGTCTCCCCCACACCCTCCGTCTTTCTTGCTTTCTTAGCTACGTTATTATGGAAAAATATTAAGCCTACGTAAATACAAAGAAAACACTATATTGAACCACCACAGATTCATTTCCAGCTTCAATGACCATCAGCTGTGGCCGACCTAGTTTCACTAACATCCCACCCACCACACCCTAATTTTTAAAAACGACTTTGGAGCAAATACCAGACATCATGCCTTTGCAAGAAATATTTTTTAAAGATAAGGATTCATGTTTTTAAGTGTTTTTTAAAAAGGTGAATTATTATCCTACAGTTCTGGAGGTTTGAAGTCTGAGATGGCCCCATAGACTAAAATGAAGGTGTTGGCAGAACCGCATTCCCCCTGGAGGCCCTAGGAGAGAGCTCCTCTCTTGCATTTCCTGTTTCTGGATGTCATTCATAGATCCTGGCTCACAGCCACATCAGTCTGACCATTGCTTCCTTCTTCACACCTCCTTCCCTGACTCTCTTGTTGGTTTTATAATTACATGGTGTGATTACATTGTGCCACACAGATAATCCGGGATAATCCTCCATCTACAGATCTCTAATTTAATCACATCCTCAAAGTCCCTTTTGCTATGAAAGGTAACTGTGTTAGCTTTCTGTCACTATAATAAAATGCCTCAGATAATTAACTTATAAAGAGGAAAGGATTATTTTGGCTCATAGTGTTGGAGGTGCTAGTCCAAGATAAGGCAGATGAACAGGCAGAGCCATTGCTCTCTCCTCTGATGGGCGTGCCAGATGGGAATGGCAGGGAGCACAAGGTGGAGCCAACTACTCTCCCAGGCATCAGTACAGGGAACAGGGAAAGGTCTGGGGTCTCACTCTCTCCTTTAAGGGCACACCTCTGTGACTTAAGGGCCCCCCACAGCCCATCTCCTAAAGGTTTCCCCACTTCCCCTGACCACTACCCTGAGGACCAAGCTTTCAACCTATGGTCCTTGGTGGGACACTTATTCAAATCATAGCAGTAATAAATTTATAGGTCTCCAGACAGCACATGAACATCTTTGGGAGGACCATTATTTTGCTTACCACATCAAAGAACAAGGCAAAGCTGGGCACAGTGGTACACGACTGTAATCCCAGAGGCTCCGAGCCTGAGGCAGGAGGATCGAAAGTTCAAAGCCAGCCTCAGCAATTTAGTGAGGCACTCAGCAACTTAGAAAGACCCTGTCTCAAATTAAAAATTTAAAAAGGGCTTGGACTATAGCTCAGTGGTTAAATACCCTTGGGTTCAATTCTTGGTACCAAAAATCAAACACACACACACAAAACCAATAAAAATCTCTTTCCATTAACAAAAATATGTAGCTCAATGTATAAGCCAGACTTTGATGTGATCCCCAAATCTTCTCTCCCTGAATTTACCACTGTTGGGCTGAAAGCCTAAAGAAACCCATTTTTCTATGTTGTACTTTTCTTGCATTATCCAGAAAACTGGGCTTTTGTTATGTTCGGTTTTCTGGTTCTTATTCCTCCTGCATCATGGAGAGAGAGGGTGGTGATATGGACTGGGAATTCACACTTGACCCCCGTTTAGAGATCTGCTTCTGGCTGTCTGGCGTGGTTGGTATTCTAAGGTAGTTCTGCAGCACTTTTGTGGGTGCCTCTGAGGTGACCTTGTTGAAAACAGGTAATTGCATAATAGCAGGTGGATAATACATTCTCTTTGTCTGACTGCTTCTGAGAGGTACTCATTTTTTGGAAATATAACCACAGTATCATTATTGGGAAACATATATTAATTCCCTAATAACAAATATCTGCAAGGGGCTCAATTATCTCATTTGAATTCCAACACACTTGGTGATGTTTCTTTCATACGTCACCAGTGGCTGCCATATCTCTTTTGTGTTATGGTTTTTCTTTCCATTATAAGATGTAATTATCATTATCTACCCACACCTCTCCTTTTTTAGATAAATGATAAGATACCATATCTTTTTATAAATTTAATAAAACATCCTGGAGACTGTTCCTCAGCAATACGCAGGGAGCTTGTCCCTTCTCTTTTAAAAGCTGTGCGGTGCACCCCTGGGTGCACAGGCCACAGGTAATTGAACTAGCACCCTACTGATGGACACACAGGTTGTAACAAAGAGTGATGGGATAGAAGGGAGAATCTTTATACTTTTGCTTTGGGATAGATTCCTGGAAGTGGGATTTCTGTGTCAAAGTGTAAAAACGGATGCACTTTGGCTGAATAATTTATTGCTGCATTTCTCACCACAGGATTTTATCACTTCACCGACCGACAACCAACAACATGTGAAAATATGTGTTTTTTACCAGTCATGCCATCAGATTATGTGCTCAAACTCTTGGACTTCTGCTAGGTGAAAAAGGTGATCTCGGAGTGTTTTGCATTTGCATTTGAGAATATGTAAGTTGAGAATGAGTAATGTCGAGAAGGAGCAGTCCCTCTCTCAGTTAGTCACTTCCTGCTCCTCTGTGTGTGTGTGTAAATGAGGTAGAACTGCAGAGCACAACCCTAACTTCTGAGCTTGTTTAGTCAATTTCACCCACAGTCTTTATTCCTGGATGCTGTATCATGTGAATGTCTGCTAACTGTAACTTGCCACCATAAGTGCTGTAGCAGGCTCAAGGGTCCAAGGAGGCCAAGTGTTGAGAGCCACAGCCCAAGGGGCCCCAGCAAACTTTCAGACTGCCAGCTGATGATTGGCTCACAGCGGGCCCCAGCAACATCTAGCTGATTGGCTCCTCTGTGGTGATACTCATTGGGCTGTTTCCCCGCCCTTTCAGACTACGGAGCTGCTCATTGGGGGACTTTTTTGGCTCCGCCCACACGACCCAGCCAATCGGCCTCAAGAGCAGGAGGAGTGGGGGAGGTGGAGAGGCTTGTGGGAAGCCCTTGGTGGCAGTTGGGCTCTGAGGGTTTTTCCTGAGGAGCTGTTTTGTTTGGCGTGTGTGGTTCTAAAAATAAAGTTCGTTTCTTTTGACAAGTGGCTCCTGAATTGTGCCCAGCCAGACTGTGGCAGCCCAGGTCTCCCAGGATCTGACACGTGGGGAGATGGCCCTGTGGGCAGCCATATCCGTCTATCATGTTGGTAGGCTCCCTGTGAATCTCGCCCGGTTTGGGGGAGGAGGATCATTTTTGCCATGCCATCCTACAATCTCAGCCACAGGCTGGTGTGCTAGACTCTCCCGGGTTGCCGTGGATAGCTGGGGCACCGTGGAAAGGGTGATAGAGCAGGTGGGAGTCAGCAGGGATCCTGTCCACAGTGAGGACAGCATGGTTCAGTGGGCAGACCCTGGCCACTTGGTGAGTCAATTGCTGATGGTCACGGCAGCTTTGTGAAGAACAGACGACCTTCCCCTTTACCCCAGCCCACCTCCTGGGTCTAACATCCTTCTGCAGAGACACCTGAGTCCAGACCTTCCAATCCTGTGGCCCCATAAACATCTACCATGTTTAAAAGGAATCTCTTGTAGAGAATGAAGTATGGATACTGTAGAATCTGACAGTTTTTGTGTAGCAGGTGTTGATTGAGGGTGGGTGCGATGGGTGGGGTGACCCATCTGCTGGTGGCAGCCACCCACCTGAGTTCCAACGCTGTGCCAGGTCATGGCTCATGTCTTGATGGCCTCCCCTGGGGTGAAGATCTCATGGAGCAACCCAGACAGTGGGACCAGGAGGATTTTGAGCAGTTATGGATGCCTAACAGAATGGTCACCAGAGCATGGGTACAGCTGACAGCATCTCACACGGTAGCAGAGCCGGCAGGAAATCAGGAACAGTCCGCCTCTGAGTTTCAGTCTTATTTCAGCCTGTAAATGGCCATTTCATCCAGTGAGAGATAAGGTAGATGAAAGACAGCAGAGTGTCATGATTCTCAGCCTCACCGTGTCATGGCATTGATGTGGGAATGGTTTTTTTGGTCAGAAGCAATTACTGAAGGAATATTTAAGCGTGGTGTCAAGGAAAATTAGGTTATTCTAGAGTCACTGAAAGGTGAGAAAAGGGTCAATATAATTTATCTGCATTCTGGTGGCCAGCCAGCCTCTATCCCCTGAGACAGGCTTGTAAAAGAACTAAAATGGGAGGTGGGTCAGGCAATCTGAGAAGCTGGCAACCAGGGGCAGCCATTGCCAAGCTGGTTTTAAATAAATAGGCAGACTGTTGGTCCACATGGCTGCTGGTTTTGTGCAGAGGTTGTGTGTGGGGGGACCAGTGTTTTCCAACATTTTGGGAGGATGGTACTAGGGATTGAACTCAGGGATACTTGGCCACTGAGCCACAACCCCAGCCCTATTTTGTATTTTATTTAGAGACAGGGTCTCAATGAGTTGCTTAGTACCTCACCGTTGCTGAGGCTGGCTTTGAACTTGTGATCCTCCTGCCTCAACTTTCCCAGTCACTGAGATTACAGGTGTGCGCCAATGCACGCTACCAGTAGCATTTTGGTTTTTGACTACTTATTTTAAGCAGTCTTAAGTACTTGGTGTACTTGACCTTGGAGGGTTTGAAACACCACCAGAATATTTACACATTTTTGGATTTTACTTTAATGATGCTCTTAGAATGTGTTTTGGGCCAGTCATAAATTTGTAAGAGATATGAATCATCTATATTCATAGCTTTCCCTGCCTCCTCCCTTTTAAGTAAGATCATCGTTTTGTATTTTTTTTTTTTGTCCCACACCTTCTTATTAAGCTGATTAAGGGTGCAAGGTGACCCTGTAAGGCTGACGTGGTGGACACCCAAAGAGCAGGCAGCTTTCCTTGGAAGGAGAGTAATGGGAAGGGCTGAAAGGGGACTGAAGTCCTTGGAAAGAGTTAAGGACATTGCAAAGTAGTTCCTCTGACCATGGATGGGTTTTGGCTGATTAGAGAACCTGGGTAAGATAAGACCCTATTGCGATTTTGTTTGCAGAAGAGAATGAAGTTTGGAGAGGTTTAACGACTTTGTTCCATGTCACGTGGGTGGAGCATTAGAGCTGGGCACAGAGCCTGCGCCTGGCTCTGTCTGATCTCAGAGCCCAAGGTCTTAACCGCCTATTGTCTCAGGAATGAGGCAAAGGTCCATGGGGATCTTGGCCTGCGGATCTGATAAATAAGCCTGGAGAAGGGAATCCCAGGGAGAAAATAAGTCTCCCACGTTGTCATCAATATGGAAGAAGAACTTGACTCCCCGTGGGACGTGAAAGCATAGAGCATATATTCTAAGGAGAAAAATCCATAAACAGTTAAAGATTAATGTACCTTAGCAAGGCTCCAGCCAGATTTAACAAGAACAAATCCTGCCAGGGCAATGTTTTTACGTTCTTGGGGCAGAATTAGACAACCAAGAGATGAAAGGGAAACAGCTGGTCAGACATACAGTGATTTCCAGGAAGCACGGCGGGGTCCTCCGAGGCCTTCCTGTGAGGGAACGCAGATCAGGGCTCACGCTGACCTGTGACTGGGGCCCGGCCTTGGAGTGGCGAACCAGGGTCACCTGTCTGGGCCCAGCCTGCAAGCCTCGGTCTCTGACCTGTCTCCATAGAAGCAGCAGAGGGTGAACATATTCTTTAGGCGGGTCACAGAGACCATCTGGATGTTCAGAGAGCTAAGAAACAGGCCAGGAGTGCGTTGACTCTAGTGCAGAGCACACATCCCAAACTGCATTGCAATTATGTTTAATAAGACCCTGTCACCTGTGACCTTCCTTCCCGCTCTACATGCCCACTGTCCCTGCACTGCAATGAGCAGAGCTGGGTTTTGGACTCACACTGGTTTTGAAGCCTAGGCCCACTGTTCCTTGTGATTGTGCATAAGTCACTTAATGTCTCTGAGCCACCCCCGGTGGGGCAGTTTTGAAGCCCCCGGCACACATATCCTCAATAGACTCTCGTTTCCTGGTCTTCCTTGTCACTGGGGCCCTCAGCCAGATCCTTCAACATGTTTTCCAGACCCACCTCAACTTCCCATCTTTGTCTTCTGAACCATGGTCCTTTTGCTCCTCTGGCCCAAACACTCTCTCTCTCTCTCCACCTTCTCCTCCACACATCAAGGTCCCTCTGTTCCAATTTCACCACTATTTTTTCTCTGAATTCTGACAGCTCTGGGCTTTCACGATCATGGGACTTGCATTCTTAGGAGGCCATACATCCTTCTCGAGTGTGCATGCTCATATTTACTCCAGCCCTCTTATAAGATTGTCAATAGCAGTGATTTTCTTAAATTCCTTCTCTGTTCCTCCTGGTCAAGAGCTGGACACATAGCAACATGAGTTCAATGGACATTCATTGAAGGAAGTGGGGAAAGATTCAAAGCTGCAGGTTTATGGGTACTTTCAGGAAACACTTACTGAGCACCTTCTAGGTCCCTGGAACTAGGTAAGATGCTGAGGACACTGCCGTGAGACACCACCCTAAGGAAGTTGAAGTCCAGTGGAGGACAGAAATGTGACAAGTAGAAGGTTGTACATGTGCTTTCAGGTCAAGATGGTGTCTGAGCATAGGAACAAAGCATTGAAGAATGATTAGGTCTTCGCCTGAGTGTGGAGTAAGTTCTAAGACAGACGAGTTCATGCAAAAGCACAGGGTGTGGGAAATGGCTATTCAGGAAATAGCCAAACATGGCTCAGAGTGGTCAACGGACAGTGGGAGGCAGGAGGGATGGAACGTCCTGACACCCTGGGAGAGGATGCTGAAGAGTTGGGGGAGACAAATGTGGTCAGGCCCTGGAGAGCCTTACAAATGGTAACAGGCTACTTGGACTCTCTCTGCAGGAAATGGGAGAGACACTAAAAAGTTTCAGGCACAGAAATTTCTCTCAGAGAAAGATGGCGGACCCTACAACCTTCATCTCCCATAGAAACATCAGTTTGAACAGTAGTTATCCACATACTAAACTTTCTTCATGAGAGCTAAGGAAACCAAGTGAGAAAATACTATTCGGCATAGTAATAAGACACAATGAAGTAAGCAAGAAGCAAGGAGTTGATAATGTCACCCCTCCTCAACCCCTAAGGAAGGTAGTGTGGAGAGAGACACCCTGTACTGGGGGTAAGGAGAAGGAATTAAGTACAGGTCTTAGGCTGGAATTTCAGCACCAGGCAGAACCCCATAGCCCTGGCCTGAGGCCGATGCACATTGATTGAAACTCTGGACCTGCATTAGCAGGTAGCCAAGGTATTTTCTGCACCACCACTCCTCCAATCCTCAGCCGCATAACATAGTGCAAGATTCCATCTTCTGGGGGTAGGTCAGAGAAGTAAGCACGGGACTTTGTCTTGGAACTCAGGACTGTGCTGGTGAAGCCTAACACTTGGCAGATCTCAAGGGCTCCTATCTCCTGGCCAGTGCCTATGGACAGACCTCTGGACCCACTCGGGCTCCAGGCAACCTATGACCTCACTTGGATGGATTTTTACTCCAGCCAGAATCATCTGTGGCTAATTGCAGCAATATGTGTCCCACGCATAGCACAGCAGTAGGAAGCCATAGCAGCAAGGGACTTGGTCCTGTCCCTATGCTGTTCTGGCCTTTGTAGGTTGTGGGCTCTGGGCATGATCCAGCATTGTGGTCTTGGTGGCCATGGAACTGTTTATGCCATCTCCCTAGACATCCATGTAGCATGACACAGACAGTAATTTTCCATGTTGCAGAAGAGAGGTTACACTAAGTCATTATATAGAAGCCTGGGGCTAGGCCCTCCACAATGAGGTCTCAAGTCAGACAACATTCCACAGCACCTGACCACAGGTTGATGATTGTGGATGAGGGATTTGAGCCCACCCTGGCCCTAAGTAGAGGTTTGCAAGGCGGATAACCCTTTTAAGGGAGTCCCATAGTTCATTCTGAACAACATACCAATTTGGGACAAACTTGGGCTTGGGTTACCCTCTAGTGCTGACATAGTGACAAAACATCAGCCATAGACTTGTGGCAAACCTGGATTTAGGGTTCCATCTAGTGTTAAAATTTCTAAAGTGACCAAAGACTCAGAGAAAATAAGCAGTATGCTTAGAATTTCTGCACAAGGAAGTTGAAATATGTAACTAGTTCAATGCACAGGTGACATGGTACTCCGATACAAATCAAGAACTTTCAGGGAACAAGGACCTCACTTGATAGACAAAACAAGGTACCAGAAACCGACAATATGGCAACTGATATGAATGGACTCAAATAATTCAAAATGTCTATTATAATGAAACTCAAAAGCGCTTCAAGAAAACACAAACAATTCAGTAGTCTATCGCGGAAACTTAACAGATTGAAGTAACTTTAAAAATGAAAGAAATTCTTCAGCTAGAAAGCATACTAAATGAAATTAAAAACACGATAGCAGTTATTAATAGCAGAATTGATCCAACAAAAGAAAGCCAGTGCCTATGGACAGACCTCTGGACCCACTCTGGCTCCAGGCGACCTGTGTCCTCACTCAGATGGATTTTCTACTCCAGATACTAGTGGTTTCCAGTCCCATGGCCACCAGGGCCACAATGCTGGGTCATGCCCAGAGCCCACAGCCTACAAAAGCCAGAACAGCATAGGGACAGGACCAAGTCCCATGCTGCTATGGCTTCCTCCTGCTGTGCTATGCTTGTGGTGCATATTGCTGCAATTATATATTTACTTGAAAATACACAGATGAGAAAAAAGGAAAAAAAAAGAATGAAGATGAGTGTAAAAAGCTCACAGGAATTTTGGGACAACATTAAAAGCACATATTTTGGTTATAGGGTTTAAGAGAGAAGTGAGAATGATAGAGGGGTAGAAAGTTTATTTAAAGAGGTTATAACAGGAAACTTCCCAAACCTAGAGAAGGATACAAATACCTGTGTGTTGAAAGGTCAAAAGTCATTAGTCAGATTCAACTCAACCAAGTGCATGTACCCAAGATTATAATTGAGCTCTCAAAGGGTAAAGGCAAAGAAGTTTCTCAAAGCAGCAAGAAAATAAATAAATAAATAAATAACACATATGAAAGGGTGTCCTAATTCACCTGACAGCTGACTTCTTAGCAGAAACCTTACAGGCCAAGAGGGAGTGGGATGAAGTTTTCAAGACATTCCCAGACAAAAGTTGAGAGAATTTATCACCAGCTGACTTGTCTTCCAAGAAATGCTGAAAGCAGTACTTCAAACTGAAAGATATGCTAATGAGCAAGAAAAAAGAAAAAAAAAATGAAGATGAGTGTAAAAAGCTCACAGGAATTTTGGGGCAACATTAAAAACACATAGTTTGGTTATAGAGTTTAAGAGGGACTTGAGAATGGAAGGCAGAAAATCCACCGGTGAAAGTAATTCTGCAGATGGCAAAAGTGGTGTGGAAACCATTAGCATCTGTATATGAAAGACTAAAAAAACAAAATAATTAAAAATAATAACTACACGAATATATTAAGAGACAGACAGGCCAGACAGGGAGATGTAAAATGGGACAAAAAATTCCAAATGTGAGGAAGGATGAAGTGCAAAGTATAGTTTTTTATTAGTGTTTGTTGCTATTTTTTTGTTTTTGTTTCTTTTTCTATATTTACAATAGAATGTCAAGTTGCTGTTACTTAAATGTAGCTTGTTATAATCAAAGAGTTTTTTGTAAGGTTCATGGTAACCATAAAGGAAAAAACTCTAGTAGATATAGCAAAAATAATAATCAAGGGATCAAAACACGATACTAGAGAAAAATCACTTAAGCACAAGGAAGACAGGAAGAAATAAAAAAGGTAAATACAAGTTGAAAAAACAAACTGGCATAAGACCTTACTTACCAATGATTTCCTTAAATGTAAATGGATTAAATTCTCCAATTTAAAGATATAAGAGTGACCAAATGGATAAAAAACAACACCCAGCTATGGGCTGCCTCTAAAAAACTCACTTCACCTCTAACAACACACGTAGACTAACAGTGAAGGAAGGAATAAGATATTCAATGCAAATGGAATCCAAAAGAAGCAGTAGTAGCCATACTTACATCAAATGAAATAGGCTTTAAATCAAAAACAATAAAAACAGATTAGGAAGGTCGTTATATAATAATAAAGGGGTCAATACAGCAAGAGGAAATTATAATTGTACACATTGTGCACCCAATATTGGAGCATCCAAATATGTTAAGCAAATATGAAAAGACCTAAAGGGAGGGAGATTAGGGGCTTTAATACCCCACCTTTAGCAATGGATCTTCCAGACAGAAACTAACTCAGAAACAATAGAGATAAACCATAGCTTAGGTCAAATAGATGTCCACAGAACATTCCATCCAACAGCTTCGGAATGTAACTTCTCAAAAGCACATGGAACATTCTTTAGGAGAGATCATATGGGGAGTTTCAAAACAAGTTTCAATAGATTTTTTAAAAAATTGAAATAATAATGAGCATGTTTTCTGACCACAATGTAATAAAGCTAGAAATCAATAGGAAGAAGAACTTTGGAAATGATACAAATACTTGGAAATAAAACAACTTACTCATGAACAACCCATGTAACAAGGAAGAAATCAAGGAGGAAATTTAAAAGTTTCTTGAAATAAATGAAGGTGGAGGCACAGCATGCCCAAACCTGTGGGATATAGCAAAAGCGGTACTGAGAGGGGAGTTTGTACCTGTGAAGGCAGACATCAAAAAAGCAACAGTGCATGACCTCTAAAGGAACTAGAAACAATCACAAATCAAGCCCAAAATTAGTAGGAGGAAAGAAATCATAAAGATTAGAGCAGAAATAAATTAAATTGACACTAAAACATACAAAAGATCAACAAAACCAAGGGCTGATTTTTTTGGAAAGATAAACAAAATTGACTTAGCTAGACTAAGAAAAATAGAGAAGGCTCAAGTAAATAAAATTAGAGACAAAAAAAAGAAGGCAAATTACAACTGGCCTACAAAGACTCATTAGAGATTTTCATGAATAACCATATGCCAGAAAATTTGACATCTTAAAATAAATGGACAAATTCCTAGATATGAACACCTTGCCAAGACTGAATCATGAAGAAATGTAAAACCTGAACAGACAAAATAATAAGTAATGAGATGGAATTAGTAATATCACCCTTCAAAGAAAAGCCCAGCACCAGATGGATTCACTGGTGGTTTGGATGTGAGGTGTCCCCCTAAAGCTCAAGTGTGATAAATACGAGAAGGTTTAGAGGAGAAATGATCGGGTTATGAGAGCCTTAACTGTGGGAGGCCAACCTTACCGGTGACTGAGTTACACTCCCCAGCTGGGTGCTGAGGCGCTCAGTCACAGAAATGGGTGTGTCTTGCTACAGCCCCTTGGGTGAAGCTATGCTCACCTGTTCCTTTGTAATATAACCCCTTGCCCTCTTTAGGATAGAATCTTCCATGGAAGTGCCTTGTGTGTGTCCCCTCCTCTTACTGTGCCCTTGGGTGTGGCCTACCCAGGTGTCAGTCAAGCTGCTGACAGTGGACATCATGAAGATAGACTCAGCCCCCTGAAACCTGACCCCTTGCCTCATTTGGATAGCTTCTCCTCAATAAAAGGGGTCAGCGCGTGCTCTCTCTCTCTCTCTCTCTCTTTCTGCGGACCCTTAAGGTCAGAGGAGCCGTCACAGCAACCCCAAAGAAAAAGGTATTTGTGTCTCTTGTGTGGTTATTTTGTGCAGCCCAGTCAGCCCAGTTTAACTAGAGTGACCCCTGAGCCTTTTAGTCACGAGAACAGAAACCCGGCACTTAACTCCATCAGTGAATCTATCCCCCGATGGGATTAATTGGTGACTGAAGGCAGGTGGGGTGTGGCTGGAAAAGGTGGGTCACTCGGGGCGTGCCTTTGGGTATATATTTTGTATCTGGTGAGTGAAGTCTCCCTCTGCTCCTGATCACGATGTGAACCACTTCCCTCCACCACACTCTTCTGCCATGATGTTCAGCCTCACAGCCAGCTGGGAGGAATGGAGCCGGCTGTCTATGGACTGAAACCTCTGGAACCGTGAGCCCCCAACTAAACTTTTCCTCCTGTAACATTGTTCTTGTCAGGTCTTTTAGTCACATCAGTGAAAAAGCTGACTAAAACAACTTGTTCTATTAATTCTACTGAACACTTAAAGAAATACTAATATCAATTTTTCTTTATTTATTCCAAATAATTGAAGAGGAGGGAATTCTTCCAAACTCATTCTACAAGGCCACCATTACCCTGACACCAAAAGTAGACAAGGATACAATAACAGCAGAAAAGCTATAGCCAATAACCCTGATAGATGAAAAACATCCTGAACAACATACTACTTACCAACCAAATCCAACGGCACATTAAGAATCTCATTCACTATGGTCAAGTGGGGTTCATCCCAGGGATGAAGGAAGGTTCAACATGTGGAAATCAATATCTGTGATCCACCACAGCAGCATAATGAAGGGTAAAACCAGATGATCATCTCAATAGATACATAAGATAATTTGGTGAAATTCAACATTCCCCCTTGATGGAACTTTGAACGATGATAGAAGGGATGTCCCTCAACACAACGGAGGCCACATAACAGGCACACAGCTAGCCACACAGTGACTGGGGAAACACCCAAAGCTTTCTACCATCTGGAACAAGGTAAGGCTGATGACTTTCAACACCTTTACTCAACATAGTCGTTTGGAAATGAAGGGCATTCAAATTGGAAAGGAGGAAGTGGGATTGTCACTGTTTGCAGATGACATGATCTTATGAATAGAAAACCCCCCAAAGACTCCACAGAAAAACTACTAGAACTAACAATGAATTCAGTGAAATTTCAGAACACAAAATCAATACAGAAAAATCAGCAGCACTTCTATATGGCAAGAGCTAATTTTATGGAAAAGAATTAAGATAATAATCCAATTTGTAACCGCCCCCCAAAAAATGCCTAGAAATAAATTTAATGAAGGAGGATAAAGATTGCTACAATGAAAACTGTAAAACTTTCATGAAGGAAATTGAAGAGGCCACAAAAACAGGGAAAGACAGTGTGTGTTTGTGAATTAGAAAAATCAATATTGTTAAAATGTCCATATCACCCCAAAGGATGTACAGATTAGTGCAATCCTTATCAAAATGCCAATGACATTCTTCACAGAACTAGAAAAAGATGTCCTAGAGTTTGTGTGGAACCGCAAAACTCTGAATAGCCAAGCATCTTCAGCAAGAAGAAAAAGCAGGAGACATTACATTACCTGACCTCAATAATTCCTGCAAAGCTGTGGTAATCGAGACAGCATAGTATTGACATAAAACAGACACAGAGAGCAGTGGAAGAGAATAGAGAGCCTAGAAGTAAACACAGGTACCTACATCCAGCTGATTTTCAACAAAGATGCTAAGAACACACATTGGGGAAAGGATACTCTCTTCAAAAAATGGTGCCGGGAAAGTTGGAGATACACATACAGAAGAAGGAACCAGACCACACCTCTCACCATTTGCAGAAGTAAACTCAAAATGAATTGAAGACTTTTAAACTATGGAATTGTTAGAATAAAACATAGGGGAAACACTTTAGGATGTGGAATGGACAAAGAATTTTTCTTCTTTTTTTTTTGGATGAGACCTCAAAGCCCAGGAAACAAAAACCTACAAAGCTTCTGCACAGCAAAGAAAACTATCTACAGAGTAAAGAAGCTACAGCTTACGGAACAGAAGAAAATATTTGCAAACTATAACACTGACTGGGAGTTATTATCTAGAATATGTAAGGAACTTGAACAACTCAAAGGCAAAATAACAAATAATCTAATTAAAAATGAGCACTAGACATTAAATAAACAGACATTCCCAAAAGAAGATATACAAATAGCCAAGAGGTAAGTGAAAACATGCTCAACATCACAAATCAGGGAAACACAGATCAAAACCTCAGTGGGATATCACCTTACTCCAGTTAGAATGAATCAAAAAGAGAAGATCACAAGTGGCGGAGGGGATGTGGAGAAGGGGAGCCCTTACTCACCGTGAGTGGGAACGCAAATCAGGACAGCCATTAGGAAAATCAGTGTGGAATTTCCTCCCAAAGCTACAAATAGAACTACCATATGACCCTGCAGTCTGAATCCTGGACACACACACACACACACACACACAGGAAATGAAGTCAGTATGTTGAAGAGACATCTGCTCTCCCACGTTTATGACAGCAACAATAACAATAGCCAAGAAATGGGAATGACCTAAATGTCCATCAACAGATGAATGGGTAAAGAAACACGGAACATGGAAGACCATTCAGCCAAGATATGGATGAAATCCTCTAATTTGTGGCAGTGTGGATGGAAGTGGAGGTCATTATGTTAAGTGGAATAAGCCAGACACAGAAAGACAAGTACTGTGTGATCTCACTCATATGGAATCTAGAAACGTCGTCGGTGTCACAGAAGTTGAGAGTAGGTTGGTGGTTACCAGAGGCTGAGAGAGTAGGTGGCAGGGATGGATGGGAAAGGGCAATTGAGGGGTACAAAGTTATGGTTAGATAAATCAGTACTACACAGTGCTGCAAAGTAGGTGACTATGGAGAATGATAATGTGTACTGTGTAGAGTATCATTAATAAGATTAATGATATTTGCAGAAAGATAAAAGAAGGTCGGATGTCTTCCCCATAAAGAAATTATAAGTGAGGAAGTAGATATGTTTACCTCAATTTGAACGTTAAACATTGCACGATGTATATGTGTGTCGAAATATCACATGGTGCACCATAAATATGTGCAATTTCTTTGTGCTCATTAAAAAAATTAAAAATTCTAAAATTTGCAAAGTTTTAAGGACAGAAGGGGAGAGAAATACAGTCGTGGTGGCAAAGTGATGTGAGGGGGCATTGGTGCCAGCCCCCCAGCCCAGGGGGACGCAGCACACTGAGGGTGTGGTGGTGGGAAGGACAGCACTCTGCCTGCCAGATGTCGCAAGGACTGTTCAATGTCAGCACAGGGTCTTTTCCATGCCACCATGCTTCTGTGCCACAGGCATGGGAGCAGGATGTGCAAACCCTCTGCCCGTCCGTCCATCCACAATCCACCATCTATCCATCCAACCTCCTGTATCTACACCTCCAAGGATCTCATCCCACCACCCACCTGCTCACCCATCTGCCCACTCACTCATCTCTACAGCACTTCCCACCCACCCAGTTGTCCTTCTGTCCATCCTTCCAACCATCCAGATATCTTCATTTTCAGATAGAGTTTTTCACTTCAAGGTATAACTAGGAACCATAAGCCATGTAGAAAAATGCTTGAGGCTGTTGTAGATCACAGTCTGGGTGCCTCACTGGGTATGTGGGGTAGCGTGTGACCTTTGTTGAATTCACTCCTGATCTCCCAGATGCAGGGCTCTCTCTTGAGCAGTCTGAGGACTGGGGCGGTGGCCTTCCTGTCTCTACACCCACAGGCCCAGTGGGTGTCTGTTAGTCATTGCTGTCACGGCAGAGGGCACCATGAACCTGACCACGTTTGTGGGAGCTGAGAGGATTTTCTGAGATCATTTCCACGTCTGGCCCAGGGTTACTACAGGTGTGAATGGGCTTGGCTGGATATTCCAGGAAGACAGTATTTCTCTTGTGGACCACTGTCCCCATTGTCCCCACTGTCCGGCTGGTGTCCGGCTTTCCAGGAGGTTCTGTTTCACTCCCTCACAGGGGGTGATTTAGGTTCCCCTCCTTCTCCACACCCTCCTGCTTTCTCCGCCCACCTCAACCTCCTTCCTAGGTTGCAAGCAACAGAAACTGATTATAGAGAACTTAAGAAATGAGAAAGTTTGTGGGAAGGATGATCAAGCGCTCACACAAGGGAAGGAAAATAGGGACGACAAGTGAGGCTTTGAATGGGGGCTGGGTGATGGCTACCAGGACTGACCAACCCATTTTTAGTTGGTTCTGTTTCAGATTAAAATTCTAGGAGTGAGTGACCTCTGGAGGGGAGAAGAAGTCCATAAAAGGAGCTCAGGCTGCTGTAGGGGTGGGGAAGAAGATGCCAGGTCTCAGCCAGGCCACCCAGTGCCCAGCCACTGGGGCACTTGGTCCAGACGCTGTGAAGCACCGAGCTGTTCTGATATAGCTCCTGCCCTCAGAGGGTGCACAGTCAGGCCAGGACACAGCTGTGGAAGTAGGGCAGCCAGGGTGATGGGACATGGTGGAGGGACACATGGGCAGCTGGAGCAGTGAACAGAGGCTCTGTTACAGCTCAGGTCGGGGGGAGGTGGGTAGCCATTAGCAAAGACAGGTCTCGGGACAAGGTGATGTCTTGAGATGACAGGGAACTCCACACATCCAGCATCCATTTGTACAAATTTGCCATCCTTCTGCCAAGAAGCCTGTTGAGATTTGGTCAAACTAGTGTTCCCAGGGACTTTGTGAATACTGAGACAAGCCCTGGGGCTGCCTGGGAGGATGGAGACCCCAAGCCAGTTCCACGCTGCTTGTCCTACATTCCACACAGAGGAAGACCCTGGCTTCCCTGCAGAATCGGGCTGCCGGTCATCATTCCCTCAAACACATGTGGAGGCAATGTCTGGGCAGACAGGGGGCTCCCTCCGCCACCTGCCAACCCGTCTGGCCCAGGAGCAGCTGTGGAGAGGAGAGGCTGGCAGCAAGTGCCATCCTCGCCCCCTTACCCATGGCCTCTCTTTCTTCCTCCAATGCACCTCCGCCTCCAGCATGTCCTCCTTATCCACTCCCTCTAACAGCAGGAGGGAAGGGCATGTACACAGACCTCTAAGTTCTCTTGGTTTTGTGGCCCTTACCCAGTGGGGGAAGTGCCCATCCCTCCCTTCCTGGCTGCCTGTCCCTCCTCCTTATAGAAACTTCACTGCCACAGGAACATGTGATCCTGCCCTGCCAGCCATGCCACATGGACCAGGGTGGACAAGTCCACGCAGGGCCAGCAAATGACTTTGGGAACCCTGGAATGGTGACAGAGAAGAGGGTGAAGGTGGAAGGTCACCTGGGCGCAGGTGTTGAGGCTGCAGGAGGACATGCAGCAGGCAAGGACGAAGGACAGGCAGGACCGGAGGGCGGGGGCGGGGGAGGGGGAGGAGGGGGAGGGGCGGGGCCGAGAAGAAAGGACAAAGTCAGCTTTTTCCATTACTATGAACAAAAGACAGGACAAGGACAACAACGAGGAGGAAAAGTTTATTTTGGGCCCTTTTTTCAGGGCTTCAGTCCATGGCTGGCCGACGCTGAGGTTAGGCAGAACATCATGGCGGAAGAGAAAGGAAGTAGCAAAGAAGCTCAGGTCATGGCAATCAGGAAGTGAGGTAGGGGCACTCCACTCTCCAGGGACAAAATATAAACCCCCAAGGTACGCTCCAGTGTCCACCTCCTCCAGCCACACCTATATGTCACAGCTAGAGCCCAGGGAATCCCTATCAGTGGATTAAAAGGCACTGATGAGGTCACACCTCTCATAATCTAATCATTTCACCTCTGAGCATTCTTGCATTGTTTCACACATGAGCTTTTGGGGGACACCTCACATCTGAACCGTAAAAGAGAGATGGGGGAAGCTGGGGTGGGGACTTCTTTCTTTCCAGTCTGACCTGAAACCTGGACATCTACCGTGTCCTCTTGTTGTCCTTCATTGCTGCCACAATTACTAAACCTCCCCTCCGAACCCCACCTTATTTCCTCTAGAAGAGCTCTTCTTCATCAAAGAGACAAAAATACCCCCTTCTCTCAGGCACCCAGCAAACAGCAGGAACATTTGTCCACAGATTGCTGGGCTTATCCGTGGCAAATGAGTTCCTGAAATTGTTCATCCTAGTTTATCTATTGCAATAAAGAGATGGATTTTTGCTTTGACTTGTATCAGAGATAATGAAGACGGTTCACTGCAAAGGGAAAGGCAGCAAGCATTTCAGCAGCTCTGAGATTGTTTAAAAAAATCCAATGTACTTAAAAAAAAAAAATCTACCGTCTACATTTTGGTAACATCTATTAGAATAAAAAGTGCACTTACCGTTTGACCCAGCCATACCACCCCTAGGAATCTGTCCCACAAAAACACCCGCTCGTAAAGGTTTATGCATAAGGGTATTTATATTGCAGCATTGTTTGTAGAAGCAAAAAAATTTTTAAAAAAATCTTGTAGATAAGAAGTCAGACTGCTCCTTTGAGTATTATGTCCCTCATCTTATTAAGTATAAAAAAGGATTCTGTGCACAAATATGCTTCAAAAGCAGTGCTTTGCCAAGTTAAAGTTTTTTTTTTTTTTTTTAATCACAGGCTTCTTCAAGCTATTGAGATGCTTGTTCAGATGCTGTTTTATGAAATACTGGGTGCCCACTCTGAGCCAGGAGCTGTGCTTGGGACATCAGTAGTGATGGGGGACAAGTGTCACAAAGGGGCAGGGGGAGCTGGGAGTACAGTGACTACTTGGGGACCACTGCAGAGGTGTTGGGACTTCACTCAGAAGGCGAGCAGAGGAAGCTCAGAGGATTTTTAAGATTCGCCTTTATTGAAGTATAACAAATGTCCCCATTTTATGTTAAAATGACTTTTGGTAATTATGAACTTTAGTTTACATATTGTGCGACCCTCACCACCATCTAGTTTCAGAACACTTCTATGAGCCCGAAAGCTCCCCCTGCTTCCCTGCCATTAGTCCCCAACCCCCTTCAGACAGCCATTGCTTTCCACCTCTATGGTTTGGCTCCTGTAATTAGAACCATAGGTCCTACGTTCAGCTTGTCCACTTAGCGTTTTTCTGAGTGTCAACCATGTTGTGGGGTCCCTAGTCCTTTTTAAAATTACTGAACAGTATTTGCTGCAGTTTGGATCTTGCATTTTCCCCAAAGGCACGTGTGCTGAGGAGTTTGTCCCCAGCCCGTGGCCCTGGGCACAGGTGATGGAGCCCCAGGTAGGAGGGGCCTAGTGGAAGGAAGGTGTCACAGAGGTGTGAGGGGGGAGGGGGACCCGAGCCCTTCTTCCACCTGGCTCTGTCTTTGCTGTCTGGCTGCTGTGAAGTGAGCAGCTTCCTCCACCTGCACTCCCCACCATGACGTTCTGCCTTGCCACAGCCCCAAAGCAAGGGGGCCAGGGGTGGGAACAGTGAGACTGTGAACCAAAGTCAGGCTCTGTCCTCGTAAGCTGGTTATCTCAGGTGTTTGCTATGGCAGTGGAGAGCTACCAGCGTTCCATCGAATGGACACAGCACACACACCTCCACTCAACTAATGCACATTGGAGTTCTTGCTGTATTGGGCTGTGATGCTGCTGCAGATTTGCACACGGTATGAGCAGACAGATGTTTCCAACTCTTTGGGGTAGATTCTGAGGAGGGAAATTGCTGGGCCAGTTTTAACCTTCCTAATAGGTACGAAGTCGTGGCTCATTCTGGTTCTGGTTTACATTCAAACCCTCGTGGTTGGTATGCTGAGCCTCTCTTCTGTGCTTGTTTGCCATTCATATATCATTCCTGGCAAAGTGTCTGGTGTGGGGCTTCTCCCTTTGGTGACTTGCTGGGAGGACTCACAGACCCCAGAGGTAGTTATATGCATGCATGGTCATGGTTACCATGGAGAAAGGACATGCACACAGCAGGTGGAGGCTCCAGGAGGAGTCCAGGGCAGGTTTCCACAGTCCTCGCTCCTGGGGTGGAGTCCCACAGAGCACGGTCTGGCTCTGGCTGTGAAATGCGGCCATCGTGCACAGCCCTGCCCAGGGAAGCCTGCTCCAGACGCAGAGTCTCCTGTCCCTTCATGGGCTGGTGGTGTATATAAGCACCACCCTCAGCCATACGACCAGCCTTGGTTACTGAAATTCCAAACTCCTAGAAGGCATTCACCACAAATGGCATTGTCTGTCCAGTGGTCTAGACAGGTGGTACAGCAGGCTTCAGTGCCCCAGGAAGATGAAGCCGCCTTGCCCGGTAGAGACTTGGCAGCTTCCCAAAAGCCAAGCTCTCAGATGCCAGAGGAGCACCAGCTGGACCAGGAGACCCTTCCAGAAAGCAACGTCAGGATGCTGGGCTCACCCTTTCCTGCATGTGTCTAGCCAATGCTTCTGAGAACTTTTTAATTTATTCTTTTTAGATATACATGGCCGTAGAGTGCATTTGGCATATCATACATACATGGAGTATAACTTCCTGTTCTTGTGTACGTGATGTGGAGTTAAACTGGTGGTCATGTATTCACATGAACACAGGAAAGTTACGTCCAATTTATTCCCTGTCTTTCCCATTCCTATGCCCCTCCCTGCCTTTCGTCCTCCTTTGTCTAATCCAATAAACTTCTATTCTTCCCTCCCCACCCCCTTATAGAGTATTATCAGAGAGATCATTCAGGCTTTGTATTTTTTGGAATTGGCTTATTTTGCTTGGCATAATAATCTCCAGTTCCATCCATTTACCATCAAATGCTATAATTTCAATCTTCTATATAGCTGAGTAATATTCCATTTATATACAACATTTTCTTTACCCATTCATTTGTTGGAGGGCCCCTAGATTTGTTCCAATAGCTTAATTTTTGTGAATTGAGCTGCTATAAATATTGATGTGGCCATGTCACTATAGTACGCTGATTTTAAGTCCTTTGGGATATGCCAAGGAGTGGGATAACTGTCAAATGATGATTGCATTCCAAGTTTTCTGAGGAATCTCCATAATTGTTTTCCACAGTGGTTGTACAAATTTGCAGTCCCACCAGCAGTGTATGAATGTACCTTTCCCCACATCCTTGACAACACTTATTGTTACTTGTACTCTTGATAATTGCCATTCTGACTGGAGTGAGATGAAATCTCAGTGCAGTTTTAATGTGCATTTCTCTAATTGCTAGTGATGTTGAATATTTTTTCATATATTTGTTGACTGATCGTGTTTCTTCTCTGTAAAGTTTCTGTTCTGTTCCTTTGCCCATTTATCGATTGGGTTTTAAGTTTTTTTGAGTTCTTTATATATCCTGGAGATTCATGCTTCATCTGAGGTGTAGGTGACATGATTTTCTCCCCTTCTGTAGGTTCTCTCTTCATGTTCTTGTTTACTTCGCTGTGAAGAAGCTTTTTAGTTTGATACCATCCCATTTATTGATTCTTGATTTTACTTCTTGCACTTTAGGAGTCTTGTTGAGGAAGTAAATTCCTAAGCTGATGTGATGGAGATTTGGACTACTTTTTCTACTAGTAGGTGCAGGGTCTCTTTTTAAATTGGATTGTTCATCTTATTTTTGTTGTTGTTAGAGCTCTTTACATATTCAGGAGACAATTATTAAACATGCATTTTGCAAATGTTCCCTCCTAGTCTGTCTTTTCGTTGTCTGAAACTTCCAGAAGGAGTTTGAGCAGGGAGGTGATGTGACCAGATCTGCACACAAATCTTATGTGGAGAATGAATTGCAGGGCCAGAAGTGGATTGGGGAACTTCCATTCGGAGGTCACTGCAGCAACAGTAAGAGATGATGGCGGTTGGGCTGGGGGGGCCCTGTAGTGAGGGGCTGTGGAAGGCAGTATTCACGGGCTGTGCAAGCACACCACAGACTTCCAACAGGCACAAGGAAAGCCGTGCTCCTCAAACCTGTCCATGGAATGCATCATTAGTGTCGTTTTAAATAGTGAAACTCCCATTCATTTGTGGGACTTTATGATAATGGAAAAACGGGAGACCAGATGAAATTGAGGGTCCCTTCTAGTCTATAGTGCCATGGACAATCCTTTTACTTTAACAGTATTAAACTGTTCTGAGGCTCATGTCTAGGCGAATTATTGTAGATTATGTATTAGTCACTTGTGTGTGTAGCTGTAATACCCAGTTTGGGTCTAAGAAAATAACTTCATGACTGAATTGAATTGCAGGGAGCCCTCTGCAAAAAAGAAGAGCAGAAACATCGCTCCTATAGGAAGCAGGAAGATCAGGATAAGAAAATTCATATTCATGTATTAACCCAATTACCAAACGTACCTTGCAAATCCGGAGCACAATCAGTTTAAAATGGGATTTCACATCATCCTGTCCCAAGTGACACAGACAGGATTATAAATGAAAAATTCTTTCTCCAGGCAAGGATACAGCGCTCCTCTCATTTGGGCAGCAAATGCTATCACAGGAGAACCTTTATTTAAGACTGGAAATTCTATTTACCCAGGAGCCAAAACCACTGTTTGTCTGTTCTTGCAAAATAAACAATACAGTCTGGCAAACTAAATGCAAATAGAACCTGGGGGAATGGGAAGGAATGTGAAATCAGGTGCGCAGGTCAGAGTCAACGCAGTACGCCAGGGCCACAGCCGAGATACATATTTTCCCTTCTATTAAAAAAAATAGAGGATACATGAATCAATAAGGCAAAGCAAGATAAGAGAAATTAAGATGCATATATACATGTGTGCATGTATACATAGATATTTTAATAAAGGTTTGTTGTGTTTTTTACTTTAGAAAGAGACAATGGAAAGGCTCAGAAATTCATGCCTTACCTGGGGGAAGCCATATTATACAGATGTGGATCAGGGAGATGAGGACTTCTCTAGAAAGCCTGCTGGGTCTGGTGCCTTGAGACTAGGGAGAGACTGGACAGGGAGATGGTAGCAGGCAAGGTACCTGCTCTCAGGTGCACGATGTAATAACTGATGCTTTCTTGAGGAAGTGATGATGAATCCTGCTCATCGTGGTACTTATGTTGCCTTCTCCTGCCTCAGGGCCTTTGTATATGCTGTTCTTCCTGAAAGCCAGTCACCTCCATCACACCCAAGTCTTGGGAACACATCCTCCGTGTCTCAAGTCCATTGTCACTTCCCTGCTGTCTACACTGTCATCAGGCAAATCCATTTCGTGAAGCCCAAACTGTGTACACTTTCAAAGGCCCTTTTCCAGAAAAAGAATAGTAGGTCTATAGTGAGACCCAAGAGTGTTTCTAACCGGCACCTAGGGGGTACAAACACTGGCCCAGACTGCACTTTGAGTAGCAAATTTCTAGGCACTTAGGATATTAGGATGTATCAACAAACAAAACAGAGACCACCCTGCCCGTGGGGAGTTGTCTATCTTGCTAGAAATGTGCTGAACACCAAAGAAGCATGGATAGGCTAAAAAAGAAACAAAGTCAGAAGTATTCAGAGTCTTAGAAAATGAGAAGGTAGGAGAGAATTTAGAGAATATCCAATCAAACTCCCATTTTAAAGGGAGAGAAACTGAGGCTTCCAGGGGAGAAGGGAGTTAGGCAGGTCACACTATTATGCTGTGGCAGCTTTTGGACAAGACTGTCTGATTCCTCTTCCCCTGAGTTCTGAGGTCTTCAGGGACCTTCTCAAGGGCAGAGTCCAGTAAGGGAGGGAAGTCTGGGGGTTTTAAAAGAGTGTCTTCCCCTCATTTAGTTTAAAATTTAGTTTGAATTTTACCGATATTGATTTTCTAATCTTGATTTCAGGCTACAACACAAATATTGGGGTATCTTAGAGGAAGCATTAGCTTTTCTTGCCTGCCCTTTGTTTTTCTGCACCATTAAATCTGTAACAAAGCTGAGCCAGAGGAGAGCTTTGGAGAAGCAAATTCCGAGTGCAGTCAGTGGTCAGCAGGTGTGGAGTCAACCCCAATCCAATCAGGCCCCCCAAAGCCCTTGCCTGACCTGGGGTGCAATGTCAGATTTGAACACACCAGGGGCCCCTGCTCCCTTTTGAGGCCACCTGAACAGAGGCACCGATTCAGTGCTTTGGATGAGAAAACTGTTTGCATGACCTTGAAAAGCGATTATTTCCTGTGCTTCCTGGACCCAGGACACAAACTTTCAGATTCATGTCATTCCGGTAGGAACAGTAGCAAATTTCTTGGAGTGACTAAAAAGAAGAGCAACAGCCGGCACACCAGGCATTAATAATATAACAAAGGGAGAAAAAAAAGGAGAAACTTTTCATTAGCACTTTTTGATGTCAGTTTATTATTTATCCCTTTGCCAATATTCCAACAGGTAGGCAGTCATAAAACATTCAAAAACACCTAAAACAGGCATCTGTTTTACCTCTGTTCCTTTTTAGAAACAGGGAAACCAGAAGCCCTGGTATTTGGAGGATAGCAGTGTTAAAAATACTCGCTGTATCAAAAATAGTACTTGAGGATCGCGCCTTAGAAAGAGTTTAGTTGAAATTTGACGAAAGGCCCGCAGGCAGGGAGACGACGGTTTGTAAGGCAAGATGCAGAGGAAATCAGCAAATTTCCAAATTTCTGACTCCTCCGTTTAGTATTATTCTGTTTGAAACAAGGACGTTGACAAGGCCCACTGTTCAGTAATTAGCATCCTGTCAAATCCCGCCAATCAAGACCAGCATGCTGCACCTGGTCCTAGTTAAAAAATGCACGTGGGCAATTCTGCTCGGACCCTGGGGTGCACAGAATGGTGTTCAGTGTGCGGAGAGCTAATTACCATGCAGTGGCTGAGAGGGTCTACCTGATCCTCAGGACCCGCCCCATCATTTTAACTTCCTTGATAAGCGTCTGTCCTTGCTGTGGGGGCAGGTTATCTTGTCCTGGAGCAGGAGAGTCAAGACTTAAGGGTAACATCACTGTAGAAATAAAACAAATGAAAAATGCTGACCAAAAGCAAAACCCAAAGCAAAACAAAAACTGCACCGCCCCCTCCCTCCCGGGAGGCGCTGGGCGGAGGAGGGGTGGCTGAGTCCCTCCTAGCTCGTCTTTCCTTGGCTCCTCTGGGTGCCTGTGGCTTGCCAGGAACTGTCCTTGGTGTAGAGACCCTGGTCCCTGATGTAGGCGATGACCGGGTCAGGCAGCAGGTACTTGACGCTCTGCCCTTGGCTCAAGGCCCTCCTGATGTAGGTGGCGCTGATCTCGTTCTGCACGGGCTCCCTGGCCAGGTGAATGTTGTGCTGGTACCTCCGCAGGATGGGCGAGTCCAGGATGTACCCCTTGGGGTCGTGGCCCACCCGGCTCACGCACACCAAGCCAAACTTCTCCACTATTTCCTGGATGTGTGCGTCTTCCCAGAGGTTGGGGGTCTGGAAGGTCCTCAAGACGTCTGCCCCGCAGAGGAGTTTCAGCTGGGGCGCAGCTGTGAAAACAAGGGCGGGTCTCAGAGAGGTACCCAAGGCCACCTGGAAAGATAAGGAGACATTCTGCCGGGGACTCGCGCCCAGTGCTTTTCTTGGAAGGTATTGAGAACTCAATGTTTCTGTGTTCCGCTCAAGAAAAAGCAAGCAATGGAATCTGAAACTGTTTCAGGGCATGTGGTTGTAAGTGATGATTTAATCAATACAGCTTTTGTTTAATTTTGGCAAAATGCCAAATGATACAAACAGGATCCCCCCCACCCCCCAGTGCTATAATGGATTTGTCTGTGATTGCAGGATCAGAGGCGGTCATGCTGTCCCCAGAATCCCCCTTTCTGAAGCAGGTAAGGGTTTTAAAGCTCTTGGACAAGTCACTGCCATATTTGGGATCCATGCCTGCCCTCCTGTATTAGGCACTAGGACCTGGTACTTCTACGGAAAACATCATCATGAAGGTGAGGTATAAAGAAAGGCCCTTGAATAACCAAAGAATCTTTAAGATCTTAGTTGGGGCCTTTTTTTTTTTAAAGAGAGAGAGAGAGAGAGAGAGAGAGAGAGAGAGAGAGAATTTTAATATTTATTTTCTTACGTTTTCGGCAGACACAACATCTTTGTTTGTATGTGGGGCTGAGGATCAAACCCGGGCTGCACGCAGGCCAGGCGAGCGCGCTACCGCTTGAGCCACATCCCCAGCCCTTAGTTGGGGCCTTGTCATTTCCAGTATGACAAATCTCAGAACTCAGAGTTGGGTAAGTTTTGGGGATTTGTTCTATCATGCTGATTACGGTGAGAAAATAACGCTTAACATTAATTAGGTGGTCAGTACGGCATTATTACTCAACACTGTGTGTGTATAATACCATGTGATCCTCAGAACAATTTTATGAGGTAGGCATTTTGTGCCCATTTTGCAGAAGAAGAGACTGAGGCTCTGAGAGGCAAGTGAGGTCTTCAGCTAGTCCCAGAAGTCAGGAGTCAGGCAGCCAGCCTCCAGGTGGGGCATCTGTAACTGCTAGGCTCTGCTGCCACCTGCTGGTGGGAATCTGTAGGTGCATCATAACTGGAGCACAGGGGACCAGCAGGGTTTTCCCACCCCCATTCATATTCTTGAAAAGGAAAAGCAAGGTCCATGCTAAAGCTTGTTGCAAGATCTCTGGTCCTTCCAGAAACCGATCTCAGCTTCAGTATATGGTGAAGTCTGGGCTCCTGGAGGGCTGGTATCTTTATCACCATGTTGCCTCAGGAAGGAGGGGCTACACTAGGGGTACAGGGTGGGTTTGGGCTCCTCTGTAGTGGAGCATTTGAAGGAATTTGGACATGGGCCAGAGAGGAGGGTTTGCAAAGGAGTACTGGGCTGGCCATGGTTGGGGTGTGAGGGACGAATGGTGTCATGCAGAGGTCTGAGGTCTGGCCTCAGTTGGGCACAGGCTGCTATGGTACCAAGGCCTTCCCTTCTCTGGGCCTTGGTTTCCCCATCCCTGAGACAACAGGCACAGGACTTGTTCAAAGAGCCAGATGCAGTTATGGAAACACACTTTCCAGCCCCGCCCCAGCAGCATGCCATTGGTACAATGAATGACATTCAAACCTTCCATCCTTCACGCGAGTGTTAATTCTTGGTGGCTTCACACCAACACTCTAGCGCAGACACCTACGACTCCCATTCCTGCCCTGCCATTCAGAGGCTCATGTGATCTCTTAAAATGAGGCTGTGAGTAGTACTTACTTAGAGGATTATTTGAGAATTGAATAGGTCTATAAGTATAATGCACTTAGAAGAGGGGTTGGCACGGAGTAAGTGCTATTATGTGCTAACTGCCTGTAATTAATTAATTAACTCATCCATGTACCTATTTATCTACCTGTCTACTCACCAAAATATCCATTCAGCACTTATGAATTATCTCCTAAATGCCTGGCCTTTTAAAACTAATAAAGTTGCATGATAAAATTCATTTAGTAACTCACACTTTTCACTACTCTGGGTTGGTCTCATTGCTCACATTGTACATATGGACTTTCACTGTTCTACAGCTAATTTCTTATTATTCAACCACTGATCAGTGTCTGGTTTTTCAAGAGTTGTGTGGGTTCTGTGGCCTTCCTGTGGGTGGGTGCTAAATGATGTCCATTTAATTCCAGGGTCTCCTGGGGCTTGGGGCACATGCCCTCTGTTTCCACAGGTCAGAGAACAGAGAAGACACCCCCTTCTTCTCCCAGTGGTTTATGTGGGGGAAGTTTCCTCCTATTTGCTCTGTATTAGGTCTTGTTTGGTTTCTTAACCATGAAAGGAAGGGGTACTATTCACTCTGACCCTTGCCTTGAGAGGACAAGTGCCCACACGTCCCCAGATCCCCATTAAGGCAGGTCTGTGAGGCCGGTGGTGCCTGTTATTCTGGGTGACATCATGCAGTGGATCTGTTCCTATGGTGACATAGGCCTCAGACCCCAATTCTGAGCTGTCTTGCCTTCAGGTCTCGAAAAGGCATCCACGTATCCCTTTCATGTCCCCTTACATCAGAGCTACGACATTTTCAGACGGGGTGACTGTGTCTAGGTCCAAAGTACCCAACTCCAACGAGCAGTGTAAAGGCTTTCAATGTGGTTTGTTCTAACGGTGACACAGTGACATGAACTGGGCGTCTGTGGGCATTCTGGGGGAAGTGTGTTCTGCCTTTGAGTAGCTACAGGCTTGGCAAAGCAGAGGAAACCAAGATTTATACGGGCACCCTGGGTTTGGATTTTAGATTGGCCGGCCCTCTGGAAAAGCCACCTAGCCAGTCTCTTCAGCTGTGAAATGGGAACATGAGCACCATGACCATGGATGTTATGGAAATGGGAGATGGAGGAATGCAGTGTGAACGTCCCACCTGGCACAGCCACTAATGATGATGTCCGTCACAGAACCCCACAGACACTGAGAAGCATGGGACCACTGGGTCCTAAACAGAGATGGCGCCAGGTCTAGGCATCTGAGGGGTGGTACCCATGTTAACCATTCAGTGAAAAGTGTGTGCAGATTGAGCACCTGCTGATTAATGGAAAGGGACCCTCTGAGCATCACTGAGCTGGGCTCTGTCCCCGGGAGCCAAGGGCAGGGACCACCTTCACAAAAGATAGACAGCCAAACTCTAAAGGACGGGCCATCATCCACTCCCAAGGGTCTCACCCAAGGAGCTCCTGGACACAGCAACCCACAAGACTCTGGGTGAGTCCAAGGAGGACAGCAAATCACAGAAGTGATGGGCAAAGCCAGGCTGAACTCATCACAGAATTTGCAATCCCAGGGTATAACAACACACAGCAAAAGACAGCGCACAAGATGGTCCCTTAGAAATGTGTCACTCGTAACATACATGCCATGTCAGGGAAAGCCAAACAGAGGCTGAGAAAACTGCACCTTCTGGTTTTCAATCACTAACTTTTCCTTCTGATTACAAACATGAAATATGTGTTCCTCAGGGAACATATGGGAAATGCGTAAGTATGTAAAACAGAAAATAACAACAGCAACAATAAAAATCATTCTGCTTTCAACACAAACCACCAACATATTTGTGTATTTCCCTAAGTTTTTCTGTTGAGTTAGAAGTGCAAACAAATGTGAAAGTATATTCATTTTTTTTATAGAGTTGAGGTAAAATCTATGGTATCGTATCCTGATTTTCCCTGCTTTCTCCATAACGGTTTCTCCATATCATTGAAACCTTTTATGCAGATTCTTCGTCCTATGTTTACAGTATGATTTACTTACACACTCCTTTATATTTCAAGGAGGAGGTTGCTTTTATTTTCTGCCATTGTAAAAACTGCTGTGCAAACATCTTTCTGCATACATCTTTGTCCCAATTTCTAATAGTCCCCTTAGCTGGATTCCTAGAAGGAGAATTTGTCAAGCAAAGGGCATGAAGAGTTCTTTTTTATTTTTAAGGAACTAATATATTTTGGTAAATTGAAAAGTCCACTTTTCACTCCATGAAAACTTTCTTTTTGCACAGAATAGAACAAGACAAGCAGAATATAGGGTCTTAAAATAGAGAAAGAGTTCAAATAGTACAGGGCCAGGTAGAGCCAGGTGGATCTGGGGAGAATGTGGGGTGCGCTTTGGCAGAGGGAGAGCGCTCACATGAATGACAGCAGCTGGGGTGGGTTTCACAGGGAAGGTGGCCTCAGGACTGAACCTGCAGGACAGGGAGGGTTTCCATCGGGGAGAAGGGGAAGAGGAACAGTCAGGGAAAGAGAGGAGACAGACTCTGGAAGTCTCTGCAGAGCAGGTGCGAGAGGACTGGGTCTCCACGCCACCCTGGCTGCTCCGCATGTCTCCCTGCAGGCTGTGGCATTCCCTAGGCACAGAGTGCCCCACACGGATGCCGATTCCTGCCTTGTGCCCTAGCCTGCCCTTCTGTCCTGAAATACCTCCGACCTCCCGAGCCTATGTGGCCTATGGGTGGGACTCAGTCGTCACCTTCCTGACTCAAGCCTGGACTTGCTCCTTCACACCTGTCTCCAGCTCAGGGCAAGGGCTGGCACTGGCTGTCCCTGTTCTCAGTCTGAGCCCAGCTCTGGCCCAGGGAAGTGCTGGGGAGCATATGTAGGAGGCACCAGAACTCCTACTTAGATTCTTACTCCGGTGCAAAGTCCCCAAAACTGGCTGTAAAGTAAACCCCAAGTGCTTATTAAAAAACATCCATATTCCTGGGCCCCATTCCCACGGAGAGGCCTGCGAATCAGTGTTTTTGACCAGCCCTCAGGTGATTCTGCTGGGTGGGATCCATTGACCAGCCTTCCTCTGTCAGGGCCTGGTGGCATTTCCAAGTCCTTTTAGAAGTATGCTCCCTTCCTGCTCGGGAGCATTGGGTCTGAGAAATACAAAAAGGCATTGGGAAAGAGTTCCAGGGTTAAAAAGTAGGGATGGCTGAGGGCTTTTTCCCTTTCTTGATGAGTCACAATGCACATGGACATAGTTAAGGTTCTGGAAAGTTCTGCATAGCTAAAACATTTGAGGTGCACCTCTCCTTGGCAGTGTGGAAGTGTGTCCCACCAACCCAAGTTGTAGACCCCATAATAGAAGACTGAGCAGATGGACGGGTGGAATCTCAGCCCAGTAGGGTCAGTGATTCCCTGGCACGTCACATCCTGTCCCCACCCCTGACCCCCACCACCATGCGGGGATCCTGTTTGCTTTCATAAGAAGGTTATGCCTGTGTCCATGGATACCAGGGCTGTGCGTCCCCTGATGTCACAGGCAGCAAGTCTCCATCAACCACCAGGAGGTGACAAGAGGTGAAACGTGGGGTCAGGGTTAGGGGATCATCCAAATTGACTATAAATTCCCTTTAAAATAGGTTTCCTCTTATGAGTAAAGCGTTGAGTAACTGTGAGAAAGTGTTACTCTCTCTGTCCACATTTTATTTATTTATTTTTTTAGAGAGATTTTTTTTTTTTAATATTTATTTTTTAGTTTTTGGCGGACACAACATCTTTGTTTGTATGTGGTACTGAGGATCGAACCCTGGCCGCACGCATGTCAGGCGAGCGCGCTACCGCTTGAGCCACATCCCCAGCCCCTCTGTCCACATTTTAAATGACACAGTTTGAATTCAAAAAGGCTAAATAAGGCTTTTAAAAGAATCCCAGCGACACTCACCAGTGTATCCCTGTAATCCATGTCACAAGCACAGGTCACGGGGTAGGTAAATTCCTTTGGGCAGTAAATCCCAAGTTAGCACAATAATTTATGGAGGAGAGGGGTGGCAGGTAGTTGAATCTGAGCTTTTGACCTTGAAAGATTCACCCAACCAGGTGGGCAGCACATTCCTTGTCTGAGCTCAGAGGACTGGCCTCAAGTCCTCTGCAGCTGTGACACTATCAATGCTCACAGGGATTGCTGGCATCCCCCTTCCTGTGGAGAGAGAGTGAGCACCCACCTGTGGGTGCTGAGGGCGCCTGGCTGGGGTCCGAGCCTTCCATCGGGGGTGGAGATCTGAGAAGCTGGCTGTGATGGTGCCTGCAGCATAAACACAGGGGCTCAGGTATGTGGCCCTCCTGTCCCCAGAGCCACCCCAGGGGTCTCAGAATTTAAGTCCTGACCTGTTCCTATCCATCTTTATCTGTTCATCCTATAATATTTGTTGAGGGCACCCTGTGTGCCCTGCACTGTGCCAGGTGCTGGGACAGAAAGCAGATGCCATCTGGGTTGTCCCAGAGAGCCCCCTCCAAGACACCTCACTACTTTCTGTATCATGTGGGTGAAAGCAGCAAGAGAGCCTATTTCCACTCTTTCAACATTTCCTTCAATATTTCCCACTTTAAAAATACAGAGGTCAGTGCTGAATGGAAGTGAAGGACCCGGCCATTAGGGACAGAGCTGAGCACGTGGCTTCATTTGGAAAGCCGAGTGGTAATGTCTGTGTTGTGGGCTTTTGTGAAAGTAAGGAGCTACTCACACCAAGCCCTGGCACATCCTAGCCCCCAGCTAGCTCTCTAGAGACACCCTGCTCTTAGTATAAACCAGTGCTTTAAAATGCAGCAGGGTGATGACTGAGAGCCAGGGCTTGGAGTCAGATAGCCTGAGGGGAGTCCCAGCTCCCCAGAGGCTGTGTGACCCTGGGGCAAGGATTCCGGGTCTTTGTGAATGGTTCTGCAAAGAGGAGGTGATGACAGTGCCCACCTCTGATGGGCAGTCCTGGAGATGAAGAGTTAATGGATGCACTGAGCATTTTGGAGAGGATTAGACTTGCACCCACTGGGCATGCTCAGCGTTTTAAGCCATCTGTCTTCCTTAAACCTGGAGGTACCTGCACCTTCTTCTCTTATGGAACACAGGAAATCACCGTACACGCTTTCCTGCATGGACCCAATCTTCCCTCTTCTTATTTTTATACATTTGCTAGAGCCACCTGTGGGAGGGGGCGGAGCCTGGTGGAAAAGCACATGCTCTGCAGCCAGAGCGTGTGGGTTCAAGTTCAAGTGCAAGCCAAGTGCTCCGAGAACCTGGATGAGTTACTGACACTTTCTGAGCCTCACTGACCTCATCTGTTAATTGATCATGAAAGTTCACTCAGCCTCATCTGCAGCACATATCATAAGACCACAGAGAAAGTGCCCTACCCTGCAAAAGGCTGGGGAAGTGGCCCCTGCTGATTGGGACCAGGAGGAGGCTTGGCGGAACAGGAAAGCTTAGCCCATGCAGGACCTGCTCAATAGAGTTCACCTGTTGTTATGGTAACACTCCTCAGTCTGTCGTCCCACCAGACTGTGAATAGGGACCTCATTTCATTCACCTTCATATTCTTATTTCCTTAGAAAGTGCCCACTTGCAGTCTCCTGAACTCAGGAGCCAGGGAAGGAGTGGGTACGTGGAGACATCTCACCCTGGCCCAAGGCCCTTCGACTGCTTCAGAGACTCGGCTGAGTCTCCCCAGGGCCTGGCTAGGCTGCTTCCATGGCTGTCTGTCTGCGTGGCTTGGAAAGCTTCCTCTCTGAAGGTGTGCCCCGGCTTGGTCTGCACCCACTCTTCGGACTGAAGTAGGTTTGAGTCCCCGCTCTGCTTTCTGACTGTAGGACTTTGAGAATGTTGCTGAGCCTTCCAGAGCCTCCATCCCCCCATCTGTAAAATGGGGCTGAACCCAACCTCTCAGAGTTGCAGAGCTTACTAGAGACATGTGCGTGATGGAGCCTGGCATGTGCATTAGGCGGGGCCTTAAGGTAGTGATTGGCATCTCGTTTTACTTGTCTCTAAACTCCAAGTTGTCTCTACTTTGAATCTTGGCTCTCTGGATCTTGTTGTTCAAATGATGACCTTCAGTACCAAGTGTGCTTTCCCTGTGGACTTCCTCTCTGTCTCTTGGGCTGGGGGCCACCAACACTGGGCCTGTGACTTGATGCTGGCAGCAAGCTCCCTGTGTCCCCAGCAGCCCCCTGATCTCCAGGGAAGCCTCTTCAGAGGGTGAGAATGGCAAGAGCAAAGACAGCTACCTCATGCTCCCAGCCGGCAGGTCACTGTCCTTGAAGATGGCCACGGCATGGCTTCAGAGTGGGGCCGACTGGAGTGCCACCTCCTGCTGATTTGTGTGACTGTGACTAACTTAGCCTCTTAGTATTCTCATCTGTGAAATGAGGACAATTTAAGATCATGCTTGGAATGGACAAAGAGGACAGTGGGTGATGGGCCACAGGAGCTGGCACCGTGAGACCCTCCTGCCCACAGCTCCCAGAAAAGGAAAGCTGCCAATGCCCTGAGGACACAAAAGTGGCCGAGATTAAAAAAAAATAATAATAATAAAAAATAAAAAAATAAACAATCTGGGAAAAAGAAAAATAATCTTCAATAAGTTCCATGGGGAATTGATACCACTGTGAGATTCATCCTGATGTCATCTGCTACTGTGTCACTGTGGTATGGATCCACCGTGGACTCTACCAGAAGGAGACTCAATGGAGCAATGATGGGACCAGTTCCTGCCGTGCTGCCCACACCACCTGACTTGACCATTTTAACCAGATTTTCAACCTTTAGAAGATCTCCAATCATCTCTCCGTGAAAACTGTTATCTACATCATGATTCTCAACCATGGCAGCGCATAAATCATCCAGGACCCTTACCCACACTTAGAGTCCACCCCAGCAAACCCAAACCTCTGGGATGCGGGTGAGCATTTTAAAAAAAGTTTTCCAAGTGATCCCTGCAGCCAGAGCTTTTGACCACTGCCCTTGAGTGGACCTCAGTTTAAATCAGAAGTGAGTTACATGCTCAGTGACCGAGTCTGGGGGACTCAATACTAGCCACACATTAGCATCATCAGGGAATTCTTCAAAATTTCAGTACCCCACCCCCGACCATTGATATCACAGCCACCTATATTTTTCCACGCTCCCCAGGTGGTTCCAATGTGTAGCCAGCGGTAGAATAAAGAATATAGTAAAAAAAAAAAAAGAAAAAGAAAAATTATAAAGAGTGTGTGCAGTAAAATCGTGGCTCACACCTGCATTTTGCAGCAGAAGCATGAGTGACATTAAATTACTCTGGTCACTGCCTGCGTATCCATAAATGACGGACAGGCTCTGAGGAGAAGTCATGTCAGCCTCATGTTGAGGATGCAGAGAGGGGAGCTGGCATTATCCAGCACCTCCCATAAACCAGGTCGTTTGCTGCGTCATCTCAGAATCCTGTGCATTAGGTAGGTGACGTCACCCATTTTATTAGGTGAGGAATGGAGGCTTAGGGAGGAGGTCATGCCACTTACACCGAGTCATTCCACTGGTCAGTTTGGCTTCAAAGCCTGTGCCCTCTGCAACCTGCCTCTCTAGGGTGGCGGGGAAGGCAGATCCCTGCAGGCTAAGTGATTTGTTGCGTCATCTATTGTCTTGCTTCTGTTCCCCTCTGTTAGCCTGGATAAATGAGACCATGACTCATTCTAAAAGGATGATCTAGGTGCAAATTTATTCCTTGTGCAGTTTTCAATATATGAGCCTTTGCTTATCCCAAGGGGTGGTTAAAAAAAAAGGGTGAACACATCTTGACAAGTATTTCCTATTTGCTCTCCTTTTGGTTCAGCAGCAGCTTCTGAAGTGGCACTATAACTGGTGACTTGCTCCTAGCTGTTCTTCCCCAGCAGAAGGTGAAGTCATTGGAACCAGCACATGCAGTCTCCATGTTTACCTTTACTCAAAACATGAACAGTTTCCTTCCAAGTGCCTCCGCAAATAAGTAAACAACCGAGGCTGAACACATTATGGACAGGGCTGCCAATGAGTTGACTTGTCCCGTGTTCCTCCCATTCCGTGAAAATCCTGGTGCTTCCAAATAGAAGACCCCGCCTGCAGCCTGCAGTCCCTGCCACGAGCTGGCGGTGGTGACCGATGGTGACAGCCAGGGCAGATGAAACTCCCTGTTTCTCCCCCAAACACCCTGGTCCTGGGCTTGGAAGAGCTATGTTACTTATGTTGAACACTAACAGCAATTTCAAAAGATAGACAGGAAAAAAAAAATCTTGAGTAACTATTTCTAGATTCACAGTCTTTCTTTTTTTTCTATTCTACATAAAAGTCTAGATTTAGAGAACCTATGATTTGTGCAAGCAAAAGAGCTTATTGTATAGATTCAATTCCCAAGCTAGTCAATGACAAAAATAATCATAATGAAGGTTATTAGGCTGTTCAAGGTCATGAGAGTTATTTACATTGAAAAAAAAATCCTCATTAGATTTTATTGTCCTCAGTTCACAAGTAAGAAATAGGTCTCAGAGAGGTTAAGTCACTTGATCAGAGTCACATAGAAACTGAGTGATGGCCCAGGGCCTGATGCTACAGCTCTCTGACAGAAGATTAGGTGGGTCTCCCCACAAGTGCCTCCTGATGGACAGTGGCTTGGGGACTTCTCTGAAAAGGTGACTGTCGGTCTCTTTCACTGGAGACACTTCTCAGACCTTGGCTGAAGAGGTCTAGCTGAAGTCCCACTCTGCTCCCCTTCCCTCTCTTCCCCCACAGACCCTGCAGGTCATGGCACAAGAGCATGACCACCTTTACCTCAGCACCTTCACCGTCTCCATCCACTGTGGCTGCTCACTCTCCCAGGGGTCCACACGGATCCAGTCGGATGTCTGCAGGGCTAGCCGGGCCATGGCCACTCGGTGATGAGAAGCCACCAAGTCCTTCTTCCCATAGTCATCATTGACAGGTGAGATGATGCCCTGGGTCACCTGGTACATTCCTAGGCAGGAGAGAACTGTGATGCTGCATGTCCAGACAGATGCTTGCCACCCTGTGGTGTGAGTCCAGGCAGGTGCTAAGACCTCTGCCTGTCCTGAGTGGGGGCGACCCTGGCATGCTCTCCTTCATGGGCCAACAGCAAGAGCAGGGTATCACCTCCATGATCTTGTGCCTCCCTGACAGTCTTCTACAACCCCCTGCAGTACTTTTATCGAGAGGAAGGCTGCAAGGGCAGAGCCCACAGAGCAATGGGCCCACAGAGCCAGATACCAGAATATGCTGGAAGACTGGGTGCAGGGGCCACACCTGTAATCCCAGAGACTTGTGGGGCTGAGACTGGAGGATCGCAAGTTTGAGGCCAGCCTCGGCAACTTACTGGGGACCTTTCTCAAAATAAATTTAAAAGTTTTAAAAAGTTGGGGAAGGGGGCTGGGGATGTAATTCAGTGGTCAAGTGGCCCTGGTTTCATTCCCCAGTGCAAGAAATACAAATGTTTGAGGAACATCATGAGGTCCTCTGTGGGAGACAATGGATATGTGTAGTTTCTTAGTCCAAATCAGGCACTGAGGCTGCAAGGTGTAAGATGGGATGTAGCATGGAGCAGGGTTGAGGGATAGTTGGGTGGACTGACTTTGGAGGATCCTGCCATCAGTGGAAGGAGAGGTCTGTCTTGGAATAGCCATGGGCTGTGCTCATCTGCCACAGAAACTCCCTGTAGACCCCGTGAACCTGCATGGGATCTTTCTGATGGGAGATAACTTAAATGTATTAAGCCCTTGACACTTGGCCTTTCTTCTGAAGCTGAGTCTACTTGATCTGGACAGTGTTACTTTTAGAGACATTCTCTATTTCTAGCTCAAGAGTCTCTGACATGCAAGAATATTGGATTTTATCATTTTATCCCCCCCGCAACTGTTGAAATGATGGTGCAGTTTTTCTCCTTTGGTCAGTTAATATAGTGGATTGCACTGATTAATTTTCTAGTCTTAAAACTAACATTTGCATTTCTAGATAAACTGACACCGATGGCTTCACGTTGCTAGTTACTTTTGGGAAGGAAGACGGCTCTATAATTCTTCGTCTTATGGTCTGTTATGGTTTGGATGTGAGGTGTCCCGCCCTCCACCCCTGGCAACGCTCCTGGGTTAATGCAGAAGTGTTTGAAGATAAAACGGGTGGACTCTGAGAGCTATAACCTAATCAACCCAACCGAGTTTGGGCTAACTGTCTGGTAAATGTAGGCAGGTGGGATGTGGCCGGAGGACAGTGGGTCAGTGGGGGTGTGCCCTGGAAGGGTGGACCTTCCCTGGGACCCCTTCCCCTTTCTCTCTCTTTGATTCCTGGCTGCCATGTCCTGAGAAGCTTCCCTCTGGTAGGCCTCTTGCCATGGTGTGCTGCCTCATCTTGGTCTTAGAGCAATGGACTCAGTCAATCATGGATTGAACCTCTGAAATAAAAACCAAAATAAACTTTTCCTCCTCTAAATTCTTGTCAAGCATTTTGGTCACAGTGACACAAAGTTCACTAACAGAGAAACTGATACTGGGGGTAGGGGAGTTGTTGGGAAGGAAGATGGGTCTATAATTCTTTTACAATCCCTGACCATGTGGTTCAGAGGCATTTGGAACTGGTTTGTGGAAGGAGTTTGGAAAAGTTTGGGGATGCAGAATAGATAAATCTTAGATTGCTGTAAGCAGAGCTTAATGGGAAATTCTGGTGGGAACTCAGAAGACCAGAATTCCCATAGGAATGTGGACTATGCTCATGAGGATTCAGAGGAAAATGAGGAATCTAGAGAGAACTGGACTAGAGGCTCTTCACGTGACACTCTGGCAAAGAACTTTTCTACATTTCCTATGTCCTGAGACTTTGCCTGATGCTGAATTTTAAAGCAATGGGATAATTAATCTGGTGGAGGAAATTCTAAGGCAGCATAGCATTCAGTCAGTGGCATGAATTTTGCTAGAACCTTTTAGCCAAATTTACTGGGAGAATCAGGAGTGGAAAGCAGAGCTGAATAAAAACTTGAAGTTTGACCAAAAGAGTGCATTTAAAATTGAGGACAAGAAAGGTGTAACTGTTGAAGAGATGTTAGCCATGAAAGAGATGCTAAGTACTTCACATAGAGGAAAAGAAGGCTTGAAGGCATCTCAGGAATTTGCATGATGGCACCCATTGCAGGCTTAAGGATGTAGAAGGAAAAATTCCTTTGAGAAGAGATCCTGGTGATGCCCTGCTTGCACAAGGGGTCCTAGGAAATTTTTGTCACTGTGCTCAGCCACCCAGGTACTGAGAGGGTACTGCAGATGGCTAACATGACAGGGGCCACCATGAGCTGGTAGCGGGCCTCGGCATCATCCACGTGCTGCTGGTTCTGCGGGAATGAAGGAAGCTGAAGTTAAGCCACCATGGAGGGTTCCACCAGGAGTTTGAGGAAAGATCTGGGAGTGCCAGGCAAGGTGGAGCAGGGTCAGCATTTGTGCAGGTTGCCCTGAGAGGGTGATAAGTGACCCTGTGAAGCTGGGGACGAAGCTGGAAGGCAGACCCTAGAAATTAAAAGATGCCAGTAACATGGACTATCTGATGAGAAAATCTGCTGGCTGCGGAGAGAACCAGACTAAGGGAGAGACCATAAGCACAGCAACTGGCAAGGCCAGAGCCTTCCCTAAGCTTCCAAAGCCCTTTGGAGAGAACATCTTCCCCCAGGTATCCAAGAGGCTATAGGTAGTGTTAAGGGACCTGTTTGCCTGCAGGTTTTCAGTCTTGTTTGGTCCTACCCCTTCTTTCTAAGCCCCTATTCTTCCCTTTTGGAATGATAATATTTACTCTGTGCCACCGTGTATTGGATATATGTAATTGCTTTTGATCTTTACAGAGGCTCACTGCCAAGAGTCTGCCTTGAGTCTCAGAAGACATTTTGAACTTGGATTTGGGGAGATTCTGCTAAGACTACGGGGTCTCCTGAAAATCAACTAAATGCATTTTTCATTATGTGGTGGACATGAGCTTTTGGGGGCCGGGGGTGGAATGTCATGGTTTGGATATGAGGAGTCCTCCAAAATATCCTGTGTTAATAATACAGGAATGTTCAGAGGTGACATGGTTGGATTGTGAGAGCTGTAAACGAATCCGTCCATCCATGTCTGAAGGGCTAACCTTGTGGTAACTATAGGCTGGTGGGGCCAGGGCTGGAGGTGGTTGGTCAGTGTGGGGGCTTGCACTGGCAAGGTGCACATTCCCTGTAGTCCCTTCCCGTTCTCTCTTTGTGATTCCCAGCTGCCATGTCCTGAGGCAGCTTCTCTCTGCACACTTTTCCTCCACGATATGCCGCCTCACCTTGGACCCAGAGCAATAAACTCGGCTGACCATAAACTAAACTCTGACACTGTGAACCAACTTAAAACTTTTCCTCCTCTGAGTTGTTCTTGTCAGGTTATTTTGGTGACACCAAGTGACCCAAAGCTGGCTAACCCAATGTCCTGATGAGGTTTTGGTATCAAGGGGAAGCCAGACTCACACAGAGGGTTGAGGAATTTCCTCTTTATACCCCGACAGGGCTCGTGTGGAGGACTGAAGTAACATTTTTTTTTTCTTTGCTGCTTGGTGGAGCTCACCAGTGAAGTCTGATGAGGCTTGGATTTAATTTGTGGGAACATCATTAACAATTGATTCGATTTCTTTAATGGTCAGAAGATGATTCAGATTTTCATTTCTTCATTATGATTTTTGGCAACTTGGATTTTTCTAGGATTTCTGTCCACTACATCTAACATTTGAAATTTATTGGCATAAGTTTCTTCATGCTGTTCTCTTATCTGTTCAGTGTCTGAGCCATCTGTACCGATGGCTTTTCTCATTCCGAAGGCTGCTTGCATCCCTTTCTTTTTCTTTGCACAGTATTACTGGAGGTTTGTTATTTTTTTAGTCTTTTGAAAGAACCAACTGTTGGCATATTGATTTTTCTCTCCTGAATGCTTCTTTTCTGTGTTCCACCAAATTCTGTTCTTATTTTTATTAATTCTATCCTTCCACTCTCGTGTTGTTACTTTGCTGTTCTTTTTCTAACTTCTTGTGATATGTGCTCGGCTAATTAATTTGCAGTTTGTTCTATTTCCTAAAATACACAGTTCAGGGTTTAAAAATTTCTCTCTGAGCACATTTCTACTTGCATCTCAGAAGCTTTGATAGAGAGTGTTTTCATGACCGTTTGGTTCAAAATACTTTCTAGTTTTTATTATGATGTCTGATTTGATGTATGAGTTATTTGGAGGAATCATTTTTTCATTACCAAACATATTGTGACATGTGGGTTATAGTTTTGGTATTGATTTCCAATTTAGTTCCACTCATAATCAGAGAACATACTCTAAATTGATTCGATCATTTGCAATGTGTCCCAGTATTTGCTTTATGTCCCAGTATTTGGTCAGTTTTGGCAAATGCTTCATGTGTGCTTGGAAAGATTTGTATTCTGTGATTGTTTGGTGTAATGATTTGACCATTCAGTTAAGATTACTCATTGTTTTGTTTATATCCATATTCTTACTGATTTTTTTGGTCCACCTGACCTGCTGTATTAATCACGTTAGAAAAATCTTTTACTTTAGATTTTTTTCTATTTTTCCCTTTAGTTCTTTCAACTGTTGTTTGATATATATTATATCTATAATTCATATGTCTTATATCTGTATCTTTATGTGAATTGAACTTCTTTATCTCTGGTAAAATTATGGTTTTCTAAAATTCACTTATTTTTTGTGATAATATAGGCTCAACAGCTTTCTTTTGGTGAGTATATTTATGGTGTATTTTTTCCACCTTTCAATTTCAATGTCTATACTTCTGTTTAAGCAAGACTTTGTAAATAGCCCATGAAAACATTTTAATGTCAACTTGGCAATTTTTGACTTTTAACTGAAACACAGGTTTATTTATGTTTAATGTGAATGCTAATATTTGAGTTCAAAGGTACCATCTTATTTTATGTTTTCGTCACCATATTCTGGTTACTTTTATTCTCTTTTCCTATGTTTGATTTTATTATTTCAATTTTTTTTCTCTTTGAGATTGTTTAGAAATTACATAATCTTGCCACCAAAGTAAATCAAAACCTTTGTGTTATTAAGGAAAAAAAGCGAAGATAGCCTTTTCCTTAACAGCCAAAGACTAACTCCATTTACCACCCACTTGTTACATGTGTCATTTTTGCTGTGTCTTTATTCTATTAGATCTTGCTACTTGCTATTCTCTTTTATGCAACCAATGCTTATTTAATTTTTTTCATGTATTTACTATTTTCTCAACATTTTACTTCTTCCTGTATGTCAGACATTCCACCTGGGAATCTGGCAGAATTAATCTGTCTGGCAGAAATATACACTGTAGAATTTCCTTGAGCTAGTGTGGCTTTAGTCTTGACAGATATTTTCACTGGGTATAAAATAGTGAGTTTTAGGGCTGGGGATGTGGCTCAAGCGGTAGCGCGCTTGCCTGGCATGCATGGGGTGCTGGGTTCGATCCTCAGCACACATAAAAAAATAAAATAAAGATGTTGTGACCCACTGAAAACTAAAACATAAATATTAAAAAATTCTCTCTCTCTCTCTGTCTTTCAAAAAAAAAAATAGTGGGTTGCAATAATTTTTTTTCTTCAGTGTTCTCAAGTTACTGTTCCATCCTCTTTTATCGTTGATATTGAGAAGTCCTCTAAAAGTCTACCATTTATGTGCAGGTAGTCTGTATTTGTTTTTCATCTTTAAACATTGTCTACATATGAATTTCTTTTTATTTACCCTGATTTGGGATCTCTGGGTCTCTTAAATCTGTGGGTTACAGTTTTTTGGTTAGATCTGAACAATTTTTAGTTATTATCTATTTTAGCTTTTTTACCACTGTGACCAAAAGCCCTCACAAGAACAATTTTAGAGGAGGAAGAGTTTATTTGATGCTCATGGTTTCAGAGGTCTCAGTCCACAGACAGCTGGCTCTATTACTCTGGGGCTGAGGTGAGCACAGCATTGTGGTAGAAGAGTGTGGTGGAAGAAAGAAACTTAGGCCAGGACAAGCAGGAATCAGAGAAACTAAGGTCTCCTCACCACGGGCAAAATATATACCCCAAAGTCATGCCCCACTGGCCCACCTCCTTCAGCCACACCGACCTGCTTACAGTTACCACTCAGTTAATCCCTACCAGTGGACTATTGCACTGATCATGATTAAGTTAATGATTTCACAACCCAGTCATTTCACCTTTGAATGTTGAGGTATTATCTAATATAATACCCACACTTTGGGGGACACATCATGTCTAGACCATGGGCCATCTCTTTCTTCCCTTTTCTTCCGGCCCTTTCACTGTATACATGGAGACTTCATGTCTCTTGTCCTCTCTTCTGGAATTAAAAAATTTATTTCTCTATGCTTCATTCTCAATAGTTTCATTTCATTTGTCTTCTAATTCATTCAATCTATGTTTTACTCTACCAAGGTGATTCAAAATCATTCATTGAGCTTTTGAGTTTTCCAACCTATGAACATGTTATACCTCTCTCCATTTGTTTAGATCTTCTTTGGTTTCTTCCATTGGCATCTTTAATGTTTAGGACAGAAATTCTATATATGCTTTGTTCAATTTATATCTAGGCGTTTTATTTTTAATTTTTTTTTAAAGAGAGAAAGAGAGAATTTTTCAATATTTATTTTTTAGTTCTTGGCGGACACAACATCTTTATTTTATTTTTAGGTGGTGCTGAGGATTGAACCCAGCGCCCCACACATGCCAGGCAAGCGCTCTACCACTTAAGCCACATCCCAGCCCAGCGTTTTATTTTTTTAGATCAATTTTAAGTGGCATTGTTTTTAATTTTGGTTTTCACATGTTTTCTATTGGTATGTATATATACATATATATACACACGTATATATTATCTATATCTCTATCTAGATATGAATATAGATATGATCTACATACATTATAGATATATATCTACATCTATATATGTATAAATACATATATATATACATACTGCAACCCACAGATTTAAGAGACCCAGGGATCCCAATATATATATACATATATTGATATTTGTGTGTTGATCTTTATCCTGCAAGTGAAATCACTTTCCTATAATTTTGAAGGTTTTTTGGGTAGATTCTTGAGATTTTCTACATAGACAATTCTGTCATATGCAAATAAGAAACTTTTTTCTTTTCCAATGTGTATCCATTTTCATTTGGTTCCAGTTATTTAAAAAACAAGAACAAAAACAAAACTCATTTGCAGTATTTTCTTTGAACCATGGATTTTTTTTTTATAAGTGTGTTAATTTCCATGTGTTTTAATATTTTCCAATTGTCTTTCTTTTATCAGTTCCAGTAAGATACCATGGTGGTCAGAAACAATATTCGATGTGACTTTGATTCTTTTAAACTTGTTGAGATTAGTTCATATTTAGATTATGGCCTATCTTGGTGAATGTGACATTGAGTGGTGAGTTCCATGCACGTCAGTTCAAGCCTGTGGTTAACTATGTGGTTGGCCCCTCTGCATCCTGGCTGGTTTTCTGTCTATTTGTCATCATTGCTGAGAGTGGGATGTTGAAGTCCCCACCTATGATTGTGAATTTGACTATTTGGCCTTTGAGCTCTGTTTTGCTTCATGTACTTTGAGACCCTGGTTTTTGGTGTTTCTGTTTTAGAATGATTATGTCTTCTTAGGGGGCCTTCATTGAACTTTTAATTTTGTTTATTTTAGTCATTTCTAGAAGTCTGACTGGTTCTTCAAAAAATCTGGCAAGTCACTTTTTAGCTTTTTTCTTTAAATATAGGCATAACTGTTTCGATATTTATATTGAATAATATTAGTTTCAGAGTCTGTACGGTTATTTTTTCCGTCTTTTATTTCTGTTAGTTCTTATTCCTATGGTTTTACTTTCTGTGCTTAGTTTTCTTTGAATGCTTGCTGGTCAATGCCTGCCACATCCTGATGGTCACATGTCCTCCTCTGGAAAGGCTTCATACTTGCTTTGGCAGGAACCTGGAATTTCTAGAAGCTCACAGATCTCGACTTGAACTTCTTGGGGTAATTCAGGCTGAAGATTGCAAATCTGAGCAAGGGCTCATGTGTGGCCCTTCTTCAGAAGGATGTTTTCTCCTCTCTTTTTTCTTTGATTGTCTAAGCAATGGTACTAAGGTACCAAGGCTTCTCTCAAGTCCTCTAGGATTGGGGAAGGGGGTGAGTTAAGATCCTGTTCACCTTGGCCCAGAGTGTGTGGTTCCTTCAGGTTGAGCTTAATGTTGGTGAAGTCACCTACATGCTCCCTGCCTTTGGGTTCTGCCCCTCCTGACTTGCACAACCCTTGATTCAAAACTTAGGTGTGTATTTCAGGGCATTAGTGGCTCTGGTGCTTCAATAGCCCATTCACCTCTCTGATTACGAGTGATCTCCCATCTTTTCAGCTTTAACAATGAAGAATGAAAGACATTCTACCCACCACTTCTTGTTTCAGAAGGAGAGTTGAAATCCAAAGGGTGTAGCTTTCCCCCCAGAGCTTGGTGATCTCAGATACATTTTGCATTCCTGGCCATCCTGGCTGCCCGGGGCCCTCCTTCCTGCAAGTTGAAGCATGCACCACCTCAAGGGGTGGCAGACCCCAGCGGAGAACAGGGAGGCAATGTTCACCTTTTGATTTCCAGAACTGGCTCCTAAAACTCATTTTAGAGGTAACACTGGCAAACGTTAGAGCTTTTATTTGTAGGAGTCAGGCTTGTTGAGAGAGAAAAGGTTCAAGTTCCTTTAAAAAATCAGGAACCAGAGTCCAGGGACTTAGAGCACAAAGTTACACCAAAATTCTGAGAGTATTAAGAAGAGGAGAGTATGCTAATGGAAATGAAAGGCTCTTTCTGGGCTGAGGGTGGGGTGAGGTGAACTTGGCAGCAGGGTGGAGAAGAGTCTAGAAGAAAGGTTTGCGGTTTAGAGGGCTCACACTGGAGTCACGCTTGCTCCCTAGCCGCCGTCAGAGGTGGGGTTGGGCGGACATAGTTAAGAGGCCCAGTGAGGTATGCACACTGGGGAGCAGGTGGGTGCATAGTTTGCTTCCTTCCTGGAGTTCTGAGAGGAGACCCCCCCTTACATTGCTCTGGGACAATTCAGAGCAGCACCCACAGCATAGAAATGGAGGTGTGGCAGGACGGGCAGAGGGTGCTGCAGAAAACAACCCATCCCCCACCCTCAGCAGGGCAACCAAGGATCCTGGAAAATTCCCAAGGCCCCTTCGGGGAGTAGTGAAGGGGGTTAAGAATTAACAGTGGACATGGCTCCTAGGGAGAGGGTAGAGGGTACAGGGGGGTGCAGCCCAAAGCCAGGGACCACAGCATTGGCAGTACCGGGGAGAGCCCAGGCACCAGCCTAGACGACAGGGGAATGGTGCTGTGGCCAGGAGAAGCGGAGGAGGCTTCAACAGCTGAGGCAGAGAGGACAAAGGTTAATGCCCGAGATGGAGGGCAGAGCCCTCAGCTGGGGGCAGTAGGGCCAGATGGCCCTTTTGGATGCCAGGAGACTAACCCTTTCCAGGATGCTAAACTGCCCTGGAGGGGTAGGCAGGGATGATGAACTTGATTAATGACTGACTGCAAGAGGCTCAGCCCAAAATAGAAGCCTTTTTTTTTTTTTTTTAATGGAAACAGTGTCTTAAGAGAATGTTGAGTGTTGAGAAAGCAGCTACATTCCTGCCTACCTGGGTCATCCGAGGGACATACAGGCTACTTCTTTCTCTTTTCCCCTTTAAAAGGAACAGGGGCTGGGAGGACGAACTCCTGTTGGGCTGTGACTTTCTGGGGCCCTTTACATGCATTTGACCTTCACATTGATCTCTGTTTTACAGGAGGAAACAGGGTGGGGGGCTGGGCCCAGCCAGGCAGCTCTGCTGGGCATCCTGGATACCCAGGTGTCACCTGTGATGGTTCAGCTCATTCTGACGGCACAGGTCATGCACCGAGAAATCAATGCTTTTTTACAGCACCCAGGAGAGGAGAGTCAATAAAAATAACAATTTGAGCTAAAACTCCTTCTTATCCTCCAAATGGTCATGAGTCCAGGCCTTTTCCCTTCAGATGCTCTTGACCACAATGGCAGTGTTGCCTTTCCTGTGACCCACCCTCGATCCTTCTTTACGTGCAGGTACTTGTCCAGGGACCCTCTGCTGTCTGAGCCCACCTCCTCACAGCACTTGTATGATAGTGATCTGTCTGCCCTTGTCTTTCCTAAAGACTGAGAGATCCTCAAGGCCTCCGCCTTTTTCTTCCTGTCTGGGTAACATGCACCCTGATTAGTAAGGAGCCACGCCACCCTTACCTCGGGGTTACCCAAGCAGCGCCATGTTAAATGGCCAGACATCTGCTTTCTCAGCCAAAGTAAACTGTGACACCTGAGAATAGGCACAGCTGAGGGGAGGGAGAAGTACCATCTTTAAGACAAGAGGGTCACATTTGTCCCCCTACAATACCAGATCAGAGCTGTCTGTCTGGGGAACAGACTCATCCAGGAGAAGACACAGACACGGGTACACCTGGGGGTCTTGGGCCTAGGCATGATCACATGGCCGTGAGGACCACCAGCCTTCACAGAACACCCAGAGCTTCTGGTCTGCCATCATGGCCCGATGGGCAGGATGGGGAGACGGCTGCTGTGGCTGGGAGGTGGATTCAGTGCTTCTCCTGAAGGTTCGCGCACTGGAAGCCTGGTTCCCAAGGTGCCCTGTTAGGAGGTGGGGCTGTGAGAGGTATTTGGGTCATCATCGGGAGCACCACTCCTGGAAGGGCCCAGTGCTGGCCTCAGGGACTGAGTTAGTTCCAGCTGGACCCTCCCAGCTCTGGCTTCCTGTCTTGCTATCTGATCTCTTGCCAGTGTGACGCCACCCAGCATGAGGCCCTGGTCAGAGGCTGAACAAGGGGGCTGTCTGATCTTGGGCTCTCAGCCTCCCAAACTATGAGATAACTACGGTTGGTCTTTTCTTTCTAACTACCGTGCTTCAGGCATTTTGGTATCACAACTTAAAATGGCTCAGACAACAGCCTGGGAAGAGACAGACTTCAGAAAGGTGCCCACCACGAAAGACATAACTGAGCAACTACCAGGAGAAAAGGAACGCGGGGGACACAGGGAAATGCAGGGAGCAGAAGGGACGTTTAATATTATTCCAGTAATATTGTCAGAAATACTGCAGAGATGATATCCTGCCTATGAAACAGGAATGGGGTGTTTTATAAAGGAACAATCAGAAAACAGGAAGAAGCTCTTAGAGATTAAAAGACATGCACTCCATAATATCACCAAGTGCCTGCAGCATGTCAGGTGCAGGGCGGGACCCCAGGGTAACAGGTGTAAGGGGATCACATGCCAGAAAGAAGAGAGCATGGTTCCATCCAGGAGGTAGACAAATTTAATAGGAATTCCTGAAAGAGACCAAAGGAAATCATCAAAGAAAAAAAGAAATATATTTTCCCAGAGTAGGACACACATTTTCAGAATTGACAATCCTCTGAATGCTCAGCACTTTGAATAAAATAAGGTCCACACAGTGGTAAGCCATTATAAAACTTCAGACCACCAAGTTTAAAGAAAAGATTCTACAAGTTTCTAGAAAGAAAACCAGAGGTCAAACACACAGAATTGGAAAGCAGGGAAGCACTGTAATTCTCAACAGCAAGTCTAGGATCTAGAAGTCAGTGGAGTCAAATGTTAATTTCCAACCTTGAATTCTATATTTGGCCAAACTACCAATTGGTTAGAATAGGCATGGCAGACTTTTATTCTACTAAGAAGACAGTAAATAGTTTAGGATTTGTGAGCCACATACAGTCTTTCTTCCATGTTCTTTTTTTTAATATTTATTTTTTTGTTGTTGTTGTAGTTGAACACAATACCTTTGTTTTATTTATTTATATATGGTGCTGAGGATCGAACCCAGGGCCTCGCACATGCTAGGCGAGCGCTCTATGGCTAAGCCACAACCCCAGCCCAATTGCATATTCTTAAACAAAAACAAAAAAACTTTTAAAATGTAAAAAACCCTGTTAGCTCACAAAACAAATGACAATTGGCCATGGGCTATATTTGGCCTACAGGCTGTAGTTCACTGTTCTTGAGACCATGGGATAGAACTGTTTTCATTTATGCAAAATCTTAGAAAGTTTACCTCTCATATAACCTTTGTCAGAAAGATGCTGGAGAATGCACTCCATAAAATGAGATGGTAAACCAAAAAAGTAGAAGGTAAGGAATCCAAGAAACAAAAGAGTTGTAAGTCAGAAGACAAGTCAAGGGACCCTAGGGAATCAATGAAAGGAGATCCCAGATGACAGTGACATAGTGGGCGTAGAGAGCTGGCTGAGGAGAGATTGGAGCTTCAGGAGGGATAGGGGCAGAAACAACATGCGTTAGACATTTCATCTGAGTCACCTGTACAAAGAAGGGCTTTCGAGACCTTCTAGAAAATGTGGGACTCAATTAAGTTTCAGGTGTAAAGACACAAGGGAACAAGTAAGGAAGCAATTATTAGTTCTAAAGTTACATAAGAGACAGGGAAATGCAGCAGTCTGTGCGATTTACTTAACTCCATTTACGCTGACAAAAATGTAAGCGATAAATATTAGCAGAACCAACATTGTCAGCCGATCAATTTGAGATGTGAAGTGTGAGCCTGACGGCAGAGATGTAACAGAGCTAGAGTCTCATTTTTCATAATTAGAAGCCAATGGATAATATCTAGCTCCAAAAAGTCAGGAAGCAACAGTATGAGCTTGTTATTTAGAAACAGGGAGCCAAAGACCAGAGAAATAGCCAAAAGAGGCTCTGTGAACCCGGAATCTGGGGTGGGGGCGACAGAACCAACAGTCCTGCACTCTAAGCCGTATACTAACTTAAATGTTATCAATGAGTAAAATGAGTTCAGAAATCAATGTAAATGGTAAGGATCCAAAGTTAATAAAACACATCTAGCAGGTTATTACTACTTATATTTTGGTTCATTTTCTTTGTCTTATGTATATTATTCTCCATATAATGTAAATCTACCTACATATCTTCCTTTTAAAATTTGTTCTTTTTTAGTTACATATGACAGTAGAGTGTATTTTGGCATATCATACATATGTCGAGTATAACTTCCTATTTTTGTGGTTGTACATGATGTGGAGTTACACTGGTTGTGTATTCATATATGAACATAGGAGAGTTATGTCGGATTCATTATATTGTCTTTCCTATTCCCATTCCCCCCCACATCCTCCCACCACACCCCTCATCCAATCTAGTGAACTTCCACTCCCCCCACCACCCCCACCTGTTGTGAGTCAGCATCTGCATATCAGAGAGAACATTGGGCCTTTGGTTTTATGGGATTGGCTTATTCACTTAGCATGATAGCCTTTGGTTCCATCCATTTTCCAGCAAATGCCATAATTTCATTCTTTATGACTGAGTAATTTTCCATTGTGTATATTAGCCATATTTTCTTTATCCATTCACCGATTGAAGGGCACCTAGATTGGTTCCATAGCTTAGCCTATTGTGAATTGAACTGCTATAAACATTGATGTGACTACATCACTGCCATATGCTGATTTTAAATCCTTTGGGTATAAACCGAGGAGTGGGATAACTGGGTCAAATGGTGGTTCCATTCCAAGTTTTCTGAGAAATCTCCATACTGCTTTCCCAAGTGGTTGCACCAATTTGCAGTCCTACTAGTAATGTATGAGTGTAACTTTTCCCCCACATCCTTGCTAACACTTTTGTTACTTGTATTCTTGATAATTGCCGTTTTGACTGGAGTGAGACGAAATCTCAGTGTGGTTTTATTTTGCATGTCTCTAATTGTTGAACATTTTTCATATATTTGTTGACCATTCATATTTCTTCTTGTGTAAAGTGTCTGTTCAGATCCTTTGACCATTTATTGACTGGGTTGTTTTTTTGTTGTTAAGTTTTTTGAGTTCTTATTATATATCCTGGAGAATAATGCTGTATCTGAGGTGCAGGTGGCAATGATTTTCTCCCATTCTGTAAAGAATGTAAAGAAGCTTTTCAGTTTGATACATCCCTTTTACTGATCCTTGATTCTACTTTTTGCTTTAGGAGTCTTGTTGAGGAAGTTGGTTCCTAAGCCAACATGATAGAGATTTGGACCTACTTTTTCTTCTAGTAGGTGCAAGGTCTCTGGTCGAATGCTAGGTCCTTGACCCACTTAAAGTTGAGTTTTGTGCAGGGTGAGAGATAGGGGTCTAATTTAATTTTATTACACAAATGGATTTTCAGTTTTCCCAGCACCATGTTGAAGAGGCTATTTTTTTCTCCGATGTATGTTTTTGGTGCCTTTGTCCAGTATAAGGAAACTGTATTTATGTGAGTTTGTCTCCGTGTCTTCAGTTCTGTACCACTGGTCTTCATGTCTGTTTTGGTGCCAATACCAAGCCATTTGTTACTATAGCTCTATTGTGATGTCTCCTGCTTCATTTTCTTGCTGAGGATTTCTCTGGCTATTCTGGATCTCGTATTTTTCCAAATGAATTTTATGACTGCTTTCTTTATTTCTATGAAGAACATCATTGGAACCTTAATAGGAATTGCATTAAATCTGTATAGCAGTTTTACTAATAATATATTTATATTAATTCTGCCTATCCAAGAACATGGGAGATCTTTCCATCCTCCAAAGTCTTTTAAAATTTCTTTCTTAGATGTTCTGTAGTTTTTATTATAGAGGTCTTTCACCTCTTTTGTTAGATTGATTCCCAAATATTTTATTTTCTTGGAGGCTATTGTGAATGGAATAGTTTTTCTAACTTCTATTTCGGTTGATTCATCACTGATGTATAAGAATGCAATTGATTTACGGGTATTGATTTTATATCCTGCTACTTTGCTGAATTCATTTATGAGTTCTAGAAGTTTTTTGGTGGAATTTTTTTGGGGTCATCTAAATACAGAATCATGTCAGCAAATATGGATAGTTTGAATTCTTCTTTTCCTATTTGTATCTCTTTAATTTCTTTCATCTGTCTAATTTTCTGGCTAGTGTTTCCAGGACTATGTTGAAAGAAGTGGTGAAAGAGGGTATCCTTGTCTTGTTCCCGTTTTTAGAGGGAATGCTTTCAATTTTTCTCCTTTTAGAATGATGCTGGCCTTGGGTTTAGCATAGATAGCTTTTACAATGTTGATGTATGTTCCTACTATCCCTAGTTTTTCTAATGTTTTGAACATGAATGGATGCTGTATTTTGTCAAATGCCCTTTCTGTATCTATTGAGATAATCATGTGATTCTTGTCTTTAAGTCTATTGATGTTTTGAATTATGTTTATTGATTTCTGTATGTTGAACTAACCCTGCATCTCTGGGATGAACCCCACTTGATCGTGGTGCACTATCTTTTTAATGTTATATATCATCTTTATGAGATTATATGATCATCATTTTTCTTGGCCACTGGCCCTTTTGAAAATATCATTTTAAATGATTACATAATAATGGAATGAAAAAAAAAAAAAATATATATATATATATATATATATATATATATATACACATACATACACACACACTCACATTTCTTCTTTGGTAAAGTGCCCCCTCGATTGCATTCCTTATCTATCTACCAACACACAGGAACTCTCCTTGACAAGAAGGTTCTCAGCCTGACTGTTGGTCCCTCTGGCAACCGACTCACAGGCCTTCCCCGGCTCCGGTCTGGCATTGATTCTCTGTGTCTCGTCTTAAGAGTTTCGTCTCCTTATCTTGTTACTGAGTTTCATAGAATTTCTTGGAATAGCGTTGTCATTCTGTTTCATTGCTAGAAGTCACCTCCCTATCTGTCTCCTCCGACCACTCATCTGGCATGTCACCGTCCCCAGGCTGCTCCTCCTGCACCTCTGCCTGTGCCATCCACTCCCCTCAGTCTCGCAGAGAACCAGAAACACAAACATTCTCTTTTCCTCCTTAAGTGGAAAGCCACCTGCTCTGAATCTGCAGACTGGCACCTCCTTTGGAACGGATGTCCCTTTTCATATGACCTGTGACTTTGGTTGGCCTCTTCTGGAAAGTTCTGTCTGCCCACCACTGGCTGCTGGGTAGGTCCCTGTTTCATAATGGTAACCTTTGGGTCGATTATCTTTAGTATTTTGCTGAGTGAAATACATGGGGCAGGAAATCAATTGCCTTTTTCCTCCAACTATTTAAATGTCTGTCTCACTTTCTCTTATTATATAAATTTTCTCCCCACCTCCCCTGATTCTGTTTTTCTCTGATCATATGTTCATTTAATGTGGACTTCATGCTCCATGGTGCTAACTGGAGTCGGCATCACACAGTTGATGCTGTGTGATGACACAGCAGGAAGTTTCTGAACACCTACTTAGTCTTCCAGAACTATTTTCTCCAGTTAAATAAAAAAGGGAAAATGTCCACCCATTGGTGTTTTCACTGGAAACCTGATCAATAAGTGGCCATTCCCACTTGGTCACACTTGGTCGAGTGTCTCAGGAGAAGGCGGAACTGCTGCCCCCTGGCACCCTTCAGGTATCTGGCCAAGGTTAGACTCAGGGACATGTTCCTGGCCATTACTCTTGAGAATGGAATTTTTTTCTCACTATATTTCATCGTACATATTTGTTTCGGTACATAATACTACCACTCTTACATAGAAAACTGAGTACTTTGCTTGGTTTATCCTGGATCTAAGCTCCCTTACTCAACTTATTAATTCTAATAGTTTTCCCTTGGAGGGAGAGAGGAACATCACCTGCAAACAATGAAAACCAAGTCTCCTTTCTATAATTTGATGGATACCATTGGAAATCAGGGCAGTGAGCAGGCATTCTTTTCTATATCTTTGCGACTGTGAGAATGCCTCTGAAGTGTTATGCCATTGTGCATCAGTCTAGGGAAGGATCCTTGCAGTTCTAATTTACTAGAAGTGCAAAAAAAAAAAAAAAAAAAAAATCCCTGAATAGGTATTGGATTTTATTGAATGACTTTTAAGTATGTATTGAGATGATGATTTAGGTTTCATAAAAATATATTGTCTTAGTAATGTGATATATTAATAGATATCTTTATGGTAAATTGTCCTTGAATACCTGGGATAAATGCTACCTGGGCTTGTAGAATTATTCTTTTATTAGCAATTTGATAACCTACTACTTTATATGGGTATTTTGCATCCAAGATTATACTGTTAAACACTAGCTGTAATGCCACAATATCCTTATCCAATTTTCTTTGTGCTAGAAAATGGCTACGGTAGGTTGAATTATGGGTCCCAATTCCTCATTCTGCCATTATAGCATTACACAAGGCAGAGCGTACTTCCCCAGCCCTTGACTTTGGGCGTGGTTAGAAGACCTGCCGGACCAGTGGGATATTAGCAGGTGGGACATGAAGAGATGCAAAGCTTGCTTGGTGGGGCTTACTTGCTTGGTGGAGCCTGTGTCATCCCCATGAGAAGAACACGCAAGTGGTCACTGCCCTTCCTATTTCCCTGGACCCAGAGTGGGTGGGTAAGCCCCCTGTCCCAGCCACCCACAGATCTGTGATCAAGAAATGAACTGTTTCTTCTAGCATATCCCTGATATGTTGAGGTTTGGTGCAGTTGAAGCTGACTGATAAAATGCTTTATCTGGAAACAACGAAAGCGCGTGTGGATACTATTGTTAAGACCCACACAATTACAATCAGGTAACCAACGTGAACAGCTTATGGCACATAGCTGGTGACTCAGTCATTGTTACTCTCTCCACTCCCTGACCTGGCAGGATCAGCAGAAGAGAGGACTATGGTAGACTTGTTCTGCAAACATGGCCCCAGCATTATCTCACAGCCAAGGACTCTTGGAAAACCTGGCCACTCTTCCATGTGACTAATGTACCCAGTGGCAGAAGGGTAGGTGTGGATTCTGAGGCACTTCCAACTTAGGGTCTTGGGGTTCAGTGTCTCAGAAGTCAAGTGCATGCTGGGAAGTCCCAAAGTAGCCTATGCAGAGAGACCCCAGAGTACAGATTAAAGTCTCCATACCCAGTGTGGCTTGCCAGACTTAAGTAAAGAAGTCTACAGAGGATCACTGCCTCCAGCCACCTGGTCACTCCCAGCCTTAAGAGTTGTCTCAGCTGAGTCTTCAGACATCATGGAGCAGAGGTAATCTGCCCCTATTGTGCTCTGTCCAGATTCCTGATCTGCTGAGTCTATAAGCCTATCAAAATGGTAAAGTTATACCACCATATACTGTTTGTTATGCAATAATAATAATTGCATCAGTAACAAAGATTCCAAAATGTTGTGTGATTTTCCGATGGTTATGCTGTTGTTACAGGGCAAGGATCCATCACAGAGCTGAGGCAGCTGCAGCCCACCGTTCAGTTCTTGCAATTACCCCAGGAAGATTTCAGACATGGTGCTCAGAGTAGTGGGCATGAGTTGTAGGGACAGGAAAAGGGGACACTCTCAAGGGACAGAGTTGGTCTCTTAGAGAGGAGAAGGATGGCTCACTCCTCTTGCCCTCCAGTTTATTGTGTGCCCCAGCTAAGTTTCCAGCGCTTCACCCAAGGGCACCTCTCGAATTTTAACTGATAACAGGATGGCATTGGACTTTCAAGTGCCCACTGTGTGTGGTAAAGGTCCAGAGCCACTCTAGGTCCTGTTGGCCCGTGCTGACTGGTTCTAACTGGAACTTGTTCTTAACAGACTTTATGGGTAGGAAGAAATATCCTTATCTCTTTGAGTTCTGGAAGCTGGTTTGTGAAATGGTCACAAAATTCTGCCCCTTCAGGGTAACTTGTGTCCTTCTTATCATCATTTCAGGCCTGTGTTTCTCCCTCAGAGAACAGGTTGTTTGTTTGCTGGGGAATTTAACAGATTCTGTTGACTTAAGCCAGGCAGGGTTGCAGGTAAATTGCTTTTAAAAAAGAAAGCATGTGGGGGTCAGCAGAGTGGGCCTGGTTTATAGGATCATCTCTTTAACCTCATTTTCCTACCACTCATGTCCACCTGTGACTTACCAAAACTACCAGAAAATGGTGGGATGAGGATTGGAATCCAAGGCTGTCTGTGCTTTTGCTACTATCCTGATGGACCCAGACCAGGCCACTCTGGGGCATGATGGAGGAACTTCCCCCTCTGGAACTGGCCTGAGAAATGAGACCACCTCCCCCAGCAAGACTGGCTTCAGTAAAACGTTACTGCTGTTTAAAATGCTAGCAGCCTCACAAACCATGAAGCCAAGACTTAATGGCATTCCAAACTGTAAAAACTTCATTATTTCCACGGAGAATGCCTTGGCGCATTTATCAGTACTTTATTAAGAATTACCATGCATATTTAAAACAAAACTACACGTGTCAAAACCATTGAGAAAAGCATTAGGTAATGCTCAGACGTGGCTTCCCGGGAGCGCAGACGTCCTCATTCTCCCCGTCCCTGTGCAGACGTAAATCTGGGGCTTCTGCTGGGAGAAGCTCAGTGTCCCTGTGGGTACAGCCACAGTCAGCCCCTACCCACTTAGTGTACCCTTTTGTCCATTTTCTTCCTCTTTTTTTTTTTTTTTGGTTGTGCTGGTTGAAAAGCACCCTGGGAAACAAGGCCTTGAAAGGCAAACTCTAAGACAGCTCAGGAGCAACTGTTGCAAGAGCTGCTGGGAATCAAGTAAACAAGGAAAGACAAGCCGGGGTAATGGAGCAGGTGAGGAAAAAAAATTTAAAAAAGCAAAAGCCCAGGATCTCAAATCAGAACCAAACAGACACAGCATGCTTTTAAAAAGAGATTATTGTGATTTAAATCGACTTCCAAGCTAAGCCTGGAAAACATGGGGGTCTGGCCAGAAGCAACTGAGCTTTGATGCCTTCTCTTTATTTTGACATCACATTCCAAGTGTATTTAACAATTTTGCCTTTTTTTTTTCTCTTTAACCAGAGAGCTCCTGGCCTGCACAGTCCAAGTGAACTCGAGACAACCCATTTACTGTTCAGCTCTCCGCCTTGCTGGCCAGCAGTGCCCATCAATTTTGGAGGCCACTGCGTGTCTCCATCACAGAAGCCTGTGGTAGAGAGAAAAGCTGATCCAGGAGTCCTGCTGTTTCGAAGTAGAGGCCCCAGGCCCTCTGGAAGCACAGCTGGCTGCTGGAAGCCCGATGGCCTGTCTTACCTGCCCAGTGCCCATGGTGCACTGCCCGCCATTTCCCTTCCTTCTGTCTGTGCAGTGAAAGATTCTTTCAATCAGCAAACTCTTCCTGCACTTTACGAAGCCCCCCCCCTCCCCTTCTGGCCTCCAGAATTTACAGTGCCCAAGCTTGTCAGCGTGAGGTTTTTTCTTCCTTTCATTTCCAAATGTCCTACTTTCTATGTGCGCAACTTCGTAAAAACTTAGCCAAGTAAACAACAAAGCATCAATATTGCAAAGGGTTTAAATTTCCCTCTGGGACTGGACAGAAAGGACTTTTGTTCTCTCTCTCTCTCTCCTGCCCCGTTCTCCACAATCATCTCTGGTCCCAGGCATTTGGCACTTGGGCTGGCAGTGCCTGTGTCTGGGTAGTGACAAAGCCCCTGGTCAGGTGGCTGCCTGCTTGGGGTCCTACTGCTTTTCAGACATTAGAACCATTTTTTTTTTCTTTTTTATGCCTCCAACTCCCACCATGTAACTCCTGGCTGTGTGCTGAACAAACGTATCCTTTCAGAGTGGGTGAGTTTTAAAAGGAACTCACCAGAACTCTATTTTTTTTCTTTATAAATTTATTCATTTATTCTAATTAGGTACATATGACAGCAGAATGCTTTTTGGTTCATTGTACACAAATGCAACATAACTTTTCATTCCTCTGTATAAGATGTAGTGTCATACCATATGTGCAGTACCAAGGTAATAATGTCCATCTCATTCCACCATCTTTCCTGCCGGCATGACTCCTCCCCACCCCTCCCTTCCCTTTGCCCAAAGTTTCTCCATTTTCCCCATGTCCCCCACTCATTAAGGATCAGCATCCACTTATCAGAGAGCACATCTGGCCTTTGGTTTTTTGGGATTGGCTTACTTCGCTTAGCATGATATTCTCCAACTCCATCCCTTTACCTGCAAACGCCATGATTTTATTCTTTTAATGCTGAGTAATATTCCATTATGCAAATATACCCCAGTTTCTTTATCCATTCATATTGAAGGGCATCTAGGTTGATTCCACAATTTAGCTATTGTGAATTGAGCTACTGTAAACATTGATGTGGCTGCACCACTATAGTATGCTCATTTTAAGTCCTTTGGGTATAGACCAAGGTGCGGGATAGCTGGGTCAAATGGTGGTTCCATTCCAAGTTTTCTAAGGATCTCCATACTGCTTTCCAGATTGGTTGCACCAATTTGTAGTTCTACCAGCAATGTAAGAGTGTACCTTTTCTCCCACATCCTCACCAACACTTGTTGTTGTTTGTATTCTTGATAGCTGCCATTCTGACTGGCTTGAGATGAAATCTTAGAGTTATTTTGATTTGCATTTCTCTAATTACTGGAGACTTTGAACATTTTTTCACATATTTGTTGATTGATTGTATCTCTCTTCTGAGAAGTGTCTGTTCAGCTCCTTAGCCCATTTATTGATTGGGCTGTTTGTTCTCTTGGTGTTAAGTTTTTATAAAGAACCCACCAGAACTCTAGATGCCGGTGTTGCTGGGATCCTCAGAAACGTATGACCTTTTCTTTGGGTACCTTAGACCTGGCAGGAACTTTCCACAGGATGAAAGGCAGGAGGGATGGAGTGGTGGGCACAACTGTAAACAGGCACTTCTGACTGGGGATAAGTCATGGGAGGTCTCATGGGGGAGCAGCTCAGGATGACGCCTTGGGCAACCTCTGTGTGTGTGATCTGTGAAAAGTGGCCCTGTTCCCTGGGCAATCTGTCTCTTCAACTTCTCAAGAAGGGGGCTTGGGAGATGGGTAGGAACTTGAGAAATTTCAGTTCCTTTGCCTGTACAATGAGAATAAGTAATGCTACATATTTCAGAGGGCTGGTATGACAATCAATGACTTAGCGTAGGGGACAGAGAGAAGTTCAGGTGTGGCCATGGTTGGAGAGCACACTGGAAATACCCCTGAGTCTGGGTCTACCTCCTCCACGTGCCCTCCAAACACCATTTCCCTTCCTTCTTTGTAAGGCAAGAGGAGATGTTCATTGATTCCACAGACAGCATTCCAAGCCAGGTAGCCCTTCAGCACTGTAGGTTCAAAAATAAACATGGAGGGAGTCCTGCTCTCCTGGGGATGGGGGTCTTTGGACCTCAGGAGAGGAATTGCCACCCATGTTGGGCAGAGGCACACGAGGGCAGCTTCGGGAGTCTAGAAGAGCTCTGAGCAGGCTGGAGCAGGTTTTTGGGAGGATGGGACATCTGAACAGCCGTCCTCACTGCAGAGGGCAAATGGTAACATAACACAGGTGAGGCCTTGTTCACCAAATCAATTCTTCCCACTGTAGTGTATTGAAAGGAGATTAAAAAAAGAATCTGCAGAACACCGAAGCTCAATGACTCCTTGATTCTGCACTAATATCCTTGCCCATTTCTTGATACGTTTTCAATTTACCTTTGTGGCAATTTACACTGAAGGAAACTGTCCAGGATCAGTACCAGAGGATTCAATGAAATAGGTCATGGAGTTAAATGCTGTGGCAAAACACAGGGCTTAATTTTATAGATAAAATTTAAACTGCTTAGCTCCTTTTTTTTTTTTTTTTTGCATTATTCGTGTTAAGACTGATGTTACACAGTGGCAGAGGGATGCTTCTAGAAACCAGGAAGTCAGCTTCCTGATTCCATAAGCAACTGTGGGGGTGGGGGTGGGGGCATGCACTCTGGCCTTGCAGCTAATAGATATGGCCTTAGGGCAGAGACCTGAGTGGTCCACCTTCCACCTCCCCTCACCTGGCTGCTCCTGGACAGGAATCTTGCCTCTGCTGGTAGACAGAGCAGAGGACAACACTCCAACATGGGTTCTGTTGGAAATTCTCAAAGCCAGGTCAGCACTGAAGTCACTGCTAATAACACACATTCCTGGCGGCACCAAGCTGCTCCCTAACATCGAGGCATGGGAACTTGATCCCAGGTGATCTCTACACATTAGTGGAGAACCGCAGACTGGTGGGAGCTGAAAAGACCACTTCCTTCCAATCATCCGAGGTTAGTTCATTAACCCAGCTCCAGGCTCCAAAGTAAACAAGGACCACTTTTCTATAATAACCAAATTACCAATTTTATGAGTATGGAATAAAAGGATATGGGTTTCTTAGGTTGTAAATGTTTTATAGAGTTAATGCAATTTCATTTTTGAGGCTTGTTTCTAATAATACCCCTAATTTACATGTCTAATGTATTCCTTGGTCAATTCTGCTTATGGAAATTTAAGATGATCTTTTCCATGTGTAATGTAAGACATAATTTAAGCTAACCTAAAGCCGGCCATTCTTACCAAGCACGTGAAAATCAGTCCCAACAGGGGATGCTTTTTTCAAAGTTTTATTTATTTATTTCTTCATTTCACGTGCTGTTTAGTGTTACTCTAGCTGCTCTGCATTATGGTCAACAGGGACCCTTCACCTCCTCCAGAGAAAGAGGACCAAAGATGCTTGGGAAACACTGGAGTGGACACAGTGAGACAGATTTTTTGCTGCAGATTATAGAGGCTCTGAGAGTCCAGAGCACATGGATGTATACAGCAGCATTCCAAGAAGAGGAAAGAAATCCCAGGGTTTAACTAGCTCATTTGGCTTTCATGGATCATTCTTTGGAATAAGTGTTCAGAAAGCCATGCTTTGGGAAATATCTGGTGAACTCCATCTGCAGATTACATCATGGGATGAGAGTTCTTTATTTGGTTGCACTACCCATGAGATCCTGGGAAATTATCTTATAACTGGTGTGATAGGATCCTTTGGGGGAATCTTCCTCAAATAGAAATCTCCACCCCTGTCATCCAGGTTTATATATAAATAGCAACCAGCATCTACCTGGTCATCATGCCTGGCCACCAACCAGATCCTCATAACCACCATCCTGCCATAATGAACAAGACCACGGTCAACACCATCACTGTGACCTTTGCCTCATTACCACCACCAATGTCCCCATTGTCATTCCAATAACACCAACACCATCACCACCACACTGACCGATCAAGCCCGCAGCATCGTTATCACCATCACCGACAGTAACTACCACCTCTGCAGCCACCAGGACTGCTGTCAAAGCAGCCATCACCACTGCTCCTACTGGTGCCATCATCTTTCCCATGGCCAGATGAGGAGAGGAGGGGACATAGGAAATACAGTGTCATTATTCTAGGTTGTATGCAAAGTCTGGATGGTCAATACAATTGCAAGTATTTCCCCGAGTTATTATGGCATCTCAATAACCATTGAGTGGAACTAGGTGTGGTACCAGCAGAGTCCTGGGGTCTGAAGTCTAGAGTCTAAACAAGACCTCCAGTTCAAAGCAGGGATCTCCATCTCAGGGGTTCAACCTGCCACACAGAGTTGCATACCAGCTAATCTCATGGGAGGATTCAGCCCCACTCTGCCTTCAGATATGTGGATGGTGTCCTTGAGTTTGCCCTTGCCCTTGTTCTAGCCACGGGGCAATCATAAACTTTAAAAGCAGCACAAAGTGAAGCTTGTGTCCCCTTTGAGCAGGTGCCTTAGGGAGAGTCACAACAGACCAGCTCTGAACTTTCTCAACTATGTGCTCTTGTTGAGTGCGTGAGTCAGCTTTTTTGTGACTGTGACAAAGTACCTGAGAAAATCAACTTACAGGAGGAAAGATTTATTTTGGTTCATGGTTTCTGATGCTTCAGTCCATAGATACTTGAATTACTTGGCCTGAATGCTTTGGGCCTTTGGAAAGATAGAACATCTTGGCCATGTAGCAGGGAAGGGGAATGGGGTGGAAGGGTGGAGAGAGATGGGGGTGGGTAAGGAGAGAGAAAAGATGGGGCTGGGAGCTAAATGTATCCTTTCAGGATATTACCCACAGTGTTATGGCTTGGAACTGAGTGTCTCTCAAAAGCTCATGTGTGAGACAATGCAAGAAGTTTCAGAGGAGAAATGATTGGGTTGTAAGAGTCTTAATCCAATCAGTGACTTAATCCCCTGACAGGGATTAATTGAGTGATAATTGAAGTGGTGGGGTGTGGCTGGAGGAGATAGGAATTGGGGGGGGTGGCTTTGGGGTATATTTTGTATTGCAGAATGAATACATCTCTCTGCTTCCTGATCCTCATGTGAGCTGCTGCCCTCTGCCACACTCTTCTGCCATGATGTTCTGCCTCACCTTGAGCCCCAAGGAATGGAGCCAACCTTCTATGGACTGAGACCTCTGAAACTGTGAGCCCTCAAATAAACTTTTCCTCCTCTATAGTTGTGCTGGTCGGATCCTTTAGTCATAGCAATGAGAAAGCTGATTAAAACCCCCAGTGACCTGGGTCCATCCACTAGGTCTCACCTGCAGTCTCTAATCCACTAATCCATTCAGTTATGAGCCCATCAATGGTGGATTCACTGAGGAGATTAGAGCCTCATAACCTAATCATTCCCCAAAGCCCTGCCTCTCTGCAATGCTACAATAGAAACCAAGCTCTACACACGAGCCTTTGGGGGTGCGTTAGTCAACTTTTAATCACTGTGACCAAAATAGCCCATAAAATACTAAGAGGAAGAAGAGTCTACTTTGGCTCCAAGTTTCGAGTTTCAGAGGTCTCATCCATGGTTGGCCAATACCACTGCTATGGGCTAGAGGTGGGGCAGAATACCCTGGCAGAGGGCAGGTCTGAGGAAGCCAATCACCTTGAAGCAGCCAGGAAGCAGAGAGGGAGAAGGAGCCTGGGTGGGGTGGGGTGGGGCCGGGGGATAGAATCCCCAAGGGCACAGGCCCACTTCCTCCAGCCGGGCCTCACCTGCCTACAGTTACCATGCAGAACAGCAGACCTTCCAAAGTATTAATTCACTGATTAGGTGACAGCGCTCACGATCTAACCATTTGACCTTGGAACTTTCCTGCATTGTCTATCACATGAGCTTATTGAGGGACACCTCACATCCAAACCGTAAAACTGAGTGATTCCATATACAAACCATAATAATTAAGTTTTTTGAAAGTTACATTTTATGTATACATTGATTATATATATATATATATATATATATATATATATATATATATATATACACACACACACACACACACATACACATGTGTCTGTATGTATAATAAAGATGCTAATGAGTGTTATATGAGTGTTAACCAAGTCTCAGGAACTGTGCTAATGGTTTCATATATACCATATTTCTTTCTTTTTTTTTTTTTTGGTACCCAGGATTGAACCCAGGAACCACTTAGCCATATCCCCAGCCCCTCTTTTTTTTAAATATTTTATCTTGAGATAGGGTGTTGCTAAGTTGCTGAGGGCCTTGCTAAATTGCTGAGGCTGGCTTTGAACTTGGAATCCTCCTTCCTCAGCCTCCTGAACTGCTGGGATACAAGCGTGTGCCACCAGGTTACACATACCATCTTCTTACTTCTTACAACTCTTGTGTGGAAGAACTGTATGGTTGCCCCCACTTTTCTGATGAACAAATAGAGACATTAAATAAATAGCCCAGGGATCTAAAGCTGACTAGTTGTACAACTAGGATCTAAACCCAGGTAATCTGTTTCTAGGACTGTGATTTTATCCCAAATGCCGTTGTGAGCTCACCGTCTGTGCCATGTCTATGCACATATGCAGTGAGTAAATGTCAGCGGCACACACACTAGCCTGCATGGGCTGATTTTGGAGATGTTCAGGCTATTGTTGATTATGTGTGACTTGTTTCATGTGCTGATTTTTGAGTGTAGCACCAGAGGTCATGCCAGTGCACTGAATCCTTTGGGGAAAAAAAGATGAAAGGCCAGGATCGAAGAGTGGTACCTGGTGTCCTGGTGGAGTGACACCAGTCTGTGAGCCAAGTTCTCTGTAATTCATGTCAGTAGCATGCAGTGGGTGGGCTGCGGTGTCAGGGGTGCTTCTTGTTAATCTGCAGCATATCACAAGCATCGAAGTCCTACGAGGGTCTTGAGTAAAATTCCTCGGGCTCTAATAGCTGGAAAGTTTTCCAAGCACCTGCACAGACAGCAAGAGTCACTCCAGACAGACCAGCGGTGACTCTGATGAGAGGGCAGAGGTGCCACCCTATGATCCTCAATCCCTCATCCTCCTCTTGATCATTCATTCCTAAGTCATCTTGATAATAGACGTGATCGATCACTTTGCAAATCCGAGTATTGTTAACATTTTTTTGGGGGGGAATGCTGGGAATTGAACCCAGGGCCTTATGCATGTGAGGCAAGCACTTTACCAACTGGGCTATATCCCCGGCCTCTTGTTAACTCTTAAAAATAGAAAAACAGATTAAAACATATGTATACTCTTCACAAATACAGACAGAAACTGAAAGAGAAAGAGAGAGAGAGAGAGAGAGAGAGAGAGAGAGAGAGAGAGAGAGAGAGAGAAACTCCCTCAAATGGCGCTAAGTCACTGCCCCAGTCTAAGGGTCCACAGTGGGTCCCGTTGTCAGGGATGCTCAGACTCTGCCATCTGGGAGGTTGCTGGGCTGACCTTGAAGATGCCCCTCAGCTCTAAGTTCCCACCACCAATATCTCCCTCATCTTCTCACTCTTCTTTATCAGTGCCGGGGATGTGGAGGCTCTGTGCTGTGTGGATAGGGTTGACATCCTTACAGTCTCAAAAGGCAGCTACCAGGATTCCCCTAAAATCTCTTCATTGGCCCCGCCTCTGCGGTCACTTCCAGGCAGGAGACACTGGACAGCAGCTCTGTGTCTCTGGCTTTGAGGTTGTTGCTTGTTTATGTGTCTTGTGCTAATTTTAACTAGACCAAGTACCTCTTAGACTAAGATTTTTCATCTCTGAAATAATACCAACCTCATGGGTGTGTTCTGGAGAGTAAATAACATGATAAAAATATTTTTGTGAAATCTAAGAAGCTAGTCACATGTCACATGGTTACCATCATTTTGTTTTCACATGATTAAAATTTTTGACTCTAATACATTAACTTAACTATGTAGATGATGATTTCAACATAACTGGCTTCCTCTGTACTTCCCCCTATTTATTTAAACTTTTAATTTTATAATAGTTTTAGACTTAGACAAGTTTGAGGTAGCACCAAGAACCCCCATATCATTTTTGCTCAGCCTTTGTCAATGTTAGCATCTTACACAATCATCTAAACCAGGAAATCAGCATTAACACCATCCGCTGATCTAGGAGCTTCCTCCATATTGTCCCCACTGACCCACGGTGCCATTTTTCTGGTATCCTCAGTCTCTGCCAGTCGGGGCAGCACCTAGGTCTTTCAGGATCTGGACACTGGGGAAGTCCTGGCTGGTGATTTGGAGACCACCCCTCAGCCTGGTTCCTTGAGGGTATCTCATGACTCATGAAGCTCGTTCATCTTAGGTGAGATACTTCACAAGGACTGCTGGTCCCTTCCCAGTGCGCCACGGCAGAGGGCACAGGATGCTGATCTGTCTTGATTCTTGGGATGTTAACTTGAATGCTTGGGCGAGAGGGTATCTGCCAGATTTCTCCACAGTGGTTACTGTGCTCCCCTGTGTGTCTGTAATTAATAAGTACCTCGTCGGAAAACACCACAAGGAGATGTAAATAGCCCACTTCCCTTCCTACTTCTGCATCTAATTTTAGCATCCACCAATGACTCTGGTTTGCAAGGATGGTTACTGTGATATTTGTGAAATGGTGATTTTCTATTTCCAACATTTCTTCTATAGTTTTAATTAGAATTCGAACACAAGGAAGAACTGCCTTTTCTCCTACCTTTACTTATTCATTTATTTTTATCAGTATGGACTGAGGTGTATTTTATTCTGTTCCACAGGATTGATCCAATGTTCTTATTTATTTGTTAAATGATCCCAGATTTGTCCAGTGGAAGCGCCTTTAAGTTGCCTTCTCTCTGTCCCCTGTTATCTATTCAGCATCTCCTTGCTTTCTGGAACCATGGGATGTTCAGGGTTATCCTGTAATGTCCCTGTCCAGCCATTGGGTCAACCATTTCTTCCAGGGACTCTGGTTTCTGCTATTGAAGAATGGCATTTAGAAGCCAAGGGGGTTGGTTGTACCCATTGCCTCTGGTTGTCGTGGTTTCTAAACCCTCTTAGAAGAGAGAGCTTGGAAATTATATACTGAAGTGGCACCCCCTTTCTCCACAGAAAAGCCCGCTTCACCATGGCTGATTTTAGGACTGTCAGCAAAAGAGTCTCTGCGAAAGAGTCCAATGTAGATAAACGTCCTATTTTCGTGTCACCCTGTTTACTTGGCCACTGGCTGAGAAGATACCAGTACTCCGGGTGCTGGACACCCCCTTACTAGTTTTTCACAAACGTATCCAGTATAGTACTTTGAAGAAATGTGCAAACAGGCCTCTGGCCTTGAGCTGGGGCTTCACAGAGATGTCTACATTTTTAAGATAAGTTACAAATGGGCCCATGGTAACAGCTGGCAGGGGGAGGAAAGAAAGGGAAGATGAAGCTCTCCCCTTCTCAGATGTTGTCCTTGAAGAGTTAACTTGCCCCAAACAGTGAAAGAAAAAGCTTCTTTATGTGAACTTCTGCAGACTGTGAACTTCTGAGCCCCTCCCCTTACATGCTGGGTATAAAGTTCTGAAACTCCCTGAACTCGGGGTTCAGGGGATTGATTGATTACAGCAAAAGCTGTGCCCTCTGAACCTGGCTGCAGCCAAATAAAACTGTTTCCTGCTGTCTTCGGTGCCTTGCCTCGTCTGTCCCTACAACAATACCCGTGTGTATAATTTTATATCCACGATACCTGCATCCATGCCTACCTACTTACCTATCCTAGCAATATGTCCACACACCTGTTTTTTTTCTAGAATGATCCATCTGTACATACAGTAAAAACCATGTGTTGGTGCTAAAACGTCCAACTCCAATTCAACACCAAAGATTGCATTCTAGTTTTCTGTCCTTTGAAATTTGTAATCACTTTCTTCGACAATAAGAAACGGGGCTCTATCATCCATGATAATTATTTGCTTGATCCTAGTATTTACCTGAGGTGGTTGCAAAAATATTCACCCACACCCCTGTGGAAAACCAGGGCTAGCTGGACAACTGCACTGACGTGTCCATTTCTGAGGTTCTGAGCCCTGCAGGACCTGTTTTCATGTGCTCTTGTTCCTGGGGTCAGCTCCCTCCCTCCCTACTGCCTTCAGTGTGCCGATGCATTCCTTCACAACACAGCCAGCTTCCCTCACATCTGCTTGGGTTCCTATCGAATCCCAGGAGGCTTTAATTGTACGTGTAGTTTTTCCTGGCTTGGGGTTCCCTGTTCTGAGAGACAGTACTGTAGAAAGAGGCATACCCGGAAGGGTCCCTCTGCTCACCCCATCTTCTGCTCCTTTCCCATCCCCCATTCTCTACACTTCCCATATACCACTGCGAGCTGCCAATCTCATTAGTTTATAGAATCTATCCTTAAATGGTTTTGTCCTTTTAAGTTTATTTTCCCTATAATTATCAGTAACTCATAAATTTCCCCAAGGTCTGACTCTGTCTTGACAACCTCATCTTTAGGAATATTTATACAGACACATCTATTCAATTCGTTTTAATTAACGCCCTTTGTGCTGTTGGGAATTCCACTTCACAGAATGTCTGATCCGACTGGATCTTTTTGAATGCTCTTTGCGCGAGGTTTCTTTATGGTCTGCTTAGCGGAGGAGCCAAGCGCTGGTCCCGGACTCTGATGGTCGCTTCCCATTTGCAAGACAGAGATGGTTACCAGCCCTGGCATCTCAACCCTGGAGCTGTCTCCTTGGGGACCTGAGAGTTTGGCCTGACTGGTTGGTGCAGCAGCAGCAGCAGCCGAAGGCAACAGAGAGCACAGTCTGCCCAGGAGATGAGCAGCCTGTGGCAGATGACAGCCCTGGCTCTGTGCTCTCTGGGACCCGGGCTTTGCCAAACACTTGCAGAACATGTCACCTGTCCAGACCTCAGGTGTCCTTATTCCTGTAAAACGGGAACATTAACATTTATCTCACAGGGCTGTTTGGAGGACACAGCATGGAAGAGACCCCATGGAGGGGAGTGTCCCTCCTCACTTCATCCTTACTCTAATACAGTCATGTGCCAATTTGTTAATGTTTTGGTAACTGTGGATTGATGGGCAGTTGTGGAAAGTAATACAGAATATCCCATGAACGCTTTACCTAGTTACTCTCACTGGGAACTTCTTGCAACATTGTACTTCTGTACATTGAGATTGATAAAATCCACTGATCCACTGATCTTATTAGATGTGGTACTTTGTTTGTTTGGTACCAGGGATTGAACTCAGGGGCACTCAATCACAGAGCTACATCCCCAGCCCTATTTTGTATTTTATTTAGAGACAGGGTCTCACTGACGTGCTTAGTGCCTCACTGTTGCTGAGGCTGGCTTTGAACTTGAAATCCTCCTGTCTCAGCCTCCCAAGCTGCTGGGATTACAGGGGTGCGCCACCACACCCGGCTAGATGTCACAGTTTTATATGCACTAACCTGAGTGTATTAGTTTTATGAAATTTATCACATCTGTGGTTTTCATGCACCCACTGGTCAAGACACGAACACTCCACCCCCACAGGAAATTGAGCTACTCTTTTCTGTCTATTTCTATTCCCTCCCATCTCCCAAGGCCCATCCCTAACCCCAGCGACCACAAGTCTGTTCTTGAATTATATAATTTTATTGTTTCAAGAATGTATGCTAAGTGGAATCATATCACATATCACCTTTTAGGATGGGCATTTTTGATTCAGCATGGTTCCCTAGAGATTCATCCACATTGCTGCATGAATAGCTCATTTCCTTTTATTGCAGAGGAATAGTCTAGAGTATGGATATATTCATCCCTTGAAGGACATTTGGGTGGTTTCTGGGTTTTTGCTATTATGAAAGAAACTGTAACAAACATTAAAAACAAACTGTAAAAAACATACTGGTTTTTGTGTGAACCTAAGTTTTCATTTCTCTAGGATGAGTAACTGGGATGTGATTGCCGGATCATGGTGGTTGCAGGTCTAGTCTTATAAGAAGCTGCCCAACTTCTTCCCAGAGTAGTTGAGCCTTTTTAGATTCTTACTGTCACTTACCAGTGATCCAGTTTCTGAGCATCTTTTCCAGCATTTGGTATTATTGCTATGTTTTTATTTTAGCCACTTTGGTAGGTGTGTAGTAATATATTTCTGTGGCTTTTAAGTTGTATTTCTCTAATGATTAATAGTGTTAAATATCTTTCATGTGCTTATTTATTATCCATATATCCTCTTCCATAAAATGTCATGTCTTACGTCCATTTCCTAGTTGGACTGATTGTGTTTTTATTATTAACTTTTGAGAGTTCTTTATATATTCCAGATTCTAATCTCTTCTTGGATGTGTGGTCAGCAACAACCCTTTTTAAAAATTTTATTAAATTTTTATTTGTTTTAATTAGTTATACATGACAGTAGGATGGATTTATGCACCCTGATATATTATACATAGATGGGACATAATTTCTCATTTTTTCTGAGTGTACATGTTGCAGAATCACATTGGTCATGTAGTCACATACATGCATACAGTAATAATGTCTGTTTCATTCCTATCCCCACATCCTCTCCCCTTTCCCCCCCCATCACTTTTCTCTACCTAATCTAATGTAACGCTATTCTTCCCTAGTGCCCCCCCTTACTGTGAATTAGCATCTGCATATTAGAGAAAGCATCCGACCTTTGATTTTGTGGAATTGGTTTATTTTGCTTAGCATGATATTCTCCAACTCCAACCATTTACTGGCAAATGCCATAATTTCATTCTTCTTTAAAGCTGAGTAATATTCCATTGAGTATATATACCACATTTTCTATATCCATTCATCTATTGAGGGACACCTAGGTTGGTTCCATAGTCTAGCTATTGTGAATTGAGCTGCTCTAAACATTGATGTGGCTGTGTCCCTGTAGTATGCTGATTTTAAGTCCTTTGGGTATAAACCAAGGAGTGGGATAGCTGGGTCAAATGGTGGTCCCATTCCCAATTTTCTGAGGAATCTCCATATTGCTTTCCATATTGGTTGCCCCAATTTGCAGTCCCACCAGCAATGTATGAGTGTACCTTTTTCACCACATCCTCACCAACTATTTTTAAGGAATAATGCCAGTGAAGCCCAAAGGGAGGGGCCTTGTGAGGTATCTGAGGACCTCGCTGTGAAGCACACACACCTATCCAGTGTTCCAACCCTACCCTGGTGCAGCTGGGTCTGGAGCTAGAATACCATAGCAACTGCCCCCCCCCACAGACCCTTTCAAAGTCTGCCTCAGTTAAGCCACATCTCAAAGTAGAAATGCAAAGACAGAGAAAATACCGGTTTGTTATAAGGTCCAAAAAGCACCACTGTTCGAAAGAATTTGGAATGTAACACTGTAACCTCAAATCCTTGAAGCTTCCCATGATAGGCAAAAACTTATCTCGGTTCAAAACAATTGCTGGAGTAATTCAGCATTCTTAAGCCTATCTTCTCCAGAAAAATCTTTTAAATTAGAAATGGGAAAATGAATAGTTTTTTTTTTTTCAGGTCAAGCTGGAGCACTGTCCATGAATATATATTAAAATCACTCTATTTGATTAATAAGCGTCTGTGTGAGCCCAAGATTAAAGCAACATGCTGAGCTTATATAATATTTACTCACGCTCTCCTGGTATCTCCTGAAGCCCAGCAGACCCAGAACTGGGGCTGTCGCTGCCTTAAATGGAATTATTATAGCTTAATTTCCCCCCTTATCTCAGATTGTACTGCACCACCTTATCATGATGCATTTAATTCTCTCCATATGCACTGTGTAATAGAGAATCAAAATTAAAATCACAAGGGGAGTGGAAGTGCTGTGTATCATGCCGGACACCCATCAGACATTTTTATTTAACACAGAAAATTGCTGGTGTGAATGTTATTACAATAAATATGCTTTAATTTAAAATGCAAGTCACTGAGAGAAAAAAAAAACTGGGAGCCATAAAATATGTTTCCCCTCCTCAAGGTTGTCCAAAGGGGAGGGAAAAAAAAAAAAGGGCAAGTCTCTGGACTGGGTTGTTATCTTTACGATGCAATTTAATCTGGGATGCCACAAGCATGTGGGGCAGGATCGTTAGGAAATAACATCATAAAGTATCAAAGAAGGGATAAAAGAAAACAGGAGAAACTGTTTTGTGGTTTTTCTCCCTTCTATGCATAGATATGAGAATATTCTGTTAACCCGTCTGGTCATGGCTTTAAATCAGCCCTGGGTTTGGGCTTACTCAGAACACAAGAGAAGAGACCTAGCACACACTGGATCTATTACATGGTCTGGACACTTTATGTACATCATCTCTTTTAAGCCTTAAAATAAACAACCCTGTATGGTTAGAAGAGGTTATTCCTGTGCTGGAGGGGCAGAGTCAACTGCTCAAGGTCATGCAGCTGGTAAGTTGGTTTGGCATCAAGGTCGACTGCAATGCCAGTGGGTTCCTTCTGTGATCCCGTGGTCATAGGGAGGGGAGCCGTGTCCCCTCTGAAGTTCACCACCGTTCTGCATTATTTTATTTTGATATGCAAGGGAGAACAGAAATAGGACCCAGCAGCAACCAAGTCAGAGCTGAGCGCAGCTGGGCAGCAAGCCAGGTCTGGGTGGGGTCTGTGTGAGGCAGGCTGTGTGACATAGCCATGGCCTCCTAGGTCAGGACAGAGATCTGACTGACTGCAGATGTGTGCCCAGGTCTGCTCCACAAGACTGGAGAATCGGGGCTTTTCCTTCTGGAGGGATCTGTTGCATCCATCATTGAAAAGCTTGGAGAATAAATTCTGGAGACCTTAGTTTGGAACTCTGAATTTGACCCAGAGCAAAATCCAGGAAAAGAATCTGAAACTGACTGTCTCTAAGCACTTAGGAATAGTGATGACTGCTCAGAGCAAGAATGGGTCACTTCCTTCCTTGGTAGTTTGCAGATGAGCAGGCCAGTACCAGCTGTGGTTGCAAAGCCTCATCCAGGCATTTGCCAAGGTCTCCCAAGATGACCTTGGCAAAGGGGTGGGAATGCACACAAGGTCACATTGCAGGCAGGTGGAGTTGTCCACCGCTGCATGACTGCCCCCCAAAGGTGACTCTCCCCTCTGGTGGAGAGTGCCGGAACACTCAGGATCAGCGGGGCCAAGCACTGGGTCAGGGTCAAGGCTATCTAGATCCAGGTTGTGTGAGATTCCAGCAGCTGCTTTTCCAGAGGCTGAAGATCCCGTGCCAAGGCTCCTCCCATGGTCTAGGTTTTACCTAGTGGGCACCTGATGGCTCACTTGGTTAAAGACTTTCAGTGTGTCCCCTTTACCCGGAGTCCCTTCTCCTTGTCTGACATTGCAGACTCCAAGGTCAAGTTCTGGCCCCTTTTGTACTTCCTGTTGGTCCCCCTGAACTCTTGGCCCTCCCCAGCTCTGTGGTGGGACTTGCACCTTCAGGAGGACTCACAAAGTCTGCTGTGCAGCAGGGGACAGTGGCTTTTGGACCAAACTTGAGTTCAGGTCCCAGCGCCCCCAGGTTAGCTGCTAAGTGACAATTCCCTATGCCTCCATTGCCCTGCGTGTCAAGGTGGGGACGGTACTCCTGACAGCTGAGCTGCGCTTGCACACAGCCTCCTTCACTCCCTCCAGCCCACGTCACGTTCTCTTGTGCATGGCCGTTGTCCCTGGGCCTCAGGTGTTCCTTCCTGGTCCAACGTGCCACCTGGTTCCATTTGAATCCGACCTTCTTGGGGAATAGAGGTGCCTCCTCTTTGTAAGATGCATCTGTACTCAGGCCTGCACACAGGGCAGGGTCCTCATCTCTGCTCCTTCGTTTTCAGAAGGTTCTGCCCTCCTCCGCCCTGGCTGTCACCTACGCCTGGGCTCTTCCACAAGGAAGGCCCCCTCCCTGCATCTTCTCCTTCTTGACGAGGGCATCATCTACCAACCTTAAAAATATGGCCACACTTTGGCTTTGAAATCTGGCAATTGATGTTCCTCTTCACCCCTCACCTGGCCACGGCCTGGGGCGATTTCCAAGCCCACATGGACCACCCACCGAAGGCCTCAGTTCCTGCCTTCTGGCCTCTCACAGTTCCTCCGCTGTATCTTGAAGTTCCTGCCTGCATTGGACCTTGCAAGTCCTAGGACTGCCCCAGAGTCGAGAATCTGTCCCCAGGCCCCGAATACACTCTGGCTCCTCCCAGTCACATATTCTGCCACTTTGGATAAAACCACGTATCCACCCCCCCTGAGGGTGCCCACCCACTCATGACCCTCCCAGCCCATCTGCTCCCTCCTGCACTTTACTTCTGGTCCACCTGAGATCCCGAGGTGAGTCCTTTCAAGGATCCTCAAAGCAGTCCCTAAAGCCACGTCCCTCCTCACCTCCACCACTCTCAGGTAGCACACTGCCCCCCGTGGTTGGACGCAGATTTCCTGTTTCTCTGGGGCTTCCCTGGAGAAGCCAAGAGCTGCTGGGAAAAGCCACCCCGGGGGCTCGCAGCTCTGACCTCAGATGGACCAGCCACATCGTCTGGTAGTGCCTGTACATAGGGCCACCCACAATATAACCAATATCTTCCCCCGTCAAGTCCCAGAGCTTCTCAGAAGGCCTCACTCTCAGCTGAGAATGGTGACACTCACCTTGGAGGGCCAGAGAAGCCTCCTCTCCCTGCTGCCAAATACCTCTTCCTAACACCCACCACTGTCCTGCCCACCTCCCCTCCAGGAGCAAGGGGCAGGAGCCCAGGCCGGTCCATCCACCCGAGCTGGGGCTCCCATCCTCTCACCACAGAGGCTGCGGACCTAGCAAGTGCAACCTGAATCTGCCAGGGAAGGTGCATGTTCTGTGGTCCATACACTGTAAATTTTTTAAAAATCTTTTAACGAGCCTATATTTAATATTTTAGGATTTTTTTCTTTTGACTTTTTATTTTGATAAAACTTTAGGAGGAGTTGCAAGAATAGTAAAAATAATTTTCATGTGGATATTTCACTGGGATTCCCTGAATGGAAATGTTTCACCATGATGGCTTTATCCTTCTCCCTCTCTCTGCTCCCCTAACTCCACACACTTTTCTGACCCAGCTGAGTACATTGCAGGTGCGATGTCCCTTTATTCCTAAATACTTAAGTATGTTTCCTTTGAACAAAATCTTTCTTTGACATAATTTGAATAAAATAATCAAAATCAGGAGATTAATACTGACACAACACTATTATCTGACCTAACAGATCTAATTTATATTTTTGTCAATTGTTCCAATATTCCCCCATTATAGCAATCAATCATCAATCAATCAACCAATCAATGCATGGGCTGCACTTAGCTGTCACACCGAGTAGCTCTTCTTTCCTCTGAAATAGCTATTTTGTGACATTTGTATAGGCCGATCATTCTGTAGAATGTCCCTGTCTTTAGAAACAAAGTATGCCCCTCTGGGAATGGCAGAGATGGGACAGCGAGCCCTTCCCAGTGGGTCACATCAGGACGTGTGTGTTGTCCCTCTGTCCCAGGCTGTAGTGTTAGCTTTGACCATTTGGTTAGGATTGTGTCAGCCACACTTCTCCAGTGTGAAGTCAGTAAATAATGACTCCCCTTGGAATCAGTATGTCTATTACTAGGAGTTATTTTGCAGCCAGGTACATATCTTGTCATCCCACGTCACCTAACTTTAGGACCCACTAGTGATTCTGGTGTAAGTCAGATGGTTTTCAAGTGGTGATTTTCTAGCCCTCTGTCCCTTTAGCGATAAAGTTCTACCTGAGGAGCGCTCTCCTTCTCCCCCATTTGTTTATTCATTTGATTGTTAAAATCGGCTAGACTCTTTTTGAAATTTAATTCAGTGAGTCCTGCATATTTACTTCATTATTTTCATGCTCAAACTGTCCCGGCTGTGGCTGGAGGAGACCTGCAGGCTGGCCTCTGTGTCCTCTGACAGGTGCCCAAGCTTCAAGGGCTTACCCAGTTTCTAGGACCACGAGATACTCCAAGTTTGTCTTCTACGCTCTCTCCCCACATCCAGCATCAACTAGTTTTCTAAGGAGCCCTTTTATGTGATAGTATTTTGAAATCCAAATTAAGGATGCCAATTTATATAACTGCTACTGGGGTATAATTATCTCTCAGGAGACCAGGCTAAGATATAGATGTATGTGTGTCTGTATACACACCCAGCCCATTATCTATCTATTTATCTCTCTCTATATATATCCATCCATCTATCTAGTCTGTCTCTACCATCTACCCATCCACCCAGCCAGCTGCCTTTTCTATCCGACCTCTCCATGACTTCACACTGATACTACAGTTCCGGTCCCCCACAGCAGGGCATGTCTCTTTCCTCTGTCCACATTTGTATTTCCCTTCTCCAACAACGAGAAACCCGATTTCCAAGATTCGCAAGATATTTACTTACTGCTCAATCCTAGGATACACAGAAAATAATTTCACAATTGCTAACCTCTCTGTCTGGGAAAAGAAAGCTACTTCTTACATTTAAATATGTAATAAGTTTAATAATGTTTACCATAGAATATTTTGCTTTGCATGTTTGGCCATTGCAAGCGATGCGGCCATCAACAACCTTCCAAATACGGAAATCCGTGTCTCTAGTTTCTCTTGGGAGGTCAGGGGTGCCTTTTCCTGGCCTTGAAGAGGGCATGCCTGCTCCCCTGTTCTCTTTGCTGTTGATGACGAACCATCTCTTTTTGCTCTTGTACACTGGACCTCACTTTATCCAGGTCCTGGTCACTCCCGGAAGGACTGTCTCCCGGTTCCTAAGTGGACACTAAGCCTGGTGTCACTACCATTGCTGCAACGAACCTCCTCCCAGACTCCACCAGCAACCCAGGCTGCTGAACCCCAGAGTCCTGCTTTTCCATCTTCTCCTAATTTGAACTCTAACCTCTAGCACCTGATGCTGGGGCTCTCTAACTTTTCTATGATAGAAACTGCTCTCTGAGGTTCTCTGGCTTCTCTGCAAGTTCTTCCTCCTTCGCAGGCAGCCAACTGCTTGTTCCTGCGCCCCCACCCCCCAGTTCTCTGTACATTCCTGCATAACTTCATTGCTACCTCGGGTCTCTTGCAATCTCTCCATCCTGTCTTCCAAGTCTGGCTCTTCTCCTGGACTCTAGCGGCGGGGGCGGGGCGGGGGGGCTACTGTCTCCCTCAGATTCACTCCATTACCAGATGAATCTTATCTTCTAAATTATCTTCCCCCGGCAATGTCTCTCTTCATCCCTGCCATGTTAAAAATATTGTTTCAGCTGCCTCCTAACTGGCTTCCCTTCATCCCCTGCCCAGTGTTGTGCTTGCCTGTGCAACAGAGAGAGCAAGATGTGAATGATCTCTGTGTGAATAAAAACAGGGTCCTTACAAGTGCCTACAGGGCTCTCACGGGGTGTGCCTCTCTTCCTCTCCCGCCGCATCTATTGCAGCATTTCTCTTTGCTCCATGTTTTCTGATCATCACGACCCATGCATTCTTTGGTGGCCCTGCTCTCTTCTGCCACAGGGCCTTTGCACATGCAATTTTCTGTGCCAAGACTGTTCCCTCCCTGCATCCTCTGACCCCGGCCAACTGCATCCCCTGACCCCAGCCAACCTCATGTTTAACTTAAGAAGTGCCTCATTCTCTAGCTCAGTCCTTAATGTTCTCAGAAATGCCTTCCTTAGACTCAACCTACATCAAATACTGATTTACTCTGTTCACATGGATAGCATTAGGAATGTCCCCTTTGTGATGCATGTCACCTTAATAATTTTTACCTCTGTGGGATTTGATTAGTGCCTGTTTTCCAGGAACACTGGGCCACCTTCTGCTCCCATGTGTCCTTGCATCCAGCAAAGCACCCAGCACATCTCCATGCTTAAGAAGAGATCTGATGAATGAACCGAGGCAGGGTAGCCTGATGGTTATGGCATAGACAATGGGAGACACTGGTCCTATCACTTCCTGGCTGTGTGATCCCAGCCAAGTTACTTGATCTCTCTGAGCCTTGGCCTCAACTTCCTCATCTGTAAAACTGAGTAACAGTATCTGCCTCATATGCTTGTTGTAAAGTTTAAAACCAGTTCATGAAACACACTTAGAATATTCACTGGTGAATGGAAAGGGTGGTGAAAATGTATGTTAAATACGTGAAATGAATAGGTGCTAACCATTTGTTGAAGGAGTGTTAATTAAACTGACAAAATTTGATTTTAGAAAAGGAATACAAGTGGACTGTTGTTGAAATATAGGCCAATGGCCAGGTTATATTGATCGGGTATAACAAACCATCTAAATAACATAAAACAGGGTTTAAATTAAATTCTGCTTCCATTAGAAAGTTCGTGAATGCATGTTGGAAAACAACCACTTACAGCTGGGAATACATCCAACACCCTGAGAGAGGTGCGGGCTAGACTTTCCCAGTGTATTCCGTGAACACTCTGGGTATGTCTGAAGCTATGGGCTGAATCGTTTCTGACAAAGATGAGTCAAACAAGCATAAAGACCCCAAAAGAACTTTTAAAAGCTGCTGATGCCCATGACACGGATTCCTCTGAGCCTCTGAGAATCTCCTCTGAGGGCCCAGGGAGCTGCCATCCAGGGCAAGAACGCATCTAAGATGAGAGGGCCATACTGCAAAGTTCAGAAAACACGGGGGCCATTCCTTTGTACCAGTTTGTGTCTTTTTCTGGAACATTCTTCCAAGTGAAGGAGCATGACAAACAGCTGGTGCCACGTTTCATTCATTGAGCTCGTTACGACTTTGGTCATGGACAATCAACAATGAGAACCAACAGACGCGCGTGTCTTTTTGTCCGAGGCGTGCCTTCCTGTGACGAGGGGGTGCGCGGTCACGGGACTGGAGACAGCAGAATGTTCTGAGGTGGGAGGGGGAGGGCTTCTAGCCGTTTTCGAGGGTTGGTTTCAGGAGAGAAGGAGAAAGGAAGGAAGGGCGTCTGCAGCTCCAAGGGCTGCTTGCAGCAAAGGGTGCAGAGCAAAAAGAGACTGAGATGTCAGTCAAGGAGGAAGAGGTCACTGAGTTCTCCTTAAAGGCACAAAGCAGATCGCCTGAGCTTCATTTAATTCAATGCATATGCATGTGATGTAGAATTAAAACTGGGAGTTGTTGCAGTGAACACTCTAACAGGAAGGGAGGATCGTTTTTTTCATGAATAAAAGGAAGTCAGGGTCCTTGAGCTGGGTCCATGCGGGGTAAAGGCTCTGGGCCAGAATTGGCCCTGCAGAGGCCACTGGTCAGTCAGGGCTCCTCTGCTGGCTGTGGGAGGCCGTGGCTGCCACGGGGGCCCTGAGCAGCCGGGGTCGACCCTGACCGTGCAGAGAAGGGGAGTTCACAGCACACCCCTCACGTGGCCAGAAAGTCCCTTGTCCCCAGCCCCATCTCCACCTGCTGGGCGCCCTCCTGCCCATCTCCAGATTCTCCCCATTCTGCTTCCTCTCCCCAGAGTGACCTCGAAACTGTTCCCTTAACTAAGTGTTCTACCTTCTTCAAGCACTGTGTCACCTCCTCCAAGGAGCCTTCCCCAGATGCCACGTGGGAGACAGACGTCCCTCCTTTGTGCCCAGCGCCACAGTCATTGCTACCACCGTCTCTGTGCCCTGTGCTGTGCGCTCCGGGGCAAGGGCTGTGGTTGATCCACTCTATTTCCAGCCTCAGTGCCTGGTCTGGGGAGGATGCAGTAGGTACCTGTGGATCGTGGCAAGGTGACACCCAATGGGCAGCATTCAAAGGGACTCCCGTTCTGGACTTGAGAAATGACCACGTGTTTCTGATAGAAAGGGGCACTCAAAATACAGGCAAGGGGGCAGCAGGGGTCGTACCTGACCAAGGTCTGTCCATTAATAGCCTAAGTGACAGACATCAGGTATCAAGGATCCATATGATGAATTTTCTATGGATTCTGTGGTCCCATGACCTTTCATGATCAGGAGGACTCTCTGAAACCTCCCTGGGTCACAATGAGGCTTTTCATGTCACTAAAGGGGAGAACCAGCAGGCTCAACCTAGGGGATCTAAAGTCTCCAGGACAGAGCCGATGGAGCCGTCTGTGCAGCAAGGGGTACTGGCACCACCCCAAGGAACCTCACAAGGACAGCACCATGGAGCATGGAGCCAGGGGACCTTGGGATAAGCCAAGCCAGGCAGGAAAAGCCACCGAGTGGCCAGGAGTCGAGATGTTCATAAATGGTGAACACAGATATGTGGAGTCTTATATACCATCAGACAGGGGTTTACAACAAACAGGCTCTTACATTCTATAGACCCAGTAGAAGCCACATATGTCCCCAGCTGAAGGTAGCTTCAACAGCATCCTGGGCACTACTGTAAGATACACAGGGATGCTGCACCACGGGGCATACTGTGCCCCGAGAAATAAAGTCACACTTTATTTTAACATAACAGCAATACCATTATTGATCTTAAAAAGTAAACAATAATTCTTTTTTTTAAACAATAGTTTTAAATAATAGTTCTTGAATGCCATATAAGATCCAAGTGGGCTTAAATTTACCTACATTTCCTAGGATATTATTTTAAAGTTGATCTGTTTGGATGGGATTCAAATAAGGGCCACGTGAAATGTTATGGGTTGGGTATGAGCTGTCCCCACAGAGCTCCTGCATTAATGCAGGAATGTTCCGAGGTGAGGTGACTGGATTGTCACAGCTAGGACCTAATCAGTCCCTGACCGGGTGGTAACCGAGGCAGGGGGATGGACCTGGAGCCCTGAATAAACCAAGAGCCCCAAATAAACTTTTCCTCCTTTAAGTTGTTCTTGTCAGGTATTTTGGTCACAGTGATAAAAAAAGCTCACTAATACATGCAATATTTCATTTATGAGTCTCTTAGGTCTCTGTTTACAGTTTCTAATTCCTCCTTTTTTTCTTGCTGTTTGTTAAAAGAATGGAGTCATTTGTTCTAAAGAGTTATATTTTATATATAACTAGAGCAACCCTGTAGAGTCATTGTGTCTCTTTTTTTTGAAGTTTGCTATTTTCATTGATGCATAATTGATGTATACAACAAACTGCACAAATGGTAAGTTTCGATATACTTGTACACCCCGAAACCAACACCGAGATCCAGATAGCCAACTTACCCAACACCCCCGAGGTTCCCACTCACCTTCCCTATGCTGGCTTCCCTTCACCCCAACTCTGAATCTGTTTGCCATCCCTGTAGATTAGTTTGCATTTTCTTGAATTTCATATAAATGGAACACCTATCATGTATACTTTCTTTGGTCTGACTTCTCTCACGTGGCATGATTATCTTGAGATTCAGCTCTAAGTTGGGTTCATTCTTTTTTTATGACCGGGTACTATTCTGTTGTACAGATAAACCACAGTCTGCTTCTCTATTCACACGCTAGTGTTTCTAGTTGGGAGCTATCATAGTTAAAGCTGTTCTGAACATTCACGCACAAGATTTTGCATGAACATATTCCTTCATTTCTCTTGGTTAAATATCTTGGGGTGGAATGGCTGAATCACTAAGTAGATGTACATTTAACTTGTAAGATGCTGCAAAAGCTGTTTTCCACAGCCCGGCACCAATTACAGTGCCATGGGCAGTGTGAGGATGGCAGCTCTCACATCCTTACCACACCCAGGCATTAGGGAGCAGTGGCTTGGCATCTTGGTCTTAATCTTTCATTCCCTCATGCTGTTGAAAACCTGTCCTGGGCTGACTGCCCTCCATATCTATTCTTTGGTAAAGAGTCTATTAGAATACTTGCTATTTTATTTGTTTTGTTATATTTCATTTCTAGATTGAGAGGTCCTTTTATATTCTGGATACCAGTCCCTTATCAAATCTCAGCTTTTCATCCTGTTAATTGTCTTAAATTTGATGAAGTCCAATTTACCATTTTTTTTCCATTATGGGTCATAAAGACTTTCTCCTAGAAATTTTATAATTATAGGTTTTACATTAAGGTTTATGATCCATTTAGAGTTATGTGTAGTGTAAGCTCTGAATTGGATTTTTTTTTTTCACGTGTGGAAATTCAGTTGTTCCTACACCATTGAAAAGATGGTCCTTTTTCTACTGTGTTGCCCTTACACCTGAGTGAAAAATCAGCTGTCTACATAAGTGGGAGTCGCACTGGTACTTTATATTCTGGTCCCTTTATCTATTTAACTATCTTTATGCCCTGTAGCTTTAAAATTAGTCTTGAAATCAAATAATGTGAATTCTTCAACACTGTCCTTTTCAAAGTTATTTTAAATATCCTGGGTTCTTTCCATTTCTATTTCAATATTAGAATCAATTTATCTACTTCTACTAAAAAGCTATTCACATTGGCCAAATTATATTTTTATATTGTGTGTGTGTACAAACATGTAACAACAAATCCCATCATTTATGTACAACTATAATGCACTGATAAAAAATGTGGAAAAAATGTCTTTTGAGATTAAGTTGAATTTATAGGTAATTCTGGAGAGAAATGAAATCTTATCATTGTTGAGTTTTCCAATCCATGGACAAAGTGTCTCTCTCCATTTGAACTGGGACGTCTTCAATTTCTTTCACAATATTATGTCATTTTTATTGTACAATCTTGCATACCTCTGTCAGGCTCATCTAAGTATTTCTTTTTTATATTATTGCAAATGGTATTATTTTTATTTCAAACTATAATCCTTTGTTGTTAGCATACGGAAGTACCAATGATTTTTATATATTAAATGTGTGTCCTTCTCATACTTACTAAGTTCTAGTGGCCTTTTGGTAGATTTTCTTAAGATTTTCTCTATAGATGATTATGTCAACTGTAAGTAGTTTCATTCTTCCATTCCAGTATGGATGCCTTTTATTTCTTTTTCTTGTCTTATTGTTTTGGCTAGGACCACCAAACTATGTTGAACAGAGTCGTAAGAATGCACATTTTTATCTTGTTCCTGATATTAGGACATCAAGTATTAGTCTTTTGCTTGTAGTAAGATATTAGTTGTAGATTTTGGGGGTGGTAAAGGAAGGTTGTTTTCTATTGCTATTTTGCTGTGAGTTTTTTTTTTTTAAGTTATGGATTGATGTTGCCATTTGACAACTGTCTTTCCTGTATCTACTGAGATAATCATGTGGTTTTTCTTTTTTAGCTTGTTAATATATTGAACTACATTGACTAACTTCTGAGCATTAAACTAACCTTGCACCTTTGAGATAATCCTACTTGGTGATGATATATTATCCTTTATATGCATTGCATTGTTGGATTAGTTTTAAAATATTTTATTTGGAATTTTTGAATTTAAGTTCATAAGTTTATAATCATAAAATGAACTTCTTATTTTTGGTAATATTTTTTCCTGAAATTTACTTTCCCTGTTATTACTATAGCCACTCCGGCTTTCTTTATTACTTAGAGTAAGCACAGGGCAGGTTTCTATTTTTTTCCTTTTAACCTATCTCTGCTTTTATATTTAAAGTGCTCTCCTTCTCCCCATCCCCTCCTTCTTTTTTTTTTTTTTTTGCGGGACTGGGGATTGAACCCATAAAGTGTGATTCTTATACACACTCCCTCCTTGCCTGCAGTCTCAGTTTCCACAGTTTCAGTTATTCAAGGTCAACTGAGGTCCGACAATATTAAATGGAAAATTCCAGAAATAAATAATTCATGATTCTTAAATAACATTTATTATAGTATGGTTGTGGTTTTCCCACTTTGTTATTCATCTCTTACTATGCCTAATTTATAAATTAAACTCCATCACAGCCGTGTATGTATGGGGGAAAGCAGAGTACATAGAGCTGGCTGCTATCTGCAGTTCCAGGTGTCCACTGGCCGTCTGGGAACATAGCCCTGTGGGTAAGGGAGGACTGCTGTGTATAGCCGAGTCTTGCTTATTTTATCCAATGTGACAATCTGCCACTTACTAGAAGTCATTAGACTATTTATATTTAACGTGACTATTGATACAGTCAGGTTTGAGTCTCTTATTTGCTTTCTATTTGCTCCATCTGTGTCTTTTGTCCCTTCTTCTTTTGAGTGAACTGAGTATATTCTGATTCAAATATTTCCTTTGCATGCTTATTAACTCTGCTTGCTTTGCTATTTTAGGATTTAACATGTACATCTTGAACTTATCAGCCTACCTTTAAGTGATATTATATCACTTTATGTACATAGTACATTTCCATTCTACGCCCCCAGCCTGTTCACTATGATTGATATATATTCTACATCTATATATGTTATAAACCCCACAGCATATTATAATTTTTGCTTAAATTGTCAATTACGTTTTAAGGAAATTTGAATAAGAAAAAAATCTTACATGATACCATATGATAAGCCATGTGTTGTGTCCCGCATTCCCTTCATAGGTCAATATTTCCATTTGGTATTATTTTCCTTCTTGCATGAAGATTTTTTTTTCTTTTGTAGTGCAAGTTTTCTGGTGGTGAGTTCTTCCATCTTTTGTAAATGTAAAAAATGTCTTTTTCTGTTTTTGAAAGACATTTTTGCTGGATTTAGAATGGATATAGAATTTTAGATGGATAGTTTTTCTTTCAGTTCTGTAATGATGTAATTTCACTAAATTCTTTTTTTAGTCAATTCAGTAGCAAGAAATCTGCTGTCATCCTTATGTTTGTCCTCTTGTGAATACTTTTAAGATTCTGTCTTATTCCTGGTTTTGAGAAATTTGATTTCCACATGCTTTGCTGTTCTCTTCTTTATGTTTCCTGTCCTTGGGGTCTGATGAGCTACTCGGATCTGTGGGATGTTTTTGTCAAATCTGGAAAAATTTTTCCTTCATATTTTTTCAAATATCTTTTCCCACTCTCTTTTTTTCCTTTTGGGTTTCCTGACAAGTGTATAAAGCTGCTTGAAGTTACCTCATGTATCACTGATATACTTTCTTTCTGTATTAAAATTCTTTTTCTCTCTGTATTCCCCTTTGGGTAGCTCCTTTTGTTATACCTTCAGGTTCACGTATCTGTTCTTCTACAGTGTCTAATCTGTCGTTGCTCCTATCTAGTGTATTTTTCTTCTCACAAATTATATTCTTCACCTATAGAAGTTTGATTTGGGTCCTTTTTTATGCAGTCCGTGTCTCAACTTAACTTGTGAACATATGGCACATAAGTGTTTTGATCTCTTTGCTGATTCTAACATCTGAGACCTCCCTTGTCAGTGCTGGTTAGGTTTCCATTGATTGATTTTTCTCCTCATTATGTGTGGATACAAATTTAAACTTTTTGTCACAGAATACCAAATTGTCCTTCAAAAATGTCTCCTTATTTATTCTATCACTAGCAGTGCCTGAGTGTGGCTGTTTTCCCCCAGTCCTGCTAGCACCAAATCCTGTCAGTCTTTGATATGAGCCAGTCCCATAGGCTAAAACTATTGACAGACACAACCAATGTCCACAGGCACCAACTATCAGCCCAGTGACAGACAGTGGCAATTCTATGGTGGCCAGGCAGCCAGGGTAGCTGCCCTCATGGTGCCTTGAGGTGTTGACTGTAGTTTTATTTGCGTTTTCATTGATTACTAGTGACTTAGCGCATCTGTTCTCAAGCTTATTGGTATAAACATTCTTCTTTGGGACACTGCCTACTAATGTCCACTGACCAGTTTCAACTGTATTGCTTGGATTTTTAAAAATTCCCTTATTTGAGCTATTTATTTACTAAGAATAGAGATCCACTTTCACTTTTTCAATAATAAAAAATGGCTTTTTTGTAAACAAAGCTATTTTCTTTACAATATATACTTGTACATGATTTCTTTCAAGAAATGATTTACATGTTACTCAAATACTCTTTCATATATTAAAGGTAAATAGGAATTGATTCTGGTATAAAAACAATGCCCTTAAAGGCAAAAGTTTTTGAACAAAGCAATAATACAAAACATTTATATACATAAACCTACATAAATCCATAATATGTAAATATTTTCATATCTATCTGATATCAATGTAAAAATGACATAATCTTTAGAAATAATCAAGCAGACTCTAAATGCCATTTTACTCCCTTAATAATGAAATGGAAAGTCAAGGAGATGAAACGTTCCCAGATTATATATTTCCAGCTGATTAAATATTTCTTTCAATGTCATGCCATCTGTATTGAAAATACCCTACAGACAAGATTGTTAATTTGCGATAGTCTAAGATCTATTCTTCAAAAGGAGAAAATGTCACAGTCTTCATTAGGGAGCTTCTGCCTTCCCACTGAAGAGTGGTAGGAGCCTTCAGAGGCGCACGCTGCCTATTCACCGGGCTGTGGAGGTGCGTGTTGGGAGCGCTGGGAAGACGCCCCTGATAGAGGCACAGGTCCCATAAAGGGCCTGGTGTCTTTTTAGCATCAAGGACAATGTGAGGCAGGCAAATAGGAGAGCGACCCCATCCAGGGACAAGACGTGCACATGTGTCACAGGCTAAGGGATGCCAGCCCTCTGCGTGTGATGGAGGGAATGCACGCCACAGTTATGTGGTGAGTGAATCCGCTGAGCACTTCCACTGAGGGTGACGACAGCGACCCGCAAAGTCCCCAGGGCTTAACCCACCCACCAGTTCTGTGGGACACAGGGCCCCTTCACCAACCTGTTTGGTGCAGATGGTCTCTGGCCACCTCGAATAAGCGCAGGTGCATGTGGGTGATGGGGTTGAAGGAGCCGCAGGCCAGGAGCACCACAGGGATTCGGTTCTTCATCTTGTCAGGCGTGTCTGCACCCACTGCAGTGGCCACCCTGCTTTCCTGGAGACAAAAACTCACATCAGGGAGTTGGCACCAAGACAAAAGTCCAGGCCAGTGGTTCTAACCCATCGCTTGTAGGAGGACTGCAGAAGCAATTAGATCAGTAGCATTTAGGGACAGCTCACATGGGCCAGGAACTAGGGCAAGTGTTATGTCAAGGTGCACATCTTCTGCCCAGTCCTTTCCATAACTCCGAGTGGTCACTCAAATGACCTTAGAAGCTGCCGGGCCAGGACTGGAACCCAGGCAGCCTGACTTGAGAGCCCACACTCTGCCCTTCACCCATATGCCCTTCCTGGGTGCTGTGGGTCACCTTGAGGACAAGAGGAAGTCTACAAGGCTCCCAAATGTCAACTCTGTGACAGTCCAAAAGGAACTCAGCAGGTCTCATAGTGGACAGACACTTTAGAGAAACTTTATTTTGAAATTATTTCAAACATAACGAAATTTGCCCAAGTTCCCCAGTGTTAACATTTTACCACACTTGCTTGATCATTCATTCTTACATACACTCACACACTCACACTTACACACACACACACACACCCCTAATCTGTAAATATCTATAGTAACTTTTTCCTGAAATTCTTGAGGGTCATTTGTAGAAATAATGCCCCTTTACCTTCAAGCTCTTCAGCATATGTTTTCTAAGGAGGAAGACATTTTCTTACATAACTGCAGAACAATGATTGAAATCAGGAAATGCTCAGGGCAGCAGGACTACTGTCTAATCTACAGACCTCTGATTTCACCTACTGTCTTTCATCTGGGACGAGAGCACTAGAGAGCCAGCTCTCCCTCTGTTCTCCTACTCTTAGCACCAGGGTGAGGTTAGAGGAAAGAAGGAAGCCGCCTGGCCCAGGGCCCTGCCTCTCGGGCACCCTGTGAGCTGGAGGGGGGAGTGAAGGGCTCCCCGGGAAGGCGGCCTTGGCCTGACTCCTGCTCTGGTACTCAGTGGCTGGAAGACCTGGGCAGAGCATAGCCCTCTCTGAAACTCAGTTTCTTCATCTGTTAGATGGAGTCATGGTTTAGATGTGAGGTGTTGCCCAAAAACTCACATGTGAGATAATGCCAGAAGGTTAGGGGAGGAAATGATTGGGTTGTAAGCGTCTTAACCCAGTCAGGGAATTAATCCCCTGATAGGGATTAACTGGATGGTAACTGAAGTGGTGGGGTATGGCTGGGGGAGGTGGAATTGGGACATGGCTTTGGGTATATATTTGTATCTGGGAGGTGGAGTCTCTCTGCTTCCTGATCACTGTGATGTGAGCCGCTTCCCTCTGCCACCTCTCCCACCACAGCGTTCAGCCTCACCTGGAGCCCTGAGTGGAGCCGGCCGTCTATGGACTGAGACCGCTGAAACCGTGAGCCCTCAAATAAACTCTCCCTCCTCTACAGTTGTGCTGGTCGGGTCCATTAGTCACAGCTGTGAAAAAGCTGACACAGCTGGGGACAATATCACTCTGCCCCTGACAAGGGACGGGGGAAGGCAAGGGAGAACCAGTGCACCTGTGGTGAGCAGCTCAGGGTGGTCCTGATGCTCCCCACCTCCTGGTGTTCACTTGTCGCCCCCTCCCCTCCACCCTGGGTGGGTCTGGTGACTTCCTTCTAATGAACAGAGAGTGGCAAATGCATAGGGACGTCCTGCCTGAGGGAGGGTCACAAAGTCCTGGCTTCCCTCGTGCTCACCTCTCTAGCTCACTCTGAGGGGCCCGGCTGCCAGGTGCCAGATGCCCCAAGAAGAGGTCCACGGGGCTAGAAACCCAGGGAGGCCTCTGGTGGCCTAAGCCAGGAGGAATCAAAATGACCAGCGGCTCTGTGTGGAGGTGGATCTTTGATGGTCAAGTTTTCAGGTGAGACTGCTGCCCTGTGGACACCTGGTTCCAGGTCGGTAAGACCCTGAGCCAGAAGACCGGAGACCCACAGGGACTTGAGTGAAGCAGCAGCCAAAAATAAATAAATAAGCGAGTGGCAGGAAGACCAGCAGAGTAGCCGGGGAGGGGGGAGAACGGGGGAGGAAGGCGGTGAGGGGGACG
>NW_026000240.1:24438199-24476730 GCF_001458135.2 Marmota marmota marmota | reverse complement strand
GGGGGCGCCGTGGACTGAAATGGAGTAAATCAAATTCTGTGCATGCATGAATATGTCAAAATGAACCCAGCGATTATGTATAATTATACTAGTCTAATAAAAAGGCTGAGATAATAAATCAAAATAAACAAATAAGCGTGCTGTTCCAAGCTGCCTATTTTGGGGTGATCTGTCATGCAGCCACAGAGGACGCGGTGGCCAGCAGATGGGAAGCATCCGGGCCTCTCTTATCCCTCCAGCCACCGGACTTCGGCTATAAGCATGCCGTTCTGGGGAAACCTGGAGAATTCTCGGTGGCTGGGAACTGGGATCCTCTTGACCTAAGGAATTGTTTTTTTTATTTTGAATTTACTAGTGAATTATGGTCAACAGTGGGGCTCATTTTGACATATTCATAAGTGACCCAAACATAATTGATTCCATTTTAATCCCTAGCACTTCCTCTCTCCATGCCCTGGTCCCCTTCCTCTACTCTACTGGTCATCCTTCTATTTATTTATTATTTTTGGTGCAATTAGGGTTAATTGGAACGCACTGTGATGTATTCGCACATGCACCCCACAGAACTTGGTCAGCTTTACTCCCCGTTCTTTCCCTGCCCATGCCTCTCTGGGTCCCCTGCTTCTATTCTATTCATCTCCCTTCTGGTTTTGCAAGATCCTCTTTTATAATGAAAGAAACAGGTTTTAATCTGGGTGCGTGGTGGACTTTTCCAGGCTTGTATCCACTGCTGCTTGCTTGCTGTTAGCAGACCAGCAACAAAGGACTACCTGTCGTGGTTTCTTTGTGAGCTCCTCATGGCCACCTGCTTTAAGCTGCCTCGAATGCTCTTTCATTTTCCTCCCAACCGGAACACCCCAGCACACCCCCATCTCTTGACTCACTGCAGATGATCACATTATTTGTGACTTCAATCACTAGTATTGACCACCTGCTAGGTGCTAGTATCAGAGATGCATTTGGCTTGAAGAACCCAAAGCCTAACCTCAGTGGCTTGAGCAAAGAGAGGTCCATTTGTTTCTCATGTGATAATAAGTCTGGAAGTAGACAGCTGATGGCATCGGATCATGGTCTCAATAATGACCTGCAGTTAGTTCTCTTGCTTCTTCCTCCTGGTCACAAGATCACTCCTGCTGCTATAGCCACTGTGACCTCAATCAAGGCAAGCCACAGATCGAGGTGTTTCAGCCAGCTTTTCTGCTGCTGTGACCAAAATACTTGACAAGAACAACTTTAGAGGAGCAAAAGTTTATTTGGGGGCTCACAGTTTCAGAGGTCTCAGTCCATAGATGGCTGACTCCATAGCTTGGGGCCCAAGGTGAGGCAGAACATCATGGCAGAAAAGCAGCTCAGGACATGGCACCAGGAAGCAGAGAGTGTTCCTCTCACCATGGACAAAACAGAAACCCAAAGGGCATGTCCCCAATGATCCAACTCCTCCAGCCACACCCTCCCTGCTTACAGCTACCACCTAGTTAATCTCTATCAGGGGATTAATGCACTGATTAAGACTCTTGTGACCTAATCATTTCACCTCTAAACTTTCTTGCATTGGCTCACACATGAGCTTTTGGGGGGACACCTGATATCAAGACCATAACAAGGAGTTGTACTAGACGGTTGTCCCTCTTAATCCGAACATAAGTGCTTTTGAGAACCACCTGTAGATTCTTCTTATTGGCTAGAACTAGGTCACATGGCCTCTCTAGCCACAAGCGGGGGCTAGACAGGCATGTGTTTAGCCTCACAGCCTCTTCAGCAGGAAGCAGCAAGAAAGGGAAGCTGGGAATTGGGTTAGCTGGTCTACAGTGGCCACCATAGAGCTCAGGATGTGACTGTGCTCAGAGCGCAGAGGCTGCTGAGACGGCTTGGGTCAGCTTGTCTCTGACTTCCCTTTAGTGAATCACATGCCACAATCTAGAAGGCACCTGCCCACGTGCTTCCTATCCACCTGAGAGCAAGCCCCGTGCGGGCAGGAGGCTCTTTCCTTTGTCTCTGGATCTCAGCTCTGAGCACAGAGCATGGCAGAGTAGGGCTCAGTGGAGTCAGAAACAGCACTAGCTGGCTGCACAGGGGACCCAGGTCCTGGTACCTTCAATCACTAGGTAATGACCCTGAATACTTCCCAGTGTACAGAAAGGTTGTCCTGCATGTATTCGAAGCTACAGTGTGAAGTTGAACAGCTCTGAGCCAGGGGTAGTGCTGCCTCCCCACGCTCCCTCTGAGGTTGAGGAACACCAGCTCCTGCATGCAAAGACAGGGGTCTACAAGCTGCCACTGGCTTCTTCCTGCAAGGTGGAGTGGTTTAATGCTATATTATTTGCAAGGTGCACTGAGTTATTCACAAGGACAGCCTCGTGGAAACGGGTACTTAAGGAGATAGCTGTTTCTCACAACTACTTTGAAGCCTCTCAAAATTCTAATTCATTTTGACAAAATATAAAATTTGGAGCCATTAAAACATGTAACTGCAGCATCTCAGGTAGCCTGGGGTTTTGATTCATTTTCCAAAGTTTCCAGAAATTGCAACTTGGAACATTTATTTAAATGGCAGCATCAATGGCAATGGGTGTGTTGTTGAGAAGAATGGATGAGCCTCTTTGCTTGTTTGCCCTGCCGGGCCACACTGGGCCACACTGCTTTTAACAGTGACTGTGCCCCATCCAAGCCACGTCTTGGGCTGGAGGACGAGGCTCAGGGACAAGGCCAGGGCACCTGAAGCATATGCATCCTCCAACTTAGCACCCTCCCTGTGAGCCCCAGAGAAAGGCCCCAATGGGGTGGGATGGACTCCCTCGGGGTCCACCGGGGACAAACCAGGCTCTGATTTGAGAGCAGATCCACCAGGCACAGGTTTCAAAGGAGCCTCACCTGCTTTGCTGTCTCCTACTGTCTCGGGAGAAGAGTAAGTGGGGCAGGTTTTGCTCTTGGGAAAGGCTGCTCGTCAACAGTATTTAATGGAGGCCCGCAGAGTGGGTAATAAATGTTGCTGAGGACTTAACAAGTGGAGGAGGTGGCATGCAGCCTCCTCAGACTTTGTCATTAAACTGGAGCCAAGGCAGATTCCACCTCTGGCCTCCCACCTTTCAGCCGGCTCCACAGCATTTCATCCGGCTCCTCAAAGACAACCTGCTGCTTCGGCAAACAACACCACTTCAAAGGGGGTCATTTGCTTCTGCAAATGTGGCTATGACCTCCTGAAATGCCCCCCCCCCCACCCCTGCTGATCCACATCCAAGGTTTTCTCCTTGGAATATTTACCCCATGCCCTCTCCCCGAAGATGATGTAGCCAGAACACATTTGGCCATTTTCTTTTCTCATCAACCACAGAACCGTTATTCAGTTTTTGTCTGTGGCTCTTCCCCAAGGACAAGGCAGATCCTAGAGGGTGGTTCCTTATGCCCTTGGTCCCCTCAAGCCCTAGCAGTAGCACACCTGGGTGCTCAGGAGGTGTGTGGGAATCGAGTGTCCCCGTCAGATGGCTGTCCTCTCTTCAGTTCTGTTCCAGTCACGGGCCTGTGTCTTCCAGTGACAGAGATGGCGTTTCTGACTCCTTAGGGACACTTAAGACCCCTCCAGTGACAGGACTGCACCCGCTCAGATGGAGTTAAGGAGACCCTGCTCTGCTGTGCCTCTTCAAGGACCCCCTCTGCAGGGACCGGTGCCCCCTGCACACTGGGCCCGGCTCACTGCCCGCCCTGGGGAACTGAAGGCTGCCACTTTGCCAGCAGAGCCCAGATGGTGCCCTCCCAGAACCCCCTTCCCACACTCGGCCCAGCCCCTCTGAAGAGGTGTCACTCAGAGTTTCCAGACACCATCCAGGGTCTGCACCCCGGCCAGGCCTCTGGACAGGCCCATGGGACAACCACTCATTAAGTGTCCACTAGTAGCCAGGCCCTCTGTTCTGGGCATGGGGTACAACGGGAGGCAGAGCAGATGTGGCCCCTGTCCTCAAGGAGCTTCCAGTCATCTGCAGGAGTGACAACTCATCACACACTAATCATGGTAGGCAGTGGGCAGGGGGTTCAGAGCTTAACACCTCACTGCAAGAGGCAGAATACTGACCCCAGAGGTCCACATCCTTGTCCTTGGAACCTGTGGATATTATGCTACCTGGTATGATGGATTTTGCAGGTGTGACTAAAGGAAGGGTCTCGGATGGGGACGGTACCTGAATTCTCTCGTTTTATCACCAGGGTCCTTGTAGGCGGGTGGCAGGAGAGAGAGATGGATGGAGGAACATGTGTGGATGGAGCGGGGTCAGAGGAAGGAAGGCATCGGGAAGGGCCACCAAGGAAGCAGTGCAGTAGCCTCTAGGTGTGGCACAGCAAGCATGTCCCCAGGGCCTCCAAAAGGGATGCAGGCCCACCCACCTTTGCAGCACATTTCTGGCCTCCATGTGCTGTTCTCAGCCACCAAGCCCATGAGGACCTGTGGCTGGAGCACAGGAGATTCCCCACGATGCTCTCTTAGAGTGGGGTCTCAGGTGACCTCGGAGCGGGGGCAGGGAGGGGGCTAGAGCCGAGCTGGTGACGAGAGCAGCGCTGCATGAGGCTGGCCGGGGAAGGTGGGCAACAAAGGCCACGTGGCATCCTCAGGACGGCTGCAGCTGTCCAGGTCCCCTCGACCTTGAGAAGATCAGGTGGGACCCAGCTTCCCCAGGGTGGCCTGTCTGCTGCTCCCATCTCCCCTGGCTTGCCAGGTAACGTGGCTGGCCAGTGCTCCACACACACTGACTTCCAGCTCACCTGCACTCCCTGGCCCTTTTGTCACAGGCCGTCACAGACACAGAGAAGGAGGCAGGCGGGGAAAGTGAGCTGCAGACAGTAATGTGCTAATGCTCCTGGCTCGGGAGGCAGTCAATTTACCTTTCCCTGCGGTGAGCGCCTGGCGCCTGACCCAGGAAGGTGGCTGCAAACGCCCCTGTTTATTATGGACATAAAGCAGATGGCTTGGGGCAGAATGGAAATGGATTCTGCAAGCATCTTTCATTACCCAGACCTCTTGGACCAGACTCCTCACCTTAAAGAAAACAAGAGACACGGTGTGTATTTGTGGGGTTGACGGCTACATTTTTCGGGACCCAGGGTGATCGTTTCCACCCGGGTGAGCATACCAGCTCCTCTGGGGCCATCAACCTTCAGGAGAACCCTGCACCGTTTCTTTTCAACTGGGTTAGATTGGCCCCTGGTTGCTATGGGCACACCCGCGCTGCTGCTGAGAACAAAAGCCAAGCGAGCAGGTCCTCGCCCGCCAGCCCTCAGAGGAAACAAACATGCCAATTATGCACTCGTCCTAATTACGAGGCTCCCAGGGAAGCAGGCGGCTGGCTCTTCAGTTCTGAGAACTTTCGAAAGACTTGAAGGAGCACAAGGAAGGGAAGGAGGTCCTGTGCCATCCCGGGAATAATTCTGGTCTGGGAATAATTTTGGTCGTGGCAATAAGTGGAGCTGAGCAACTGACACTGGGCTTGCCGAGTGAGGAGCTTGGAACTCTCTAGAAAGTTGACACGCGTGGAGCATTGAAACTTCTTTCAACAAGCCTGGGAAGGACGGGGGTTTGGGTTGCAAGAGCCTAATCGACTTCCCCCGGGGCCCTGTGAGCCACATGGAAGATGGAGATAATGACCTTGACCCCTCTCACACAGGACTTGGTCCACAGGGGCTTTTCCAGAAATTTCCCCTCCTTTCTCTTTCCTTTCATTGTGTTTAGAACAGAATTCACCATTCCTTACCTGCTTCTAGATGCTTGTGGTCTTGTTTGAAAAAGACCCCAATCGTTATTTTTCTAGCCACCCACAATCAAAACCTGGCGGCCCCTGGGCACATACTCCTGCTGATGGGCAGATCGCTCACACCACATTGCCCTGGAAGATGGCACTTGTCCTACTCGGTGGCAGCCCGGTCCAGCTCCAGCCACATCAACCATCAGCTCCAAATGTCAATTGTCCTGGCACAAATCAATATCGAGAAACCGAGGGACGGGGCAGGCTAAAGCCAGTCTGATAGAAATCACGTCTTCTGTGATAAGGAATCAATAGGCCCCCAATCACAGCTGACCGGCCACTGGGAACAAGGCAGGCAGAGGACAGGGTGGGAGGTGAGGGCGCCCGGGGCCGGCGGTAGGAAGGAAGGTGGCAGACAATTAAGAACACAACCCGCCTGCTGCCGTGCCGGTGCCTCGGAGGTAGAGGGACAAATAAAACCGGCTCCTGCTCACAGGAAGGTTATGATCTCACAGGAAGGACAACCCCCAGGCCCCCAGGCATGGCAGCCGGCTGGTACCTCCCAATATCCATTCTTCTTCCGCTTTAGTCACAGCATCCGTCTTTCCTGAGCATAATGCTACATCTCCCTGCCTCCTTGGCAGCGGGGTGAGGCCACGAGACTAGGGTCTGCCCAGTGATGTTTGAGCAGAAATCTTAGGTGTTCCTTCCCAGAACTCTCTTTGCAATAAAAACCATGCCTTTCTCCTCATCTCTTCTCTACTCCTGCTGCCTGGAATGTGACGGCTGGACTATGACAGCTATATTGTTTGCCGAGAACAAGAACAAACTCAAGTGTGATAGAGAATAAAGTAAGAGACATGCAGGAGCCTAAAGACCCTGAAGCTGCCGTACCAGCACCGGACCTCAACTCCAGGTAGCTTTCACCTGGGGGAGAAATAATCCTCTAAGCCATTATTGTTTTCTATTTTTTCCAATATATGTAGCTCAACCTAATTCTGATAGTTAGGTTTACTAAAACAGTTTCTAAAGAAACAAAAAAGTCTGTAAACCTTTGGAAGTTTCTATTGCCTCAGTTAGATCTACTTCATACGCAGCAGCTTAAATGCAGATTGTTTGAACGGGGAAAATAAACTTAAGGGGAAGAAATCTACCATAACTTAATTTTTTATATGAATTTTTCATGGGAAAAAAAATCCTTACTCAGGAACCTGGAAAGCTGGAATATGTAGCAGTGAATCTGCTTTTCTGTAGATCACAAAACCCAGACGCTATCCCATCTACATTCCCCCAAACACATCCATTATGGTGTGCCGAAGCACCCTGCTTCCAGTGGGCATTTGCCATATGGCTTGGCCGTTAAATGGTTTTCTGATACTTGACAAAAATGAAGCACAATCATTTTGCAAGGAACTTGTGTTCCTAGATGGGTCTTTTCCAAATAACAGCTGTGCTTCAAAATTGAGTTACTCAATTTGCAATTTGTGGACACAATACTCAAACATTTACAAGTGAGCAAAACCTCAAGTCACTTGGGCCACTTCCAAGCTTCAGAGTCTGAAGTTTTTAGCAATGTTATGAATGTGCAGCTGTCGACAAACTCAAGCCAGCATCTCTGAACAACCAGACCCTGCGGAGACGTCCTACTTATCAGCAGGCCATGTGGTGTTGATGGCAAACCCATAGGGGAGAGAGAGAGAGAGAGAGAGAGAGAGAGAGAGAGAGACTCAACCCAAAGCCTACAGATGAAATCCCTATGGCTTTCTCTCCACTCCCCACCTCACCTGTGTAGATGACACACACATCTACAGCTCTGCTCTCCATCTTGTCTATGGGCACCTACAGGTCCAGAGACATCTACTTGATAACAATGTAGATGGAATGTAATCAAAGCCAACAAATATTTTCTAATTGAGTGACCTTGATTGACTGTATCAGTCAGGAGATGCTGGGTGAGCTGCAGTAACAAACAACCCCCAAATCTACAATAAAAGTTTATTTCATGTTAGTATTATACACTGTTTCATGGTGAGTAGAAGCTCTACACTGTGTCATCTCTGTCTTCCAACCTAGCACTCAAGATAATAGATCATTCACTACCTGGAAATAGCCACCATAGCAAGAAGAAGAGGGTTCTGAGAGGCCCTTCACCAACAGTTTTACACTTGGTTCCAAATTGGACATGGCGTTTCCATAGACCCCACTCCACTATAGCAATCTAGAATGTACATTCCTACTCTGCTGAAGGTCAGCAACATTTGGTGAATACCATGTGCTTACCATAGTCAGTGGATCCACCACCCTGAATCTCAGCAATCCTTGAGGGAAATGGAGATAATCATATTCACCTCCAAGGATTGGCATGAGGATTACTGGGATCAACCCAAGACCAACAAAGTACTCTAGAAATACCAGTTCCCTCCTTTCCACCATGTTCAAGACATAACCTGCTATTTTCCAAATCTACTCTGACTGTTGATACCCACCCTGTCTGAAGAAGACTCTGCCATTTTTCTAGTTGTTCAAGGTCAACACCTGCCAGTTGGCCATGACATCTCCTCATCCTTCATCAAAACCTGCCCTCGGTATAGTGAGCCTTCAAGGATGGCCAACATTCCCTAGACCCACACCGCTGTAGGAGTTCAGTATCTTATTGGATTAATTACATTTTTTAAAAAAAACTTCATATAAGACCATCAAATTATGGTTATTTTGGTCTCTCTCCCAGCAAAGGCAAAACAGTGAAGGAGCACAGACAGTTCTGAGAAGGCCATCTCTCAGAGTAAAGGAAGGGTGAAGTAGAGAGATCTCAGGGTGGACAAGGCAGGACAGTGTCCCAATCCAGCCTGGACAGGGTGCCATGGCTCAGACAGGGTCACTGGAGCCCATACCAGCCCATGCTGTTCTCAGAGAGGGGCACTGGACAAAGGCTGGACAGCCCTGCTGGCCCCTAGTGAAGGTTCCCGTGCTTGTTAAGGTGGGGGACAGCATGAAGTCACTGCCTCACCTCCAGTCTGGCCCCGTCCAATCAGTTCTTAACATGTTAAGCATATTAACCAGTCCTGACGCCAAGCTCGATCACTCAAACTAATGTGACGCACTCGACTGCTTCCTAGGCTCCAAGCAGTGTGTACAGCCTGGCCCTTCTCCAGCCCCGTGATAAAGGCTGGGCTAAATCGTTCTCCACTAGGATTTATTTGCCAGGTGACAGCCTTCATCTGGCCTCCCCTGCTCCTCCTCGTTTCCCTCCACTGCCCACCTGAGCGCCATCTCCTCACCGAGTGGCAGTCACCTGGTGTTCTCTGTGTGGCTTTTAATTGTTCCTGCTTCCTGAGCCTCTGCTTGGGCCATTTCTGGAAGCCCCCTCTTGTGGAACTTGCCCTGGTGGTCCTCCCGGAAGTCAGGGCTTCCCCCTCTGACCTCTAAAAGGGGACACGCTGTCTATTGGGGATTACTGAGACCCCACCCCCGTGCCTTGCCTTAACGCTGACCCCTCAAGGGCAGGATGGCAGAGGGTCTAAGGCAGAATGGAGTGAATAGTTGCCTCTTTTCTTCTTTGGGGGACAAGGTTAAGGTGAAAATTAGATCAAAATGGGAGCCGGGGATCCATGGCCACAGTATGGCAGGGTCTAGGCCGACACAGGTGGATGCCACTGAGGGAGAAAGATCCCCAAATCAAAGCAGCAGAGCCCAGGCATACCGGCCTCACGCCCCACTTCTGGCTTTCGACACGGGCATGTCCTGGTTCCCCAGTTTGCTTTACCTGGAGTGTTTCTGTCCCCCAGTTGGGTGTCAGATCCTCTCTGAATTTAAATTTTGTTCTCTCCGCACAAATCGGTCTCTAATTTGGGTGGGCTCACCCCTAGGACATCTTGACCCCCAATTCCCACCTTAGAAGCACCCTGGGATTTTCAGGCCTCCCCTGGCTCTGCCCATGCCTAACTCAGGGTCTGTGCCAGGGCCCCTGCTCCAGTCCAGCACTGGGTGAAAGGCCACATCTCATATGGGGAAAGCAGTCCTACGTCCACTACGACCCTCAGGGTTTCCCTGGGTGGCAGCACAATACAGAAGCAACTGTTGGTGACAGCAGGGCATGGCACTGTGGCACAAGACTGGCAGCCATCTGGGCTCCACCCCCGCCCCCCAGCCTGTTAGTTCTCTCTCTGCAAAATCTTTGCTTTCCTCTCCCACCCTCCACAGTCCTTGGTCTGGGGCCCATTATTTCTCCACTGGGCCTGAATCTACTCCTGTCTTCTGTCTCTGCTCTCACCTCCCCTGATCCATCCCCTGTCCAGCTGCCCAAGGGGCCGTTCAATGTGTGCATCTGATTCTGTACTCAGTCCCCCTCCCAACCTTCTGCGTTCTGTACCGTGTAGGATCTCCTTAGCATGACATCCATAGTCACAATCTGCTTGTGACCTATTTTTCCAACCTCATAGTTCACCTTCCAACTCCTTCCTCGTCTGTGCTCCATCAGATTGCTTTCCACCCGTCCTGAGTGCTGGGCTCACTCCCACACTGTGATGTCAGCTAATGCACGTCTTGAAGGGCCCACCTCCTCCAGGAAGCACCCCTCTGGTTGCCACACCTCCTTGGACCTTTCTCTCATATCTCATCACACGGCACCTTGTCCACTGTCTGTCTCTTCTACTGAACAGTGAGCTCCTTGAGGGCAAAGGATGTGTTTTATACTCTGCATTCCCTGCTAATAGCACTGGGTCTTGCTCAGAGTAGCTGTAAGACCGTGTGGAACAATCAAATGGTATGGATGAGTTTGAGACCAGGACAATGTCGAGGGGCAGTTCTCCATGGATCACTCCGTGTCTAAGCAGCAAGGCATTGACTATCTTTTCAAGAATATTTGTATAGTGAACAGCAGCCTCTGAAAGTAGATAATGTCATCTTCTGGTACAAAGGCGGGCATAGTTACTATCTGGTATGATGAGGTTTAAGTCTCTTTGGAGCAAATTATAGGCATGTTTGTTGCCCTTTCTAAAATATTTGGGTTCCCTAAGCGTGGGGTTTATTTCCTGTAACAAAATGCATTGCATGTGAAGGTAGGACTTCACCTCTTCACTTGACCCTTTGGACTACAGCCTAGGAATGCGGCACAAGAAAATCCTCAAATCTAGCTATGGCTACTGCTGTGAGTAATGCAGTCCCTGGTCTCTGACTCAGGATCCTCGTGTTTCCTTCCAGCATCCGTGCAAGTGGCATGAAAACTTGCTACCTTGCAAGTAGGGTAAAGTCTCAGACCCTTAAAGTTCTTGCCAGACAGGAAAGTAAATTCTGAACCGCTTCTGGTGGCTCAGGAAATACCACGGGGGTAGATCATTGAGAAGGATGTCGGAAAAATATTAGAGGCTGTGAGACCCTGACTACACTTTTCCATGTATGTATATTCTTTTATTTTTGTCATAAAGACACTTGGGCACAACTGACTGTCCACACAACTGCAGCTGGATGCCCTTATGTGGAAGCATGGTTGCGGAACCCCCTTTCCTGGTGCGGACTGCACATGGGGGCTGGAGGTGGAGGGCAGGGCAGGCTGCCTGGAGCTCTCTGGTGGAAAGGGCCGGTGAGCTTCAGTGCAGGTGGTGGGCTCCAGTCAACAGAGTGGAGTCAGACAGGAGGGCCAGGGGCCCAGGGTCTGCCCAGGGGCCTGCCCGGTACCTGGGTGGGTGGAAGCAGCCTGATGATCTTGAAGCATCTTGAACTCAGAAGATGAGCCAGGCTGTTTTCTGGTTTTAAGGAAGGAAGATTCTGACAAAGGAGAAAGAAAAGTTTCCCAGGAAGGCCGTGTGACAGCTGTCCTTCCTACACTAGGATCAGTTTCGTCCCTATGTTCTCAAATCCCCTTACACTGAATTTTCGGACCAGCCCTAAATCAGAATCTCAAAGTTCTAACTAAGCAGATGCCTTTGTTTTATCTTGTTTGTTCATCTACTCACACAAGAAAACCAGCTGCCATTGCTACCAAGTTCCCCAAGGCCACATGAGGGGGACCCCAGGGGTTATTCAAACACTGGAGAGAGGCAAACTTGGCCAGGCTCAGCGAATCACAGCAGGGGGATGCAGACAATGGCTCGATGCTCAAAGGCAGGCTGAGAATTTCACTGGGCAAGATGGCCAAGTTCAGAGCCGTTCTCTCCAGTCACACGTAATATAATTTCCTCTACAAATTATAAGCTGGGCAGCCCATCTTCCCTTCTTCACTGGGCTAGGAGCAGATCTCTGCACATGTGGGCAGTGATCTGTGAAGTCAGAGCAGAGCTGATCCACATTTGGGGTAATGTGAGTAATTCACATTTTAACAGAATCCTTCCGACATATAGCTAATGGTGTGCACGATCTCTATCGCGTTGGCTGGAAGTGAGGCCAGAATGGTGGGTAGTTCACAGGAATGACTGTAGCCTCTCTCTGAGTCTTGAACACACAAACTTAATTTTGTTTCTTCCCTCAATTATCACTTGAAATTGGACTGGCAGGGCTGGCAGGACATGCCATGTCCATGTCCCCACCAAAGCTAATGCATAGGCTGCCATTTTTCATGAACAGGAGGACATCTGCAGATAAACAGACAGACTTGGGACATGGCTTCCATCCTTGGACTGAGGCTGCCTGTGCCTGAGCTTGGGGGTACCTCTGTGAGGGAGAGAGTTGCAGGCTCTGTGGCTCTGAGCAAGTCCTCCAGGCCTCCACACAGTGAGGATAACCCACAGCTGGGTGTTGTGAGGGTGAATTAAAGACACCGAGGACTCCACCCTTGCACCTCTCTGGAAGAGGGAGGGTACTTTCCATTTTTGTGCCATCAAGGATCAGGACCCATACGGGCTAACCCTGCATCAAGACACCAGTGTCCATGACAGACTCGGCCTGTCCCTGCAAGAGCAAGACCGATGAAACCGCCACCGTCTGAGGGTGTCCGGCTGCTTTCTGCCTCCAATGGGACAGACTAAGAAGGCTGATGTGTGTCCCAGCAGCTACACACAACACCCCAGCAGACCCGCACCAGGCTCCCTCCCACAGAGCTCCTGACTTTGCTTATTGTGTGTGGATTTGGAAACCAGCAAAGAGAGGTTACTGTGTATTGTGGTGCTACGTCTTGACCGATGGCTCTTCTGTGACACAGGGCAATCGATGAGTGTGCAGGCCACAAGCACAAGTTCTGTAGTTGGAGCGGAGAGGCTATTCAGAGGTTCAGGCAAAAGGTGGCTGACCCTGGGGTAACAGGCCACTCCTGGGGCTTCAAGGTCAAGGAATGGAGCCAGAATCCATCCCCCAGTCAGGCCAAAGGGATTGAAGGGCACCCCTTGGCCACAGAATGAGGTAAGTCCAGAGGAGACGTGTGGTGACATCTCACCTGGGTATGTTGGTCTCACAAAATCAGCGCAATAATAGTCTTGGTACAAAATAAAATGCAGGCTAAGATTAAGTGATCTAAGGTGACTGATCTCCATGAGCAGATGTCACAGAGGGATGTGTGATGGCCAAGGAGAGCTCACAGGTCCTTCCTGTGGCACAGGGACCCCCCTTGGCTTCTGGCTAGCAGACCCCCATGCTGTCCTCTCAGAGACAGGGGCACAGATCCAGCAGGAAGTGCAGCACCATGACCCCCATGGTGGCCCATCCCTTTGTGGTAACTGGTCGTGGGTGACCTCATTCTGCTCAGTGAGTGGCAAGAGGAGGGACCTGGAGGCCACTGGGGTAGATTCCCCAGCTGATGAGGAGCAGTGAGAGAATGGCCCTTTTCTGTGCTTCTCTGACCCTTCCTGCCTGCCCAGGAAACTGTGGTGCAGGGATCTGACACTTGGGGCTGCTGCAGCCTTCCTGTGCCATGAGGGAAGGCCCACAGAACCACAGTAGCCTTGTACTATCTGTCCCTACCACGATGACATGAAATGCTAACTATCTTTACTGCTGAGACTACTATAGGTCAGGTGCTCAGTGACTTGGGGCCCAAGGCATCCAAAGAGACACGTCCCCGCCTCCTGCCTTCTAGCAGTGGGCCCTGCTATGGGCAGAAAGTGGGTCCAGTATATGGACATGGGTGCTCTCTGCAGGACCCAGCCCTCAAATCCACGTAGGAGACAGGCCACACGGCTCCAGGAAACCATGCTTCGCAGGGACAAGGCAGAGAATGGATGTTGACCCCACAGGGACTGGGGGGGGAATTTTCTAGGATCATTTTGGGAAAATACAGTTTCTGGTTGGTGCTGCCATCTTAGGACTAAGGGAGGCTTCCTCTGGGGCCTCTCAGCAAACTCCCCTTGACTGCACTCAGTGTTCCGTGGGCCCCGTGGGGACCTTGCTGGGGACAGCTCTGTATCTGGGAGAAAGGTCTTCCTGCCCCTGAAGGCTCCCTCTGGAACATTCCTCTCACCTGGACGGGACAGCCCTGCTCTCCTGCCCAGTGCTGCGCGCTTCCCCACTGTGTGCCGTGGCCTGAGCCACCCAAGCGCTGTCACCTCCTCCTTCAGGGCCCTCTGACGACAAGGCCTTTCCACCAATGTCTCCCCATGGGACTTTGCTCCCCCAGCACCCAGCCCATATGACACTGTCCCTCAAAGATTCTTGTACACTGAGCAATGGAAAACACACCTGATTAAAGAATAGGCAAAAGACTTGGTAGCCACTGCTCTAAAGAAGACCAACACGCCATGGAGCCTGTGAAAAGATGCTCAGGTCAGGACTAAGGGAAGCAGATCAGATCCACAGCGAAAGACCTCCATCCCCGGAGAGACGAGAGAGCAGGTGTTGCGGAGATGTGCAGAACGGGAACCCTGGGCATTGTTGGCAGGGACAAAAAACCATGTGCTGCTGTAGAAAATGGCACTGAGGTTCCTCGAAAGGTTAAAAGTAACATTTCCACGTGATCCACCAATCCCAGCTCCTAATGTACACTCCACACAGTGGAAAGCAGCCACAGAAACAGCTTTCTCTAGAGCCAAGTTTCACAGCAGCATTATTAATAAGAAACCAAAATGTGGACGAAACCCAACCTTCCATCGAAGGGTGGATGAATAAACAAAATGACTGGAACAATAAAAGGACACTGTGTGCATATAATGGAATATTTTGCAGCCTGAGAAAGGAAAGGAATTCGGACATAGGTTACAAACGGATGGACCTTGAAGTCGTTATGCTAAGCAAAATAAGGCAGTCACAAAGGGACAAATATGACTTCAGTTACTTGGGGGACCTAGAAGAGTCAGATTCATAGAGACAGAAAGCTGAAGGCAGGCACTGGGCCCTGGGAGGAGGGAGGTGGCAGTTACTGTTTAATGCTTATGGATTTAAGTTTGCACAACAAAGTCAGTGTGCTACTGAACTGCGTGCTTAAAAATGGTTAAGATGGTGAACTCTATGTTATGTGTATTTTATGATTAAACATTTAAATCTAGCGCTCTCCTGTGGGAAGCCTTCTGACACCAGGCTCTGTTTCTCTGTGGTATCACGCACAGGCAATCATGTCTCAAAAGGATCCTGAGAGGGCAGAAATCCTTGTCTCAAGTCTTTGTTTTCTGCCCCATTAGGATTAGAGGCTGCTCCCGACATCACTCCTACTCAGGGCATTTCCAAAAAGTGAACCAAGAAATCCCCCTTTCATCACTCAGCCAATTTGAGCTTGTGTAACACTTCAACCCAGGTCAACCCAACTGATGATGGGCTTGGTCTGAAATATAAGCACACTGAAAATAAGGGAGGGACCCTAGAGACTGCTGGAGAACAAAGGAAAGAAATTCACAGATAAAAAAAGGATGATAATAAGACTGGCATCTGACCTCTTATTTGCAAAATTACGTGTAAAGGGCCATGAGAAAATGACTGCATACTTCTGAAAGAAAATAAGCATTAAATTCTCTCTGGCTGGAGTACCAATTAGGTATAGGAACAGGAAAAATCCACTTTGCAGATCTGAAAGTTTGCCTCTCGGCTCTCCTGGGTGTGTGGTGCTGGGGGCTGCACCCAGGATCGGGCGTGCTAGGCAATGCTATACCGCGAAGCTCCACCCCAGCCCCTCAGGCACTCTTTCTTGAGAAGTTCTTTGAGGATGTGTTCCAGCAGAACAAAGAAGGAAAACCAAAAGGTACAATATAAGGTCTCCATCCATACCAGGAAATGGGCAGCTAGCATGAAAGTCGGAGGGGCAGGAGGGCAACCACCCAGGCAGAACACAACAATGGGGCTCTCAGAAAACAGAACACTGAAGAGGCTCAGAGCACTGGGGACATGCGAATGCACTTCCCCTCTCAACGATAAGGACAATAACAACAACGGCGGATAATCCAAGCAAAATAATAATAACAACAACAACAACCCCCTGAGAGTGGCAGGGGCCAAAATGCATGTGAATTAAAATGAGACATGATTTTAAACTTGTGATGGAATCTAAGAAAATTCATGTGACCCTAATACTGGGGTATTCCTTTATGTGATCCATGGCTATGTGGCCCAGGAGGGAGCATGCATGAGGTCATAAGCCACACTTCCTATTCATGGTGCTCAATAGTTGGAGCCTATCTTGCAAAAAGACATTCATTGTGAATAAGGAAGAGAAAGGCACAGGCAATATAAGGACAGCTACTCAGTAGAAGTGGGTGGAGGGAGAATGTTGGGAAGTGTGAAAAGCACTAATATGTTCCTCTTAACTCCAGGAGAGTCTAGACACTGATTAAAGTTGATGAACAAGAAATAGAATTGATTGTGAATAACAAATATGGGGAAACAGTGCCTTAAGAGAGGACTTCATTTCTCTAATTGCTAGAGATGTGGGACACGTTTTCATATGTTTGTTGAGTGTATTTCTTCTTCTATGAAGTGTCTGTTCAGTTCCTTAGCCCATTTATTGATTGGGTTATTTGGGGTTTTTTTGGGGGGGTATTAAGTTTTTTGAGTTCTTTATACATCCTAGAGATTAATGCTTTATCAGAGGTGCGTGGGGTAAAGAATTTCTCCCAATCTGTAGGCTCTCTCCTCATGTTATTAATTGTTGCCTTTGCTGATTTGAATCTATCCCATTTATTAACTTTAATTTGAATCCATCCCATTTATTGATTCTTGATTTTACTTCTTTTGCTTTAGGAGTCTTGTTAAGGAAGTCAGATCCTAGCTGATGTGGTGAAGGTTTGGATGGAGTTGGAGAATATCATGCTAAGTGAAATAAGCCAATCCCACAAAAACCAAAGGCCAAATGTTTTCTCCAATATGTGGACACTAATTCACAATAAGGGGTGGGGGGACACTAGGGAAGAATAGCGTTACCTTAGATTAGGTAGAGGGAAGTGATGGGAGGAGAGGAGAGGGGATAGGAAAGATAGTAGAATGAAACAGACATTATTACTGTATGTATATGTGTGACTGCATGACCAATGTGATTCTGCAACATGTACACTCAGAAAAAATGAGAAATTATATCCCTCTGTGTATGATATATCAAAGTGCATAAATGCATTCTACTGTCAAGTATAACTAATTAAAACAAATTAAAAATTTTTAAAAAAGAGAGGACTTCAAATATTTTTTTTCATAAAATGAAATGAGAAGGCAGGCAGTTCAGGGCTGTAGCAGCAGCTATGATATCAGTAGCCTGGGATCCCTCTAGATTTTTTTTTTTCTAGCATTCTTAGAACATGCCTCCCATTTACCTTCAAGATTGCCTCACTGTCACAAGATAACTGTCGCAGCTAGAGCCATCATATCTGTGTTCCAAGTGGGAAGAGGAAGAGTGAAGGAGGGCAGAAGAAGCCAACTGCTGAGTCAGCTCTCTCTGTAGTCTTCCTGCAGCCCCACCCAACAACGTCTGCTCACACCTCACTAGCCAGAATGCAAGGAAAACCATCACAAGAAAATCTGAGAAGTGTAGTTTCTAGAGGATACATTGATTTTTTTTTTTTTAATAAATTGGGTTTGGCCAGATGTGATGGCACATGCCTGTAATCCCAATTATTAAGGGAGGAAGTAGCTCAGTGGCATCCCTGGGTTCAGTTCTCAGCATCAAAAAAAAAAAAAAAGGAAGGAGGAGGAAAGGAAGGGTGCAGAGAGTACAAGTGAGTCAAATCTTTGCTTTTCATAATGAGACTCAGTGGCATAAAATTTAGAGCTGTGCATTTAACCCTCCAAATAATTAAAATGTCCAAGTCCTGCCTTTGGGATGTAGGCAGAGGGAGGGTGGGTGGGGGCAGAGCTGTAATTTTTCATGAAAAGCCCTTCTGTGTTAATTGATTTTAAAAAAACAGGTGTACATATTGCTTTGATTAAAAAGTCAGCAATAGTCTATTATGTTGGGAAGCCAAGTGTCACTGCATTTCTGTACCCTTGGCAACCTGCTTCTGGGGAGACATTTGGGTGTGTATTTTCAGTCCTGGTCACTGGCTTAGAAAGTGACACAAACTGGCCATATTTGGGCTTGTTTTATTCACTTCTTGCAGTTGATTTGTTTTCCTTTAAATTTGAGCCCTTCTCATTCCAGGTGCCTTAGGGGAAGGCAGACTGGGGACCACACATCGCCCTGCCCAGGTGCAGCAGGCGTACCTGGGTGCTGCCCTGTCTGCGGTGAGGTGAGGCCGGGGACACCTCCCCCCCTCCGCTCCCTGGGCCCTGGTGGCTGGCGGGTCCTCTGTGCAGGGAAGCGTGCTCTCCCCTGCCTCTCTGCACTCTGGATCGCTGTCCTCATGTCTCTATAATATATTAACAGGCAGTGACCAAAGGGAGTTCTGCTGAAATCGGCAGGAGTTTGGGCCATTTTGGACTAAATCCTAGAAGCCCATGATAATGCTGAGCACTGCAGTTTAATTTATGAGCATGCAGGTCTGCTGTAAAATTGGGGGATGGAAATAGAAGGCATTAGCATTTGCATGGCAAGGGCAAGGCCAAGTCCAAGGCCTTTCTGGGGGAGGACTGGAGAGTCGGAGGGAGCAGCTGTCCTCTTTCCATTGAACCTGCGCACACTGACCCATCCTTGTATTCTAACACGGCTAACTGCCTTAGAGGCACACGCTTCCAGGGCCTTTTGCCCTTAATGTCGCCCACCACCCACCACTGTTTTTTAACAAGAGCTGAACACCTGTGCGCCCATCTGGGCAGACTTCAGAAGGAATGTCATGGTTTGGGCGTGTTTTTGATCTACACGGGGGAAGGTGGGATGAACCACTTCTCAACCTCATTTGAGGTAGGACATGCAGACTACCCTACTGCCACACATTTCTAAATTAAAAAGAGGAGATGGGCACATTTCACCTGAACTTGCTGCAGCTAGGTGTGCAAGTTCATGCCATGCAGTCTCTGGGTTAAGGAGCTTGCCAACTGGAGACTTTCTTTCTGTCTGACCTTGGCTCTGCCACCTCACCAAATTGAAGCCAATTTGCAATGCACAGAGCAAAATAATTTGGACTTCCTTGTAAATGAAAATACATTCTTCCAAAGAGTTCAAGGGAAATATCACGGGTGCCCCCAAAGCAAGTTAAAATGCTGGGAAAAATAGGTAAAAAAAAATCTTATCATAGTAGATTTAATAATGTCCCCCAAAGATACCAGGTTCCAACCCCCAGAAAATGTAATTACTATTTTATTTGGAGAAAAGGTCTTAAAGATGAGAACAAGGTAGGGGTCTTGAGATGAGGGTGCTGCCTGTAATCACACACATCCTTAAAAGGGGGAGACAGAGCAAGACAGGATACACACATAGAAAGCCACATGCAGAGGGAGACGGGGAAAACCGGATACGCTGGCCTTGAGGACTGTGGTGGATGTGGCCACAAGCCAAGGAGTGCCAGCAGCCACCAGAGGCTGGGCCAGGCCAGGAACAGATTTCCCCTAGAACTTGGTTTCCAGATACCGAGTTCAAACTGTGAAAAAAATAAATTTTTGTTGTTCTAAACTGCCAAGTGTGTGACAGTTTTTTAAAGCATCCATAGGAAACTGATGTACCCATAGGGGTACAGGAGGAAGGGTTTCAGTTTATACAAAAGCTGTCCCTAACACTCCACGGTTCCTGGATGGTTTTGGGTAGAATTCAACGTCCTGCCTCCAGCAGGCATGAAAGAGGGTGGTTGTCACACAGGTGGGAGCCGGACCACTGCCCACTCCCAGCCTTGGGCAAGGTACCCGCCCAGGGCAGAGGCTGAGGGCCTGGAAAACAAAACCAGTGTAATTCCTAAAGCCAACATCTGAACAGGTAAAGCATGAAAGCGGGCAGAGGAAGTGAGGGATTTGAGAAATTTCCTGTGAATTAGCCATAGCACTGCTATGTCTGTGTAGGTGTGTGTGTGTGTGTGTGTGTGTGTGTGTGTGTAGCACACCTTCAAATAAATGCGGTGTAATTATTACTAAACACAGCCAGATGTCTGCAAGCATATGTTAGCAGGTGATTCTCTGCAGGTTTATCTGGAATAATGAAAAATTAGGAACCTGAAAGTCTACTAAAATAATAATGGTTAAATTCCATGTAGTACTAGGCAACTGTTTTTTTAAAAGAGTGACATTATTTCTACATGTACTGATGTGGGAAGCTATTACTGAGTAAATATAGGGTGAAGAAATACAAATTGCATAGAGTATTAAATTACTTAAACCAAGCAATCTATATTACTGTTACACATGGTGTATATTTTCCTGTATACTTATGAATTTGTTGGAGGTGTGCACATTTGACAGTAAGCTTTCAACTTCTAAGGGAAGGAGGAGGGTTCTGGGGATGGCAGCAGGAGTGGCCAGACTTGGGCTTTATTAGTACTATTTTATGCTGACCTGATTTTTCCCCTAAGCTCATATAGGAGTTCCTCCTTATCCACAGTTCTGCTTTCTAGTTTCAATTTCCCACAGTCAATCTCATCTGAAAATATTAAATGGAAAATTCCAGAAATAAACAATTCATAAGTTTTAAATCTCAAGCTATTCTGAGTAGTGTGATGGAATCTTGTGCTATTCCACTTTATCCCACCCAGGACACGACTCATCCCTTTGTCCAGCACAGTATCCGTGCTGTATATGCTACCTGCCCATTCATCACTGAGCAGCCATCTCAGTTATCTGGTTGACTGTAGTAGTATTACAATGCTTGTGCTCAGGTAACCCTTATTTAACTTAATAATGACTCCAGAGTGCAAAAGTAACAATGCTGGCAATTTGGGTATGCAAAAGAGAATCTGTAAAGTGCCTCCTTCAAATGAAAAGGTGAAAGTTCTCAACTCAATAAGAAAATAAAATCCTATGCTGAGGTCACCAAGATCTATAGTAAGAATGAATCTTCTCCATGAAGTCATGAAGAAGGGAAAATGAAATTTGTGCTAGTTTTGCTATTGCCCCTCAAACTGCAGAAGCTAGGACCACAGAGTGTGACCGAGTGCTTGGTTAGGTGTGAAAGGCATTCAGTGACAGGGTTTGGCACTCTCTGAGGTTTCAGGCATCCATCCACTGGGGAGTCTCAGAACGCATCTCCATCAGATAAGGGGTTGGGGGGACCTCTGGTGCTGTTTCTAGTCTTGAGGGGAAAAAAAGGCAGAAAGGCAATAAAATGTGCTCTGAGAGCCTTAGCCAGCAGTGTCAGGAGAACAGTGGCACTCCTCGGGGACTGTGCCCTGTGAAGGGCTGTGCGGTCAACAGTCTTGACCCTGCTGTGGCATCTTGAGGTCTCCTGCAGCCCCGCTAGTGCTCAGTGGCAGGAGGCAGAAAGCCTGGCATTTATACGGAGTTCTCTGGCACTGCTGCCACCATGTTCTCATTTAAAGGTATAAAAAAGACACAGTCAGTGGCCAAAGTCTCCAGCAGGTCTATCTTTGGTCTCTTCCAAGGCAGGGGGACAAAGTCACAGTTCACTCCCAGCAGTGTCACGCCGAAGCCAAGGAACTTCACACCATTGCTCCTGAGAAGTCCCACAATTCTACATGGCACTGTTTCTAAAGGTTGTGTCACCCCCCATCCCAAGGGTGACAGTTTTCTCACAAGTGAGCATACAGTTCCTGCAGGGCTCAGCACTGTGAGTTGCTGGCCTGGAAAGGAGGCATTACTTCTTTGAAAAGGACTCTCCTATCCCCCTCCTAAGGGCACAGCTGAAGTCTCTGGTGCTCCCCCACAGGCACAGGAAGCCTGCCTGCCTGCCTGCCCAGGGGAAGGTCAGTGTGGATTACTACCCAAGCAGGCTGCCCGACAGCTCGCCCAGAGGGAGTGGGTACAGCCAGGGAAATACACAGGGACCACAGCAGCAGCTCAGGGGCACTGACAAGACGCATGGGTGTGTCTCAAGACCCCTACGCAGAGATCCAATTTCTAGACAAGAAACTATCAGCCCAACTCCCTTTTGGATACACACAGGCAGGGGCAGGGGTCACTTATATCTCAAACACACGCTACAGGAGCAAAGTGCTTTGAGAGAGACGAGTCCCTCTAAAAACTGCTTCCATGATGCTTCTTAGTGAAATTACTGCTTTCTGCTGAAAGGAACCAATCCCCTTTCTTCCCTATAACACAAAGCGTTTACCCTTCAAGGTGTGTTCCTTCAAGATTTGCTGCGAATCTGAAAAACTCATGACGCTGTACGATTGCTTTCTGCTAATTTCAGGAAGGCCTCTCCTCTTCTGTATTCAGAAGAAATTGCCACCAGAACACACATTATTGGGAGGAAGACCCTTTTTTAAGTAGAGGCAATGCTCTTTCTAGAAGGCTTATGCTTAATTGAAATATTTAGCCCTGCTTATTTGGTGCTTTTGTATAATATAACATCAGATCCAAAATCCCACTTTACAGTTAAGAAAACTGAGGACCAGAGAGGTGACATTGCTTAACCGAAGTAACGAAGCAAGTTAACGAAGCTAGAATTGGAGCCCCAGGCTCCAACCCCTTGCCAGGGCTGGGATTTTTACCACACTGTGTCCTTTAGGCTTAATCTAAAGTTCACATGGCATGCACCATTGCATGTAGCCCTGTACCAGGGCCAGTTGACACTAGGGGACAGCATGGCAGATGCATATGATCCTTTCTATGAAGGAAATATTTCAGGGAATTCTAAGGCTAAAATGGACCTGGAGGGATCTGTACTCCATTTCCTCTCCTTGAGGCAGAAGCTGGACATCTCTCCAAGGGAGAAGGATCTATCTTATTTCTGAAACCTTTCAGGGACAATTTCACAGCTTCACTTACAAAAGGGACTATCTGATTTCCCTTCAACAGGAGGATCCAAGAAACAACCAGAGAAAACTGACAAGTAGTTTTTCAAATAAATATAAGTAAATAAAAGCCTCCTCACTGTGATACTTCCAAAGTGATCATGTGAAGTAAGTTTCTGGTTTCATCCAAGATGAACCTTTCAAACTGTAAAAGGAAAACATTCTGGAAATGGAGAAGAGCTTGGAGTCCTCCCGGGACCTCAGCTGTGGGTTTGCAGAAGGGGTAAGAAGTGAGCCACTTGGGCCTGGTCATATGAGAACCTGGACAGCAAGTCTGGCAGACAGACACCTACTGAGCAAAAAGCACCTGGGCACGAAAACGAAGGTGCTGGAGACTGGGCAAGGGCTCCTGCCCGATGGTTTTCACTCTAAGTTTCGTAGGAAGCCCCCATTTTTTTACAGAGTAGTTCTGCATTAGGCCTCAGTTCCAGAAAGTGCATTTCCAAGTAATCTGAAGGGAAAAATAAGATAAAAACAAAATAGATTAAAAACTCCTCCAGTGATTCCACATATATTCATGCTCAATAATTCCAAAGCCAGAGGTTATCCTGAGAGGAGGAAGTCGGCCTAACATGCGTGATATTAAGGGAGCGGAAGCTAATAATGTGTGGCCGTTTATCTGCAGACGATGCGGCTGACCCACCGCCAGTGGCTTTGAACAGCTTTTCCATCAGAAGTGCTGAGATTCCAGGCTCCTGAAAACCCAGGATGCAGCTCCAAGGCAGCTGTGGGATTAAGGTGGCCCCACATTTGGGGTGCAGCCTAGGCTGCTTGTGATGGAGAGCAGAGTAAACCCCCAGGGTAGCCAAGCTCTGGGCAAGGACTTCAAATAGCTCTTTCTGCTGGTGCAAAGCAAGGCTTCTCTGGATGCCTCCGGCCCTCTCCCTCAGGTAGAGGGAGACTACACCCCTCTGTCCTCACCAAACAGAACACCTAGACCCCTCTCCTTGCCGTGTGCAACCCTCACTTGCTATCCAGTTCAAGTCTGAAAGGGTCTCACAAGAGCCCTGAAAGATCAGGCTGGGGTTGATTCTGGAAGGAAGGCTCCTGCCCTGGGGTCGACCCCATGCCAGCCAGTGCCCAAGCCCAGAATGGGGTCCCAGGAGACTTAGCATACCCTAGAGGAGCCATGCCAGTCAAAAGCCATAATCCATGAGGTGTGAGCCTCAGGGCACCCAAACCCTGTAGGGGGATGTGAACCTAAAAAGCTCTGGTGGACCAACTGAGAAAAGCTGGAGAGTGAGTCTCTGAGTTGGATCATGTCATTATTACCCATTTAAGGGGACCATTGCTATTTGTTTTATACCCATTATTTCAATTCCATGCTGTGACTCTACCCCTGCAGAAACAAAATTTGGTCACAGAGAAGTGAACCCATGTGTTGAAGGTTGCACAGCAAGGACTCACCGGACCCCGTGAGGGTCCTTGGCTGCTGCTGCCTCCCAGGATCGGGGTGTGAACTGGAAGCCTGTGGGTGGCAACAGCACTTCTCAGTTATGCCTGGGCCCCAGAGGCCCTAGTGGGGGACTTGACTGTTCCAACTCCCAGGTTCCCAACTGCACAACGTTTAGGTAGAATAGCAAAACTCTCCAGCGTAAATTAAATCCACTTTAATTTTGAAAGCAAAAATGAACAGAGCCTTGCAGTCTGTCTCCCTAGGAGACAGCACCGAAAGCCAATAAGCCACCATCCCTCCCCTCCCCAGAGAGCGGCTAGGAGTCACCACAGAACCGAAAGCAGGTGGTTTTCATGGTAACTCTAGAAGTTCAAAGTCAAATCCACTAAAGAAACACGGGAGCTTGGTACACTTAACCAGAGACATGCATTTACTTAAAAGAGGATTTTTTTGAAATTAAAATTAAATTTTAATTTAATTTTAATTAAATTTTTTGACTTAAAAACACAAAATGAGTTTCATGAAAAGTCTCTTACTCCCACCTTCTTGAAACAATGGGGTGCAAATGTTACAGGACAGAATTGGGGGAGGTCAAGGAATCATTGCTTTGTAAATGATCTTCCTGGTATTATTTTGTCATTTTCTGTTCCCTCTATGTTTTATAAAAATCTTGTTTGGATTAAATGACTCCTAAGGGGTCATTCTGCAAATAAAATAGGACTAGGATGTGTTTTTATTTTATTTTTTTTAATTTCAAGTGTAAAAAAAAAAAAATCTCAACACAACAGACACTAGTATGGCAATATGTAAATCAATGGATGTGTAACTGATGTGATTCTGCAATCTGTATATGGGGTAAAAATGGGAGTTCATAACCCACTTGAATCAAAGTGTGAAATATGATATATCAAGAACTATGTAATGTTTTGAACAACCAACAATAAAAAATTTAAAAAAAAATCTCACATGTCTCAATGTGTCACAGAATAATGAAAATGGTGGTTTTGTTAAAGACCTCATAATTTTAAAAAACTGGTTAAATTAAAAATAATACAAGTCAAAAGTTGTTAAATGTTTAAGTGAGGGGAAGCCATTATTTTCGAACAGATCCTGTGCTTGCGGGTTCTTGGTGACCATTTTCCTGAGTCAGAGTCTTGACAGCGATCAGACAACCTGTGTTCTGGGACCCTCCCACGTCCACAGCCTCCCTTTGGCGTGGCCTCTCCTCAGCTCACTTCTGTAGGCCAATCTCTGGCCTCTCTGCCTGGGCCCTAGCACACGGGGCACCCCTCAGTTGCTACCTCCTGAAACCCAAGCTGCCACCATGCACCGTCTCTGTGACATGGCCCCACACCCACGTTATCAACCTTGCTGAGGGCACCTTGTGGGGGACACCCCTGAAGTCGATTCTTCCTCCTGCATCTGAGACCAACCCACCCCTTCTTAATGTTCCTGGTCTTCAGCCTGGCACACAGAAGGTGCTTGATAAATACTTGCTCAGTAAAGGGGACAAGTACCTTGGACCCCTTTTCCTTGGACATATGTGACCTGGACCGCTGGCCTCCTTCCTTGCTGGAGCTCTCCTCTCCCCCTGGATGCCCCGCCCCCTCAGTGCCTCTGCACTGTCTCCTCCAGGTCCCTGGGAGTGACCAGTACCATCACCCAGCAAGTTGCTCGGGAGGTTGCCTTCCCCTCCCAGCCCCTCCTGCTGCTCCATTTACCCATCACCAAGTCCTCTGCATTCCCCTCCTAGACCTCTCTCCACCTCCCTCCGTCCACTCCCTCTAACACCTGGGCCAGGCCCTGTCCTGCTTCTCACACTGGGGCTGCTGTGTGGCCGCTCCACTTTCTCTGTGCAGCTCTTCAGCTGGCTCAAGGTGAGCCTCTGCTGGCCTCTAAGCCTCAGGGGTTGGCCCCTCCACACCCACCACTCAGCAGTGACTGTCCCAAGGGCGGCACAGGCTCACTCTCACCAGGGCTGGAACGTGGACTGGGCGGTCACAGAGGAGCAAACGGTGAAGTGGAGAGTCAGGAAGGCCCTGTACGTGAACTTTGGTTACAACTTAATACCTCAGGGAGGTGCCTCGAGCCAGAGCAGGATGTGGAGCTCTCACGAAGCCCATCCCTGAGGGAGGGCCCCCCACTTCAGCTTCGTCTAGATAGGAAGTCACCTGAAGAAACACGAGAAGCAGCACAAGGACAGAATCACCTCGCTTTCTGTCCCCTGCCCCCCTCTCCACAAATCTGTGACAGTCTAGTTCTCCACCCATGCCTGGCAGGAGGACCAGGGAGGGGACAGCTCCCACCTCGAATCCTTCCGGAACATTCCATTCAGTTCTCAAAAACTTCTCTTTCACCCTCACAGTTCACCCATTTCTGCAATATTTAATCAAGTTAGGCTATTCTGTTAACAAACGGAGCTGGCACTGACACACGAGAAGCCCAACGATGGCTGCCAAGTGTGGCCCACGTGGGGCAGGGGCAGGCGGGTGGGGCAGGGCACTCAGCTCCTTGCCTCCGGCCTCTGTGCCTAGCAAGGGCTGGGCTTAGGCAAAGCCTGTGGAATGGACATGAGCCTCCTGCAGCCCAGCCCTTCCCCCACAGAAGTCCTGGAGCCGAGCTGCCTGATGCCCTCTACCTGCTACCTGGGCTCCTCACACACACCGTCAGCCACACGTCACAGCTCAGACCAACTGACAGCACCTCAGTGCAACTGCTGGTCCCGCCTCGTCACTCCCCAGATCCACACGCTGGAGAAAAGCTACGTGGCCTGGGCAGGGGCATGTGGTCCTGGGCTGCCCTGACTCCTCTCACGTCCCTGGGTCTCCAGGAGCTGGTAGGTCACACAGCAGAGTCCTGGGTTGGGACAGCTCTGAGACCAGGATTTCTCTGGAATAGTGCCATTCGCTGCCCTGGTGGGTGACAGCCTCCACGCAGGAGTCACTCTTGAGTCCCTCTTGCTTCCCCAGGGCTAGGGACGTGACAGGGACCCCAATGAAGAGCTAAGCATTTGGCAACCAATCTGCAGGTGAAAACCAAGTCAATTCCAACCAGGGACTGACTGAAATCTGCCCTGATCCATGACCCAGGAACTGGCTCTGCCAGTATAACAAGGGTGGTGGAGGGGAGCCCACCGTCGCTCTGTGTGCCCCCTCACAGGCAGAGCCTGAGCTCCATGGGCCGCCCGGGGGAGCCGGCTCCATGCAGGGCCACAGAGCAGGGACGTAGGTGGGATCGGCCTGCTTCCTGGGCTCACAACTGAAAAATGAATAAGACTGACCTCCCTCTCCTGCCCTTCAGTGCTTCTAATAATACCACAAGAATAAGATACAATGCAGCAAAAACACTGCTGTCCCGATGGTGGTATAGAGGCACAGAGAATTTAAGACAGGCAAAACCACGAGGTTTCTTGGGCCGACCCTGCTTTTGACTTGAAGACTGCAGGCCTACCTCGCCATCCGCCCTTAGTTTAGATATAGACGGTCCTATATCTCAGCAGGCAGTGTAGAGCCTTATAGGATTTATTTTATCAATGACGAAGTCATAACTGTGCTTTTTCAAAGCCAAACTTTAAAGTCCCTTCAAGTCCTTGGCTTCCATTAATAATCCCTTCACTCCACAGACATTAAATAGCCTCTCCCGGGAGCTAGGCAGTGGGTCAGGAACCAGAGAGACCAGAGGGCACCCTGATGGTTACAACCCAGGGTGGTCAGCTGGTATGAACAGAAACAGGAGGAGAATGGGTGCACTGAGGAGGTTGAAGGAGGGGCTCTCAGGAGGAAGTAACAAGGGTTCTGAGTTTTGAAAAGTGAATAGGAATCAGGCAGGAGATAGGCTGGAAAAAGAACACCATTTGCAAAATCCTGGGGATGTGAGAGGCCGTCGGGGCATACTAGAGTTGCAGGAAGGGTGAGGGACGTGGGCCAGGTTGGCTAGAGCCCTGTGCTCTAGGTTGACAAGGTCGAACTGGACCCTGATGGAGGGGGCTGGTGAGCCCCTGCATGGTTGACGCAGGGGAACAATCAATCCACAAGTGATTACCTGAGGGTCCCTGAACAGCTGAGCCGCTCTTGGGACGCCTGCCTTTATTCACTGCTCCTGAGGCAACTGCAACTTAAAAGCCTCATTAGCAGGCAGCTCTCCCACCAACAGCTCAGGCAGCTCTCCCACCAACAGCTCAGCCGCCTTCCCTTCCGTAATGCCCTCTCTTTGAGGCCACAGCTACTTTCAATTGCAATCTAATTTCAAGAAGTGATAAACATATGCTCATGTTTCCATTTACAAGTTTTTGATTATCAGCCTGGCATTGTAGCTGCAAATTACCCATTTTCTATTATAATTATTTTTACTTCTCTAGATGAAGGTGGAGAAGAAGCACTTTTAAATTACTAAAGTGCCTGAGCCACAGAAGGAGGGAAGAAGCAAGCATCACCGCATCTTTAGCCTCCGGCAATAAAATAGCAAGAGTTTGCAAACGGCGATTCGAGTATGGGCTGTGCTCACCATGATCCGTTTACCTAAAACCTGGCCCAGGTGACAGCAAGACAGGGAAGAACTCAGATGTGGGCACAATTGCTGCTTCTAAGGGCTCTCTAAAAGAAATTCCTTGAAAACTGCTTTAGGTGACAGGCAGGTACCCGGCACTTCTAGGCACCGGCTCTTGCCTTTTCTATTTCTAGGAGAAACTCTGAAAGGTGTGATTGACATCTCTCAGATGAGCTGCAGTGCCAGGTCACACTGGGATAGGAGTTCAGCCACGCTCACTGCCATCGAGGCCTCTCCAGAAGAAGACGGGGCAGGACCAGGGCTGGTGGGCGCTGCCTGGGGATCGTGGGGGGAAGACAAACCTCCTTAATAGATGGGAGACAATGAATCCAGGTCACTGATTGAAGGGAAACGGATTCTACCAAGCAGAGTGGCAGACATATTGGCAGCTTAATGTCCCATTTAATTGGCATGTAAAGTGAAGTGACAGGGTAGCATGCAAATGAGGACGTGACTGTGGCTTTGAAGGTGCTACTGGCAGCTTTTGTTTTGAAAGTGCCGTTTGGACAAACTGAACAGTGTTATTTCTGGGATGATTGGTTAGTCAAGAAATTGTGCCATTGTGCTGACCTCCAGGTCCCTGACATCTTCCATGTATGACTGTGCTTGGTCCTGGGGACGCAGGTGTGGAAGACATAGTCCCTGCTCTTAAGGAACTCATTTTAGTGGAGGGAGGGGGAGTAAGATATGGAAAAAGCAAGTTGCTACTTAAATGTTCAAAACACCATCTGTGGAAAAACAAAAAAAAAAATGTAAAACTGTAGTTGCAGGAATTCCAAATATTATCTTTTCACATTCTGAATCCTCATGGGTGACAATGATACACCAAAATCATAATAAATTGATAATAAAAGTAACAATTACAATAGATAAATGTAAGTGTACTGGGTACTTTTTAGGCCTACTAACTCCTATTTTGGCAGTACCTGTGCCTGTATCTATGCCGTCTTGGTGTTATCTTTAATTTGTGCACAAGCTGTGTAGAGTTAGGACCATCTTATTTCTGAGAAGACTGAAGGTGGAGGCCAGGTCCAAAGGCACAGAGCTAGGAAACACAGGGCAGGTAGGGGCTCCTGTGGGTCATGGGGATTGCGCCGTCTCACTTTCCATCTGAAGAGTCAGAGGCAACAGGAGCCCGAGGGATCCAGACTGTTCCCAACTGAGCCTCAAGCTCTTTGGTATTCAAGATGGACTCCTTCGGGTTTTGGAGGAGACAACAGACGTCATCAGCATATTAACCACCCTTTAGACATCAGCCATAGGCTCTGCCCTTGAGAGTACATGGTTCTTCTCGTGCATCTCAAGATCCTCGAAGTAAGGAAGGGGACAGCAGGTTAGCTCTGACAGCACAGGGATCCCAGGGCATTCCATCTCCAATGGCAGGACAAGAGGCCTCCCAGGGGCCAGCAGAGGTGTGCCCCCGGTGGGGGAGTGTGCAGAGGCCATGTTGGGAGTAGTGTCACAAGGTGTCCCACATGATTATGTGCTGTAAGGGGTGTTGCTGGAGTCTGCCAGCGAGGGGTGTGAAGGGTGGTGTGGGTGTCGCATGAGGAGGCAGGTGTGCTGCGAGGGCAGACGATGCAGAGGCCACACTGCACTGTGTGTAAATCATGCCATGCAGTGTATACTAGGGTGTGCACTGTGAGTGTTGTGAGGTGAGTGGACAGGTTGTGGGGCTGTGCAAGGCAGGGAAGACCCTGAGGTCCAGAGTGGTGCCTCTGGTCAATGATATGGAGTCCCCTCCAGAACCCCCAACCAGGCCTGAGAAGGCTCTTCTTGCTCACTGAACCTGCCCAACCCTGGGGACAGTAAGCTCATACTCCAGTGCCCCCAACCTCAGCATCCCCTGGGTTCAGGATGGCCAGTGAGGCATCGGGGTGGCATGTTTTGGGGTCTTGTGGTTGGAGGGACTTGGGAGGTGCCCCTCTCTGTGGCAAAGCCCTGGGGGCGCTGGCAGCTCACATCTAACACAGCCTCCCCAGGGCTCACTGCCCAAGTGAGCAGCCAGGAGCCTGCACAGGGGAGGGAAGGGAATGCCCTCGGCACCCCACCCCCCATACGGGCCTAGCGCTGGGGTGCCCAGACTCCCCATCTTCTCTCTGGGCACAGCGCCCCTTAATAAGCACCCTGCCCTCCACTCTTGGCTCAATCCCTCCCATCCCCCTTGGGGAGGAGCCATCACAGCAAGACCCACTGGGCGGCTCCTTCTAGAGCTCAGGTAGCAGAAGAAGTACTCATTTAGAACATCGGTATTAACACCCCCACCTGTATTATTGAAGATCTCCAGCATACAGCAAAAGTGAAAGAACTTTAAAGTGAACACCTGGATGTCCATCCCCTAAATCTACAATTAATACTTTATGAAGTTTATTTGATCATACATCTACCCTTCTATTCATTCATCAATCTAGATTTTCTTGACACCTTTCAAAGACTAAGGCAGCAGAGCACTCAGCCCTGCCCACCTCAGCAGGTACATGCTGACCAGAGGTCAGCTTCGCTTTCTGTAAGGATTTGCTTAGCTTTCTTCCTGTCCCCCCACCCCGCCTCTGAACCCACAGTGCACTGTGCCACTCTCAAGCACGCTATTCAATGAAATTTTTTTTTGTAACTTTTTATTTTATTTATTTATCTTTATGTGGTGCTGAGGATCGAACCCAGGGCCTTGCACGTGTGAGGCGAGTGCTCTACTGCTGAGCCATAACCCCAGCCCCACTCAATGAATTTTGACAAATGCAGGGGTCCATGTCACTCCAACCCTAGCAACATCTGGAACATGGCCTTCACTGCTGAGCCCATCCCCCTTCCTGAAGCAACCACTATTTTAAGTCTTTAACATAGTGGTCCTCCCTGTTTTAGGTATAAATGGAATCACACGTCACCATCGCCTGCATCAGGCTTCAGCCAGCAAGGTCCATGTGGTTTCACATTCATCCATATTGTTGTGTCAATCAATAGTGGCTTCTTTTCTGCGGAATTTTCTGTTATTTGTCGACACCACAGTTTATTCTCCTACTGACCAGTGACTTTATTTTGAAAGTACAGGTTGTCACCGAATCAGGGCTATTGTGTAACACAAGTTGCTCTTGCTTGCATTTAGACCTGTTTGTCTTATCAGCAGATTAGGTGTGCTCGGAGCTAGCACTGCTCTCCTTAGTCCACGAGAGTGTATAAAAAAACAAAATAAGTGTATTTCATCACCTTTGCAATAGAAAAAGGATCAAGAAACACAGTTTCGGGTTGGGGATGTGGCTCAAGCGGTAGCGTGCTCGCCTGGCATGCGTGCGGTCCAGGTTCGATCCTCAGCACCACATACAAACAAAGATGTTGTGTCCGCCGAAAACTAAAAAATAAATATTAAAAAAATTCTCTCTCTCTCTCTCTCTCTCTCCCCCCCACTCTTTAAAAAAAAAAGAAACACAGTTTCAAGTGAGGCCTGGTGGTGCAGGCCAGCTACTCAGGAGGCCGATGCAGGAGGACTGCAAATTCAAGGCCAGTCTCAGCAGCTTAGCAAGACCCTGTCTCAAAATAAAAATTTTAGAAAGAGCTGGGAATGCAGCTCAGGGGTATGGTGCTTGCCTAGAATGTGTGAGGCCCCAGGGCTTCAACATAATCAAGACAATAAAAGCACAGTCCCAGAGTGGAGACTCCCCAAGTGTGATGGTCCAGGTGAGAACTTAAAAGTGTCAACAGGTAATACATTTGTGTTTATACTTATGTCCCATTCCTGGCCTGTTAAAATAGTTTTCCTACATGAATATGTGATTTACTTTTCCAATAAATCTATTTACATGATAAACCCTCGATTTAAAGAAAAACATTAGACAAATAAACAGAGGGGTACAGCCAAGGGAGAATCATGAGGCGGCCTTGGGCAGATTCCTGGGGGGCAGGAACATTATCTGGAGCAGTGGTGTCAGTCCTGGCTGGGCATTAGCATGACCTGGGGAGCTCTGGCTCTCCTCTGCTGGGTCCCACACCCACAGCCTTTCATGGACTTGGTCAAGGCACGTCCAGACATCAGTAGCTTTGAAAAGCTCCCTAGGTGATTCTAATGTGCAGTCTGGGGTGAAAAACCTGTTTTAGAAAGTAGCAGTTTTCAAAGACAAGCAGTATCAGCAACCCCAAGGCACTTGTTAGAAATGGAAATTCCTAGGTCCCACTCCAGACCTCCTGGATGGGAAATCAGGATGGGGGGCCAGCAATAAGGCAAAATAAACCTTTGGGAAGTGCTGATGCTCTGCACATGGACTCGGTGTGTAGGGGGTTAGTGGAACAAGCCCCCTTCTCCCTAGCTCCCAGGAAGTCTCTACCATTGGTGCCCTTTCACCCAAGGTCACTGCCACCCAGGGAAACCCCTCTCCTCCCTGGGGCAGAGAGGGTCGGTGGGAGTGTCAGCTGGTGAGAAGCTGCTGGCCAATTACCAAAGGGATGACATCCTGGGGACCACTGTGTCTTAACCTCAGTTAATCCACATGCCAGTTAATCAGACCTCAGAAAATCGAGTGTTGACTATAATCTTATTTTCGCCATGATTTTTGATTATCAGTGACCTCCTTCCACTCCATTACCCTTGTTAATTGAGAATTGACTATGCAGTTAAAATGAATGTTTCCTGCACTAACAGAGCTGTACCAGCTTCATCTTAAAGTCCCTTTCAGCTCAAAAAGTCTGATGCATCTGCAGATATATTGATCTGATTCAATTCATTTCCCCAAGAATTTATGAAATTACCACTAAGAGGTCATTGGTTATTCGTTCGTACTTCCAAAGGCTCATAGGAAAGGAATGGTTTTGTTTGGAGGATAACACTGTATTTAGGGAGTATCTTAATCCTGTATTTGGCAAAACCTGGCTTCTTGATTAGCAGTGATGTCTCTATTAAAAGATGCTCAGCACAGGCCGTGGGATTTGGTGACGTCCTTGGCAATACTGTTACCCTAAAGTTAGAGGAGACAGGGGAGAACAATAGTCCCAGGCTCTTCTTCACCAGCTGGCTGTTTTGATAACGGAGAGTACAAAGGAAGAGGGGGCTAACAGGAGATCGGGGAATCTGATTATCTGCTCCGATGCTATGTTTGAAAAATGAACTTTTCATGTAAAACCGTAGCGATTACACAATTGGCCAAAAACAAAATATATAAATAAATAAGCCATGCTGGGGGATCTGCAGTGACAAATGTGATGCCTATTAAGCAGCACACACCATGAGGAGATGTGTATCAAAACAGCACGGTCCTTTTCCTGTATCGCAATAAAGCAAAGGAATTTTGCCCCTGGGGAGGGAAACTCACCCCCCATTTGTGGAAGGACAGTCACATGGCAAAAAAGCTTTCCACGACCAGGCAACAGGGGACATGGGCCAGCTGCTCCTTATTTACTGGATTCAGGGCTGACCCTAGATGGCTGGCAGATCCCCTGTGCACCCACGAGACCCAGAATCAGGTCTGGATCAGGTCTGGCCATCTGATGTCCTTCCAGACCTACCCATTGTGCCCAGCCTCCGTCCTCCTGGGGTCAAGGGGCCTCTCCACTCTGCTCAAGTGACTTCCTTGGGGGTTTTCTCCTGGAACCTAGGGCTGTGTCACAGACATTCTGAGGCTCAGTGAATGCCTTAAAAAAATAACAACTTCTTACTATGAAAAATTATAATCATAGGGAAACAGACAACAGAAGGAACGTCCACACAGAGGTCCCCAAAGGGTCATTCACGTGTTGCCATGTTTACTTCACCTCTTTTGCCCGAAGTAAATACTTCAAAACTAAAGGACGGTTCCTAAAACAAGGACGCTCTCTTACTTATCCACCACGTCATGATCACACCTGAGAAAATTAACAATTAACAAAAATTCCCCAGTATCATCTCACACCAGTCCAAATGTCAGCTTGAAAAGTAAAATGCAGAAATGGTTACGGTGACTGAGAGCAAATGACAGGTGTGAATGTCCCTTCAAAGTCCCTGAGAAGCAAGGGTGCCCCACCTGTCCCACCAAGGCTCCTTCATCCCAGAGGTATGGGAGGACTGCAGGGTGTTCCTTTGTGGAGGCCTCCACCTAGGGACTTGGGGGGACTCACTCCCACAGGCCACAGCACCCCCGAGTCCCCCGAGTCAGCAGTGAAGGAGGCCATCTCTCTTCCTCTCCTGGTGACCAGCTTTGTCCAGGAGCTGGATCTGGAGCCAGATAAACCTGGTTTAGAGTCCTGCCCTTCCTCTGATGAGCTCTACGACCTTGAGCAACACATCTGACCTTGTGGAACCTGTCTGCTCCTTTCAACACAGTGGAAAAAGACCTGCCATCAAGGGCAGTCCTGAAAATGGTCACAGAGCCCAAGCAGGGACTGGCCCAGGGTAAGCTCACTACAGTCCTACTCACACTGGGGGTGAGGGGTGAGTCATCCTTAAGGCCCAAGGGACAGGGTCAGGCAGAAGCTTGGGGGTCAGAGCCCACATCCTACAGATCCCTGAGGCTATGATGGAGCATCACAGGGTCAGCCCTGAGCTAGCTCTGGCCTCCTGTCCTGCAGGATGGTGCTGTGGAGTGGGGAGTGCTGGGGAAGTGGAGGAGGAAGGCCTCATGGACTCTGGGAGTGGGGCATTCCCACAGGGGCCACCGGACACCCTGCTGGGCATCTGGCATCTCCTACTGACCTCCTACTATTCGAACTTTATCAGAGGCACCAACTTTGGTTCTTTTTTTAGATAGATAGATGTAGATGGAGACAACACAATGCCTTTATTTTTATGTGGTGCTGATGATCAAACCCGGGTTCCCCCCATGTTAGGCGAATGCTCTACTGCTGAGCTACAATCCCAGCCCCCCAACTTTGGTTCTTCAAAGACAATGGCCATCGACTACCCTTCCTCTACTCTATATTAATGACCCCACCTCCACTGTCCACCCCTGACATTACTGTTATTGAGCATCTTGGCTTTGCATCATGTCCCTGACTCTAAATGCCGGTCTCCTGAGGCAAGTATGACTACTGCCCCTTAGAGGCATGGGGTTTTCCTATGGCTGTTTTAACAAACCACCCCAAGCCTAGTGGTTTAAAACAATACACGTTTCTTATTTTACTGTTCTGCTTAGTCACAAGTTCCAAAGGGACTGAATGAGGACGTGGGCAGGGCTGCCCTCCTGTCTGCAGGTCTGGGGCAGAAGGCCTTTCTCGCCTTTTCCAGCTTCTCTGCCACTTGGCTTGTGGCCCCTGCCGTCCTCAGCCAGCCGAGGCTGGGGCTGTCTTTCTCATGCTGCTCCTCCTACTGGCCCTCCTGCTTCCCTCTTGCATTTAGAAGGACCCTTGTGAGGAGAAGGGCCCGTCCAGGGGACCCAGCATCCTCTCCCTGTCCTCAGCTCAGCTCATGAGCAACCTCAACTTCGTCTGCCACCATAAGTCTCCCACGCCATGTGACCTACAGTAGTCACGGGTCCCAGGAATTAGGATGTGGACATTTTTGAAGGGCTATGATTCCACCTTCCACGGCAGGTGAGGAAGCAGAAGCTCAGAAAGGCAATCGAGCTCATGGAGGCCACACAACCATTAGGTGGTACCAGCTCTGCTCCTGCTATCCTCTGTGTGGCCTCGGGCCAGTCACATAACTCCTCTGGCTTCAGACTCCTCACCTATGAATTGCAAAGGTGGTCTAAGAGCTAAGATCTCCTCCAGCAGCCAGTTCCTGACTGGGCTTCTGGGCCTCCCCCTAACTCTATGGATCGGAAGGCCCTGGCCCTCCTAAGCCCTCAGCTGGCCTGTCTCCCCCCGCAGGCTCAAATACCAACAAAAAAGGGGGAGACGCAGACTCGTGGGCACAGATCACACATCCTTCTCTCCCAGCTGGAATTTTTTGAGGCTTTTGTGCTGGGCACCATGGAGACATGGATTTTAGTGCCCTTTGGTGACATCCCCCAGATCCCTGCAAGCACACCACACCCATCTAAAGTCAAATGTCTTCCCCCAATCCCCAGCTTAGAGGGAAGGAAGGATCAAGGTTTCTTTGTACAACGAGAAGAAAAACAAAGCAAGAAAATCAGACAGCAACCAGGGACATGAGGCTGGTTTGTCGAGAGTTTTCAAAAAAGCCCCCTTCTCTTTCCTTGATGCACCTTTTTTTTAAAATTTATTTTTTTAAGAAAGCACTTTTATTAAACCAATTTTTGAACATATTCAAAAGCAGAGAATTGGGCGCAGTGAGCCTGTTCCTAACTCCCAGGCCTACTGTCTGGTTCGGGTACGTGTCACAGTCTGAAATTCAGATCTGGAGTCCTGTGTCTGGGAGACAGCGCCGCCACCGTCTGCAAACTGCTCAGCCACCCCTCCTCAGGATTCTGGCATAATCAAGATGTGCAGAGCACTTCGACTTCCTGGAAAAACGGATTGGTCCAGGGGTGGACACATTATCTCTACAGGACTAACGAGTCCCCGTTCAATCTGCACACTGGGCAAAAGAATGGAGCTGTGAACACCATAGAAGCCCAGAACTGCCATCGCAGCTGCCTTAGAGAATAAAGCCAACACAGTGGTAAGAAGAACTGGAAGACAGTAAAGGCCAGATTCCTCGGAGCACCTGGAACCAGCTGGGCCTGATACCCAAACACTTTTCTATTACAGTAGGCGCACTCATAGTGTTTTCTTAACCCAGTTTGGGTGAAGTTTTTATTTCTTACCACAGAAAGAATCCTGAACATATGCCATCCAAGGATGCCTTCTTTAAAGCGTCAAGAACAACAGTCTTGCTTGTGGAGCTTAGAGTTTGGTCACTTTATTTTAACCGAATCAACCTATATTCCTTAAGGAATACAGTTCCTAATAGAAATGATCAAAGATGCTTCCTTGGGAAGGGAACATTCCATGAGGTTGGCTTTTTATCAGGACAGCAATTCACTAGTGATTTCATGGCCCTCTGGTCAACCCCATCCACATCGTCCACCACAACAAAGCCTGCTGGTGGTAGTTTGGGGCAGGACAGGCTGCCAGGCAGCAGACCTGGGCTGGCCAGCGAGGCTGCAAACACTGGGCTCGGGGGTGGGCCTCCACCCTGTGCATAAAGGCCAGCGAATCTAGCAAGACCCTGAGGGAGGAACCACACAGGTCTGGAGCGGTAACTGCCATCAAGGGACACCGTGATGGATGACACTGGAGGAGGTGGAGTACAGGCCTCTCAGTCACCTGTACCCAGGCACCTCCCTGCTCCTCCTCCTCCACTGTCTCTGCCTCTGCTGTACAGGGTGGACACAGAGCTCTGTGCTGCACAGTGTGGCGCTGCAGTGGCCATGTTGCTGACCTCTGGGAGTCCGTGTGAACAGAGGAGACTGGGATGAGTCATGGTGGGACTAGAAGCAGAGTGCTGGGAAGAGCATGCCTGTGACTGGCATGGCCTCCCTGGTTACTCACTGACAGGAAAGAGGACACGCACATGGTACTCGCTGCAGCACTGTCCACAAGAGCAAAGGGATGGAGACAGCTCAGCACCCACCCAGAAAACAGACTAGAAAGCCACGGTGACCACAGGATAGAACACAGCGTGTAGAGAGGGACGGAGAGCCCTCTGCGAAGGCAGTCCTTGCAGACGGATGAAATGTGAAAACAGGAAGGTGCAGAAGGGTGGGTGTAGAAGACAGTGTTTCATATAAAAAGAGTGAAATATAAAGAGACACACAGACCATGAAGGAAGGACAACAAGACTCAACAGGGATCCTCTGGGGG
>NW_026000240.1:24425817-24438178 GCF_001458135.2 Marmota marmota marmota | reverse complement strand
GGGGGGGGGGGGGGGGGGGCAGGGATGGAAGGGACACTTTTGTTGTATATTTTTATTTTTTCTTAACTTTTATATCTTATAAATATATTTGCTGGTAGAAAGATTAGACGTTAAGCATAAACTCCTGTGGACTTAAGGCAACTATCTGAGGCACGTTAGGGGCTGTGGCAAGATGCCTTTCCAACACCGTCACAGCTCCTCCTGTCACTCCCCTCCTGTCCACAAGCTCTTTTCACAGTGAGACGGTGACATGTCTCCTGTCCCCATGAGGCTAGGCAGGACACAGGAAAAGATGGCAGAAGTGACACAGAGTAGAGCCCAGGCAGTGGCCTAGCTCCTGCAGGGTCCTCTTGGGAGGTGTGTCCTCAGAGTCCCTCTGCCTGCCGTGAGGAGACCAGGCCACGTGACGAGACGCTCCAGCCACCCTTCCAGCTGAGGCCCCAGCCGCAGCCGCAGAGGGAGGAAGCCTGGGAGGTGGCTCCAGTCCCAGCCACTCTCTAACTGTTCTTGGAGAGACACAGAAGGTGCTGCCTGACTGTACCCCGCCACAACCAGAATTGTGACAAATGATGGTGAGGTGGTTGTCTGTTGTGAGCTTCTCGGTTTTGAGGAGTAGACCTTCGTCTATGTGCTTGACTGACCCTGGGCTTCCTGACAGGCTGACGGTGGTTCACCTGTGACTCAGAAATGACCTGACAGGGCAAGTGCTCAAGGGCCCTGAGAAAGAAGGAACAGTCTAGAACACACAAAGCGTGCTGACTGTGGATGCATATGGGAGCCACAAGAGGAGTCACACACAGGCAGCCGGACACAGAGGCCAGGCTCCTGAGAGGAGGCGTGGTGCAGATGAGGATGATGGAGGCGTCTACGTATATGGATGGAAACATCCAGGTGGGGTGCATGGAAAGAGGAGGCCAAGGCAAGCCTGTCCCCCTGCAAATGCCAGCTGAGGAAGGGAGGGCAGCAGGAGAGGGGTCAGAGAAGGGACCACAAGGGAAGAGAGGAAAACCTAAGACAGGGGTTCCCCAGGTGGGCCTGGTCAGAGGCAGCAAATGCCACACAGACAACGGGGACAGAGAAGTCCTGCAAGATCTGGTGCTGTGGATGTCACTGGGGACCTATAGCAGAGCAGTCACCCTGAAGTGTAGAAAAAAATCAAAATCTCAATGCATTCCCACGAATACAAGTGACTTCCACCAAACTTTTTACGAGAGAAAATAGCACATAATCTGGGCCTACCTACTTCATCTTCTGGGCAAGAAGAAGAAACTGGGGGGAAAATGCAATGATAAAAAAAAGAAAGAGGTAAAAACACTGAACTAAATGACTATCACCTGCATGACACAGAGGTGGCTGGAAAGCCACAAGGTGACCAAAACAGCTGCCTCTTGAATTCCTTTTTTTGGGGGGTGCGGGGTATGAAAGTGGCTTTTGTCATCCAACGTCAGGGACAAACATGAAGGTTCAAGAGCAGGGAGAGCCCACAGGCTTCGGCTAGTGAGCCAGCCCTGACCCCCGGGGGCCATGGGGAGCTCTCTCTGAGGACAGGCAATGGCCCTGGTGGTGATGTCTGCTGTGTGCACAGGACACAGCACATGGAATAGAAGGTCGGTCCTCTCAGTCTTCCTGGGATGCATCTCAGACCACGATTTAAAAGGGAAATCATGTCTCTGAAACATTAGGATCCTCCTGGACAAATCCTAAAATGCCCATAACTCAAAGCACATGAACTCCAGTCACTGACCCTATTGTATTTGCTACGTGAACACTTTTAAATCATCTCTTGGAGTGAAGCCTTTGTTCGTGGTGATGAGTGTACCAAGAGACTTCATAATAATCAACATATGGCGAGTGTTCAGGGAAGCTGCATTATGGCCTGAATTCCTGCTGCTATTCCTCCTTCAAGCTTAGAAAAAAAAGCATACAATATGGATCGGGACCCACACAAGCACAGGGTGAATTCAGTGGAAACATCAGCATGACCGTAACTCGTGCCTCAACTGTGATAGTTTGATGAAGATATTTTGATGAAGAGCTTACTAAATCTTTAATTGGAGATGGAGTGTTCAGTATCAAGGCAATGACTACAAAACATTTATCACAGCGCCTAAAGCCATAACTACAGAAATTCTCTGCCATTTTCTGGCACTAGTGTCTGCGTAGTAAATCCAGTCCTAATATTAAAACAGGGCATGGGAGATATAATCATGAGTTGATGCAAATGAGGTTAAATGTTTTCTCCCGATGAAGTTTTCTTTTAAAATCATCTCAATTTACTAAAGAAATAACAGGAGCTTTTTTTTTTTTTAATTGGTTGTTGAAAAACATTATAAAGCTCTTGACATATCATATTTCATACATTAGATTCAAGTTGGTTATGAACTCCCAATTTTACCCCAAATACAGATTGCAGAATTACATCGGTTACACATCCACATTTTTACATAATGCCCTATTAGTAACTGTTGTATTCTGCTACCTTTCCTATCCTCTACCATCCCCCCTCCCTCCCCTCCCATCTTCTCTCTCTACCCCATCCACTGTAATATAACAGGAGCTTTTATTAAATTATTAAATACCAGAGCTATGACAGAAGGGAAAACATTGCCAAGGTACAGATAAATCTCATTAAACACCCAGGCTCTCTCTTCAAGTGTTGGGTCTCCCAGGGGACAGCTACAGAGCACTAGTTTTGGCTTCTTAAGTCCAAGATTGGGGTCTATTCTGATTCACTGGGGAAAAAGTATGGTAATATTTTTCTTAAAGTGGTCCCATAATTTTGGTGGGGGAGGTTGGTATTATTTAATGCAGTCTTCAACGTGGAGTTACTGGGTCTGTTCTTTAGCATGGAGTTATGAATGGGGTTGTCTTCTGTTTCGGCCTCTGGGAGTGCTCGCTGTTTACAGTAGATGCTTCCAGGGTTGTACCCTCTGCCTCAGGCCTCACTGTCTTGGAACCCTGTCAGCTTGGCTTCCAACTACCAGCATCTGCTTCTGCTTGCCCTGGTGCTCTACCTGGAGATCAGAACCTAACAGAAGAACCCACCCAACTAATTCCCCCTAAGGAACAATGCTCAACCTGGTGACCAACAGGATCAGGGTTGGAAAACCCAGCTCCCGGCCCTCTGAAAGGATAACTCTGGGAATTACCAGCAGGATGACACTCCAGTTCCCACACTGGAGTGTAATCTACTTGATGTAATCTACATAAGTCTACTTGATGGCACGCTTCCTTGGCCAGCTCCTTACTTGTTGGTGCTTCCTGGAATCCACTCCAAATAAACCACTCAGACTCAAATCTTTGTCTCCAACAAACACGTGTCCTGGCTCCCCCATGTTTGGCCAATGGAGCCACTTAGGACACTCTGTTGGCCAGACATTAGGTTTTGCCCAGCATTAGGCAGCAAAAGGTGTGTGCATATAGGGATGACTGGCAGAAACAACTGGAGTTGCCCCAGGTAACTGCTGATCTAGGAGGGATGTGTGTGTGTGTGTGTGTGTGTGTGTGTGTGTGTGTGTGGTGAGGACACAGGTGCTGAAATTTCATCAACGAGGTCCCTAAAGTGCAAACCAAATCCCCACCTCTTCCCGTGCCACTTCTGCCTTTCAGAAGGAGACCAGAAGGGCCAGTATCCTTCATCAACCAATAAAACCCTGAGGGCCAAGTCTACCGGGCCAGGAACACATCTGTAGGAGTTTGGCCAGGGGACCCAGAATATAGCCCTGGACCACAGACAGGGAGGCAGGGAGCCCAGCCTACTTTAAAAGTTGCTGACTGAAAGATTGAATTCAGGTTGCTAAAAAATGATGACCTCAAAACTGAAAACAGCAAAAAGATCATTATTTATTTAACTTGGTTCATTTTAAGATTTTTTTTTAAAGAGAGAGAGAGAGAGAGAGAGAATTTTTTTTATATATTTATTTTTTAGTTTTTGGCAGACACGACATCTTTGTTTGTATGTGGTGCTGAGGATCAAATCCAGGCCGCACACATGCACATGCCAGGCAAGCGCACTACCGCTTGAGCCACATCCCCAGCCCTCATTTTAAGATTTTTAAAAATAAATCATAGGAATAATAAAGCCAAAAACTTGACATAGTGAAAAAAATGGTATCTATAATTCTACTGTTCTTATACAACTCTTGTCCCCTTGGAGGGTTCCCTGCAGACCATTTGCCTGGATGGATCCTTCCTGGCACCCTGTTCACTGTGCATGTGCTGCCAAGGTTTCCCGTGCTACCAACCTTCGTGTTTCTAAGGGCTGCATAATATTCCATTGACCTGGTGTTCTATAATTTCACGATCCTGCCGTTCTGTGCATTCAGACCACGTTCTAAGTTTTCACCATTATCAGCAACGATGGAGACAGTATCTTTATACCGTGCCTTTTCCACTTTTCAGATTATTTTCTTAAAGCAGAGTTGCAGAAGAAGCCAAGAGGTAGTGTGGCATTTCTGTGACACTGACAACAGGCCGCCCCTCTGCTTCTGTCATCTTCAATCCTTTGATTACTGACAAAATATCAAGCAGCTAACCGACACTAGCATCCTTTTTCTCACAAAGAAAGCAGTCAGAAAGATGGGGATCCGCATCCTAAAAGTTTCCCGGAAGGTGGCCAGACGTGGTGGTGGGGGGTGGATCCAAAGCAGAACAGGCGTTGATACTAAGGATAGGGTTTGTTCAGCAAACACCTGTTTCTGATCTTTAAAATGAACATTCCAAAGTCAGTAATAATTTCCAGTTAAACTCCTCTGTACTCATTCACGTAACAGGCGTTTTGTCCTAATGATCAGCTGCTCACAGAGAAATTTCCAGCCTTCTGAGGCTTCGCTTCCCCTGATGTGGCAAATTCCCTTACCCACGCCGACACGGGCTCCCTCCCATCTGCCACTCACCGAGCCCCAATCCAGGTTAGCTTCATCACTTGTTTCCTCCTCATTCCCCTCTCCCCACCTGCCCCAGAGCTGCCTTGACTGTGGTTAGGGGCCATTAGTCTGAACCTGCTGGTCAGCTGGGCTCCCCTCTCCCTCAGACACTGTGCCCAGTCAGCAAGGGCCAGAGTCTGGGCACCAAGCCCTGCAGTTCTGCTTCTAATATGTGAATTCTCTTCTGCAAGGCAGTTCCAGGGCCCTGCCTGGGCTCTCCCCTGCTTTCACACTCCACTTTTATAAGAGGAAGCAAGGGAGGGGGGGCGCTGATGGAGGCGGAAGGCAGGAAGAAGGCTGGTCTAATTTAACACCATCTGAGGAGCTCTAAAAAGTTCCAGGTTGACTGATGGACACATTTACTTCTCAAAACCCTTTTCATAAATATCCACCACTTAACATGAGCTTTCAAGAGGCATAAATACCATCACTGGGTGTCAGCCTTTATGGAAGGGAGATTTCCAGAGCTCCCTCTTCTTTGCTCTGTGGCTAGAAGCCACATGATGACAATCCTATTAAAGCCGTGCCCTGGGAATACAGCCTTTACCCGCCGGTCTACACTGCAGCCGTGAAGCCCACCCCATCAGGAGGGACATGGAGGCCTCCCCCATGTTAGAACAGCTACGCTGGCCTCCTTCCTTTGCTCTGGGGAAGATGACAGCTAATCTCGCGTAATAAGATCCACATCTAAGACCGATGGGGATGGAAGGTATATTTTGTCAACAGCTCTGGCCAAACAAATAAAATAACTAAAAATATTCAGGATATACTAGGGAGAGAGAATGTTTTCCGGGGCTGTTTGGCTCCTGTTTTAAAACAAGTCTTTTGGTGTTATTGTCTCCTGTTCTCAGTGGAACTGGATGGGCCTGAGGGCAGGCATGGTGTCCCTCTGGAGTCCCCTGGTTCTGTGCTGGGATGACAGAGCTTTGCAGGTGAGGGCGTGGGGGAACCACCCAGCCATTGTGCCATAGCTGCATGCACATGAGTGAGTGGGCCCAACCTTTTGGACATCTGAGGTGGGCTGTGCCCTTCTCTCCTCTCAGATGGGAGCCCAAAAGCCACTGGGTGAGCAAATCTATGCTGGACCCTCAGGCTGTTATGCTCAGAGGTATCAAAGGAAGGAGAAAGCAAATAGGCTTTCCAGTGGATTCTGTGGCTTGGGAGGGAGAGGCCTCTGGCATGAACTTTGCAAGATGGAGCTGGGGGAGGGCAGGATGCCCATCTACTGCTGCCACCCAGGATGAGATGGGTGACAATGACAACTAGAGCACCCAGCCGGATTCACCCGTGGAGGAAAGCTGACCACCACGGAATATGTGACCCAGAGCAGTGGGATCCTTCTTCCGTTTGGCAGCTAGAGCACAGTTGTTTTAAAAATATACATTCTCACATATTTGTTGATTGACTGTATATCCTCTTCTGAGAAGTGTCTATTCAGGTCCTTGGTCCATTTATTGATTAGGTTATTTGTTTTTTTGGTACTTAGTTTTTGAGTTCTTTATATACCCTAGAGATTAGGGCTCTATATGATATGTGAGGGGCAAAGATTTGCTCCCAAGATACAGGCTCTCTATTCACCTCACAGATTGTTTCTTTTGCTGAGAAGAAACTTTTTAGTTTGAATCCATCCCATTTATTGATTCTTGGTTTTAATTCTTGTGCCAAAGGAGTCTTATTAAGAATGTTGGGGCCTAAATCAATCAGCAAATATATGAAAAAATGTTCATCATCACTCACAATTAGAGAAGTGCAAATTAAACCGCTCTAAGATTTCATCTCACTCCAGTCAGAATGGCAGCTATTATGAAGGCAAACAACAATAAGTGTTGGCGAGGATGTGGAGGAAAAGGTACACTCATACACTGCTGGTGGACTGCAAATGGTGCGCCTAACATGGAAATCAGTATAGAGATTTCTAGGAAAATTGGGAATGGAACCACCATTTGACCCAGCTATCCCTCTCCTTGGTCTATAATCAAAGGACTTAAAAATAGCATACTACAGGGACACAGCCACATCAATGTTTATAGCAGCACAATTCACAATAGCTAAATTGTGGAACCAACCTAGATACCCTTCAATAGATGAATGGATTAAAAAAATGTGGCATATATACACAATGGAATATTACTCAGCAAGAAAAGAGAATAAAATCATGGCATTTGCAGGTAAATGGATGGCGTTAGAGAAGATAATGCCAAGTGAAATTAGCCAATCCCAAAAAATCAAATGCTGAATATTTTCTCTGATATAAGGAGGCTGAATCATAGTGGGGTAGGAAGGGGGAGCATGGGAGGAATAGAAGAAGTCTAGATAGGGCAGAGGACTCTAGAAAAGGAGGAGGCAGGAGGTTAGAAATGATGGTGGAATGTGATGGACATTATTATCCGAGGTACAGGTATGAAGACATGAATTGGTGTGAATATACTTTGTATACAACCAGACATATGAAAGATTGTGCTGTATACATGTAATAAGAATTGTAATGCATTCCACTGTCCTATATAAATAAAAATAATTACAAGGAAAAAATACACATTCTCAGTAGGATTACCCACAGCACAAAACACTGTTTACCAGAATTTATAGAAAATACACACAACAGTCTTTAAAGGCATGTGAATAAATGAATATGACCTTCCAATGGACACCTACGGGCTTGCTGAACCTATGTCCACTGCGGCAGTCTGGCTGGGCACAAAATAACCGAGCCGCCACACAGCCTTGTAGGTTCAAAACAGGAACTCCTTTATTCTCCGCACTCCCACTAATGCCACGCACTGGCCTTCTCTGAGGACACACCACACACCACCTGGAAATCCCTCCTCCGGAAATCCCTCCTCCCGCACTTTCCCAACCAATGGGAACTCTCCAGGAATCCCCTAGAGAACTCCAAAGTAGCAGGCCGAGGCGGTCAGCAGGGGTCTAATATACAATTGAATACACAGCTTAACATAACCATTATCATCTCAAGGCTTGCTGGTGTCACCTCTCAACCACTCTGTTCTGGCAAAAATGCCATTCCGACTGGGCTGTGGCTCTCAGCAGTCCACACTGACTGTCTCTGTCCCACTTCCACACATAGTCGTGGCACCAGGGGTCCCTCCTTCACGGCAGCTGACCCGGTTTATGATGGGTCACTGTGGATATTTATGTACTTAATTCTGTTTTCATTAAATCCATCTCATGATGTGTGTGGGCTTCATCACGAGGGTCAGGATTGTGTCGTCTTTACCGCTTATTCAAATCCCCAGGACACTGCCTGAAACATTTGTAGAAAAGAAGGAAGAAAGGAAGGAGGAGAGATCTGATGATGGGCCAGGCACAACACTAGGTGCAGGACCCCTGGATAGCTGTGGAAGTGCTCCCAACTCTGCAGAAGAGGATTCGGGCAGCTGGAGAGGGGCATGCAGCAGAGGTGCCCACAGTTACCTGGAAAGGCAGAGGAGCCGACCTAGGAAGGCTTTCCTGCCACAGGCTGCAGCTGCCCAGGGACTATGGGCGGAGGGGCAGCTCTGGCCAGAGGCAGAGGCAGTAGGGAACAGGAAGATGTCAGGCCTCCCCTGGGCAAGGGGTCAGGGAAGAGAGAGAACCCCTGTGAAGCGAGAGCAGACAGCTCAGGCTTGCAGAAGATGCTATCACCCTCATGCAAAGCACTCTCACTCACAAACCCATCAACTCCAGAGCTGATTTCCAGATTCACACTAGCAACTGTTGCCTCGCTCTTCTGAGGTTGGGGATGTAGCTCATTGCTGGAGCACTTGAATGAAGCCCTGGGTTCCACCCTCAGCATGCATGCACGCACCAACACACACACAAAGAATCCTTTGCTATTTTAATTTCTAAACTGGCACGTGGGTTATGTGCACGTGACAGAGACAGTGACGAGGGAATTGTGAGTCCAGTGTGGTTTGTTCAACACCGTCGTGTGGAACTGCAAGGCTAAAAAACTGGGCAGGAGCTGCTGTCCTGAGGCCTGCCCTGCAAATTGGGATCTGTCCATCGTTACCAGGGAACTATGATAAACAATCACAGACAGACACTGGTCAGAACAAGCCACTTTATTTAAGAGCTTCGACAGCTCAAAGTGGTTTAACATAGATGCCTGGAAGATTTATCTAGATGATAAAATACCTAAACTTGAAAGGCATATAAATTATAATTTTCCAGGTTTTTTTTTTTTCCTTTTAAGATCTCACAGTCAAGTGCTTTAGGTAATGAATGAAACACACAAGAATTCACTGCATTTCATACAAACTGTCTGGTTAGTGTTTGCAAAGTACCTTTGCTACCACATGATTCTGAGTCCAGAATTAGTGCCACACACCTGGGTCTGTGGTTCCTCTTTATACTGGTGATTATGAGGGAAATAATAAATATAATAAAAAATAACACCAGCTATTATAGACTCAGGGCTTGCCATACTGCCTGTGGGCACTGAGGTCAGAGCTTCATGTAGTTAACTTGCATAATGCTGAGTTAGGTACAAAGAATCCCATTTTACAGATGCAAAAGCTTAGGTTTGGTGAACTTCTGTGATGCATGGGAGGTGACAGCAGTGACATCATCTGACCACAAACCTTCATGTTCATCATGAAGCTGCCACATGCATGAACATTCTTGGCCCTCAGCAAAACAACAGCAACAACAAACAATAGTTATCTTTCTTGGGCTACAGATTCCATTTTAAAAAACACACCATGTGTATACAGCAAAAAAGTTTGTCTCTGGGCTTATTTTCTTTTATTCATTCTTTTGTTCATGCATTTTAGACATGATACTCTGCCAGGTGCAGAGGTTATAAAATTGGTCTTCACAGAGAGCCAGACAGCCCCAGACAATTCCCATACCCATTTGGTTGGTGGAGGTCAGCAGGGCAAAGGCAGGTAGCCCCCTGAAGGGCACCTGTATAGGGCCATGTGTTAAAGGCAACATTGAAAAAGACCATTTAGATGTCTTCCAATCTTATTCTCTCCCCAACCACCAACACCTTGTGCTATTTTTCTGGCCTGACTCTTCATAGGCTGGACCACTGTGGTTTGACAGAAGCTTCCCCCAGGCCCTTTATCATGCAGAACATCCCTCTCACAAGGAGGCCTGTGCTTCTGGGGAAACCACTACTACACAAGATAATCCAACTACCCCTCTAATCACCCTGCCCAGTCCCCTAAGTCCCTGCCCTGCCCCCAACCCACCTGCTGCTTAGTTCCACCCAGGATGTTTACCCAGAACAAGGCATAACAATAGCTGCAGCAGAGTAGTATCCTCCACAAGTCAGCAGGCTCAGTGTATTTTAGGTATCCAGACAATCTCCAGGATAACGCACTAAGGTAGGCGCTGTTATTAACTCCTATTTTAGTTCATGCAGGGGAAGGAGAGGGCGAGAGTTAATGTTTCTTCAGGGACAGTGATACGCCAAGCACCTGTTTAGCTCCCACGGTCCTCATACTTCAGGAGATAAGTGACTGCCCAGGGTCAGGGACAGAGTTGCCAGGTCTGTGACCACCAAGACTTGAGCTTCCCTTCTCTCTTTAACAGGAGCTGTGGTCTTTGAGAGAAAACAGAGGGGCTGCACCAGGGCTGCCATCTCTCCCTCTCCCTCCAACACCTTTTTGTTAACATCTATCCTGTGGTTTTGGTCACTCCCCACAAATGGTGCCAGGTTCCTCCCTGGACTGTGTCCCCCCTCCCTGGGCCTCCCAGTCAGCTTCCATGGAGCAAATCCTACCTCTATACCAACAGACCCATAGGAGACCCTGGGATTATTCAAGCCCATAAAACACACCAAGTGACTAACAGGTGAATCCTGAAGCCCAAAGGGGTCTCCCAAATTCATGGGGGTCTCAAAGTCTGAGGGTCCTCAGCAAGGGACCAGCAGAGTTGCTTTTCCTGGGGAGTCTTCTGACCAGGTGTAGATGGTGACCCCAAGAGCTAAGAGTCACCAGTGAAAGTCATGAAGCAACTGACACCTGATGGTAAAGCGTGAGCCCCAAGTCTCGGGACTCATACAACTGGCCGTGCCCCAGGTGGGACCTGGGGTCGGACCCAGGTCCCGCCTGGGGCACTGCCAGAGTGTTGGACCGCTTACTCTGGGTTTGATCAGGCTGGAACTGTCACTTTGTGGGCAGCGCCTCTGTCTGATTTCTCAGAATCCTCAGAGCAAGGGAAGGTGGACACCAGTTATATGTTTAAAGAATGAATGGCTAAACCAGACCTCATCTAAGAGATTCTACTGGAATCCCTCACTTGACAGAGGAGAGCGTCCTCAGGAGAGGGGAAGGGAGTTTGCTGAGTTGCAGCCCTAGAGGCCACCCAGAGTCCCCACAGAACACCTCCACTTTGCTCCCCTGACTGCTCCCCTGGAAGGGCACCTTCATCTACACACAGGGCTTTCATCTTCAGTAAGTAGGAACAGTCCCATTTACACAGGAGGAAGTCAAGCTCTCTGCAGGCCAGTCCCTCTGACTCCCCTTCCTCAAACAAGTCACACTCTCTCCCAACAAGCCTGCTCCATTGTTTTCCACCCTGGAACTCTGATTCCCATGAAAGTTTGGCTTCCAGCAGCCTCTGCAGTTGGGGCCCTGATAAACGTTCTCCAGCACCCTGGAGTTCTCCTTCCTAGCTCTTTTACACCTGAGTGTGTGGATTATCTATTTGTGTAGGTCGCTCCCCTGCACGGCCCTTCACGCGGTGTGCACCACATTTGCCAGCCCAAGCCCATCACTGTGACCCCAGTACTTGGCCCAGTGGCAGGTGAGCACTGAGCAGCACACGAGGAAGATGAGTGGATATTATTTTACACTGTTGCGTGCACGCGTGCAGAAGGTGGTCTGCCTGCTGAGGTTGGAGTCCAACGGGTAACGGAGTGGGGTGGGGGCGCAGGTGGACGCAGCGAGAACCGGCAGTTTGGGAAGCAGGGGCGGAACTGTGCTGGGCTACAGGAATCCGCAGCTCCGCCGCCACCTGGCGCCCAAGTCTCCGCCGCCACCGGGAGTCACGTGGGCCCAGGTGTCTCTCCGGGATCCAGGTCCTTGCGGGTGCCCACATTGGCACAGGCAGGCGGGCGGGCCAGGGCCCCTGGCTCTTCTTACCTGCGAGTCGCGAGGCTCCGCAGTGGCACCCGCAGCGACGGGGACTGGGGATCTGTCGGGTTGAACTTGGGCCCGCGCTGGAGGACAGGGAGGCAGGGATCGCTCCTGGTGTCCCGACGCAGGGCCGCCTCGGGGCCCGTACTGTCCCGGGGCTGGGACCAACTGTCCCGGGCTAGCCCTCCCCGCCCCCACGCTGGGGGGCGGGGTCTACGCGCACTTGACCTTGCGCTCCCGCAACTCCCCGCTGTGGGCGGAGTGTGAACGCAGCCGCTGGGCCGCAGGCTCCCGGCCCGAGGGTGGCCCCTAGGGGACAAGGCCCCACCAGCCCCGCCCCTTACCCTGTCT
>NW_026000240.1:24316025-24425811 GCF_001458135.2 Marmota marmota marmota | reverse complement strand
CACCCCCACCCGCCCCCGCGCTCCTGCCCTGAATCCCAACCTGAGTTTGCTTTTTATTTTCCTATATTTTGTATTCCATTTCTTTCTCATTTTCACTTTACTTTCTTTTTTTTTTTTTTTAGGGCTGAATTACAAAGTATATCAAAGTATGCATGAGCACTTTTTACAAAATAAAATGATTGCCTGTAATGTGCTTCTAATGGAAGCAACAGGCCTCTCGCCCTTGCTTCTCACCCACAACCCTTTTTATCATTTCCTTCGTTTAGTTCTTCTGGTGGCCACCCCTTGTCGCTAAAAAAAAATAAGCTTACATAGCGATTTCTTGATTTATCTATTGACTTTCTGCCATGTTAGATGAGAATTTACTCTCTTACTGCGCCCCTGCTTCCTTCTCCTGACAAATTTACACCTCTGTTCTCCAGCCCTGCCCTCTGAGGGCTGAAACCTCAAACCAGGAGTGCATGAAGGTTTTTCTGGGGCCTGAGCTTACACAATTGTGGGGGATGGAGAAGGGCAGTTTTAGGAAAAAAAAAAATACAGAGCTAGGACCAGCAAGGGAAAATTTATTTAGAATTAAAAAAAGAATTGACCTCAAAAGCCTAGGGCCTGGGAGATTCAGGTCCTAAGCCTCTCAGATCTTCTTAGGTAATATGGGTCTCTAATTTGCTTCCCTAATGCAGTCTGGCCTCTCTGCTCCCCACCCCCAAACCCTCTAAAACTCCTGACACTCACAAGGGACTTGCTGCGAGGGTCTGGAAGGTCAAGACTCACCAGTTTCTGCCAATCGGATTTCCTAAAGGAGTGAATTGGACTATTCAAAAAAAAAAATCAAGGATGATGTCAAGGTTTGTATTCCTAACTACAATGCCAGGCCCTCACCTGAGGATGGGGAGTGCTTCTGGAAGCTCATGTAGGTCCTGACTCTCTTGTCAACAGATCCTCAGAGTGTTCTCATGAGGTTAGTTGGGCAGGAACAGTGACCTCCAAGCACAGGGAGCACCCAGCTACCACCCAGTAAGTACCCAGAGGAAGGGTGCTTCCCACTCAGGCTGAAAATGCGGTGTCCATGCCTTGTGGATCCCTCTCTCCCATCTGATGAACTGGGGCAAGTCGCTTTACCTTTCCAAGCCTCAGTTTCCTTCACTGTAATTGAATTCTCCCCCCAACTAGCTTTGGGGGAGAATTAAGTAGCTTAACATCTAAGTATACAAGAATAATGATCTTTGGTTCTTCTTTATTAAGTCAGTTTATGTCCCAGCATGGCAGGAGCGCTATGAGAGCTTGGGGATTTCTAAGCATCTCTGTGTAGCCTGTGGCATGATGGATTGGTAGGAGCTCTCAGATTAAAATCAGAGGCCAGGTCATTATGAGTCAGGACCCTAGGCCAGGGAAGGAAAGACTGGGCAATTAGACCCCATGAATCAAAGCTTTCTTTTCTGGGCTAGTGAAGATCAAGGCTTGCTCTAGAAGGAGCCTGGCTTCCTGGGCAAGAGATAGTGACCACTTATTATAGGAGATAGGAACCTCATGTAACAGCCAAACTTTACCTAACCTGGGTGAGAAAGAGGCAGTGGCTGAGAAATCCATTCTGGAGACCCCTGACTCCTAACATTCAGAAGGGAAAATACCTACATGTGAGCAATGTTCTTTGCTTACAATCACAGGCAGCAACTGGATCCTGGGTATGATGGGGTTAGAATTTTTGGTCCTCTCCCTTATTAGTAAGTTTAATTTCTCCTGGATCCTATTTGCCATTATAGCTTAAGGAAGGTGCCTAGGTGATGGCTCTGAGAAAGGAGAAGGACTTTATGTAGAAGATGGGTGAGATCGAGTCCCCCAGAAGCAGGTCTCAAGACAAATAGTCACGTGCAAGTAGGAGCTCTGGGAGGACACCTCATCTCCAAGCCATAACAGATGCCCTGGGCATACTTGTACCCCATAGCGGTGTTGCTGTTGTCACTCACTGACAGGACACATCCCCTTAGTCTCAAGACAGCTTGCCCAGTTCATCAGCCTTCTGAAACTCCACCTGCCAAAAACCAGAGGCACTCCCACACACCACCCCTTTCAGAGTACTTCTTATTTGTTATTAGAGTATATTTTTATTTATTGTCTGTTTCCCTCACTTAAGCATAAGGTCCAAAGGAGCTGAGTCTTTTTTTAAAGAGAGAGTGAGAGAGAGAGGGAGAGAAAGAGAGAGAATTTTAGTATTTATTTATTTATTTTTTAGTTTTCGGCAGACACAACATCTTTGTTTGTATGTGGTGCTGAGAATCGAACCCGGGCCGCACGCATGCCAGGTGAGCGCGCTACCGCTTGAGCCATATCCCCAGCCCCAGGAGCTGAGTCTTTATCATATATTTTATTTCTGGATGTATCTCCACATCCAGATGAGTGCCGGGCTCCTGGTGGGTATTCAAAAAATATTTGTCGAATGAATGAAAAAAAAAAAAACAAGTGAAAGAACAGAATTGAATGGAAAAAAAAATCAGTGAATACGTAGATTAAAAGCATTCTAGGATGCAAGCTTTCAAGTAAGCTAGGCTGGATTCCTCACTCCGGAAAGAATTGTTAGAACACAGAAAAAGGCCAAAGGGAGTTTGGCTGGACTGCATTATCTAAACCGATTCGTAATTACAGGTTGAGTATTTGACTGAGAAATTTTGCTATTTTCTATTTGACCCCTTGTCTGTGTTAAATATTTAAGTAAAGGTTAGCTTGAAAGGCTACACGCTTTTTTAAAAGTAGTAAAAAGAAAAAAAGTTTCCCCTTGTCATTTGAATAATTCAGAATGGTGTTCCGTGGCTTTTGTAGGCATTCGAGAGCCCAAGATGGTAACTGGCTACCTGAAAAGGGAAGGCCTTGATCAAATATTTAAGATCTCACTTATTTTCATTTTCTGCATATTTTGTATTCCTGCTTCTCTCTCACTTTTTTTTAAATTTTATTTTACCCATATTGCAGTCACACAATTCATACACACTAAAGTTAATAGAAATGTTTCATGGATTATTAAATGCAGCTAAGCAATGAGCTTTTGCTAGAACATAAGGCCAAACTGGGGCCACTTTGCTGTTCTAAGAAAACATTTTTTTTTCCTTGAAGGTGTGGACTGAGTTTACAGAGGTCTCTTCCCTTTATGCTGAAGTTTTGCTGCAAAAGAGGCATTCAGATGGAAAACAAATGCCCCCTAAAAACATCTTTTACAATGGAGTAATTAAGAGGTCTTAGATCCAAGAACAGTTGAAATCATAGCAGTTTAAGTGGACCCTGGAAATTATGGCCAGAATACTCTTTGCTAATGAAAACATTGCATTCTGGCGCTCAGTGGATTCTGATTGGCGTCTACCTAGGCTTAATTGTCTAAGGAATGCTCCAGCAGCTGCACCCCAGGGCTTCCGTTGTCTTTCCTAATGGAGCTTTTACATCCCACCCTTGCCTCTAAAACCTGAATGCAGATCTTGATGTTCATTAGAGCCTATTTGGTACAAAAGGGCTTTCTGTAAGTGATCAGAATTTTAAAATTGTTCAGAACGGTCACACTTAAAGAATAAGCCATCATTTTATGATGAAGAGATTGTTACCCAAAGAGGTTAGAGGATTTTCTCAGGGTCTCACACAGCAAGCCGGTGATGGGGATGGACTGTTAGGGTTTTGTTCATCTGTTTGATACCATCAACAAACACAGTCTCTGCTCACCCCATAGAAGAGGCTTTATTGGTAGGATTGGACCCCAGAACGCACAGGAAGATTGGAGATCAGGGCTTAGAAAGAGCCGTGAAAAGCTAGAAAGCAAGAACCTGAGGAAGGAGCTCTTAGTAGAAATGGTCCAGTTGGGATGTCACTGCAGGGTACTGATCAGATCTTAGACATTCTTATGATCTCTCAGTCATTAGACAGTCCTAGGAGAGGCCCTCTGATTGACCACATTAGTACACACTCCCCTGGCTGTCCTGAGGAAGGTGTTGCCGACTCCTTTGAATTTCCTCACCTACTAAGACTCACATAGTGGAAGAGAGGCCACCCTCAGAAGGAAACCCCGAAAGATGCTATTAGGAGGGAGACAGGGATGCAGAGAAGCCAGAGGGTATTAAAATCCCCACAGGTGGATTCCTGGCAGCCCCAGGTGGCCATAAGAAGCAAATAGGAGTCTACTTGGGATAACTAGGAAGGTTTTGCTTTACAAACACAGGAGCTCCCTGTCCCTCTCCTTCTTCTTTCTTTTGGTCTAGACTGTGGATATAAGACCAAGCAGCCATCTTGAGTCTGTGAGGTAGCAAGCCTGATGTCCAAATCCATCTGCTAAGGGATGGGTGAGTGGGTAAATAAAAGGAGCCTGATATGTTAAGTACATCATGGAGCTGCTGTACCAACTGCCTCTCCCCAGACTTCTTATGAGAAGAAAATTAAAATTTGATTTGGCCAAATACTGTCGTAGAGTATCAGAACACCCAGTCTTGCACAATCCAATAATGCAAATTGGTTCTAGAGTGCTGTTCTTGCAGTTCTCTATGCAGCACGGTTCCTGTTCTATTTACAAAGCCATGGTTTCTGTCTACAAGGACTCATCGTCAAACTGGGGCTTTATTATACAGGGCTCTCCCGAGGAGCAACCAGTAAGATAATATACTGAGATCATAAGAGGGGGAATCTCTTATGGGAATCGGATCCCATGATGGTGGAAGGAGGGAAGTCCCACGGTGGGTCTGTCTTCTGCTAGCTGGAGAAACAGGAATGCAGGTGGTGTAATTTAGTCTGAGTCTGAAGGCCTGAGATCAGAGCAGGGGTAAGATGGGAGCAGAGGGTTTGCTCATGTGAGTTCTAGGGGCAGAGGCAGGAGAATGGGAAACCCTTTCATTGAGGTCAAAGATAGATGTCCCAGCTCAAGGAGGGAGAGAGAATTCGCTTTCCCTTGCCATTTTGTTCTGTTCTAGCCCCTAACAGCTTGGATGATGCCCACTCAGATTGGCAGATCTTCTTCACTCCGTCTACTGATTCACATGCTAATCTCTTCTAGAAACATCCTCATTTCACCCAGAAAAAAAATTGTTTTACCAACTATCTGGTCATCCTTCAGCCCTGTCATCATGAAGGTTAGAATAATATTCCTGACCAACGACAGAGCAAGAAGCTGATTGATGGAGAATTCTTAGCAGCCAAAGACAAACTGCAATGACCAAGACACAGTTCAAAGGCCAGCCCTTGCTCAGGCCCTCACCCTTTCCTGCTGCCTCTTGGCCCTGTCCTCTTCCCTGTGCCTCCTTTTATCCTAGCAGTAATCCTTGCCATATTCAGGGACTTCTCTAACAACCCATCATGCACCTCCTCTTATCTGTACTTCTCAAACAAGCACCCCGTCCCCACCTTCTCTCCTCCGGGGAATCCTGAACTCAGAGCCTCTAGCTTCTGTCTTCACCTCCACTCTGAAGCTTGCTCATGCCTGGGAGCAAATCTTCATTTTATGGGGCCTGCATTGGACTGCATTGGATGCTGGTGGCCATCTCCTTCAGAGAAACTTCTCCCTGGGCTTCTCCTGGTCTTCTCCTTCTGTCCTGGAGAGCACCATTCTGTCTGGCCAGGACTGTGTACCAAGGCATTAGACCATGCCCCAGCCAGTGGGAGGGACAGTCCTAGAAATGGAGCAGAGGAATGAAGACCCTAGAAGCGGTGGCATCCACCTGTTTTCAGAGCAGGGCCTGGTGGAACCGGGGAGGTGCTCCTGCCACGCAGGACCCAGAGCTGCTGGGTTTCTGACTGCCCTCCTGACTGGCTCTTCAGCTTCCAAGAGGTTTTCCTGCAAATCTCCTTTCCTTTTAAGCCAGAATCGGTTTCTTTTGTGGGTGTTCATAGATACCTTTGTATCTGTTTGTAACTGTGTCCCCAGGAAGCTCATTATCAAAGCTCAGAATCAAGTCTCACCTCTTCCTCCAGGCAGCCCTCCTGATCCATGTCCTGGTGGTCAAGCCTTGTTGCTTGACCACCAGGACATGTGAGTGGTGGCCAGGTCTCCTTCCTCCACCTGCTGGCTCTGCCCTGCCCCACTTGCCGGCACCTCCTCTGCATGCCGCTCAGGCTGCAGAGCACCAGCGATGCTGTGCTGAGTCCTCACTGGCAGAGTGAGGGGAAGAAGGAAGGAGTTATGTATGGAAAGAGCCAAGGAAAGAATTCAGGGAAGAGCAAACTGGATGGAACCGTCATCGACAGAGCGATCAGCTAAGTCACCGAGGGATGAGATGACCATCTTCATCCCCCAGGGATTCTTTGCCAAAGCACTTGACCACTTCATATGGTGGCAGAGGCAGTGTCTGCTTCCTCTCCCGCCTGCTTCCCAGCGATAACAGCTACTCATTTCAGTCCGAGCCTGCAGCTGGAGGGTTAAGTCACCGTTTCCCCTGGAAGGCAGAGTTGTTAAAGGCACAGAGAGCACAGATTGTCTATAAAGGCCGTGTGGCTCTCTGGCTCTCAGACCGCAAGGTGGTAATTGATGCACTACCCCCAGTCTCTCTTCCGTCCATCTTTATTGCTTCATGCTGTGCCCAGATGGCCCGTGAGCTTCCTGCCTCCAGTTGTGAACGCCGCTGGTGGGAGCTCTGTGCCCCCGGAGGGGAGGAGAGCGGGCCAAGCGCTCCCCTCCACATGGTCCCATAATGTCTCAGAGCCACGCGCTAATTGGCCTGCAGATCCAGAGCCCGTGATGGGGACGGATTCTGACAGCCTGTCCCGTCAAGAGAGCATGCTGTGGAAGTACACCCCGGAGGAGGAGATAATTGTCCCAAGATCATTTTCAGAAAGGACAAGTGGAATCTCATACTAATGCTTTGGTGAAATGCAGACGGCTCTCTTGCTCTGCCCTCCAGGATGGCGGACTAGGAAAGGCCCAGTAATTGCTTCTACATTTGCAGCTTTACATATATCAAGTCAGTCGGTGTAGATCAAGTCCCACAGTGGTAACAAACAACCCCACACTCCAGCAGCTTAGGAAAACAAAGGTCTAGTGCTTTCCCAGGTCACCTGTCCATCCTTCAACCCACGTTTGCACACGGATCTTCTTGGGGACGGTTTTAATCAGGGTTTCTGCTGCTGTGACCAAAAGACCCAATGAGAACAATTTTAAAGGAGGAAGATTACTTGGGACTCATCTTTTCAGAGGTCTCAGTCCACAGATGACAGACTCCATTGTTCTGGGCAGAACATCATGGGGGAAGGGTGTGGTGGAGGAAAGTGGCTCAGGACACAGCAACAAGAAAGGACAAAGGGAGGGAGAGAGAGAGAACCTCTTCACACCAGGGACAAAATACATACCCTGAAGGCACTGTCCCCAAGGACCCACCTCCTCCAGCTGCACCCCACCTGCCTACAGTTACCACTCAGTCAATCCCTATCAGGGGATTAATGCACTGATTAGGTGAAGGCTCTCATAGCCCAATCATGTCACCTCTCAACCTTCTCGCATTGTCTCACACAGGAGCCTTTGGGGAACACCTGATACTAAACCCTACAGGGACCTTGCCTGTGGCAGAGGAAAGGGAGGGACGGGGAGAAGTGTGAGCTGGCTCCTTATGTCATGTCCTCCCAAGTTGTTATTAAGTGAAACAAGTCACATTCCACTTCTAGGTTCCATAGGTCTCTGGTGAGGTCACCAGGGCCAATTCTGAGGTTGACGAGTATAGGAAAGTCGACCCCCAGGAAAGGCTAGCCTCCTGGGTTTCAATGTACTGAACCTCTCACATGTACAGTGGGGAGCCAGGCAAGGAAGTCCAGGCAACCTGGTAAGCTTTCAGGCACGTGCCCACTCTGCACCTGCAGGATGAGCACAAGCTGGGCTGCTGCACAAACAGCATGATTTAGTGGCTGAGGGCCTAAGGTCTAGTTTGATTTCTACATCTGCCTGTGTGACCTTGAGCAAATTGCCTAACCTCTCTGAACCTCTAAATAGGCATATAAATATCTTCCTATTAAGGCTGTTGTGGAGATTAAACCAGATATCAGGCAGGTTGCATATTACATGGAAGAATTTTATCATGATAAAGCAATTCATGCTGGCTATGGACAATTTGAAAGATTTAAGGAAATAGAAAGAAATAAATAATACCAAACTTTTCCTTGCCACCCAAAGGCAGCCAGTGTTAAAATGTTGGCATATTTCCTTTGAAAGATGAAAGCATGCTATTTTTAAAACAGTAGCTGTTTCTGCATTTGGGCAGAAGGACAAGGTGCCTTAATAGGCCTATTAGCTGTCCCATCCTTTGCTAGGCTGGATGGTAAGCATTGTTAAAAAAAAAAAAAAAAAAAGTTTTCTCAATTCTTTGCATGCTAATCAAACAACTTTTTTAAGTTCTCTGCAAAAGCGGTGAGAAAGGGGGTTCCAGTATTGGGGCTCCAGAAATTGTTAAAAAGACAGGCTGTGAGGCCAGTGGGAAGTCTAAGGGATCTTGAGACAGAGATACTCAGGTAAGTCGGAGCACAGCGGCTGAAGAGTAGGCGACACAGCAAGACTAGTGGCATGCAAGGGACAGAGGGGACTGAGAATGCTCTTGCGCATGCGCACGCGCAGAACAGGACACCCAGAGTGCCATGGGTACCTGCCTCATAAGAGGAGCCAGGCAGTGCCTGGGGCTTGGCAGGTCTTATCACTCTAAAGGCTGAAGCTGGATCTTCCGTTGGCAGCTTTTCCTGCCAATCCTGCAGCCCCCCCCCCCCTTTTAATTTCAAACCTTGAGGCTCAAGTATTTCCCAAATAGCCTGATGTTGCTGGTGCCCTGGGGGGGTGCGGGCGAGGGAGGCTTGTCCTGAGAGGGATGAAGTGGCTTAGGGAGAGGAGCGGGCGAGATGGAAAGGTGCTGAGATCTCTCAAGGGGATTAATAACCCCGCTAAGAGGGTTTGCAGAAAAAAGGTGAGAAGCAGCTTCTAGAAAAAAAAAATGAAATCCTTTTTCTCAGGGTGTCCTTGAAAACTCAAGGAGGCGGCTTTGGATTCCTTCCTTTTGGTGAGCTTTTGGGCTTGAGTTCTTATGTTTGGATATTCAAGAATTCTGTAAGATGATATGTATTAACACTAAAATATCATAATGATAGATAATGATATTCTAGAGCTAATACATCCTAATTTGCAGAATATAAATAAATATATTTGTGTATATATACATATACATTTAACGTAGTTGAAATCACACTGTCTACCTATTGTATATCCTGCTTTTATTCTCCTACAACATTAAAAATGCTCCATAAACATCATTTGGGTTTTTTTTTTGCCTCTTAATAGGCATGGCTGTCGCCCTCCCGGGACCTCCTTCTGCTCCTGCCGCCCACCTGCTTTGTTTCCTGAATTTCTCGTGGCTGAGCCGGGGGAGGGGCCTCCGACAAGGTCCTTGGGGGGGCTCAATTATGGAAAACACGGACAGAGTCACGAGTGAGTGATCGTCGCCTCCCTCCTGCCTGTTATACGGGACCATCAGGAAGATGCTTCCCGAGTGCAGGCCCAATTTTGTTATTTGCCGGGGTGGTTAATGAAAAGATGAAATTGGGGCCTGTGAGTGCAACATGTAGGCAGCACCATAATTAGCCCTTTGGAAGGTGAAGGATCCACTTTAAAATAAAAGAACATAGCTTTACTCCCACAATGAAATGGCTGCAATTTTCCAGCTAATGCAGAACCTGCAGAATTTCTGTAATTATGTCCCCTAGGTCTTTTATCCACTGTAATTTCTTCCTTTCTTTCTCTCTCTTTTCCCCCTCTCTCTCTCTTTTTTACTCCTAAGTAAATTTCCTTCAGTAAAAGAAGGCTAAATAATATTATTTGCAAACAGAAAGAAAAAGCTCTTATACACATGGTAAATGCATTTTGTTTTGAAAAATAAAAAATAAAAGGCAAAATAATTAAGTTCTTAACCTACTCAGCTGTTCTGTTTAAAGTTCAGCCATACGTGTATCCGTGATACTTGGCAGTTTGTCTCTTTTTTTTTTCTTGTGGTAAGAGGCTCACTGGGAGGTGATTGACAGGTGCTACGGCATATCACAGGCGGGATGTGGCAACAAGGTGGGTGGGGCCAGACAGTCTGGGCCATGCCCCAGACGGAATCTGCTCTCTCTGTGCCCCATTCTCATCTGTCAAGTTCATAAAAATCCCCACTTTGCAGGCTGCTCCCAAGTGCAAGTACAGTGCTTGAAACATGGTCAGGGCTCAACAGTAGCTTTTACCCTGGGGCCATTGTTGGCCTGAGTTTCAAGAACTCATTGGCTTCCAAGAATTTCAGGTTTTAGAAATCTAGAAGACAGTGAGAGGGAGAATCTTTTGATAGTCTCAAAGCAGCACTTTGAGGGGTTTTGCATAACACAGGCTTCCAAGACCTGTGTGCTATCATCCCTGTTTTATATCCGAGGAAGCAGAGATCAGAAACTTGCCCAGGTTATGCATCTTTTAAGTCAAGCCAAGACTTAAATTCCACTGGATCCAATTCTACTTCTCTGCTCATCTCTCTGTGCCTTTGCTCAAATCCTGTTATGTCTTGACGATGTACTGTTTTTTTTTAAATCTGTGAAATGGGCATGTAGTTTGTCAAAGTGGTCAAATGCCTTGTGTTGGTTATCAGATCTGAACTTAAGCTCCAGAACTTCCTTTGCTTAGTTGTGTGACTTTAGGCAAGAAATTTAACATCTCTGAGATAAATTTTAAAAAAAAATTACAACAACCCACCTATCTCATAGATGCATGTACTTAAAAGAGGCAGCATTTGTAAAGGCAGTGAGTATAGAGCTTCACATCTTGTAAGTGTCCAGTAAGAGAAGAGCTTTTGTGATGTCACCCCCTATGCTTCTGTGATGAGGATTCATTGAGGTCACAGACACAAAGGGCTTTGTAAGTTGGGAAGCCTCAGATCCATATTGGCCCATATCACAGATTCTGCATCACTGGTCTCCATACTCTTCTGGAGATACCGCTCACAGGGCCCCGTAAGCAGGGGTGACAGAATCACCCACACGAGGCTGATGCTCTCCACTCTGAACTGTTCCAGAATCAAGAGGACAGTTATCAGGTGCAAGTGTTTGCAGGAGGCTTTAGCAGCCTGCGTGAAGGCTTAAGCCCCAGTCCCCCTTCCTGATTAGTTTTCCTACAGATTCTAGGCAAACAGAGTCCCTGTTCCCTCAGCACATAGCAGCCCTGGAGACCCGTCAGGGCGGCAGGAGGGGGAGCGGCTGATCTGTGATTAGAAATTCACTGCAGATCACCAGCCGGCAAATCGTGCCCTTCGGGAAGACTAAAAATTGACTGCAGTGTCAATTTACTGCCCCAGCTTGGGAAACTGTGCCCCTGATCTGGGGATAGAGAAGTCACTGTCTTTGTCAGATCTGAGGTGGGGGGTGGGGCGGTGGTGGCAGGTCAGACCTTGTAGGATTGGAAGAAAGGCCTGTGGCAGTCCTTGGGAGATGGTACCCCCTTTCCCTTCCTCCCACCTTCCTTTCTTCCTACAAATAATTCTTGAGTCCCAGTTGAGTCAGGTCCCAGTCCAGGCTACGAGCAAGAGGATCAATCTGAGCTGGCTCTTGTCTCAAGAGGTAAAGAGAAGTAAAGGACATGACAGGTTGCTGGGAGCCATTAGCCAAGTAGGTATGACAATTTCCTTGCCAGCGTACCCCATGTTGCTGACATTTTGCAGTGACATTGAATGTAGTTGACCTTGCTCAAGGACCAGGGCGGATTAGGGTGTTCCTGGTTTAACATAATCGGGTTTAGGGCGTTCCCAGTTTAGGTTCCAGGTTTAAGGTTTAAGATTATTCCTGCTGGGAATAGGGCGTATCCTGCTGCCTAAGTTCCCCTTGAGTTCTCACGGGATTCAGACAGTATATTTTGGGAGACAGAAGCCCAGTGAAGGTGAATTTGGGAGAGAACGTGGATTTGGGCAGAGAACGTGGATTTCCCCAGAACGTGTCTGTATACGGCTGGTGTGAGTTCGGGAATAAAGAGTTGCTGTTTGAATCTACAAGCTGTGTGGTGGCTCGTGATTTTGTGCCCAGCCAGACTGTGGCAACAGGTGAGTGGATGAGGGTGTCCAGGAAAGTGTTCTAGAGGAAATGACATCCACTAGAGGTTTTAGGAGTGCTGGCCAGACAGGGGTGGGACTTAGAAGAGCTCCACAGGGGCCCAGAGACATATGCAGGGCACTGACCATTCAGCAGGGGTGGAGTGTGGAGCGGAAACGTGCTAGAAGCCAGGCTTATCATGTCAGCCACTGATGTTACATGTCCGACAGCCTTGAATCCTGGTCCTGCCATTTGCAGCTGAATAACTGTCTGCAGGTGTCCACGCAGAGAGTTTCTCAACCTGTCGATGGCAATACTCACACCTACCTTTTAGAGGTGACTCTCTAAGCCAGTGTCTGGCTCATGTCAACACCCATTCTTCTCCCCAGGTGTGATGATTGGAGAGATGTGGCACAGGAGACCATGCCAGCAACTGGCCAGAAATATATTTCCTCTTCTAGAACTATCTATTGCCAAGCCTGTTAAAGTTCATACTGTTGCTGGAATCAGAACCCAGCAGTCTTCCAAGTTCTTTCTGCTGGGTGTGGATGTGCAGGGGACCCCGCTGTGTGTGTGCGGCCCGGGTACAGCCAGCCCAGCAGCCAGTGTCATTTGGGGAGGCCCTGAGTAGAGGCCTTGGCCTTAGGGAGGATGCAGATATTTATAGTCTGATTGAATGCAGATGTACTTGGTTTTTATTTATATACTCTTGTCAGAGCAACACTCTTGGAAGGGGGAAACAGGGTGCACCCCAGCATCTGGCAGAACTGCACAGAGCTCAGTGGAGGTGAGTTGAATGAATGCATGAGCCATCTGCTCCTTCCCATTTTCTCTTTCTTTCAAGTAATGCCTTCCCTACCCCACACTGTAGGAACCCTCAAACCATGGGGCTTGGGGAGGTTATCCTAGAAATAGCTCAGCCTGTTGCCCTCTAAATGTCCTGTTTCTACCCAGATAGTTGGTAGACTTGGCCAGATGTGCTAAGTGTGCTTCCTCTTTGAAGCAGGGGTGCTTTTCACATGCCAGAGGTTATTCTGTCGTGTCACAGAGGCCTGAGACAGACAGGCAACGGGTCAGGGGCTTCTTGGTGCCCTCACAGGTCACATCATGGGACAGCTATGGCTCCTAATATTCTGAAAGCCATCTTTACTTTCTGCTTCCAGCCAGTTCATCCTCTTCCTCCAGGAAGCCTGCCCAGGACTCTTCTGCCGCCCTCCCTTTCTGCAGTGTGGGTTTCCAGACACTTACATTGGTCCCTGTAATCTTGGAGTTGGCTCTTTGGCAAACAGCAGTGGGGATGTGGACTTCTCTGTTCTTGCCCAAAGGCCAAGTTCAAGGTGTTATATTTACCCTCCCCATCAACCTCTTGTAAAGTACTCCCAAGTCCAACTCTCAAAAGCATTGAACAAATGGCTTGGCTTTTGCTGATGCTTTCATAAGGAGATGGAGCAGGGATAGCATGTATTTTATATTAAACATTTCTAGATATTCCCTTTAAAAAATTCTTTCAGCAGCAGCCCCCTCCCCTGAAGTCTCTCCTCTTTAACCTTCCCCTGTATGCTCTTCTCTCCCACTCCTGGGTCACCATGTCACACTACTCCAGGGACTGCATTCACATCATAGTCCCTGCATCTGGTGTCCCCTGTCCACTCTGAGGCTACAAGAAGGTGGTGGCCCTGCTGTACTTTCTTTAAAAACCCCCACTAGCACACTGTCCCCAGTAGACCAAAGCTATACCAGGACATGCTGGCTGCCCCAACCCTGGGCCTAATGTCTTCCCACCTCAAGATGGTCCCAGCCGGGACCATCTACCGCAGGCCAATACGAACACTACCTCGCTGCACGGGAGCAGGACATCTGGAGGCCAAGCTCAGTGTCTGTGTTTCATAAACAAAAAGCAAACTGAGTCTCTGAGAGGCAAGTCACACTGCCAAGTTCACCCAGCTGCCCAGAGGCACCGCCTGTAATCCCTGTCCACAGGCCCATGCTCTCCACCCGCCCACGAGTCTTGTCTTTCCATCTGGATCATGGAGTTAGAGATTGTGTTCTGTGCTCTTATTTTACTATTCGTTTGAGATTTTTCATAATGCCACACACTTAGTAGGGACTGAATAAAGAAATCCAGAAAGATCAAAACCTTTCAGACCATGAATGATATAACAGCATGCTCTATTTCTATTTCATGCAAGGCCGTAGCCTGGTGACTTAGGACACAGACTAGAGCGCTGCATAATCTGTGTCCCCAGCCCAGCTCCCCAACAGTTGTGACTAAGAGCATGGTGCATAGCCTCTCTGTACCTCAGTTTCCAAATCTGTAATTTGGAGATAGTTACCTTATCTAGTAGTTGTGATTAAATAATAGGTACAGACAACTTAGAAGAGAGTCTGTATTTCAGTAAGTGCTGTATGTCATAGTTATAGCTAAAAATGTTGGGCATTCAGTCTTCAGCTAGACGACTCTGACAGAGGTCAACAAAGTGAACACAGCATCTGGGTTCTGTTCATCAGAGGCTCAAGACCTGGACAATGATTTTAAGGGCATTTTAACAACTTTGCTGATGTGAAAAAAAAGAAAAATTGATCGGCAGGCCAAATCCTTCCCATCTTGGCCCAGGTGTAGATTCAATTATAATGGCTCTGGCTGCCCCAAGAAGCACAGGCCATCCTTAGCCCTTGGGTGCATGCTAATTTGCATGTCTGCATTCAAGTAAAAAAAAAAAAATGGAACTAGTCAAAGCAATGTGTGATGGAAGAGAAAGGTATTCTCTTTGTCCTCTCCTGCCCCCTAACTGAGAAGCAGATTGCCTTCAAGGAATAAATGAATTCAGTCATCCATTACTATAGGGCACTCACTAAATAAAAATCCAGATCCCACGTCCCCAAGCAGAGAAAATCCCATTGGCAAACTTTAGCTGCACCAATAAGGAGGCCTGGACATTTAACTGTGCCAGAATTTTTGAAGTGAACTGATACAAAATGATACATTAGCTATGGAATTAAATACCCAGCTTATACAAATGACTAGAAGAAATATTTCTCCTGTGATCTCGTTCCCTCCATTCCCCCATTGTAGTTATTTCATAGCTGGGAAGAGGCCCAAGCAACCAGCCTTTCCGGGCTGGAGGACCCTTCCCCTCTGGGTGGGCTTCTCCACCCAGACCCATGCCACATTCTCTGTTTCTGGTGTAAAAATAGCAAAAGTAATTATGATGGCTGAGAACAATTTGGGAATAAGTTCTAAGCTTAAAAACATCTGTGATGTTCACCAGGCATAGTGGCACAAGGAGGCTTGGGAGGAGGCTGAGACAGGAGGGTCACGAGTTCAAAGGCAGCCTCAGCAATTTAGCGAGGCCCTAAGCAACTCAGTGAGACCTTGTCTCCAAATAAAATATTAAAAAAAAGGCTGGGGACGTGACTCAGTTAAAGTGCCCCTGGGTTCATTCCCTGGTACAAAAACAAAAAAGAAGGAAAGAAAAAAAATCTGTGATGATCATGCCACACTAGCCCTGCTCAGCCTCTAAGCGTGGGCACAGAGCCGGTCCTCTCCAGGAAAGGACCCTGCAGGACCATGCACCCAGTTCATCACAAGATTATGCACCATTTGTGCATTTGCAGAGCTGCCCAAACCCAGAAATCCAAACCAAGAAAGCGTGGTGGAAACTCTTCAGGGTGTGTGTGAGGATTTTCCTTTCACTAAAGAGAAGCCAAGATATATGCCTTTGCTAATACTCCTTCCCAAGTCAACAGAGCTGGGCCCGATTTCCAGCTGGGTAGCTCCACGGCCTTAATGGGCTGTAAGGGCGTCATTTTTGTTAATTTTGTAACCGACAATTTCTTCTCTGGCTTAAGCGGCCTGCAGACTGTGATTTGTTAGTTCTCATTAGAAGGGAAAAGGTGTAGTCCCGCACTCCACGGCTTTCATAAATCACATTTTCAGGTGGTTTTAGCATGCTAGAACATTTCTGAGCACAGGGCCTGACATGAATAATCCTGAGGCCGTGGATCTGTGCCGGGCAGCCTGCACTCGAAGCACTTCTACGATCCCATCTGTGATTCACCGAACATTCGTGCTGAGGCACAGACAAAGGTGAATTAGTTCCAGACAAAAATGCATCAATGCTCTATTGAATAGTCAATTATTAAACACATAATGGAATCCGTGGTTAGCAAGGCATGCTGAAGAGGTGCCATGTTTGCACAATTTCTAACAGGAAAGGAAGGCTGGCCCTGTACGTTTTGAAAAATGAAACAATTCAGTGGTATTGAAGGTAAACTTGGAAACAAATCTTTCCTTTCCTGGGGGGTGGGAAATTTCTTTACTCACATGTTCTTCCCTTAAATAGGCCTCGGGTGGTCCACTCCTGAAGCTCAAGGGCCAGCAATTGTGGAGAGAATGTAATGGGGTGGACTGTCCAGGGCGGTAGAATATCCAGTTGTCTTATGTTTGGGGCTTGTTTTGGCCTTTCTTCAACTTACATGTGAATACGGGGGTGCCCGTGTCCTGAATGTGCATGGTGTGGCTTGTCTTCCAGCCCTGTGTCCTTGGCCTCAAAGTCTCTGATGGATGCCAAGCCCTGACTTCAAGGCACTGTTCTGTTCAGTCTAGGTGTGTGTCTGCACCACCTCAGAGTGTCCTGGGGTGGAAGAAGCTCTTAGGTGGCTTGAATCCAAAGAGCCCCTCCCTGCCCCCGTATCCCCAGCTGGGTGATTAGGATGATGCTAAGCCCTGGTGCTTCCTTTAACCCTATCAGAAATTAGGCATGAGCTATTCTGGGTTCTTCTGCTTGGGCATGTGTCTTGGGGTGAACCATCTTCCTTTTGTGATAAAATGGGTGGGTTAAATGAAAAGAAAAATAGGATGATTAAAGAAATCTTTGATTGCTCCGAAAAACATTGAAATCAGATAACAAATTTGTGAGGCCCCCTGTGATTTGTGGCAGTCTTAATTCACCTGGGGTGAAATAAATAAAAGTCGGGATTTTTTTTTTCTCTCTTATCATTACCTTTGCCTGGGCATGTTGATGCTTCTCCAGCCTCAGCAACTTCCTGGGTAGATGCCACCACTGTTCTGTCACCTTCACTCATTAGAAGATGAACCCAGTTTAAAGTTTCAATCTGAAACTCCATTCAGACCTCCTTGCCAACCTTCTTCCAGAGAAGAGCTCGACCCTGGCCCCAGGAACTTGTAGGAAGGAGAAAGCCATGGGCTGATCCCCTTCCTGCTTCCTTGGACTTGGGGGTATGGAGATTGCCTTTTCAGACACCTGCACCCCTCTCCCTTTTGAGGGTCTAGGTCCTCCAGGGTTGAGGGCAAGGAGGGGGAAGAGAAGGAGCAGAAGTCCTCCCTCCTGAGAACTGGTCAGTCGTGGGGTGACAGGTGCTGCTGGCCTCCTGAGGTTTGGTGCAGGTCTGACTCTGGCTGGTGGCTCATATGTGTTGGTCAGCTTTTCTTCACTGTGAGCAAAACACCTGACAAGAACAACTTAGAGGAGGAAAAGGTTACTTTGATTCATGGTCTCAGAGATCTCTACCCATAGATAGCTGGTTCTATTGTTCTGGGCTCAAGTTCGAGGCAGAACATCGTGATGGCAGGACATGGTGGAGGAGTGCAGCTCTACTCAGGGGCCAGGAAGCAGAGAGAGGGAAAGGGAAAGGGATCACAAAAAAGATGAACTTTTCCAGGTCAGACCCTCAGTGATCCGCCTCCTCCAGCAACACCCTATCTGTCTGCAGTCACACCCCATCTGCCTGCCATTACCACCCAGTTAGTTAGAACAGACTGATTAGGTTACAGTTCTCAGAATGTAATCGTTCCACAAGGAGACAGCTCATATCCAAACCCTAACCCATACCAATGGTACACGTGGACTTTGGAGGCAGTATTTAACTTCCCCGTAGCTGAGGACTTATCCATAAAGAGGCAGTCAGGCTTTCCTTCTTTCTATTCCCCTAGTGCTCATTCCTAATCCCCTTTCAGGAGGAGAGAGGTTCTCTCTGGCGCCAGCTGTCGGCTACATGTGGTAGTGAAGGTGGTGTTTTCTCTACCATATCCCCACGCTGCTTGCTTGTGTGAGCTGCTACAGCCAGCCTCCAAGCTTCAGAAAATCCTAAGAGAGATGCAGGCTCCAGCCTCTGTCTAGAATTTGCCCCAAACTTCAGAGAACACCTGTCGAGCTTTCTCTAACAGATACATACGCTAACCTGAATCCCAAGTGGCACCAACAGTAGAGGCACTGATGTATGCCAAGGGTACTGAGGCACTTACAGGCAGGTGAGGCCTGCCCTCCCCTCTTAAAGCCTCCATCAGCCTCCAGAAGCCTCATGGTCTTGGCAAGGGACTGGGATGCTTTTCTCCATGGACCTCCCTTCTCCTTAGAATATTCTCCTACCCCCTGATCAGACAGGTAGAGAGAGGGTAGCCCAGGGCTGGAGGTACCAGGCCTGGTTCTGCTGTTTCCCCCTAAGTCTTAGGTGGAAAGTCCGGATGTTGGACTCAAATTGCTTTGGGCTTGCTTTCAAATATAGGATACATGGTGACTCCATTCCCAGTTCTAGAACCACTGGAGAATTCTACATTCAACACTTTTTTAGAAAAATAATATGTAGGTTGACGTTTTCCAATTTCGTTGGATCCTCACAGGCTCACATGATTCATAAAGGAAGAGCTTTTGAAACCTCTGATGTTTAAGGGACTTCAGCTTTTCAAAGTTGAGGACTTTAGTTGGAACCAAGGTTCCATGGTATTTCCACCTTAGTTGGGAAGGTTGGTCAAAGGTAGCTGTCCTTTCTGCACCTTTCTGCATCTGCCTGTGTGTCAGACACTGAGGAACAGTGACGGTGCAGCTCTAAGGAGGTTCCCAGAGGAGGATCCATGTGAGAGGGAGATCTCACACCTCAGGGCCAGGGGCAGGATCTCTAGTCAGGGAGGACATGACTGATGTTGCTTGCTGGTCCAAGAAATGGGGTGGGCAGAAAAGGATCTTTGTGAGGCTGAGTTTCAGAATGGGTCTGAGAGACGGCACTGAGGGGCCTGCCACATGGGGGACACCAGGAGACAGAGAAGGCACCATGGTGCACTATAGTGGAGAGATTGTCCAAGTGAATATAAGAAATTCCACAATGTTTAGCCAAGCCCTGTCCAGGAGGGTCCTTCTGGTCTCAGCTGAATCTCCAGGCATGAACAGAAGGGGCTTTTGCATCCAATTCATTCTTTCTCACCATACACCCCTGAATTCTACAGGGGAGCTTTTCTTAGCCCAAGCTTCTTAGCAAAGGCCAGACTGTATCTTTGTCACAAATCAGTCCCCAAATCCCAGTGGCTTAGTAAACAAGAGTTCATTTCTCCTTAGACAAAGCCTGGTGTGGGTCAGCCAGAGCTGGCTTCCACCTAGTGGCTCAAGGACCCAGACTTCCTCCATCTGGATATCCCACCATCTTCCCACAAGTCCTCCAGGAGCTGCAGGGCAGACAGGAGCACTGGAACAGATCTATTCCTGGGCCAACCTTGGATGTCATGAGCTTTAATTTCCTTAATGAACACTACATTTCTTCATAGAGACTTCTAGACATTTGTCTTGTCCAAGGGATATTCCATGTTCAAGGGAAATTTCCATGTCCCCAGGAGATGACTGTAATGTACTTGCCCAATAATGTTACAATGAGTTAGGACTGGACTTGTCTGAACTGCAGGAGGTGGTAGTGACACTGTGCATTTATATAGCCCTTTTATTTTCCAAGAGCTTTCCAATTTATCATCCCATTTCACTCTTCCAACATTTTTCTGGGTCTTGTAGTCTGCTGCTCCTCTATACTGTTCAGCTGAAGGAGCCAGGACACACCTCTACCTGCACAGGTGTAGCCAGCTCATTCAATGGCACCATGAAATGAGGGCGATGGAAGATGGACTGGACTCTCAGGTCCCTTTGGGATCCTCCCTCTCCTTCTCTCCCACTGCCTGTCTAGGCCTTGTGTCTCTTTCCCACGCGTATGGAACCCCTTCCTCGGTGCTCACTGCCACTCAGATCTTGCGGAGACCAAGAACCCAATTTTAATGATAGGGAACTAGCACAGGTGAATTGCATCAAATACCAGATGGCTGGACCTACGCAAAGTATGTGGTCCCAGTGGGGGTGGGGGGAGCTGAATGTACCTGTTCTTGAAATTTCAAAAAGATAACTTCTTAGGGTTCTTGAAAATGTGTTAGAACTGTCAGAAGAAAGAGAATTGACAGTTTCAATTGTTAAATACAACAGCTCTGTTTGGTACGAAACAACGTTAAAATTGCAATTTTTTTTAAACAAAAGAAAAATAGAAAATTTGAGTTAAACAGGGTGATTTGCACATGCATTTTCCTTATTCTCTCCTGAGATTCCATTAAAATGGTAGAAATAAACATGGTATACATCTGCAGAGACAAAGAAGACAGTGGGTAAGAGAGAGCTGAACAATGGGGAGGAAGAAACGCAGGTGGTGGAGATAGCAGAGGGGCTCCGTCTGCAGCAGGGCCACCAGTGAGCACCTGGGTGGTCCACAGCCAGAGTGGGTGGTTCAGGGATGGGAAGCCCAGGTACCTCCCAGGCAAGGATTGAGACAAGCAGGTAAGACGCAAGTCTGCATAGGGAGCAGGAAGGCTCCATACCTCCTCTTCTCTGGTCCTAGGAGGTGACTCTGATGTAATTCCTCCAGGATGCCGTGATCTCAGGACACACAGTGTGTAGCACAGGGAGCTCTGGGGGATGCTGGTGAAAGCAGGATCAAGTCAAAAGTCCACGGTTGACTGGGAAGAGCCCAGCCCCTCTCCCTCCCTCCACTCCCACAAGAACGCAGGTGGCCCAGCTTAACGTCATTATGTAGGAATTTTCTGAATGATAACTAGAACACAGAAAAAGGACAAAAAAGAAAAATGAAAAGAAAAAGAAGGAAGGACAGATGGAAGGAGAAAGAAAAGGAAGAAGGAAGGAAAATTATGGACTCGATCTATAGGTCTAAAGCTATCTAACGGGAGCGGCAGAGATAGAGAACAGACAAGATTGGTGGGAAATTATTGAAGAGATAATATAAATACATTTTCCAGGGCTGAAGAACTTAAGCTGCAGGTAGATAGAGAGGGCCTGCCGGGTGCTCAGCCCAGGGGATGAAAAACGACCCACACAGGCCAAGGATCCAGAGACCGTGCAAAGATCCGAAAGTGGGTAGAGGATATATCATATAAAATAAATGGGAAGAATTGGCAGCGGATTTCTTCACAGCAACCCAGGAGGCTGGTGGATAGAGCAATTCTTCAAAATCCTTAAAGGAAAAAAATTTCCATTCTAGAATTCTCTGTATGGCCCAACCTTCAAGAAGAATAAAACGGTGACCTCTCAGGCACCCCTTATGTAGGTACAAAACAGAGACATGGGATCCAGGAGACAGAGAGAGGTAACCGGGGTTTGCAAGCTGGTGACAAAAGTGACCTGAGAAGACAGATGTGCAGCTAGAAAATGACCTTCCAGACAGGGAGCAGGAGGTGGAGGGATCCAGGAGAGATGTTGCCAGAAAAAAAAAAAAGAGAGACTTAAAGATTTTTTCTTGCACCTTTGACTCTAATAAGAACCGTTTTCCAACTGTGTCTGGGTTGAGCATGAATTAATGACTGATGCTGAGGAAAAGCCAGGGAACAGAAAAGGGAAGGCAATTTCAACTTCAGGAAAAATCAAAAACATATTCAAGAAATTAAATGTAATTACAAGGTACTGTTTGTCTCAGCTTTGAACAATGTTTTCACGGTCCTAGAAATGTAAACACTACAATGATTCACCCAAAAATTGTGATGTGATGGAGACGAAAGGTCATATGTATGTGTGTGTGTGTGTGTGTGTGTGTGTGTGTGTGTGTACTGGGCCACAGGAGTGAGAAAAGGCTCGGTCACCACCTTTCATAGTAGAAATTGCTAGATACTGTTTAACACACGTACACTTGAAGCACTAGCTGCCTTTTAAGCATCTTATTTAGAAAGATGGACATAAAAGTCAGGAAAACATGGGCTGGGGCTGGGGCTCAGGGGCAGAGCACTTGCCTAGCATGTGTGAGGTCCACTGACAACTAAATATATATATATATATATATTAAAAATAAAGTCAAGAAAACATGCACCAGAGTTGGATTTTTTTTTGCTCTGGGTTGGGGTGTGCATGAGAGTGGTCAAACAGGCTGGGTTGGAGGTTTTGGTGCAGAGGCTTCCACAATTTTGGGAACCCCCTAAGAAGAAGAATTTCCAAGTTAGGAAACAAACTTTGGTGCAGTTCATTCCAAGGAGGGGCTCTGCAGCTTGAACACAGATTGCTTCCCGGTGCAGCCTCCACCAAGGTTGGGAGACACTGTTCATCACTGTAAACCTTAGGGTGTTATTTATTGCTTCATGCTATGGACTAACACACCATGTGTATCATTTCATATGCATTTAAGAAGAAGAAAGAGCACACCGCTGACATGGGACTCGATGCCACTTCAACTGAACCAGCTTCTAACCAGCCTTACGTAGCGCTGTTGGGCAAAGGGATCTGCTGTGGCTCCTTGTCCCCTCTTTGCATTGCTCAGCACATGTGGTCCTTTCTCTCCATTTGACAAGGGCTGAAGTGAATTTCTCATAGTGCTTTGTGCTTGCCTGAGAGCCTTAGTGCTAATAAGTTAAAAATATCGGTCTCCTTCTCTCTCCCTGCCCCATCCCCAAGGGTCAGTCATTCAGGGCCCCTTGAACACAGAGACAACTCACCTTAGTCCTAGCAACCATCTCAGCTGATAGATGAGCAGTGGAAGACCTAATTTTCAGGAGAAAGCTCCTTTCTCTCTCCGTCTCTCTCTCTCTCTTTCCTTCCTCTTCCTTTCTTGTGGCATTTGGGATTGAACATGAGTGCTTTACCACTGAGCTACATCCAAGCCCTTTTCTAATTTATTTTTTAATTTTGAGACAGGGCCTCATTAAGTGGCTGAAGCTGGCCTCAAACTTGACCTCCTCCTGCCTCAGATTCCTAGGTCACTGGGATTACAGGCGTGTGCCACCGTGTCAGGCTTTGGTTAGTACTTTAGATGCTCTATTTCAGGAGGCAGAGCTCAGACCAGAACTCAGGGTAGTGGGAAGAAAGGGGATTAAGATTGCTGCAAATTTGGGTAGGGCAGAGTCTCTCTTAAATGACTATAGCTGTCTCTCTTCTTGATCCCTTAAAGTCACATAAAATAGAGACCATCGTTCTATCAAAGTGGTGCAGCTGCATTGGATCATTCAGAATGTTCCAACCATATTCAACAGACGTGTGGTGAAGGCCAGCTGGGCACCAGACAGAGCTCTGTGCTGGAGGGAGCCCACAAGAGGGCACTTGGCCCTGCCCTTAAAGAGTCCATGGCCCAGGGTGCAGGCTAGCTCGGTCCAGATCAGCTCTGAAGCTGCTCCCACCTTCCAAAGCTAACTGGACTTTTTTTGTGTGCCAGGCTCTGCTTCCAGAGCTGGGGATGTGGATTTAGAAGAGAGACAGTCCCTGCCTTCTGGCAGAGCACTGTGTTGCTGAGGTCCATGGAAGGCAGAAGTGCAAGTTGTCCTTGCTTCTGAGAATACTCCGCCCACCTGTGAACAGGAAGCACACCTGTTTAAGTCTAGAGCTGGCTAGAATGGCATTCAGGGCAGGTGAAGAAGAAAGTGATTTTAACTAGGGAATTTCTTGTAGATTGGGGTTTTGTCCTTTTTCTTTACCTGGAATGTATTAAATTTATGAGCAAATGAATAAAAACCAAGGGCACAGATATTCTGTTATTAAAAACATATCATTGTTGAGTAAACAAACTTGAACTTGAAGTCACCATAGGTTTTTTTTTTTTTACCCTTCTGGAGTTTGTAGGAATAGTATGTCCTGAGCCATGGATGTCTGAATAACTTCTAAACTCATTAAGAGCCATCCCAGGGTCCTTCTTCTAGGAAGTCTTTGAGGTCATCAGGCTGAGAAGGCTTCCCCCCGCATGTCTCTTACCTTCCTCTATTACAACTAGCAGTTTCCCCAGCAGATTGTGATAAACTGAGGGCAGGGAGTAGTTTGCTGAGCACAGCAGTGCCCAGCGCAGAACCTGGCCCGTGGGCAGATGCTCTGAGGGTGCTTTCCACAATGAAGGGGGCACCTGCTCTTGCTTACATAATGGACCCTCTTCAGGTTGGATGGGGTAGTGTGTGCATGTGGTTGAGGAAAACAGCTGTGGGGGGGTCTGGAGGACACAGAAGTTTTCCCTCAGGTGTCATTTCCGACTTCATTACCTCTAGGACAGTTTGGACACGGGTGCCATTTTTCCTCACTCTCAGGTATTTCCCAGTCTGCTGGCAAAGTTCTAAGAAAGACACCAGCATGATTCCCCTCTCTGCCCTGTGCAGGCCGGCTGGTGGGAAATGGGTATTCAGAAACCCTGATTTGAAGGATGGCCTGCTTAAACTGGTCTCCTCCGAAGTTAATGTCTATTCCTTTGGCTGTTTGACCATCTTTCTCCCCCATCTTTGGAATAATGTAAAAAATATGATATAATTGAGAACACTGAGGCAAAAAAAAAAACATTTTTAAATGAGTATTTCTAGATTTGACTAGTATGAAATATTTACAAATTCCTAACATAAATGAAAATTCATCTGTTTCATAGGAAAAGGGTTAAAATCCAAGTGGGCAAATAACACCATTTAATAACAGGCTATAAATCTGAGTAGGCAACTTCCCCAAAGAAGATATAAAGATGGCCAATGGATACATGGGAAGAGGCTTAACATAATTATCAAACAGGCAAACAAAGACCAAAACCACATGAGATCCCACTTGATACCCACTAGCATGGCTACACTAACAAAAGACAGACAATAAATGCTGGCAAAGATGAGGAGAGATTGGAACTTTCACTCATCGCTGGTGGGAATGTAAAATGGCTCAGCTACCTTGGCAAAATAGTCTAGCAGTTACTGAAAACATTAAATATTGAGTTATATAAAACCTGGAAATTCTTCTAAGTATATGCCTAAGAGAAGCAAAAACATATAGCTACACAAGAACTTATATTTTAATGTTTACAGCAACATTAATCATGAAAGGTAAGAAGTGGAAGCAACCCAAATGTTCATCAATGGGCCAATGGATAAACAAAAATGTGGTATATCCATGCAATGGAATATTATTTGGCCATAAAGAGAATGAAAGATGGATGACGCTTAAGCATGAAAGAAACTTGAAAGAAGCCAGGCACAAAAGATGAACCACGGTATGGTTGCTATTTGTGTGAAATGTCCAGGAGGCAAATTTATAGAGATAGGCTGTAGATGAGTGGTTTCCTAGGGGAATGATTGGTGATGGGCACAGCGCTTCTTCCTGGGATGATACAAATGTTAGAAAATTGATTGTGGTTTTGGTTGCGCAGCTCTGATTATGCCAAAAACCACTGAATTTTATACTGTAAACGGGCAAATTGAGTGGCATGTGCAGTTTTTTTCAGCTCTCCTAAAAAAAAAAAAAATCCGAGCAGGGAATCAGCTAGTCTCTCCAACACACATTGGGAGTTCTTTCAGGGCAAATCTGGCATCTTCTGCTTCTTTGGTTTCCCATGAAAATAAGCACAGTGCCAGGCCTCAGGAAGTCTGCTTGTTGATTGATTGAATAATTGAAAAATATCTCTTAAAATGGAAAGAGGCCACGATTCCCCCACCTGTCATTATCAACAGATGTGTGTGTGGGTGGGGGGACTAGGTTGGGGTGTTTGCTCCTCTCCATTCCTTCTCACCCTGATAGGTGGGTGAGGCAGCAGCAGAGGCAGGAATGGAGGGACTTCCATCTTTATTCCAGCTCAGCTGACTCCTGGCCCTCAGTTTGGGCTCTGGGACTCAGCTGTCTATCCATAAAAGAGGGGGCAGGCGGTTAAGTCTCCGAGACAGCTTGCTTCCCTGGAGAAAAAAGGGATTCTGACTGGGATCTGGTACACAAGCTTTGCCCCAAGATCTCAAGGTTCTAACTTCCCTCCTCTCCTGGGGAGTCTTTCTTCTGGGGGTGCTGGGTGGGTGGGGCTCTGGGCCTCCTGTCTTCCCCCAGCAGAACTCTTCTGAGGGGGAGCACAGCCAGCTCCAGGCCTCCCCCTAGGCGTGCAGATGGCCCCTTTACAGGATGAGTCAGGGTGCCCGCTTTCCCTGTTACTTCTTAATCCCAACTTGACGTTTCACTTTCCCCCTGGGCCAAAGGAAGAAAAGGCAGAGCAGTGTGATTACAGTCGGCAGAAGAAGATCAGGAGAAGGAGAAATAAGAGGAGGAGGAGGCAGAGGAAGAGGAATGGGAAAGAGCCCCAGCGACGGGGGCTGCCACCCAGTAGGGCAGGCGTTCTGGCCGCTCTGATGAGGGCTTTGAGGAAGGACAGGGGCCGTGACAGCCATAGGGTTGTGGACATCAGTTAGTTGGCCTTGGAGCCCATTTGGGTGGGTGCCATGATAGAAGCGACTTTGGAATCCTGACTGGCAGCAGATCCCCATCTTTCTAGAACGGCACTCCTGCCCCCACCTACGGTAGCCTTTGTGGGCAGACTCACCGGCCTCCATGGGGGTCTTATCTCCAGTGGTAACTCAGTATGGCAATGTCCCCATGAAATCATTATTATCCCACTTTACAGATGGCCCCGGAGATGGGCACTTCCTAACGCTCTGCAGAGTCAGATGCATCTACCTATGAGGGCCCAGCCCTTTCCACCCATGATGCTCCTCTTCATTGACAAGAGTCTGGGCTTTTCCTCTCTTCACATCCCAGCCCACACCAGCCCACTACTTACAGATAAAGGCATTCAGCCAATATTTGCTGACATTTGAAGTTTGATCTGGGCTTGATTCTGCAGAGAGAAGGCTCCAAAAAATAATCACCTGGAGTATGTCCCTGAAGGTCTCCTTCACTGCTCCCCACAGAGCAGTGGGCACGGTAGGATGAAAGTTGCCTTTCATTTGGTTAATCCCACTTCACACTCCCCGGGGAAAGAGGCATTTAGAGCTTTAACATCAAACCAATACCATATTTCCAAATGATTCTCTTGAGCCAGTCTCTCCACTGCCACAGGCCTCCATCCCTGGGAGAATGGCCATTTGGCTGGGGTAGGACGGATTTCATGCCTGCTGACTCTCTGTGGCTACACCCTCTGGTAGCCATCATGGAGTCTCTGTCAAGATGCTTGTTAAAGACTATTTTTAAAAAAGTCCCATTTAGCATCGAAGAGATGCCAAATATGCAGTCTATAAAGAAAGACAGCAAATGATCACTTCCTCTTCCAATTTTGTCCGAGACCCGAAGCTGGAAGACTTACTGCAGAGTCTATTCTTGGACATTCACAACAGAAGTTTCTGTTTCTATTATTTTCAAAAAACGTCAATCAAAATGTAATGCAATCAGCTTTCTCTGGGAGTCTCTGGATAGTGTGTGAGCCAATGAGGCCAGAACATTGCCAACAGAATTGTCATTGTGGAGGAAAAGGCAGAATATTAGAGAATAAATGCATCCAAATAGATGAAACCAATACCTTCCCAAACACCATCTTCCAACAGTGTTTATGGGGCAGCTATGGTGTACTAATGGAGCCCCACAGGAAGTATGTTATGAGGACCCTGGATAGTAACAGCAAACACTTCTGAAGCATGAACACTGGGCCAGATGCTGTTTAAGTGCTTTGCATATTTATATCATTTAATCCTTATAGCCACTCTAGTAGGTCAGTACTATTATTATCTCCATTTTACAACAGAGTAACTGTGTCTCAGAGAGTTTCAGTGACTTGCCTGTAGTCACAGAGTAGAGCAGGAATTCAAAACTCAGGCATTCAGGTCCAAAGTGTGGCCTCTTAACCCCTCCCTTGACTGCCCTCTCAAATGCATGCTCAAGAAGGTCATGCGGGCAGGGTCAGGGGAAGCTGCCTGGAGGTGGTGGAAGAAGCTGGATTTGGCATTTGGAAGGGGGCCTCCTGCACCTCCTCTGGCCATTTCCCCATGTGTGACTGAAAGGCGCCACGTATTTCTCATACTATTTTGGAGAACATACCAGGTTTCCCAGTACTTTTGTCTTGTGTTGTGGATTGAATGTGTCTCCAAAGTCCATATGTTGGAAATTTAACCCTCAATGCAACAGCATTGGGTGGTGAGGCCTAATAAGAATAGATAGGTCTTTGGGGCTCTGCTCTCATGGATGGATTAGTTATAACCCAGGAGGGGGCCTGTAAGGAAAGTGAGTTCAGCCTCCTTTTGTTCTCCTGGTCTCAGCCTTTCTCATTCTTCTAATATGGAATGGTGCAGCATGAAGTCCTCACCAGAAATTAGTGCTCTCAGATTTCCCAACCTCCAGACTTGTGAGCTCCCCAAAAGCTTCTGTCATGTGTATCACCCAGTCTTGGGTATTTTGTTATAGCAGCAGGAAGCGCACTAAGACTTCTTGTCTCACATCCACACTAGCTCCATGTAAGCAGGGTCTGTGTCTTCATTACCTTTGTGCTTTTGACTCCCCCGCCCACACCCCACACCCCATGGACTGGCTCAGAATAAGAGCTCAGGAAACTTTGTCTGGATGGCATTGTTGACCCAAGGTAGAAAGAAGTGATGAGGAAATCTCAGGTTGGGCAGCCATATGAACAAAACGATGGCAGTAGGAGGGACTGGGGATCTGCAGAGCCCCTGGAGGGCTCATGGTAAGGCTAGATCAGAGGGTCAAGAAGGTAGAGGCCTTGAATGCAAAGGAGGAACACAATCCACCAAAGTCACTATATGGCAAAGAGAGTTTAGGTCTGACCAGTTCAGGAAATCTTAGTGAACTTTGGGATCATGGGGAGCACTGGAAGATCACGGACCCCAACAAATGCAGACAAGAGCATTGGGAGGGTTTCTGATGTCTGCAAGGAGGCAGCTTAAACGGATTGCAGATGGGGGGAGGTTCAGAGGAGGACTCAGAATCAGCTGATGGAGCTTCATCATACTGTGAGACAGGTGGCAAGCCCAGTGAGTGGTGTTGGGGACACACTCTCTCCCTCAGCCCTCTCTCCCTTTCCCTGGTGTTGCCACAGAAGGATTCCAGGGGCTCTGTTCAGCGTCACCAGTTGACTGCGTCCTATTGGACACCATCAGTTCTATACAGCGTTTCTCATCACAGTTATCTTTCCCGCCACAAGGGGTGAGCCTACAAGCCTCTATCTTTCCCCCAAGGCTGCAATTTCAAGCATTATTTTCCTCTCATGCAAGGAACTCGACTCTTTTATCCTACCCCATAATATAGGATTGGGAAAAAAAAATAAGAATTGCTCCCTCTCAGCGAAATTGATGCAAATGCCAACTCTGATTTGAAAACAGCCCTGTCATTGGGAAACCGAGTTTCTCCCTTATAAGCTATTCTGGAGTTCCCAAGAGAAGCAGAATAATCATTTATAAGAATAATAAAATCATTTTCTCAGTTTGACAGTACCTGCTTTCCAGCATAGATGGCTACGAAGCAGGTGCTGATTCTTAGGACTGTGTTTTTCTAAAGAAATAATCTCTTTTAAGCACAGCCAAAAAATCAAAAAATAAATAAAAATAAATAAAAAGTGCTGGTCATTTAGCACTAGAAGCCCCCTAGAATACCCTTAGCTAGTAACTCAAAGGTAGAAGTGAGGAAGTGATAGCTCCTGGTTGATTTTACACCCCTTATCTTTTCACCTTTGCACACTTAGATGTTTTTCCCCTAACCTAAATGTTCCTTTCTCTTCCTCAAGTTCATTTCCAGCTTCTGGTCTCTGATGGTTAATTTTGCATCAACTTGACTGGGCTAAGAGATGCCCAGGTAGCATTATTTCTGGGTGTGTCTGTGTTTCCAAAACAGATCAGCATTTCAATCAATAGATTTAACAGGGAAGATTCTTCCTCTCCAGTGTAGGTATGCAAGATCCAATCTTTTGAGGGCTGGAACCCAAACAAAAGGACAAGGGAAAAGCAAACTCTCATTCTTCTTGATCTAGGATATACGTCATCTCTTGTCTTTGGGTGTCGGAGCTCTGAGTTCTCAAGCTTTTGTGCTGGGACTTACATCAGGTCCCCTCCCTAGTTCTCAGGCCTGTAGATTTGAGTTGAATTACATCACCTATTCTCCTGGCTCTCCAGTTTGCAGATGACAGATTGGAGGACTCCTTGTCCTTGTGTGACCCAATGTCCACAATTTATAAATACCACCCCATCTCCTATAGTTTCAGTTTCTCTGGAGAACCTTGACTAATGCACAGGCCTAGAACAACTGACATCTGTTTGGTGTGGATGTCCACAGATTTCTCCTCATCTGCTGGAGACCTTATGAACTATAGTCTGAACCATTTGAATTATCTCTAGCAGATTCTTTGATGCTGCCCTTGGATTCTGTTAGTTTTCTCTTATCAAAGAGGAGGCCATTGGATGAGGGGTTAATAGCCAACCAGACCTGGCTCTACTATTTACTGTTTTATATTCATTTCTCTGAGCCTCAGCTTCTGTATCTGTAAATGGGAATTATAATGATAACTTCCTTGGTTGCTGTATAAGAAAATAACTTGTATAAAGTTGTCATATGAGTAAGCTCTCAATTCATGGTATCTGTCATTATTACCTTGTTCCTCCTCCTTCTGCTCCTCCTCCACAGTATCATCATCCCGTATATCTCTAAAGAAATAAAAGGTCTGAAGCACACATCAAATGTTCAATATAGGGTTAACTCATTCACCAGGCTCAGTAGGCACAGAACCTAAGGCCCACGATAATTTCAGGGACCCCTAAAAATAATTATAATTGCTTTTAGGTTTAAAACTGAATCTAGCCTGGATTATATTCATAATTATAACAATGTAGTGATGAAATACAATTTTTATTTTATTTATAGAGAAGTTGACCCATAAAGGCAAAAATTTTTACAGCTGGTCCATGAAAGTTATAATGGGGATCTACCTTGGTTAGGGTCCACCTTTGGGGCTGCTGTCAAGAGGACAATGTACTTCCAGAGGAGGAGGGTGTTGAAGCCTCAGGGGCCTAGTGCAGGACTGGGTACCTGGCAGGAGCCGAGGAAATGTGAGTTATTCTTCAGAGACAGAAAAACCTCCTGTCTTCCCTAGCAATCCAAGATATGCCATGTGACTGAAAGGTTTTCAGAATTTTTATAGATTCCAGAAATGTTAGCATCAGTGATCTGGAGGAATAAAATCCAACAGAAGAGAAGAATCACTGTTTGGCAAATAGACTTTAGGCATGAACAGCTTTGGAAATTTAAAACATCATTTCCTTGGCCAAGAGTGAATATTTGTACTAAGGTCAGAACCAGAATTCTCCAGAGGCTTTGATAAAGGGCTGCTTTAGAAACCGTGAGGGAAGCAGCCTACCTCCGAGTCCTCTCTGGCAGTTTGAATCCACCAGCAGAGGCTACCGCCCAACCCTCCCACTTGAACCTCTTTTCACTTCCCGTGGGGAGGTCAGGGAGGGAGTTGAGGGAGAGAGAATGCAAGCCTGTATCCATCCACTGAGCCCTGGGATGCAGGCACCAGAGGCCAGGGAGTCCTGCTACTCTCATAGATCCAAGAAGGATTTGGCGGTGGGCTCACTCATTGTGAGGCTTGTGTTTGGGTGTCTTGGGAGAAATTTACCATGACCTGTGGTGAGCCGCTTCTGCCGTTTCTGCAGACTATGGTCGCCATTACAAGATGGCGCTGGCTCCGCTGTGGTCTGTGACAAACAACTCCTTATTTGGGAGAGTTGGCACATGATTTTTCACCACCCTATGAGAAAGCTCCACGTGGCAGCTTTGCATTGGGGCTTGAGATGCTTTATTAAGGCTGGGAGGGGCATCCGAGGGGTAGAAGAAGAAATATCAAGGGCCTGAATAAACTGCTGAAAGAAGATTCCTGAGTTGCGTCTTCCTTGCGGGCAAGGGGTCGTGACAATGACCCAAGGGGGAAGACTTTTACATGGAATCTTCTTCCTATTTGAAGACTCCTGGATGGGATTTTCACTGCTTCTAGAACAATATTAGCAACTAATATTTATAAAGTACCATTCAGGGGCTTTCTGCTCACATTTATTCTCCTAGCAACCTTGTGGGGATATTTTTATTTCCTGGTGGATCTAAAGATTCCTGAGAAAGACGATTAAAAGACCCATGTTTGTACTCCTTATCAGGTCCTTTAGTTTTTTCAAAGTACATGGCATTACTATTAAACACAATTGGTTTAGAAACAATCTTGGCCAATGGTCCCCGAGTCCCCACCACTCATCAGGTGCTTCTCATGGAGACTCTTAACCTTCCACACGTCCTTTGGTGGATCCTGTTAGCATTTCTGTTTACATCTGAGGAAGCTGAGGCAGAGTTCAGTGAAGTAACTCGCTCAAGGTCAAGTCTGTTAGTGACAGAGCCAGGACTAGAAGCCAGGCACCTTGCTCCAGAGACACCACTAGCTCTCTGGTTCACTTGCTGTGTGCTTTCTTCTTCTGCTCTTTCTTTCTCCTTTGTGAGGACTATGGGTGCCACCGTGGAGCTCCTCACAACCCTTGGTTTGAACCCAGCCCTCAACATCTGTCCACACAGGGCCACTCCTGTTTACCATTTATCTATTCATTTCTTCCCCCATCTCTGATCTCCACACTCATTCCTCCATCCTTCATAGTCTCCTATGCTAACAAGTTTTATAGAAAAGTTTAAATAGTGTGAAAGTTGTCAGAATGGATCTCCTGTGCCAAACCTGAGCAAATAAATAAAAAGGGTTATGGAGGAGATCACATGTGGGTGTGTCGCTGATAACAAAAACCATCACAAGAGACTTGACCAGAACCACCGCCTTGCACAGAGACCAGTATAACCTCACACAAAAAAATTCTTCAGCAAGGACATCTGCCTAGTATGCCTGTCCAACCTTGGACTGAGACTACTCTTATTATCGATCTTTGTGGTGAAGGATAATTGTTTCAAAACAACTTATGTAACCCTCCTCATTTTACCTTTAAAAACCCTTGTCTCCCTTCGCCTCCCTGAATACATCCATAATCTAGTATTGCACGCCTACTCCCAGAAGCAATGTTCATTCCTGATGAAATTCATTATCTTTCTCTATTTGTTATTTAGATTGAAAATAGCCATGTCATCTTAGAACATCTCTGGAAAGGTTTTTTTTTGTGTGTGTGTGTGTGTGTGTGTGCACAAGCTTAGGTTCTAATTTATATAAAAGGTGTTGACCTATAAAATCCATTCTGGTTCTGACTTTTTCCAAAATTTACTTAATTATCCTTCCAATGACCTCCAAATTTAACTTCTTGTGATTAGAATTAATAACATTGTTGATAAACATCCTCCTATTGGTTCCCTTACAAAAATTATGCACAATCTCCTGGGATGCATAAATGCAAGTAGAATTGGCAGTTTATAGACATAAATAACCATTATTTTACCAAGTCCTGCTATGTTGTTTTCCAAGACAGTTGTGCCAACTCAAACTTCCAGAAAGAGGCCACAGTGCTTTGAACTCTTCACATCCTCTCCTTGACAGCAAATTACTCACTTTTCCAATTTCTGCTTCTCTAATGGGTGTAAGCCACCACCTTATTCACGACGTAATTTGCATATATGGATTACTAGGTAGTAAGAAAATTAACTTATTATTCACTCAGCTTCCTACTTTCTGACTTGCCTATTCATATCCTTGTTCGTTTAAAAGAAATTGGGTTTCTCATCTTTCCTCAATGATTCAGAGTTTCTGATACAGTCTAGAATAGAAATTAATTCATTATTGGCATTAGATACTGCAATATCTTCTTCCAGCCTGAAATTGATCTGTTAACTTTGCGGTGCTCCTTGTTAAACCCCATGACTATTAAGTTGTGATGTTTATCATTTTTGAGGATTTTTTTTTGTCTTATGGCTTATGCATTTGAGGATTTGATTATAGGCATTCAAGTTTACTTTCTTCTATGAGTTTTATAGTTTTACTTTCTGTGCTTAGGTTTTTATTCCATTTGGAATATTTCAGCATAAAATAACCACCCAGCTTTCTCTTCCTTATAGCAGACAAATTCCTAACTCTGCTGACTAAACAACACTTTCTCATCTCTCTGTGGAAACACCTTGATCTTCTTGTGTTCTTCTATATAAAGGGTACCATTGGGCTATTTGGTACTATTGGTCTTCTTTGTTCCTATGCCAATATCATTCTGTTATCACTCCTATGGCTTTATAGTAGCTTTTACTGTCCTAGAGTATGTCTCTCCTCTTGGCTCTTCAATTTTTATTGACTTAGCTATCTGTGATTCTGTATTTTTCCTAGAAGATTTTGCAATGGGTTTGTCAAGTTCTTACAAGAACAACTGCCATTTTGTTAGAATTGCATTGGATTTTTTTATATTCATTTGGGGGATTTAACTTGCTTACAATATTAAAATGTCACTGAACATGGTGTACCTTTCATAGTACTCATGTTTTTATGTATACCCTCTTATAGATTAAAACAAATCATCATATAGATTTTGTTAGATTTGTAGAAACTTTACCTTTTTTGAACTTTCGTTCTAGCTAATATCCTATTTTTAAAATTTATGTTCCATAATTGATGACTGTCTGTATGGCAGAATGCTATTAAATTTTGTGTGATTATCTGACATTTAGCAGCCTGGCGAAATTCTCTTAAAGTTGTAATAGATGGCTGTAATTTTTTTTTTGTTTCTTCTGTGTGTATCTTAAAATTTATTTTATTTTAAAATTTATTCTTTTGCCTCTTTTTTTCCCCCCTGGTCTTATGGCATAGTTGGGGATCTGAAGTGCCTGGTTAAATGGTGCTACAGACAGCAGAACTACCTTCTTTGTCCTAAAAGAGTAAGTCTCAAGGGAATCAACTCTTCGTGCCTCTGTTGGAGTCCACAGCTAAAAGGTTATAGGACCAAAATTTGCCTTTTCTTCCCTTAAGATTTATTTGCACTATGCTTATGAAAAGTTTGCCATTTTTACTGGGAGAATGGAAATCATTTCGTTCTTGATTTAAAAATATTGGCCTTCTTTACATCTAAGCAACACAGCACATTTACCAAGAAGACAAAAGGACACATTCCTTTCTGTTGAAACAGCAAGTGTGTCCTATCTTTCTGCTTTGCTTCTATTTGCTCCAGATTCTCACTGTAAATTTGACTAAAGGCACCCAATAACACTCGTGCCACTACCTGCATGTTTTGCTGCCTTGAAATTTTCTCTACCAAATAAGTTAGACTACCACATCTCATGGTTTGTGGGAAGCCGAGTTTATCAAAAGTCTCAGGGAATGAATAAAAGCACATCCAAATTCTTTGCCACATAATAATAATAATAGTCTAAATGCTAACAGTCCTTATTTCCACCTGAAACCTCATAAGCATAGCCTTTACTGTCTGCATTCTCACAGAATCCTGGTTTTATGAGTCTGCACAAGAATAGCCCATTAAGTTCCACTTACATGATTGTAGGGTTCTTCTAGCCCAGTCTTCTGAATTTTCCCAAACCCCTTCTGCAGACCAATTCTAAATACTCTTCCTCATCGTCAGGCATATGGTAATGGCAAACATCACCCCACTTCTTGGAACCAATTTACTGTGCTAGTCAGCTTTCTATTACTGTAAGAAAGGTGAGATAATCAAATTACAAAGAGAAAATGCTAATTTCAGCTCACAGTTTTGGAGGTTGTACTGTTTGATATGTTGGTCTTATTGATTTGGGCCTGAGCATGTGGTGGGGCAAAACCTCATGGTTGGGAGCAAAAAGAAAGAGGAAGAGACTGGGGTCCCATAGTCTTCATTTGAGAGCACAACTCAGTGGCTGGAAGACTTCCCAGTAGGACCCTCATCTTAATGTTTCCACCAGTTCCCAGTAGCACTAAGCTGAGGACATGCTTTGAACATATGGGTCTTGGTGGGGGAGTATTCCAGGTTCAAATTATAGCAATAAGGAAAGTTTTCATTAATTCTCCCTCTTTCATTAGAACTCACACACTAGTTAGACACGGAGTAATGCAGCTTCAACACAGTGGGTGGACATTCAACCAAAGGAATGAGTAAGGCACCCTGGGCCCATGGAGGAGGGAATACAGGTGGCTGTGACCAGGGAGAGGAGCAGAGTGGCCTTGTAGAGTCAAGTTTTGGAACTGAGTCAAGTATGACATTGAAGGGTGAGTGGGAAGTTTGGAGAACACTTGGGTATATGGAGTTATGAGATCCCATCAAGGGCTTAGGGTTTTTCAAGTCTGGCAGAATCAGGTGTGAGTCGACTCCTCACTTATAAGCTGTAGACTGTCAAGAAAGCAACTTAGGCTGGGTGCGGTAGTTTACACCTATAATCCCAGCGGTTTGGGAGGCTGAGGCAAGAGGACCACAACAAAGCCAGCCTCAGCAAAGATGAAGTGTTAAACAACTCAGTGAGACCCTGTCTCTAAGCAAAATACAAAATAGGGCTGGAGATGTGGCTCAGTGATTTAGTGCTCCTAAATTCAATCCCTGGTACAAAAAAAAAAAAAAAAAAAATGAAAGCAGTTTAGCCTTGCTGAGGCTAAATAAATAAAGCAGAGTAGATAATTCTAACCATCTGAGTTTTTAAGTGAGATCAGAGGTGATATATGTAATGCATTCAGTATATTCCCCTCCCCACCAACTCACACTCACACACACACCACAGATGCATACATGTGCACATACAGATAGACATGCAGGCAGGCAATGGGAATAACTAGAGTTCAGATGGATCATCTGGTGAATAGATGATGGGACAACGATCTATGTACAAATCAGCAAGGTCCTAATTGTGTTTTGGAGAACACAGGCAGGGAGACGTGGCCTTAGCCGCCGTCCTGGTGTTCAAAGAACAGACTGAGTAGATGCTGCCTCTTAACCCCCAGTGTGAGGCGCCAAGAGCAGACAGTGTGGTGGCAGGACCTGGTCTTGACCTTCTGGTTATGTCTCCTAATGGCTCTCCCTGGAGAAGTCAGGAGTGGTTCTCAGGTGTACAGGGATTGTGACAATGTCCGACAAGCAGGAGTCGTCCCTTGGCAGAGAATTCCCTTCTGAGTGAAGACCAGCATTTCTGTGCCCTGCCCGGGTAGTTCCAGAGACAGCCAGACAATTTTGGTGTCTGTCCTTAGGAAGGATTGCTCTCAGGTGGAGTTGGTGATCTCTAGATCTCCATTCTGAAACTCATCAGGATGCTGGTGAAAGATCCTGGGGTGACCTTAGTTTTTGGCTCAAACCTGCTTCAGAGGAACCAGTCCACATGGCACATACGATTATATGTGGATTCAGGCTCTGATCACAATGGTCTGAGTTTAAAGTCCAGTGGTACCACGTAGGAGCTGGGTGATCCTGGCCAAATCATTTAATTTCTCTGAAACTTGATTCCTTACTTGTATGTGGGGCTACGAGTACCATACCTGTGTTATAGTATTGTCAAGGGAATCAAATGGAGTCCTTTGCATATTTTCTGGCACACGGAAAATGCTTAATAAGTGATACATACCTGGGTGGAAAAGCTTTGTGCAAAAGGTGGCACTTGAAAGAGGAACAGATGTTTGCTAGGTGGCTCTGCTGGGGGGCTTTTGGGTGGGAGGGAGCAGATGAACAAAGGCCCTGAGGTGTGAAATAGCCTGACATTTCAGGACGCTTTAAGTGGTTTTGTTTGGCTGGGAACATAATGTAGGGGAGAGGAGAGACGCGTTGTTGGTGGCATGCACAGAGACAGTTAATTATAGACAGGCTTAGGTGGCTCTCTAATTGCTTTGTGTGCATCTCTGGCTATTTCCCTAGCATTGGCGCCTCCTCTTTGGTAACTCTGCTTGATGGTCAGCCCAGGCTGGGCATCCATGAGAAGTGTCGCCCCTTCAGATTAGCACAGTGAGCCAAGGCGGATAGGAAACTTCAGAGGTTTGGGGCTAGGAGACCTGAGTCCTTGATCCTGAGACCCTCCAGCCAGCCCCCCCGACCAAAGCCCTCAGCTGCCTCTCTGCAGGATGCAGGCAGGCTGCAGTTTGGGGACACCCGTGACCTTGCTACTTCTCCAGCCACTGGCTGCCAACGGGTCCTAAAGCCAATGTGACTTGTTTCCATTTTATTACAGCCGCATTTCACTCCTAGTAACAATTCTGTGTCAGGTACAGCTAGATAAAGTAGAGTGCTGTGTGTGTCATTGGACAGGAATTTATTATAAGAATTAGAGTTTTCACAATGGTGGAAGGAGTCGGGAGGGGGAGGTCTGTGTTATGGGATGAATGATGTCCTCCAAAATTCGTACGTTGATGTTTTATTCTCCAGTGCCTCAAAATAGGACTGTGTTTGCAGACAGCATCTTTAAAGAGGAAGGTAAGCTTGAATGAAGTCACTGGCATGGGCCCGTCCCTTGAAAGCCCATAGGTTGAAGGTGTGCTCCCCCATGCAACAATGCCCAGGGGTGGGGTCTTTGGAAGTGATTGGATCACGAGGGCTCTGGCCTCACTGACAGATTAATCCATGGCTGGACTCATAGCTTCATAGGTGATTAGGGAGGTGGTAGGGTCTCATGGGGGGAAGTAGGTCACTGGGGTGATCCCTGAAAGGTTTGATTTTGTCTTCTACCCCTTCTTCTCTCTGCTTCGCAGACACCATGAGATGAGCAACTTGGCTCCACCACATGCTCCTCGCCATGATGTTCTGCCTCACCACGGGCCCATGGCTATGAAGCCAAGTGACCCTGGACTGAAACCTCTGAATCCATGATCCGAAATAATCTTTCCTCCTTTTAAGTTGATTTTCTCAGGTATTTTGTCACAATAACGGAAACTGACTCATGCAGGTCCTGATCCAATATGACTGGTACCTTCATAAGAACAACAGTTTATTAGGACACAGACATGCACAGAGGAAGACCATGCAAATTCAAAGTAGAGAAAGACAGTCATCTACAAGCCACAGTGTGAGGCCTGGGAAAATCCCAGGCTTGATGGTGGACTTCTAGCTTCCAGAACTAGAAAATAAATTTCTATTGTTTGAGTTACCCAATCCGTGGTATCTTGTTTTGGCAACTCTAACAGGATAATGGGATCTGGAAGGGGAAGTTGGCAAACCAGAAAGAGTCACTATCCATCCCTCTAAAGCCCTGTCATAGATGGACAAGATGGAGTTTGCGGAGAAAATTCTGAGAAGTCAGGTAGATCCAATTGTAGAAAAGTGAAGGTAGGATTAACGGAAAAGCACAAGGAAGCCTGTGGCACACCTGTAGCTGCTACCTCCGTGGTATCCAAGCATCTGGTGGTGGGTCTGAGCCACTGTTGGTGATTAGGGATAGAAATTAGAACAAAGAGCCAGGCACACAGTAAGGGAGGACAGGCTGGAACTCATTGAGTTCTTCTGCATCTTTCTCCATCTCTGACCTCAGACACCTTCAGGGAGAAATGGTTTCTGCCTTACCTCCACTTCCCACAACTCAAGCAAGTTCCACTTTCAGCCAAGTTGAACTTGAAACCATAGACAGAAGGGTGTTCTGGGAAACAAAGCTTCAAACGTGACCAAACAGCTACGAGAATGGCGCAGCTCACGAATGCTTTGAGATGGCTGGGGGGAAGAAAAAGGAAATCTAAGATATAACAAAATATAGGCCTATCAAAAACTATAAACCTCATCGTTTACACATTAATGGTTCTTAGAAGTCTTTTGAAAAGAAACCTATTTAATTTTGATCTTTTTCCCAAATTTCTTTGGCCCCCGAAGTCTCTTTCTCCTGGGGATGGTGATATCCATAGACTCAGAATGGATGTGGGAACTGCTACCAGGTGGAGCCTGCCAAGCAGGTGCCCACCTTCCTGCTCAACCTTCCTCTGGACCACGCCCCACCTCCTAGACAGCAGTCCTCCCTCAGAGGACTCTTCTGCATGAGAGTCCTCCTCTGTGTCCTCCTGCCAGCTCCTGTCCTGCTCCTGGGACTGCATAGCACCAACCTGGAACATCCAGCTCTCCTCCTAGTCACCCCCAGTGGGCTGAATGGAACAGGGCTAAGGGGCATGAACCTCAGCACTGAGGTTGTGTGTGGGGATCCTCTGTGGAATCTTGCCTGCTGTTTCCTGGCTGTCTGTATTTCAGCAAGAGTCTGTTCCCCCAAAATGTCCCTTGGGTGACAGATTCACTTTTTAAAGCAATTAAAGGTTGCCTTCTCTTTATCCCCACATAGTGTCTCACTCACCCTCTTACACAGCACGATGCTCCTGTTATGGTTTGGATGTGAGGTGTCCCCCAAAATCTCACCTGTGAGACAATGCAAGAAGGTTCAGAGGACAAATGACTGGACTGTGAGAATCTTCAGCTAATCAGTGAATCAATCCCTGATGGGACTAACTGAGTGGTAACTGGAGGCAGCTGGGGTGTGGCTGGAGGAAGTGGTTCATGGGGGGCGGGGGCGTGACTATGAGTATATATTTTGTATCTGGCAATTGGAGATCTTTCTCTCTCCGCTTCCTGATCATCACGTGAGTCGCTTCCCTCTGTCCTACTCTCTTCTGCCATGGTGTCCTGCCTCACCTCGAGCCCCAAGGAATGGAGCCAGCCTTCTATGGGTTAAGTCCTCTGAAACTGGGAGCCCTCAAATGAACTTTTCCTCCACTACAATTGTTCTGGTTGGGATTTTCAGACACAGCAGCGAAAAAGCTGACTCAAAACAGCTCCCTTGAGCCAGACAGTGTGGAGCAGGGTTGATAGAGAGTCTCCTGGGTCCAGGAAGGGCCCCTGGGAAGGAAGCACAAACAAGCCTCCCGTTGGACACGTGGGTCCAAAGTGCATGCCAGACGAAGCCTGTGGTTTTAGAAAGAAGGACAGGGATTATTATTTGGATAACACTTTAAACATCAGCCAGATGTTTCTAAATCTATTGCCTCAGGGTCCAGGCTATTGTGATGTTTGCACTCTGCCCTACCAGGTCCTGTGGATCTGAACAAATACATTCTGGAGATGTATTTGAACAAATATACTGGAGATGCCAGAAATCCTGGCTGTCAGCCCAGACAGAAGCCGAGCGGAGGTGGGCTCTGCACGTGTATCCAAGCTCCTGTTTTTCTTTGTCAGTTCAAACATTCACCGAGGACTTTAAAGCTAAGTTTTCCCTAAATCCAACCAAGCCTTGGAGTTGGAAAAATAAAAAAAAAAAATGAAAAGACAGACACATTTCTGACAAGATTACAGCCTTTGGTTGGCTTGACAGGGCTTTAAATAGCTGTTATTGGGAAAGCGCTGAAGAGTCTAAAAAGAGTGCATTCCGGTTCTCGCCTCCTGCGCCCCCCACCCCCAGAGGTCAGTGGGCAGAAGAGCTATAATTACACTTCAAGTGGTTTTAATGACACAGGAGGGAATTCTGAAGACTGAGGTTGGAACAAAAGCAGGCGCCTATCTTCAGTTGGGCATGGTTCACAAATCTCCTAACCTTTCTCCAGATAAAAACAGTCCTGAGAATTCCTGAGAGATGAGGTTCCCTGGAGGGGGTCTGGAGATGGAAATAGATGAACTTATTTTAAGCAGCTTGTATCCCTGGCCTTAAAGACCACTTCTCCGCCCTTCAGCTCCGTGTAAACTAGGGCTTTGAAGACTGAAGTATTTGGGGGTGATTTTTCTATATTTATTGGAAGAAATTCTCCTGTGAGTGAACATTCCTAATCTCTCCCTGAGGAAGCAATGTCCTCAGAAAGCGCTCTGTGTGTGTGTGTGTGTGTGTGTATGTGTGTGTGTGTGTGTATTTGGGGAAGTGGCTAAAAGGTCACCTTAGCTAAAAACTGGCTTTCCCCAGCTTCCTGATATGGGAATGGCTAAAATACTCTGGCCACTTGGGACTCCTGGGAAGAGCAGGTGGCAGAGAAGGAGACCATCCAGAGGACTGGCTTTCTAGCCTATAAGGCCTCCCCCAGCCAGTTCTGTCTAGAGCTGACTCAGGCCAAGCAGCTGAATTTCCCCTCAAGGACCAGCAGAGGGCGCATAGAGTAGAAGCCAGTTCCCTCCAAGGGCCTCAGATGGGAGCCTCAACAATTCCCATTTGTTTCTCTGTTTTTGACACCAAAGGGACAGCCAAGGGCCCCTCCTTGAAGTTGTAAGTGGATTTATGCTCCTCAAACCACCAGAGACATCCAGAGTCCCCTTTGGACAGTGGACTTCCCACAGAGTGTGGCAGTCTTAATGAAGGGTATTCTGCTGCCTGGATCCTGAGTCCCACCCAAACCCCATGCATAGAAAGCCTTGGGAGAGTGGGAGCAGCTGCCCCCACAGCCGAGAAACCCAGTGCACTGTCACAACCTGACACCTGGGAAGCCACGTGGCCTCTCAAGGAGGAGGCTACTTGAATAGAAATATTTTCCCAGGACTAATTTGAACAGAGCCAAGTATGAGAGACCTGGGCCCTCCTGGGAAGGATGACATCTTAGACAACTGGGTGGACTTTCTGGCTGGCAAAGGGGGACTTAGCATGGGGAAGAGGCAATGAAAACTTATGAGAGAGAGCTTTGTTTTATTGTCACCCATTTCTTTTTTATTTGAGTTCTATTCCTTACCATAAAGTGTCTCAAGTATGAACCTCGATGAGTCCTGACTGGGTAGACACCCATGTGGCATCACCTGGATCAGGATATTGGGCATTTCTGGCATCCCAGAAGTTTCCTTTATGCCAGTTCCTGGCTAGCGCCTACTGCCTCAGGATAATCACTGTTCTGACTCTTGTCACCATGGGTCCGTTTTGCCTGTTGTTAAATTCATATCGTATGCTCACGTTTGTGTCTGTGCCAATTGTCCACTTTGTGTTGGACATTGATGAGTCATCCTTGATGCTAGATGGTATGTCATTGCACGGGTATATGACAATTTGTTTATTTGTTCCTCTACTAAGAATACTTCACTTTTTATCGGTTTTGGGCTATTTACAAGTAAAGCTGCTAGGAGCATACATTCTTGTACAACTCTCTGTGAGGACAGATGTAGTCACTTCTGTTGTGTATGTGTTGGGAAATGAAATCGCTGGTTGTAGGGCAGGTTTATGTTTAGCTCTAGTAGATAGATGCCACCTCACAGCTTTGTGAAGTGTTGAACCGACTCACATTGCTGCCAGCAGCGAGGGGAGCTACACTGGAGGGCTTTTCAGCCAGGATTGTCACTGCCTTGTGTCTGGTTTGATTCCATGCTGCTTTGTTGGTTCTTCCTGCAGATGCCACTCCCCTGCCCTGGCCATGACTAGGTTTATGAACGCATGATTATCTTAGTAGGACTTTTGAGTGTAGTCTGAGTTCAAGGCCAGGGTCAGTCCATGGTCAAGGGATCAGTCTGGGGTCAAAGAAAGAGGGAGACCACCTTCCAAGTCTGATGGTGGTGCCCGGCGGGCGCTCTTCACCTGCTACAATGCTAGTGTCTGTGATGGTGGTGGAGGGATAACCTACTGAGCCTTAGCCTGGGCCACTGTCTCCTCCAACCTTACAATAACCTGTTGCGGTAAATAACATTATTCCTGTTTGCAAATCAATGAAACCAAGTCCCAGGGAGGTTAGCTGGCCCACCCTAGGTGGAAGGGCTTGGATGCATGCCCTCCTCTAACTACCAAACCCACCGGTTTCTTTCCTTTTTTTACATTACTTATCCTTTGAAAATATACACTGGTTACAAATTCAAAAGTATACAAATATAAAGAAGAGCAAGCTGTCCTTCCAGCCCCTGATCCATTCTTTTCTTCTCCCCAGAGCCTACTACCATAACCAGCTTCCTGTGTGTGCTTCTGGAGAATGTCTGCTTCTACAAACACAGAACATCCAGAACAGTTTCCCTGCTCACGTAGGGTCCTGCACCTTGCTTTCTTCATTTAACAAAACATGTCGGGTAGCTTTTCGCATTGGAATACACAATGACCTCGTTTTCAACAGCTGTACCAATTTATTTAAGCATTCCTATTTTGGTGGACATTTAGATCGTTTCCAATTATTTGTCATCATGAACCATGCTGCCTCAAATATCTGCACATTATGCTACTTTACTCATGTCAATATATCTGCAGGGTGAGCTTCTAGAAGGAGGGATTGCTGAGCATACTTATTAAGTTCCATAAATATTGCCAACCTCACCCTCCACATAGCAAAACCTGCAGGCCAACCTCCAAAAGTCCAGGAGACATCTGATCCAAGAGGACTTAAATCCTCATCTGCACCCCATTGGTGGACGGGCAGGATTGGCTCACTCTATTTGCCGAATGGGATTGAAGGATCCCCTCCTCCCTGCAGCAGGGCAGGTAGCTCCTGTGAAGGTGGCTGCTTCTCACCCACGTGGCTTTGCCCTTGAGGGTTGACTCCCAGGTGAGATGGGAAGAGCTGACGACAGAAACGTCTTTCCCACCTTTGTCCATTACATTTCACCTGTGCCAGTTTGAGGCTGGGGCTTCTGAATGAGTGTGAGATGGCCATTTAATTATGAAAGGATGACCATTTAGGAAAGACAAGTTCATCAGGCTCTCAGAAGAGTGCAAAGTCCCTGGAGTGGGATTTCAGGCACTCTCTCCCGGGGGGGGGGGTGGGGGGGGCGGTGGTGGTGGCGAAGATCAGGGATAGGAGGGAAATGGGGCTTCTCAGTGCCACTCAAGCCTCACCTGTCACCTGCAGGTGGTTTCCTAGTCTCTGGGTTTTGTTCCCTCCTTCTCTCTAAGCCACTGAACAGGGCTGGCAGCAGGTGGGAGACACGCCTCCTCTTCCAGGACAAAAGGCTTCTGCCAACTGCCGTTTTCATTTACATTTTGTTGACTTATTAAAGTGAGATCCAAATGTTTCATTGCTCTCAATTGCATTTATTAATGGAGGCTAAAAGCTTCCAAGAGTGAAGCTTATTGGAACATATGGTCCACCTTCCACCTCTGAGAGCCTGGGGCCTAGGAACACAAGGAGGCAGGAGGCTGGGATTTTAGTAACCATTTGTTTTTTTTCCTGTTCTCCCCACCCCAAATAATCACATAAAGATCTCACCTTCTTAGATTACTGTTAAAGTCAGGATAAAAAAAGCTAGGAGATGTATTCAAATAATATGAATAATGTCTGTGGCCATAGTCATCAGAGGTGCATATTTGCCTCATTCTCCAACTTTGCCTTATTTCGAAATAGTTTTAACACTTGATCAGAGAAGGCTTATGGACACCCAGCTCTATTAAAGACCTCATCAGTACCTGGCTCACAGAGGAGGACACTGAGTCTCAGAGAGAGGAGCAAAATGGCAGGTGACCATGAGCAGCAGAAGAGTTCAAACTGGGGAGGTAAAGAGAGAGGGACCCTTATGGATGGGGATCACTAGGAACCCTTTTAGGGAGGGTGTGGGTTTGAACTTTGATTTGAAGAATGGATAGAATCTGGTCACCTGAAGAAATGAGGCAGGGACATCTGATGAACAAATGCCCCGAGAGAGGGATAGAGGGCACATGTTTAATAGACGGTGAGCATGGGATTGTGAAGGAAAAGGGTGGTGGGACCTGAAGTGGCACACGGAGGCTGGGACCTCAGGAGGTGGCACCTTAGATGTTTTGTACATTAGCTTTGAGTGACCCTTGGGGCTTAGTGCTTGGAAGAGTACTGGAACAGAAGTGGTGTTTCAGAGGGATGGTCTGGTCCTACCCACGTCCCACGTGGGCAGTGGGAATGGGGTTCCCCTGGGTGGAATAGGCTGGTGAAAAAAAACAAACCCACAGAAAGTAGTTTCAGAGAGGGGGCCAGCTGATCAGACGGATCAAGCTTCTAGACCAAGATGGAGCTTGCACCTGCTTTATTTATATCAGGAGACATCAAAGAGATTCTATAGAATGTTCTTCTCCAAAAAAGGTTCAAGTTGTGCTGTTCAGTTCCTAATGGGTTACGCCCATCTCCAGAGCTAAACTATGAGGAACCTTCCTAGCAGAGAGGAGGGAAAGGTCACATGGATTGGGCAATCTGTTGCAGTGGGAGAATCACGGAAAGGTCCCAGTGCCAGGCAGGCTACCTCTCCCTGACTATATGCTAGGAGAAGATCCTCACGTATTTCTCGGATGGCTTCCTGCAGTCTGGCAGCTCTGTGGGGTGTGGCTCTCACGCTGGCCCTCCCAGCATTCACCTGGCACTTTTTGTATTGTTGATGGGCATTGGGACAGGGACTGAAGATCCATGGAATAAAGTGCCATGTCCTGATGGTGAGGGGATCCTGGTCTCATGGGGGGGCTTTGGTCCACGGTGGGGACTGAAGATCATCAGGGTGCAGAAGAAGGTCCCAAGTGTGAAACGATGTAGGGTTCAGTCAGGACATTGTGACAGGGCGGGAGGAAGAACACAGGAGGAAAAGATGTTGTTAAGGAAGCCAGGACCCAGGGGGATGGTGGGATTTTGATGACCAAGTGGGGAGGAGCCAGCATTCACTGAATGCTCCCTGAGAGTCCCATGAGTGGAGCTTCTCCATCTCTGCACTGTTAGCAGTTTGGGCTGGGTTGTTTTCTTTTGTGGGGACAGAAATGTGCATTATAGGATGCTTAGAGCATCGTTAGGACCCTCTCTAGTAGATGACAGTAGCAGCACTCTTTTGTCATGAAATTAGATAACCAAAAATGTTTACAGACACTGCCAAATGTCCCCAGGAGAGCCACTGCTCCCTATTGAGAATCATTGCCCTAAGAAGTAGGAGTATTAGAGTCCTCACTGAGTCCCAGGAAAATGGAGTTAACTTCCCCTGGGTCCCTCAGCTGAAAATGGTTGCAACCAGGTTTTAAACGCAAGCAGGGTGGGAGGACCTTCACCAGGGCGAGGCTGGATGAGTTGGGGAGGGAATTTGATTCCCAGCTAGGAGGGGAAAAAAATGACTGCTGAGCTGGGCGCTCCTGGGAGCCCATCCCCATCCGTGCTCTTCAAAGGGACTATATGGCAAGGTGGCCCAGCCCAGCACAGTAGAATATTCAAGAACTAAAGAGGGAAATGTTTATTTTTTCCATAGAGCAAGGTTCCCAGGCTCAGGGGATCTGTTAGTGATACGTTGTAATATTTTAGAAGTGATTACCCAGCCTGCTCTGGATTAAAATGCATTTTGTAGTTTAAAAAATTCTCAAATCTAGAGATGATGTTTGCTTCTCTCCAGAATCTAATTCAGGCCTCACCGTGCTACTATATATATATATATATAAATCTATTGATCTGTCAGCTTGTCTCACATTGGAATAAAGTAAATTTATAAACTCCATCACCTGGTGGATCTGTTAAAGAACCCATTTCTTCTCAGGGCATCTTCCCTGCTTCGTTTAGCTGATCTCATGCGGCTTCTTAGCATTCAGTGATTTATTTAACCAATGTGATGTTGGGAATTTTAAAGCACTGAGTTTGGAGCTGGGCCGTATTGATAAGATAGAGCTTCTGCCCTCAAAGAGCTCACAGTCCAAAGGCAAGCTTGTGCACATCATGGAATGCTTCCAAGATCTTTGAAGTAGGGCAGGACTTTGGTACATGAAGGGGTGCAAGGCATTCCAGGGAGTGGGCACAGCCTAAGCAAAAATCCTGGAATCACAGCAGCTTGGAAGTTTTAAAGAATTGCCTGTCCTTGAGCGTGACTGCAAAGAAGAACCCAGGTGAAGGCACAGCATAGACTTCAGGCCAGTTGTTTCCCATGGGTCCTTCTTTCCATTCTGGCCTTTGTGTCTGTTTTGTGGACTCTCATGCCACCCTCCAGCACCTTACGTGTTTCAGGGGTCAACCCCCCTCCAGGAGGCTTCCTTCTTGTTCCTTGGCCCCTCTGTCCCCACCTTCATGGCGCGCGGGGCGGGGGGGCATGCCATCATTTTGGTAACAATTGAGCTTTTGTTAATAGGAGGCAGGAGCTCTGCTGATGCTTTGAGGTGTTTTGAGGGCAGGAGTGGTGTCTTATCATCCTGGATTCCTGCAGACCTCTGGGAAAGAGCTGGTCCTCAACAAACCTTCCATTGTTCGTTTCCCTTTGAATTTCAGAACATGGACTTCAAGGCCTGGTGTCATTCATTCTGGACAAATTTGACTGCTCTTTCACCTCCTGCTCTGCTTGGCTTCATTTTTCCATTCTCTCCCGCCCACTTCCTTTGTGAGTCCTTCTTGGTATCTCATTAGACCTTCTCTGCCTCTGTGCACCAGGGTGTCCCCGAGGTTATGATCTCGGGTCTCTGATTTCCTCACTGTCTGCATGCTGTGTGGCTGAATTCCTACCCCGTGGTTTTCATTACCACCTACTTGCTGACAACCTTGGATCCAGCTGGAAGCTCTGTCTGCACCCGGACCTCTCTTTACCCGAACTGCCTCTGCCCCTGGGGACTCCACACAGAATTCATCATCCTCACCACCCCCAAACCCCAGCCTGCTCTTCCTGCTCTGTAGGCTGCAACCTGGTGAATGGCACCAACGTCGGCCATGGAGAACTTTAGACAACGTTCTAGAATTCTTTCTCCCTCCCTGGGTCCCATCAGACACAAAGCCCAGTAGAGTCTCCCATCAAATTACTGATGGGAGTAATCTGATCCTTCCCTCCATCTCTCTCCACTGTTACTCAGAAGACTGGCCCTTCACCGCCCTTCCTGTTTTAAAGGGAGTCCCACTGTCTTTCTAAAGTTCAAGGCTGATCCTGCCACTCTTGTATTAAATTATTAAGGATTTAAGGATAGTATTTAAAATCATCAAGTGACACCTCAAGATACTTCATAACCTCACTCCCACCTCCCTTTCCAACAAGTTAATGGATGGCAGGGACTCCAAAATAAAGGGGATCCGTAGTGTTTGGTGAATGAATGAAATGCTTTTGACTCTTGTGGATGTGCTTTGGGCTTGGAGTTGGATGGTATAACTTCCCAGCCTGTGTCAGCGCAGGGCCTCTTGTTCAGATTAGCACTTCTGACGTGAGACCTCTCTCTGTGTTCTGACATTTCATTTTCTGTCCCAGAGAAGGTGAATTCCCTGTCTGGCCATTAGGTCATTACCTAATGCTCTGCCTTATCACTCAAGATATGTCCGGAATGAGTGTTCTTCAAAGGGAAACTAGTCTTCTTTTATTAACAGGCTTTGTTCACACCATAAAAAGAGGACTTAGAGCTTTGTTTCTGGAGTATTTGTTAGAGAATCAGATGCTTAAGAGGTTTTTATTTGGTAGGAATAAATCTGTCTAACCTGGCACTGCTTGCCGCACTATTTATTATTTTACTTGGAATACAATATCTTATGTGCTAATGCCTTGGTGATACAAAAGTGCTTTCTCATGAAGTGTTTCATTTTTATTTTTTGATCTTGGGGAGGTTGGGATGGCAGATGTAGCTATCTGAGATGAAGGACAGGATTTCAGTGAACTCCCAGCCCAGTAGACTCCCAGCCCAGTGCTCATTGACAACAGTCACGATGTCCTCTTTTGGAAAATGAACCTCTCCATAATACTGTAGTTTCCAAAGTGGTCTCATGAATTTTTTCTAGTCTATTTTATTTAAAGGAAAATGTGTCCCTTTATGTCTTTGATTTCTATCTTAATTCAACATTGGTAAGATAACTGAATAGAACAGTAGCTAAGATTCTTTCTGTTCTAGCATTTTCTGAGGACTAACCAGAGAAAGAACTGTTGTGGACATTAGCATTTTTAGCACCTTGGACAGTGCCCACTCGGCTCTCCCCCGCACCTTGATACTCCTCAAGTCTCTGTCTTCAAATTCATAGCTGAGTTTTGATCAGGTAAGGTGGGAAAGTTCTAGAGATCCATACAACAATGTGTTTATAGTTAACAATGCTGTACCAAACAGTTAAAATTTTTGTTAAGAGGATAGAATTCCTGGGACAAGGGTATTCTTGCTGTGTTTGGGGATCAAAAGTGGATTGCAGCCCAAAGATCCAGGACAGACAGCTATGCTATCTGTATGGCCTTACACTTTCAGGTGACAAAGCTGGTTCTCTTGGAGAGCTTCCAAAGCAAGGGTCAGGTTGCACTGATGGTTGTCATCTCTGGTCACGTGGACCAGCGTTCTCAGAGCTGTGAAACACAGACATCACTATGCAATGATGAGAAAACCAATGCTTGCTATGATGGGGAAGGATTGCGTCGGATCGCTGGGCCCTCACTCCCCCTGGAAAGCTTCCTTTTCGGCTTTGCATACTGGATTCTACCCTTTAAAACTCTGGAAATCCTTCCCAGCCCCTCTGGGAAATCCTCCCTCCTTCAATTCAGAGTGAACTACTCATGCTGATGGGATCCCATGATGCTTTGTATGCATTTTGATGATGTCTCTTAGATAGAGGTAGTGGAGCGTAAGTCGAAACTCCCGCTCTGCAGCTGGGCTGTAGAGTTTGAATCCCGACTCTGCCACTCACCAGCTGGGTGACCTCAGGAGTGCAAGTTATCCCCACTTCTTTATCTATGGTGTGAGGATGTTGCTGATGATAACACCCACCATGTGGAGCAGTTGTACTAAACCACACAGTGCAAATGTCCTGTGACCAACATGGCCGCTAGCATAGCTTGGCCACGGTTAGAGTTGCTTACCTTATCCTCACTGAGCACATAATCAGCTTTAGTATTTGTTGAGTTCCCAACTCTACATAATAGATACTCAATAGTTATGTGTTTATTGATTTTCATTGAATTGAAATTTATCAAGACATATAGGAAAAACCATATTGAATTAATCAACCAATCAATGAAGATTCTGTTAAGTGCCCACCATGACACTAGCCTGTGTGAAGATTTATAGGCCTTTGTAGAGTATAAATCATAGCGCTCTCCATAATATAATATTGGTGTTTACTCTAATTATAATTAATAAATTCCTTTAAGTACCAAACTCAATAATCTAGCACAGAGCAGGATACTTAACAGATATTTTAACAAACATCTAGTGACTCAAATTTCCCTCCTGCATTTAAACAACAAGGAACAGTTTACAAAAAACTTCAATTACCAAGATTTTATTAGGAATCTGTTCACTGGGACAGGTAGTGACAGCTGAGCACACACTGTGTCATTTAAGAGCAGCCTGGAATATAGCCTTTAAAACCAGGTGCCTCCCTTTGAATTCATTTTAACTTCTTATTCAGAGACAATTATAGATTCCCAGGAAGTTGAGAAGGCAGTGGTCCTCTGTTCCCTTTACCCAATTCTTCTCAATGACTGCATCTTATATAACTGTGGTACAGCATGAAACCAAAGAATTGACCTCATCTGTACAATGTGGGTATACAGTTCTTCCTCTTTATGTTCTAGCATATGTTCTAACCCTGCCTCTCTGTGAGAAAGCAGGGAAGGGGCTTTGGTGGAGATAGCCCACAGGCCACCCTGAGCAGGTACTGGCCCAAGAGCCACTGGGCAGGGGTGTCAGACCTCGCATCCACACCAGACTCCTAGCAGAGATGTAGCAAGGAACTTGCAAATCCTCTAGGTTCGCCACCAGCAGAAAAGCAGAAATACAGACGTGGGAGAGGTCGGGAGCTTCCAACCTTGAGATTTATGTGCAGGATTTCCCAAACATGACTGGATTTGCTTTTCCACTTAATCAGAGATTACCGCTACCCCAGGACATAACTCTTCGATGGATCCCCGATCCTAGGCTGGGCTCGGGGCCTCCCGCGGGGCTCATAAACACAACATTCCAAGGGTCCAATCCACATTTATGAGAAGGAACAGAGGGAGCGCCAAGTGCGGCCGAGACACCCACCATGTAGCCTGTTTATGAAGCTGCAAATAACCCGCTTTACCGAGGTGTCGGCGATGGCATTTTACAGGGGTTTAGAACACCTCATAAAGGCCTTTTATTCAGCATGCTTAATTTTAAATAGGTCCTTAAATTGTAGGGCATCTAAATGCCAGTGTTCTTTGAATATTTATATGCTTTCTTCAAGGAGAAAAACAGCAGAAATGGCTAAGACAGAGGGAAGCAGACCCCGGCTACTTCAAAGGGAAAGGAATAGGGGGGATGGAAGGAGGGGTCTCTCTTATTAGCAAGGCTAGGAGGAGCTGTGGCCATTAGGGGCTCTCTGGCAGCTGTGTGCTGAGATGGCAGCAGACAGACCTCACGCTGCAAAGAACATGGGCAGGCCTCCCCACAGAATAGGCAGCAGACCTGGTCACTCCGAAACGGCCGGTGGGCAGCCGGGGCCTTGTGTGTGCCAGAGTTCTTCCGGAACTTAATTTGATCCTCACTGCAATCAAATTAGAGAGAGGCTTTAATTACCATTCCAGAGAGAGCTGAAGGCAGGCTGGAGGTTAGGCACCGGAATCTAAGACACGGGGGCTGGCATACAGGGGACCCGGAATCTAATTTGTTCGCCCTTGTAGATTCACCCCACCCCCACAAGCTTCTTCACTGCAAAAGGAGGATGAGGAGAGAAGAAACACCCCTGTCATGGGCAGATGAGATTATCCGCATAAACATGACTCACTGCCGGGTCTATAGTATCAGCTCCATGTTAACTTTCACTGTTATTTTATTTATTTGGACTAATAAACACAGAGAATTTACTGTGTGTTCTAGACACTCTTCCAGGCACTTAACAGATCTCAACTCGTTAATCAGAAAAGCCCCAGGATGTGTGATCATAATTGTCTTACAGATGAGGGATGGAGGTACAGAGAGGTTGGCCAAGTCACCCAGGGATGCACAGCTACACCATGACAGGTTTGGGGCTCTACCGCAAGCAGTCTGGCTCCAGAGCTTCCGATGGGAACACTTTTTGGGCTTCCTCTGCTGCTGGGTGGTCTCTGGGATCCATGTGGGTACTGACGGTCTACACGGACTGCTGGGTCTAGTCCTGGATAGCACAGATGGATCTGTTTCAGCGTCATAGTGGGTGAGTCATTCAGTGGGGGAGTCATAGCAGAGTCATAGCAGACCCCTGGGCCCCACCCTGCAGTCAGGGTCCAGAGGACCTGGCTGAGATCTAAGAATGTGCATTTCTAATGGTCCCCAGGAGATGCTGGACCTGCCCGGCTGGGAGCACACTTTGAATAGGACAGGTTTAGAGCCAGACCAGGCTCCCCCTCTCCCGTACTCAGCAGGACTGGTGGTAACAGCCTCCCTCAACTCTGCCCATCACGACCTAACCAGGCTTCAGTGAAGTTGGGGTTTGCCTCCTTCTTGATGTTGGCTCTGACCCCCCAGTTTCTCCTGCTCTTTTTTTCCTTGACCCTCCAGGGATCCTATGGTTGGTGACACCCTAGCCAACCCAAAGTCACTTTATGGGCACATGAGCAGTGCAGACACCCAGGCCCTGTGTTCAGAATACACCCATGCTTGGGGGTTTAAGGCTTTGTGGTTGTCGTCTTGAAATTCATAATCGGTGATCTTTGAATTTGTGTTTTGCAAGTTACGTTTGATAGGATGATGGCACATGAGCTCAGGCTGAGCCTCAGCCCCCACATGATGCCACCTCCTGCTGCCTCTCTTGGGTACATTCTCGGCTGCCTGCTCCCCCTTACCCTAGTGTCCTGGGCCTTGTCTGGTCTCCTGACTTCTCCTTCTTGTCCTGTACTGCTCAGGGGGATGGAGCAGGTTAGAGGAGGCCCAGGTCTGTGCCTGGGAAGATATAAGGATTGGGTAGTGCCCTGTGGCATCTCAGTGTGCGGCAAGGTGGAAGCTGCTCTCCCTGGGGAACTGCAGGGACACTTCATGCTTAATGTGGAAACTTGCAAGGGCCTCTCCTTCACCTTGAATCCAGGTGTCAGACATGTCCATGTGTGGAGACACAGTCCCCTGGGGGTGACCCGCCTCTGTGAGTTGAGGCTACAAGTCTTGGGAAGAAGGTATGGTTGGTTTCCTAGCCAATGGCCAAGGCTGTGCATTTTCCTGTTGCTCTGAGAGCTGCAAGTCATGTAGGTGCCCTGATGTGGGCCCTCAATTGTGCCATCCTGCCCTGTAGCTGTGGCTCTTGTGTCTTCTCCTACATTGCTCAGTGCTCACGAGGACACCCCTAGCAGGACATCCGCACACTGGATGCTGCCTCGGTGGTGTTTGTGACTGTGGTTAAGGTGTGCTCAGCCTGAAGGGTGCATATGTCACTCTGATTTTCAAAGGAGGGCAGAATACATGGTCAGCTGTGTGCCCAGAAGCCACCATCGGCCAGCCTCGGCCATAGGTACTATGTGTGTCAAATGAGGTGAGCATGCATGTGGTTTAGGAAAACTGTCCAAGAGAAAATTGGTGATCTTTTGAGTATAAGTTCTGGAAACTTGAAAAGCACGTCAGGCTGAGAGAAAGGGGCATCACTGGAAAAAGGTAAGTTTAGGTTCCTGCCACCCTTTGCATTTACCAAGGCGTGGGCTGTCTCTGTCACCCAATTCTTAGCTCATTTAAAGACTCTGGACTAGACACCTATACATGTGTCAAAACCCCTAACAAGTGTCAGGGATATGAGTCCTTTCTTGTCTTGTGGAGTACCCCGGCCAGTGGGAAGAGTAGTATCTCAGGTATAGCATCTCAGGAGCTCTGCTAAGATTCTGCCTGGAGGATGGGTGGGGAGAGAGAGAGAGAGAGAGAGAGAGAGAGAGAGAGAGAGAGAGAGACTGACTCTTTTGGCAGGGTATACTATACTATACAGGGGTTAGGGCAGACCTCAGAGAAGAGAGGACAGCGAATTGAATTCTGAGAGAGAAAGGTACAGCATCAAGACATCTAATCTCTATAAGCATTGAGTGGGAACAGAGATCACATTTCAAAATCTCAGCTCTGCTATTTATTAGCTGTGCGTCAAAGGACAAATTAACTTTTCTAAACCTTCATGTTCCCTTCAACTGTAAAATGGGTACACTAAGCCTGATTTTGCAGCAATTTCATAACTGTTCTCACTGTGTATGGTACCTAATGGGAGATCTTTGAGGAGTGGGGTGGAACAGCAAAGGCATTCCAGGTGGGGGGAGTGGCAGGTGCACAGGTGAACTGCTGGGAAGTGGCTGGAATTTTGTGAACTGGCTGAAGATGAGCAGCAGGGCAGAGCTGGAAGATGACAGAGCTCGAAGGGCGGGTGCTTTTGAAGTACCCTGTGGGACAGGGGTGTCTTGGAGGGTGTGAAACAAAGGCATAGCAGAGCCCCATGAAGCACTGCTCCCAAGTGAGCTGACCCTGTCTCCCGATAGCCACAGTCGTGGAGGGAGGGTGCAGGGAGGGGAAGCTTTGTGTCTTTCCTCTCCGCTGCCACTGACCGTGGGTGCCCCATTCATGGGGTGGCACATGGCTGTCGATCAGCACATCTCTGGAAGTTGCAAACAGCATCACAGCATTGACACACATGTCAGCAAGACCCTCTAAGGGAGCCATTCTGCTAGAAGTGAGCCAAGAACTGGCACAGAGAGAGAAGTCAGGCCCGGTTCGCTCATTACGGCCAACTTCAAAACAAACAGAGGATATGGGCTCAGCAAACGGCGTGGGGAAATATCAGCACCATAAACGGGAAGGCACAGGAGCCATATGTTGGCTGCTCTCCACCCACACAGCCCTCCAGACGAGCGCGCTCCCCCCGCCCCCCCTGTGTCATCTGGGGATGATTGACAGGGGAGCGAACATCCAGATCAGACATGAACAGATGCTTCGAATCGACTCTGACGGCTGTGCGGGTGACCTCCGTCTGCTGTCCGTGCATCATGGGCGGTGGTGCCCGTGGCATCTTCTAGGCCAGGGGGGCGGCTACCCATCTCAGGGGCATTTGTGGTCCCCTCTCCTGGGAATCCTAGGATCTTGCAAGGGACAGCTCTGGGTTCAGAAGTGCTGCCCCTCGCTGGTGGGGTAGAAATTACGATTGCTTGTTCCTTCAGCAAATGTGTCCTAAGCACTCATCTGGCCTAGGCTATGTGTTCAGCCCAGAAAATGAGGACACATAAGACAGGTCCTCCAGGAATTCCCAATCTAGCTGGGGGGGGGGTGGTGGTGGTGGTTGTCACAGCACTACATACAGCTGTCCATACCTAGGGCAGCCAGGAGGGGACATCTAAGCCAGCTTGAGAAAAAAGATTCCTGGAGGGTTTCCACATCTATGTGAAGCAGGAGAGAAGGTCATGCACTGTGAGCCAGGAGCATGTGTGATTGACAGGAGAGTATAAGAGGCCATTGGCCAGGGATTGACAAATGGTGGCTGCGGGGATCATGGCGGCCATGGAAGGAGGCTATGTATAAAAGAAAGCAAAGGATGAGCAGCTAAGAGCAATGGTGTTGTCAGTGTTTGCCAACAGGTGCCCTCTCCATAAGGAAGCTCCACCTGGCGCCCTGCTGCATCCCACAGTCCAAGGTCAGTTCAATGCCACCTCATTGACTAAGGTGGCCTCTCAGCTCTGTTTCCTGATGTGTCTGTGTGTATTCCGACCCTGTCTCTTTGCTCACGTGCCCCTGATTCTCTTTCTCCTGGCAAGGTGGGAGTCAGTGGGGGAAAGGTGTAACTGCCAGGACCCATGTTGGGGGCTATGACCACAATTGTGATTAGCCATGGCCGCAGAGGCCACCGGAAGTCACGTGGCAGGAGAGAAACACCCTGGATTCTCTCTTCCTCTTGCCTCCTGGTCAGCTGCGCCAGGAGCGGGCTGACCTGAGGGCTTGGCAAATGCAGGATGAGGAGTCAGCCCCTTCGTCCTGCGGAGAAGGGGATGAGCAATCAGTAGACCCACAGGAATGCAGTCCCAAGGCCAGAGGGGGTGCTTCGTGACACCACCCTCCCACCCCCAAGGCTGCTCACGCATGACAGGCCCTTCTAAGGCAGACTCACACGGACGGATGGATACCCTGGTTCTTGTGCTCTGGGCTTTTTGTGCCATCTTTGGGGACCATGGAGTCCTGGAGTACAGGCTGAGCAGCCTGGTGGTGTCCGAGGACACGGAGGGAGGATGACCTGGGGATCTTGCAAGGGACAGCCAAGGGGGGTAGGGCATTCAATGAGGACCTGCACATGGGCTCCAGGTCTCACCTCTGCCTCCGAGCTGCCTGCACCTCTCCCCGCTTTTCTGCCCCGTCAGCATTTTCTTACCTCTTCACAGTAATCACCATTGACAGCTATTGAGTGGCAGTGACGGGGCAGAGAGCTGAAGGTGAGGGCATGAAGGGTTTCCTTATGCAGCAAAGACGGTGGTCAGCTCTTGTCCAGGACCTCAAGCCTAACACTCCCTTGCTGCCAACTCTCTCCCTTCAAAAGAGGACCCTTTGGAGCTCCAGGTAAAGATCACCTCCTCCAGAATGACTTCCTTGATTGCTGCATCTCACAGTCCAAGAGCAGATATGGTCAGTTCAATGCCAAGAGTAGCATATTCTGAAGCAGAGCTTCTCTAAATAAGCAGGCAGTAGCATCAGCTGGAGGCCTTATGAACCACAGATCAGGGGATCCCAATCCAGCATTTCTGACTCTGTGGGTCCAAGTGGGCCTGGAGGATTTGCATTTCTAACATGTGTCCACTTCTTTTTTGTTTTTTAAGAAAGAGGAGAGAGAGAGAGAGAGAGAGAGAGAGAGAGAGAGAGAGAGAATTTTTTAATATTTATTTTTTTAGTTTTCGGCGGACACAACATCTTTGTTTGTATGTGGTGCTGAGGATCGAACCCGGGCCGCACGCATGCCAAGCGAGCGCGCTACCACTTGAGCCACATCCCCAGCCCCATGTGTCCACTTCTGATCTGAAGTGACAGTCACAGCTTAGTGGGCCTAGGTCTATTTCTTCAATGGCCCAATGAGATAGTTTGGCAGAGAAGGGATTCTCTTTACCAAGAGCCTTTCTTAGTGCTTTGATAAAAGCAAGTGCTTAATAACTCATTGGTCCTACATGAACTGAAAACCTTTTGATTTTTTTGTTGTTTTATACTTATGAGCAAAGGGAACGGAAGAGAGGTTTTAAAGTTACTGGATTGAATTTTATAATGATCTCAAATGTTGAAATTTAACTATAGAATAGCTCTTTCTCCTTTAGGTAAATGAATCAGGATATAAAATATTCTGAGCAATCCCTGCCATACATTAAATGAAACAGAAAGTGTTATTATTATTATGGAGGCACTATAATTCTGCCGAACCCCTTGGCTTGCACAATCTCTGTTCCAAGACACAAGAGGAGAGAGAGCAAAGACCACTTGAGGCTTTGTGTTACCCAAGATTTTCTCTTTTTGGAGGGGGAATAAAACACACTAGATTCAGCAGTTATCTTCTGAAGGGTAGATTATAGATGAGTTTTATTTTTTTCTTTATACTTCTACATGCTTTCCTAAGTTTCTTTTTTTTAAAAATAATATTATTTAGTTATGGAGTGTGGAAATTTTTTCTTTTTTTTCTTTTTCACTTTCCTAGTTTTCTACTACAAACATGGATCATCACCATGATTAGCAGAAAGATGTTATTTACAAAACCCTGGGCATCTCCAACACAAGGTACATAAGACGTCCACTGGGTACCCTCGGTGGTTAAGAGTGCTGAGCAAGCTCTTCACCAGCCATGTGGGTGAGCTCCATCTGGGGTAAGGAGCGGTTAATCACTCATTCATTCTTTCAGTTGGTCATTCACTTATTCACTTAAATATTAATTGGGTCCTTAGCACCTGTTAGCCCTGTTCTTGGATTCCAAGGTAAGAAGGCAGCATAGCAAACAGTTCAAGGCACGATGCTGGCATCTGCAAGACCTGGGGTCCAGCCCTATTTCTGCCACCTTCTGGCTGCTGCCTGGACAATTAATTGACTTGCCCTCCGTGAGGGTCAGTGCCCTCATTTGTAAACGGGGATCATCACGCTTCCTTTATTACAGGGTCTCCATGAGGGTGCAAAGGAAAGCCCATGCCCAATACCTTGCCAGTACTTGCCAATCGGAGGCTGTTGTTCCTATAGTCATTGTTCTGAGATCTGGTTCCTATCACAGTGTCGTAGCATCAGCAGCAGTCTCAGGACACCTACGTGGATGACTTTCTCACTCTGGTATACTAGGTGGGATTCAAGATGGAGACCATGTGGTCTAGACGATAGAGCACTGACTCAGTGTGCCACAGAAGTACCTAGAGTCTCACTTTGCCCTGATGGGACCTCTGTGTCACATTACTGGGCATGTAGAGTGACAGTGTGATCAAGTGTCTTCAGCTAATGGCTTTGCTTTGTGCTATACATCAAAGCTGCTAAGTCAATTTGGCTGCTTTTGGAGTAAATTCCCCAGCCCCAACATCTTAGTCCACGTGATGCTGCTATAACAGGAGAGTACAGATGGGGTAATGAACAGAAATTTGTAATGAACTGAAATTGAGTTCTCATGGTTCCGGAGGCTGGCAAACCCCAGCATCTATCCAAGGCTTTTTTGCTGCACCATAACATGGTGGAGGGGAAAAGAAATGGTGAGAGAGGAAATAAAAGGGGCCAAACTCCTCCTTCCATAAGGCACCCGTTCCCATGGGAACATTAACATTCATGATAGCTGAGCCCTCATGACTCAATCATCTCCCAACACCATTCCATTGGAGATTAAGCTTCCAACACGTGCTTCCTGGGGTACATGCTTAAACCACAGCAGTGGATGTCCACTGCACTTTGGAAAATCTTTCAGGAATGAAGTCTAGAGGAGGTGTTCTAACTTAGATCACATGGGACATCTCACACCTGCCATGGCAGCCATAAAGCTCCCCGTGCTATATTAAGTGCATTGAGATGAAACAAGGCCTCTTAGGAGATGAGAGCTTCCACCTGCAACTGAGTGCTTCTATCCAGGGAGCACGATGCAGCCCTAGCACTAATGAAAACATCCTTCAACATTAATAATATGATTAGAATCAATTAGACAATGATGGCATGTGGAATGAAAAGTGGGTGCCCTGGGAACATGGGAGTCAATGGATCTTAGGAGGTTTGCTTGCTTCATGTTGGATGAGTTATTTTAGAGACAAAGCCACCATTTTTCCCCCCAAGGGAGATACCTGGTGTGTTTATTAATGGTTGTTGGTATTCTTCCCAAAGAGGAACCACCAGGGATAGGTGAAAACCCAACGTCTTTGCCAGCAAAGTGGGAGACCCAGTCTGTGGTCCCAGCTTCGGGATTGATCCACTGTGTGGCCTTGGAGAAGCCATTTAGCCTCTCAAGACTCAACATCCTCATCTGTAAACTCAGAGTGATAATGACATTCTCTCACAGAGATGCTGGGAAGCTAATATTAGAGTGTATAGAGAAGTTGTTTAAGAGTGAGGGAGTGCTATATGACTGGCACTTTAATAATAAACATAAACATTTAGTAAAGATTCACTGATGGGCTATTTTTGCTGGAGAGTCTGGTCTGGGCCATTTGTCTTCCAGAAATAAAAATTTTCAGAGAGGTAGAACTTTTGTGGGGTTTGTGGTTTATCGTTTTATTAAAAGGCTCTTTTAAAAAATATACTACTTTTTTCAGATGGTCCCTATGGCTTTATTTATTTAGCCTTTAAGAGGCTGCCCTTTGCTCTATATATTTTCTTTTTCATGATGGGAAGTTTCAAAGACATACAAAAGCAGAGAAAAAAAAACTATAACACACCTCCATTCACACTTCACCCAGCTTCAGCAATTATCAGTATTTTCTATCCACTTTCTTCCCAACCCACTCCAGTTATTTGAGAATGAATTCTAGCTACTCTATCATTTCATCCCCCAAACCCTTCAGGTTATACCTCTTGTAAGAGAAGCTATCTTTAAAAAGCCGTAGCTACAATATCATCATATAAAAATTAGCAATAGACCATAATTTTATGAAATAATCAATCTGCACTCAAAATAGTTCCTTAATTTTATCAAATCACCAGTCTGCATCCAAACTTCCCTGAATGTTTTATATATGTGCTTTTCACAGTTTGTTTGAATTAGGTTATAATTAAGCTTCTTGTATTTTGATGGATCGATGTGTCACTCTTTGTTACATATATATATATATATATATATATCAGGAATTAAACCCAAGGGCACTTAACCCCTGAGCCACATCCTCAGCCCTTCTTATTTTTTATTCTGGGTCAGGGTCTCTCTAAGCTGTTTAGTTATATTTAAACCTATAGGTTCTTCCTTCACTATTCTTTTGCTCCATCATATATTTTTGCTGGAGAGTCTGGTCTGGGCCATTTGTCCTGAAGAGGTTCTCATGCTTTGGATTTGCTAATTCATGTGGTGTTGTTTTATAAGTTGCCTGTATTTCTTGATTGTGTGTTTTTCTTAGCAAAATCACTTCTTTTGTGGGGGTGGGGGCCGGGGTGCTGTGCAGGCACATCAGGAGGCATGTCGAGTTTGGTTGTCTCATGCTGGCAGACGCTGATGCTCATTTTCTAGATTCATTTCTAGATTCATTAATTGATTGGGGCTGGCACGATGCTGAGACACCAGTACTGTGGTGCCGCCTCTGTTTATTCGCTAGAATACATCTATAAATAGATGATTCTCTTCATCAACCCTGCCGTTACCCTAAGGGAGGGTTCATTTTGGAAAGGCAAGATAAATGTTTGATTAACTCCCCTCTTTTCACCAGTTTTGAAGATCATCTGTTGGTTAGTTTGTGCTTTACAATGAGGACTAGTTTATTTTTTGATTTTTTTTATAAACTCGTGGACTTACACATATTCGATATCTTTTAATCCATCTCAGTCATTGTTGAAGCTCAAATCCCCTGCTTGGCCTGTGAGCTCGACTTTGAGTGTGCTTTTCGGACCTTTTGACATGGCCCTAGGAATCTTTGACATTTTCTTTGCTTTTCAAGTATGACAAGGTGTTCCAGAGTTATCTTGTACGATTCTTGTCTTCAAACATTTTTTTCTTAAAGGATTCCCGGTTTCATTGAGTGGGAAAATGGGTATGGACATTGACTTACCCCTAGTTTTAGGCATTTTTAGTGGCCAGAGATAGAGAAAAATGTATATATGCATGAAGGTTTAAGATTATATACATTGTGAGCAAGCACTAATGCTACCAATTTGGACTTAGGGCTATAGAACTGTACTTAACCTCATTGATCTTGCACTTATGTACCTTTTCTCGCTTACTGAAAACATCTTTCTTTCTGTCACCACATAATTATTCATGTGCTTTATTGCATGACACATATGCCCCAGTCTAAGAACAACAATAGAACCATCACACGAGCCCTATGATTTAAACATTAAACACGAGTTTAAGAATTTTTTGCAGCTCTTTTTGTGCTTAGGGCATATTCCACTAGGGATAAATGTAGAGTTAAATTACTGTATTTGAAAATTGCTGGGAATAATTCTGCCCTGTGTGATTATTCTACCCACTGAATACAGAGTTAGGTTCACCTACTTCCTTTAGCCTTTGATTCCTACAAATTACTTATGTAAAAATTTAATTTCATTTTATACTTATGTAAAAATATTTTCAGGGTTCCAAAATTAAATCTGCAAGGCAAGGTATATATAAAGAAGTCTAGCACTGATCTACTTTTAATATAAGCAAATATGTTTTATGCATTTATAAGTCCTCCTTTTGTAGATTGTTGGTGGCATATTATACATTTTTTTTTCTACCTGGCCTTTTGCACTTAATATATCCTGGAGATTCTTCTGTCATAGCGTACAGTCTTATTAATCTTCTTTTTTAAGTGCTGGTATTGTTTCTTGTAAATACTGCTATCCTGCTGAGCCTTTGTTTCTTGAAGAGCAGCTCTCCCAGCTTACAAAGGATAGTGTGTTAACGAAGAGTCAACAGGTTCTAAATAACGGCTCAAAGAGCTCCACATAAGGAATGGGTCTGGTCTGACAGGTATCCTAACTGCTGATTTTTATTGTTCAATAAAAATTAGTTGAATCAAACTGCTTCGGGATATTCCAGACATCTTGAAATTGATCAGAACAGGCATCACTTTGTTGGCATGAGAAACACCCAAGGCATTTGGTCCTTTTTGGCAAAGACAGAAGTGTCTGAAAATCATTCCTTTGCGTTTGGAGTTTCTCCTGGGAAAGCTGCAATTTCTGGGGATCATGCAAGTTTAAGGATAAAGCATCATTTGGCAAGATCCATTCTAGGGCTTTTCTTCCATAGCATGATTTTCTTTATCAATTGACTGATTCACCCACTCATGTGTTCACTAAACTTATAAAATAAACATTTCTCGAGAATCTACTATGTTCGGATGCCATGCTGGAAATTGGAACCCAGGGAATTTTCCTTCCTCCTCTGAGCCCATTATCACCTTTTCTCATCTTTTCAGAACAATCCTACATGACATGATCATTTTCAGCCCCCAGATGCCAAATTCTCCTTCCACAGAGGCATCTCAAACCCCAGGCAGGTGGTAAGAATGGGCCAGGGTTTTCACACACCTGTTGAGATGTAAGGAGAACACTGGGTGCTTCCATTCATGTGTCCTTAATTCACCCATCTGAAAGCATTTGCTTATTTTTGGTAGGTAAATCTGGCACAGACTTGGGTCAGATACATCCAAGTAAATACTTAGATGTTTTGAAGAATGAAAGATTTTATGGGTTAATAATGTAGTTGTGTGTGGCATGAAAATAATTGGTCCCTTTTCTGAATATAAACTCTTCTCTGGTTTCTCAGTGCTGGCAGGCTCTTTGGTATTTTCAGTATTTGGGGCACAGTTTGCATTCTTTTCTGCAGAACCAACTCTTGTTTTCAATAAAGTTTGAATGGGTTAAGCAGAGTACCGCTGTGTAATGCTGTAGTTTTCTGCTTAAAACAATTTTCTTTTAAAGGCTTTTACAAATTGCTGTACATACACCTTCAGGCTGCATCATTAAGCTACCTCTTGAGGTTACTGTGCACAAAGAAGATAATATAAGGAGTGAACCTCTGAAGGCGTGGACCAGCAGGAGGCATAGCACACTTAGGAGGGGTGAAAGGAAGGAGCCCTCAAAAGTGTCATACATATGCATGCATCTGCACGTACATTGACACACTCACATGCACACACTCTGATGCACACAGGCACACTCTGATCCATGCATGCACACGCACCACCCTCACATGCACATGCATATGCAGATGTACTAAGCATACATGCATACTCGTGTACAATCCACCTACTCACGTCTACACCCACACACGTTCACACAAACTGGGCCAGTGTTCACATACGCTTGTTCAGATGTAAGGAGAATATACAAACATTCATGCTCATCTAAATACTCAGTGTTATAGTTTGCATATGAGGTGTCTCCCAAAAGCTCCTCTGTTAGTGCAGAAATATTCAATGGTGACCTAACATTGGATTGATCCATAATAATTTGAAAGAACTGGCTGGGTGGTAACTGTAGGCAGGTGTGGTGTGGCTGGAGGAAGCAGGGTGTGCCTTTGGGGTTTATATTTTGTACCTGGGTCTTACTCTTCTCTCCTGGCAAACATGAGCAGAGCAGAGAGGAAACTCCATCATGTCTTCTACTATAATGTTGTGCTTCATCTCAGGCTCAGAGCAATGATGTGGGCAGACCACAGACTGAACCTCTGAAACCGTGAGCTCACAATCAACTCTTTCTCCTCAGTTGTTCTTGTCAGGATTTTGGTCACAGCAATGAAAAGCAGACTAACACCCCCACATAACTGCTAATCCACATTCAGACACAAACATCTTCACTCTCACTATTCACCCCCTCACATCGACACCCTCACACTTATGCACGCTTATGCATAAACATGTATAAAAGACACACTCAGAAACAAATCTACACACACACAGGTTCAAGTTGACAAGTGCACTTTTGCCTTTCTTTGTTATTCAGAGGTTTGAAGTGATCGTTTATGATGGAAGCTCTTCTATTCCACCATTGCTACCCTCCTTGCTGTGTATAAAAACCAGATCCATCAGGAAAGCTGGATAGTCACCTATTGCCATTAATCTTGTCCTGGATGTCCTAAAAGGCAGCAGGTCTATTATGGTTCAAACCCAAGGGACTGTTTTTTTGCAGTAAATGTTGGCCCCGGAACCAAAATCTAAACCTCTAGGAGTAAAGTTTTGCAATCTCCGCTCCCTGGCTGGAGAAGGTAAAGCAGAAGGAAGCCCTGGGACTCTTCCAAGGTCTTCCAGGGAGGTCAAAGGTTTTAAGCACAGCCCAGAAGGAAGGTGCCCTGAAACCATGGCCACTGTGTACAAAGGTTACTGAAGTGTCTCGCTTGCTTGACACTCCCAGGCAAGGATGCTTATTTTTAGTTTCTAAACATTTTCTACCATTAATGAATCCCTTAATCAAACTCATTAATTGTGTTTTTCATTATCCAAAATGACCCCTGGAATAAAGCACCTTACATTGTTCAGAGGTAGTAGCTGTACATTTTGCATCTCATTTATCAGACTTTCGTGAAGCAGTAATTGTGTTCATGTTTCATGAGCCAAGCATGTCCTGAAACTGCTGGCGATGTAATTGTTCTGAGTACTATTCCATTGCTGCCAGTCTGAGTGACAGAAAATGAAGCTGATTGTACAAGTGAGATTCTGCTTTCAGAGAGGAAATTAACTGTTTGCCTAATGCAGGTCCCTTCCCTGGAAAGACCAGATTCACATTTAAGTTTTCCTTTGGATGAAAAGGACCTAAATTAGTCCCTCACATCCTGACATGTCCTGTGCAAGTTCGCATCACATAGGGCCTTGAGTTGTGGCCCAATCAGACCTGCCCCGGCCTGGGAAAAATCCCTTACCCTGAGCCTCTTTTTAACCTCTCCTTCCTAGGGGCTTTGGAGGAGCTGGGGATGTGCCATTGCTTTTTATCCAGGACACTTTCATGACTTTTGGTTTGCAGTCCTGCATTCGAGAAGTTTGGATATTACAACCCCATTCTAACAAGTAAAATTTGAACAAACAGAAAAATCAACACCTCTTCTCAGACATGTAAAGACATAAGTTTACAGGACCAAATGTTGACGCCAAAATGGGAAAGACCCACAAGTAAATACGGAATCACAACTCCCCAGAGCAGAAAGCCAAGAGCAGCAACCTTCAAGGGAACCAGTCCAATGTAAGGAGACCTGAGACTTAACTGATGGGTTGCTGGAGGCTCAATGTGGACAAATCCAAGAGGGCCCAGTTATGGGGGTGGGGAGGCTCCAACACTTCTGTGAGTGTCATCTTCTGGATCTCACAGGGAGTACTGGAGGAAAATCCCATCAGGTTTCTGGCAGAGAAAAAGATAAAGGAATCATTTTGAACAGAGCCACATTCTGTTCTTCTTAACAACAACAATAACAAATTCCACAGGAGAAACTTTTTCAAGAGACCCAAATTTCCTGGGATCCTACTGGAGTCAAACTGACATGGTAAATGGGAAACACCCAACTCCAGCCTCCTCTAGCCTTCCGTTCCCCAACTGTAGGCCCTCTAGCCTTCCATTTGGGAGAAGGTCAGTGTCCCATTCCAGCCCCCTAGAGCCATCCTGTCCTACCAAAGGGAAGCTAAAAAGCATGTGAGGTCTAGCCAAAAGACACAGATCTAGCCTTAAAGCTTCACAACGCTTCTTCTATCTAAAAACCTCACCAGCACATCACTAAAGGATTATTTTTTTTTAACCTGGTATATCAGGTATAGCTGTCAAGAAAAACATACCTGACATACTAAAAGGAACAAGAACAATACAGTTTGAAGAGAGATGGTAAGCACTAAAACCAGACTGATACATGGCATGGATGTTGGAATTATCAGAAATTTAAAACAACTATGATTAATATGCTAAGGGTTTTAATGGATAGACAGTATGCAAGAGCAGATGGGCATTTAAACAGAGAGATGGAGATTCTAAGGAAATATAAGAAGACATGCTGAAGATCAAAAAATGCTTTAGTGGAAATAATAAATTTCTTTGATGGTCTTATTAGTAGACTGTACACAGTGGAGGAAGCAATCTCTGAGCCTGAAGCTATCTCAGAAGAAACTTCCAACACTAAAAAAGGACTGGGAGAGAGGGGAGAAATATAAGAGAATATTCAAGAATTGTGGGACAATTATCAATGGTATAACCTATATGTAATGAGAATGTTAGAAGGAGAAGAAAAAGTAGAAATGTTGATACAGCAATGACATAATTTCCTCCAGTTAACATCAGACACCAAACCGTGGATCCTGGAAGCTCAGAAAACGGCATGGCAGAAAAATCCAGAAAAACCATGCCTAGGTATGTCATTTCCAAACTACAGAAAATCAAAGATAAACCAAAAATCCCCAAGGAAACCAGAGCTGGGTGGAAACAACTTACCGATGAGCAAAGACAAGAATTACATCTGACTACGACTTATCCTCAGAAATCGTGTGAGCTGAATAATAGAAACAGAATAAAAGGGCAGTAGCTAGTCGCAGGTGGAGGGAGTGGGAAATGTGGAGATGTTTGTTGGACAAAGCTGTAGATTGTAAGATGGATAGGCTGAAGGACTATAATAAAATATTGTGTTGTGCACTGGAAAATTGCAAAAGGGTTCTATCGGAGGTGCTCTTAAGCACAAAATATCAGGTTGCTTTCTCTCCAAAGTTCTTCCATGACTTTGGGGGTGCTCTTAGACACAAAAAAGAGTAACTATGAGAAACGCGAATTTTCTTGATCATGGCTATCATTTTACCACGTTATATAAAGATCATGTTGTACAGTTCAAATATGTACAATCAAAAAAGGAATCATGCAATTAAGAAGAGAGTGAGGTATTTTGTGTTGAGAGCGAGCGAGCCCACCAACCTAGAATCTTGAACCTGTGAAGGTCTCTTTCAAAAGTTAAAAAGAAATGAAGACTTTCTCAGAGAAGCAAACATTGAAGGGATTTCCTTACATATATTTGGTCTGTTCAAAGTTTCTCTTTCTTTGTGATTCAGCTTTGGTAGGCTGTATGTTTCTATGAGTTTATTCATTCTTCTCCATTATCCAATTTGTTGGTCTATAATTGTTCAGATTAGTATTTGAGATCTTGTTTATTTCTGTGGCATAAGCTGTCATGTGGTCTCTTTCATTCTGATTTTGTTTATTTGAAGCTTCTTTTGCTTTGTCTAGATAGGTCTAGATAAAGGTTTGTTAGTTTTATATATTGTTGCAAAAAAACCCCAAGTTTTAGTTACATTGATTTTTCTATTGTTTTTCTCTTCTCTATTTGATTATTTCTGTTGTAATCTTTGATATTTCCTTCCTTCTGTTAATTTTAAGTTTAGTGTTTTATTTTTCTAGTTCTTGAAGTTTAAGTTTCTTTGAGATCTTTTATCTTTTTTTAATGTAGGTATTTATCACTATCAATTCCTTCTTAGTTCTGCCTTTGCCCCATCCAAAATATTTCAGTATATTGTGTTTTTATTTGTCTTTATGTATTTTATGACTTATTTTAAAATTTCTTCTTTGATACATGAGCTATTTAGTAGTGTGTTATTTAATTTACACATAGTTGTGAATTTTCTGATTTTCTTTGTTATTGATTTCTAGTTTTATTCCATTGTGATTAGAAAAAAATTCAATACAATTTCATTCTTAAATTAGTTAAGACTTGTTTTGATATATAATATGTGACCTACCCTGGAGAATGTATCACGGACAATTGATAAAAATGTGCTGCTTTTGGATGGACTGTTCTGTATATGTCTATTAGGTTCATTTGATCTGTAATGTTTTCAAGTCTGCTGTTTCCTTATTGATTTTCAGACTGGACCTTCTGCCTATTATTAAAACTGGGATAATGCTTTCTATATTTTCCTTTAGTTCCATAAATATTTGTTTTATATATCTTTATATAAATATTTGTTTATATATTTGTTTTATATATGCTTCGATGTTGAATGCATACATATTTATAATTGTTATATCTTCCTGATGAATTGATCCTTTTAGCATTCTATAATGGCATGTAATATTTTTTTAATCCCTTCGCTTATTTTATGTGTGGCATTACAAATAACTTTTCCTATAGACAGCATTTGATTGGGCCTTATTTTTTTTTTCCATTCAATGACTTTGCATCTTTTCATTGAGGAGTTTAATAATTTAATTATTGATAGAATAGAACTTTCTATTGTCATTTTGTTAATTGTTTTCTGTCTTGTAGTTCTTTAGTTGCTCTTTTCTGTTGTTTTCCTTTGTGTCTTATTGTTTTTTGGTAGGAACGTGTTTTGATTCCTTTTTTTTTTCTTCTATGTATAGGTATTTTCTTTGTGGTTAATGTGAGGCTTATATAAAACACATTACACTTCTAACGAAATATTTTAAACTGACACAACTTTACTCCAATCATATACCAAAATCTTACATTTAATATTATTTATGACACAACTAATATCTTTTTCTATTGTGTCTTCATTAGCTAATTTTATAGTTGTTTATTCTTAGTACTTTTGTCTTTTAGCTTTTATACTAAAATCAATAGTGATTTACATATCATTAGTACAGTATTCTGTATTGTTTTTATCTATATATTTATAATTACAAGTGAGTTTTATAATTTAATATGCTTTCATGACCTATTTAGTTCAACTTGAAGAACTTCCTTTAGCATTTCATGAAAGGCAGGTCTTGTGGCAGTGAACACCCTCAACTTTGTTCGTCTTGAAAGGTCTTTATTTGTTTATAAAATACAGTATTTCTTTGTTTATAAAAGATAGCTTTGCTGAGGATAGTATTCTTAGGTGTCAGATTTTTCTTGAAGAACTCTGACTAGACTATTCAACTGTTTTCTGCTCTGGAAAGTTCCTTCTATGGAATCTACTGATAGTCTTGTGGATGGTCTTTGTGTGTGATGAATTGCTTTTCTCTTGTTCCCTTTAGAATTCTGCCTTTGAGAATTCCGGAAAACATTTAAAGAATTGATACTAATCCTAATCAAACTAATTAAAAAAAATGAAAGATTAGGGAACAGTTCCAAATTTATTTTTTAAGGACAGAATTACACATATACCAAAGCCAAACTACACATATACCAAAGCCATACCACACATATACCAAAGCCATACTACAAGAAAAGAAAACTACAGGCTAATATCCTTGATGAATATTGGTCCAATCTTCTCCTTCTCCTTTTTTATGCCTGGGATTGTGCATGCTGAGCAGGTGCTGTACTACTAGGTACACTCTTAGCCCTGGGAAAAAACCTTCTTGACATTGATCTAGGCAATGCTTTCTTGGATATGACAGCACAGGTAACAAAAGCAAAAATAGACAAGTGGAACTATATTGATTTTAAAAGCTTCTACATAACAATAATCAATAGAGTAAAAAGGCCACCTACAGAATGGAAGAAAATATTTGCAAACCTTATATCTGATAAGGAGTCAGCCATCCCAAATATATAAGAAAATCCTGCAACTTAATTCAAAACAACAACCTGGCTTAAAAATGGGCAAAAAACCCAAATAGACATTTCTCCAATGAAAGCATACAAATGACCAACAGGTAATTAAAAAGGTATTAAATATCACTAACCATCAGGGGAATTCAATTAAAAATTATAAGGGATCACCTCAAACCTGTTTGAAGAGATATTATTATTATTATTATTTTTTTAAAAAGGCAACAAGTGTGGGTGAAGATATAGAGAAATTGAAACACTTGTACACCCCAAGTAGAAATTTAAGGTGGTAGAGCCACTATGGAAATCAGAATGGAAGTTCCTCAAAAAATTTAAAACATAATTAACTATTATATGTTCCAGCAAACACACTTCTTGATATATACCCTTGGAAATCAGGGCCTTAAAGATATCCATGTTCAGTTGATGTTATTCACAATAGCCAAGATATGGAAACAATGATCAAATATCCACCAAAGCAAATGTCCATTGCAGGTAAATGGGTAAAGAAAATGTAGTTACAGATATTCAATAGAATATCTTTATACATCCTTCCACATAAAACCACATGCATGAACTTTGAAGGACATTATGGTAAGTGAAACAAATTGGTCCAGAAGGAGAAAAACCAAAGAATCACACATGTATGTGGTACTAAAATACCTCATGGAGACAGAATAAAATGGAAGTTATCAGGAGTTGGGGAAAGGAAGAAATGAGGAATTATTGTTCAATAAGTATAAGGTTTCTATTATAAAACGTGTAAAATATAGAGGTCTGCTATATAGCGGGGGGTTAATAGTTAACAATACTGAATTGTACATTTGAAGATTTAAGAGAGTGGATCTCAAGGAAAGTGATCTTACCACTCAGACACAAATATACACACACATGCACAAACACAAAGGAGGCAGAGGGGAAATTGTGAAAGGAATGTGTTTATTACTTTGATCATAGTGATGGTTTCAAGAGTGCATGCATTATGGTCAAGGCCATCGATTTATATACACTAAATATGTGAAGTTTTCATTAGAAAAGAAAAGAATTTAAAAACATACTCTTAGTCCAAAAAAATGATTGAGGGAATTTCTTTCCAGAATATGTGTCTTGTAAGAAATGTCAGAAAAAAAGTTCTTTAGAGAGAAGGAAAGTTATGTAAGTCTGAAACTTGGATCTATATAAAGAAAAGAAGAACACTGGGGAAGAAATAAGTGGAGGCAAAATAAAAACTTCCATCTTTCTTATTCTTTTAACTGATTTGTGTAAAACCGTTTATTCAAAATAATAGCGACAATGTATTTGGTTATGTATAAATGAAAGAATGTCATCAATGATACAAGAAGTGGAAGATAGAAGTTAGGATAATTTTGTTAAAATGGTTTTATTTGAGGGTAGACTTAGATTAGTTGTAAATCTTAGATTAGTTGTAAATGAATATTGCAAATTCCAGGGAAACAACTGAAGAAGAAGGAGAAGGAGAAGAAACACAAATGAAGTACTAAGAAAGGAGAGAAAATTGAATCCTATAAAATAGTTGATTAAAACTGCCAAAGGCAGAAAAAGTGTGAATAAAGAACAAGGGCAGGGGCTTGGGTTGTGGCTCAGTGGTAGAGTGCATGCCTCTCACACGTGAGGCATTGGGTTCAAACCTCAGAACCACATAAAAATGAAATCAAGATATTGTGTCCAACTACAACTAAAAAATAAATATAAAAAAGAACAAGGGCAACAAATATAGGCCTTATTAATCCAATTATCTCAGTAATCACTTTGAATGACAGTGGTCTAATTGCCTCAATTGAAAGAGATTGTCAGAGTGGATCAAAAACAATCCCCAACTAAATTTTTTTATACGAAATCCACTGGAAATATAAAAGCACATACAGATTAAAAGCAAACGAATATGAAAAGACATACCACGACATAGCTAACTAAAAGAAAGCAGGTATGGCATATAAAATTTAGACAGAAAAGACTTCAGAGAAAGGTTTGTTATCAGAGATAAAAAGGGCCCTACATGATGGTAAAGGGGTCAGTTCTCCAAGGAGACACCACAATCCCTAGCAGCACAGTGCCAAAGTGAGGCATAAGCTGATAGAACTGCAAAGAGGTATGAATGAACCCACTATTAGAGTTGAAAACTTGGACCCTTCTCTATCAAGTTTGTGCCTTTGCAGGAAGAAAATCAGCAAGGGCCCAGTTGAACTCAACAGCACCATCAACCAACTGGATATAATGGACATCTGTAGACTAATTCATTCAACAACAGAATCCACATTCTTTCCAAGCACACAAGGAGCATTTCTCATGCTAGACAATACTCAGGGCAATAAAGATATGTTAAATTTTGAAAGAATAGAAATCATACAATATTTCCTTTCAGCCACCATGGAATTAAGCTGGAACCAAGATTAATACCTAGAAAATATGAAACTACTTGTAGATTAAAACAACACACTTCTAGATACCATAAAGGTCAAAGAAAAATTATAACAGAAAATTAAAAACAAGTTGTATTAATTGAGAATGAAAATACAACTTGCCCAAATTTGTGGGATGCAGTGGAAGCAGTATTGAAGGGGGACTTAATATATTGAAGACATAAGTTAGAAGAGAGATCTAAAAATCAATAACCCAAGTTTTCATGTTAAGAAACTAAGGGGAAAAAAAGAGAATATCAAATCCAAAATAAGTAGAAGAAAAATCATAAAAATGAGAGCAGAAACCAATGAAATTGAGAATAGAAAATCAAGAGGAAACCAATAAAACTGAAAGTCTATTCTAGGGAAAGATCAAAAAAATTGATAGGGCTCTATTGAGACTAAGAAAATCAGAAAACAAAATTACTAATACCAGAAATGAAAGAGGGAACTACAGATCCCACGGATAGTAAAAGGATAGCAGAGGGGTGCTATGTATAATTCCATGCCCAGAAATTCTTAGACAAAATGCACCAATTCCTCAAAGACACTATTTGCCAAAATTTACCCAACGAGATACAGACAATCTGAATCTGTTAAAGAAATAGAATTAATAACTAATGACCTTCCCAAAGAGAAAACTCTGTCCAGACAGGTTCACTGGTGAATTTTGGTGAATTCTACCAATGTTTAAGAAAGAAAGTATAATAATTCTCTATGAGTTCTTTCAGAAGTTGGAAGCTCAGGGGAAATGTTTTCTAGCTCATTCTATGAGACCAGCAATGTGCTAATAGTAAAGATATAACAAGAAAAGAAAAGTAGAGACTAATAAATAACCCTCACGATCACAGGTGCCAAAATCCCCAACAAAATATTGGCAAACTGAATCCGACGATGTGTAAGAAGGATTATACACTATAGCCACGTGGGATTTATCCTGGGTATTCAAGGATCACTCAAAATTTGAAAATTAATAAACATAATGCTAAAGAACGGGCTAAAGAAAAATCATACAATTTTATCAGTATAGATTTTTTTTTTTTTTACAAAATTCAATATTCATTCATGATCAGTGAAGTAGGTACTAAAGGGTAACTTCTCTACGAGAAGCCTATAGCTAACATCACGCCCAATGGTGAGAAACTCTAGGCTTTCACACTGAGATCAGGAAGAAGACAAGGAGGTCCCTTCACTATTGAACGGAGCCTGGCACTCGGGGTACCTCATCCTATAATAGGACAGTCACAGTGAACTCTCAAGTGTCCCGGTCACCGTTCTTAATATTCCTTGTCAAGATAGTACCCATGAGAGTTCATAACCCACTTGAATCAAAGTGTGGAATATGATATGTCAAGAAATTTGTAATGTTTTGAACAACCCACAATAAAAAATTAAAAAAAAAAAAAAGATAGTACCCATGACAGAGCAGCATCTTGAGAAGAAAGAAGACTTTGGGGTCCCACTGACCCTGGCTCCCACAGTACTACTTCACTTCCCTGAGCTCCAGACTCATTCCTGCAGACATGAGGATAATAAAGCCCCCTCCTGTTTGTCTGGTGGAAGATGAGGATGAGGCCTGACTACATCTTTGGTGCACCTGGCTGGTTCCTCCACACCTGTACGTCATTTCTTTGCTCTCAGACTGGGCTTACCTGTGAAGCTGATCCTCACCAAGGTGTGGGTGTAGGGATTCTCACTCAACGGTACACTGGAAACACAGGAAGTTAAAAAACACTCGTGCCTGAGTCCTTGCTGCAGAGATTCTGATATAACTGGTTGTCTGTGGCCCAAGGTCTGTATTTTTAAACTCTTGTTAGGTGTTTTTACTTGAAGTCCATCAAAACATCATTGGTTTACCAAAGTATGACAACTTTCCCTGATGTGCTTTGCTCCAACTTCTGAGTGAGGACCCTGGGAGCCTTAGCCCACGGGGATGTGTAAGGGCACTTCTGTGCTCCGATGAAGACCAGGGGACAAGGAAGAGGGGGGTCATCCCTTCACACGCCCACCCCAATCCCAAAGGCAGTTGCCTCCTCTGCTGTTCCAGAAGGCCGGCCTTGGCTGAGGCATCTGAGCTGATCTGATGCCCGACTCCCTACCCACGCTCACATTCCTCAGCTGTCACGGATTTATCTTCCTGGCAGCCTCAGCAGCCAGCTTTTCACAGGGTGCTGTTCCTGATGGGAGGTGCACACACCTCCGTCCACCAGGGTACCTGTAGCCTTGCCAAGTCTCCTCTTCTCAGCTGCCCAGCATCGGCCCTCCCTGGATAGAGGGGCACTACACCCCCTGTTTCTTCATTCCAGGCTTAGCCATGATGTCTGCCTTTGGGTTGTGGAAGACCCAGCTTATTTAGGTCAAGTATCTGAAAGCTATGAAGTGACATGAGGCAGGATTTAATAAAATGACCTGGATGGAGACTGGCATGTGTGACAGGGGGTATCTTGGGTGGATGGGTGGGTGGGGTCTAGGGCAGCTTAAAATTAAAACAAGTCACTGGGCTGTGGCTGTAGCTCCGAGGTAGCGCGCTTGCCTAGCACAGGTGAGACACTGGGTTCCATCCCCAGCATCACATAAAAAATAAATAAAGCAACTCATTGTCAGAAATCTTGGACAATTTTTGGCACTTGGCATTGGGTTGGTCACAGATGTTTAAACAAGTCCTAGGTCTGAGCCTGAAATACAGGGACAGAGCATCTCAAAGTGCTGGTTCCTTCCCGACTTCCCAGCATGGTCTCAGATCTGCCCAGAGCAACCTATGCTGGGATCAGGATGTGGAGGGGCAGAGAAGGACATCCTGAGGGCTAGACACAGTACCTCACTTTACAATGAAAATTCTTCCCCCATTCTGAATCAGATTCTAAGGTTGGGTTTGTGTCAACCTTGGACATTTCAAACAGGTCATCACAAATGGCTTTGGAATCCATGAGTCCAACATCCACAGTCCTACATGAGTGACAGAGTGTGTGACAGGTTCATCCTGATGTGTTCAGGGCCTGACCATAGCAGATACTCAAGTCAACATTTGGAGGAATCGTGGAGGGTACCCGAGACATGCCAGGACAGAGGTGCAATGGCAAGGTCACTTTGTCAAGCAACTGATACTGGTTAGCTGGGCACTGGGCTGAAAATCAGCAAAACCCAACAAAGTCCATGCCTCCAGGCAGCTTCGAGCCCAGAGAGGGGGAAGGCAGTAGGCAAATCATCCCAGACATTATCACATGGATACATTTTTCAGGGTGGGGTCTGTCTGGTAAGGGGAAAGGATATTAGGGGAGATCCTGGAATGAAGTATGAAGTGGGAATGACTTAGGCCAAAAGAGGAATTGGAATTTTCTTTGTCGAGGGGACAGCTTCTGTGAGGGTTGTGAGATGGAGAGACTGGATGGGTCCTGCAGGTTCCTCGTGTCCAGGCACAGACAGCAGAGGAGGAAGTAGGCGAGGCAGGACTGGATGACCTCAAAGGCCTCAGGTTGGTATCTGACCTGGAAGAGAGGTGTCATGGACAGCCAGCTCTGTCATCAGGACTTCTTCTGCAGGCTGCAGTGCTTACTGTCACCCATAGCCCTTCACTCATCTTGCGCCTAGGGCTTGAGAGTCGGCTTGTGAGAAGCCCCCTCTCCCCACTGACTTAATCAATGTGAGGTTGCAAAATGAAATGAATCGAGGCTGGTTGATTCCTCTTTCCCTCCATCTAGGGGACTGGCAGAAGAACGGCACACTCACAGTGAGCGGGTGGGTGGTGGACACCCTCTTGTACAGGGCTGAGAGCAATTCTCAAGGAAAGAGGCAGCAGGAGCCATTGCAGTCAGAGTTGGGCACATCCTCCTGCCTCCTGCAGCACATTCAGCCCCATTTTGAGGGTCCTAGGAGCTGGTGAACTGGTGTGCATTTCATGCTTCTTATCTGTCTCTCCAGGAGGGAGGACCTTGTTCTCTTTGGCACCAAACTCAGGGTAGTACTGGCCTCAGGAGGGCTCCTTCTTTGATCCCGAGAAGGCCCTAGTATTCCTCAGGATCTGGGTTTCTTTTAAGGAAGAGGTTCTCCAAGTGGGGTCTGGAGTTTCTAGCACATGACACACACTGGGGAGGCCCAACACCTCTATCTGGCATGGGGAGCAGGAGCCATTTAATTTTGCAACCTCACATTTCTTAAGCTGATGGCTCTTTTCTTAACCTCCTGAGTAAGACCTCGGTGGCCGGATGTACTTACTGTGCCTGTGCTCTCTCTGCCCAGTGATGGCAGTTTTCATTTTTGTGTGCCATGTTTTGATCAATTCGTTGTGCTTTTTTGGAGAAGTGCCATCCTGGGCTCTGTTGGAATGAATTCCATGGTTGATTATTGGTACCCGCCATGGCGGAGGGAGGGAAGAGGTTCATGTCTAATGGCTGTATCCTTGAATGGACAGTTTTGAAGGTCTCTTTCAAGCTAAGGCATCAGTAAAATTCTACCTAAAACTTTCCCAAACTCAGTTCTTCTTCCCTTTCTTTCTCTCAGGAAGATTTATTTTTAAATTCCTATTCAATTCCATTGGCAGCTACAAAATATAGCCTAATGCTAGTTCCATTTTTGTTTTCATATATTACTGGACTTCAACATTATTATGCAAAGTCGTTACTTAACCACATCCTCAGGTAGATAATAAACTCCTCAAGGGTAAGTCTTCTTCACCGTACATTCCCTAGAGGGCTTCCTATGCAGATGGCTGCTTGTTGAGGAGGATGTGGAGAGGCCTTGATTTGATTTAATTTTATCTGCCCATACAGGGTTCGTTGTTAAGTTCTTGGCACCCTCTTGGTTCTGGCCTGTAGACTTGATTTATAATGTAGACAATTATCATGGATGCTCTTGGTGCTCTGCCAAGATCTCCCCATTTACTTACACAGGGGTCTTTGCAGCAGCAGCTCATTTGAGATATTTTTTGTGACATGGTCTCTCTTGATTCTTGAGATGACTCAGGAACTTCAACACTTCTGCATCTTCTAGCTTGGACCTCCTAGGCAGCTCCTGTACACAAAATTAGCTCCCCAATTTTTTATCAGACCTGAGGCTACCATAGTTATTTCTTTAAATAGGGTCACTGTTGTGCATTTACTGAGCATATTAGTGCTAAACATGGGGGTAAAAACTTCAAGTCAGGACTGTTGAGGGAAATGCAGGGTGTACAGTCATGGTGAGCTCTGATCTGAGGTGTGGATAATCAGGAAAGCTCTGCTATGGGTTCCCTGGGAAGTGGTGGGGCAGGCACTTGGGGGGCTGATTTCTGGGGGTGTAGGTCCTTTTTTATCTCTCAAGGAATGTCCTAAGCTGGTTTTGTCTGCAGCCACACCCTCCTCCTCTAACCCTCTCACTGCTGAGAAAGCCCCTGATTCAAAGAAATGGGACTGCCCAGTCCCCTCCATCAGAGGTGGATGGCCTACAGGAAGGGACGCCCATGTCACTGTCTTGGAGCCTGTTGGGTCCACATGGCCCCACACTTTGACGTTTGCATTGCTGACAGTCCTTGCATTCCCTGTGTGTCCCCCTGCTGTGGGCCCAGGAAAGAAGAATGCTACGGGAATGTGGGCAGACATATGACCCCCACTCCCCTGCCTGAGGCCTGCAACAGCTGTGCCCCAATTAAGCATCCTGGTTCAGACGAGGCCACTGACCCTCGGTTCACCCAATAAGTCCAGTTCTTCAGGAATGCTGGGGATTTCACACAAGGCCCCATGGAGCTTTGGAGCTTTAGAGGCACACCCTGGCAGCACGGGGCATTGGGTGGCCACACACTCTGAGCCTCCAAGCCTGGGAGGGCAAGTGACAGCTTCCCCTTCAGGTAAACTGTGGTAGGCTGGGAGTGAACTTTCTCATCCCAGAGCTGGTCATCTTCTAGAGGGCTGTCATGACGACGTCCTTTTAGTACTTACTTCCTTATACTTAGTGTCCAGAGGAACTTCCTCTCTAACCTGAGATGCCCTACAGTAAAGCTTACCAAACTATGACCCAATGGACCAAATGTGGCCCGTGACCCATCTTTGTATATAAAGTTTTATTGGAACACAACCAGGTCTGTTTCCTTGCATGCGGTCTGTGATTGCTTCAGGCTACGGCAGCAGAGCTGAGTGCTTGTAACATTTACTTTCTGGCCTTTAAAGCCTGAAATATTTCGTATCTGACTCTCTATAAAAAAAATTTGCTGAACCCTGTCCTATACCATGGAAACCAACTTAGCACCAAATCCTATGTTGGTACTTGAATAGGGAAGGGATTGATTTAGAGAGAGACTTAACCCAAGAGCTTTCTCTCCTACCAGAAGCCCCTTCTGGGAAATAGGAGCATATGGCAGAGGAAAAATCATAGGCTGAATCTTCCTCCCAGAGAATTTCTGATGGGCCCTGGTTGTTTAAGATGTACCCAAATAAATAGGTTAGAAGCCAAAGATGTTTGAGAAAACCCATTCCTTCACCTCTTCTTGAAGATTCACAGCATATATAGTATACTGAGGGCTTTGCGAAGTCTCTTGGGTAACAGACTTTATTCACTTTGTCTAACAAAGTCTTTCTAATGGAAATTGATTTCAGAAATATTTTTTTTACGTATACACCTCAAACATAACCCACAGAATCTAGAAACGGATTTGGGAAACTATAGTCTAAAAGGGAAGGTAAATTTCATGAAATGTAGGAATTATTTGTTCATTCCAGAGCACTCTCACTTAGTTCTAGAAGGGGCTGGCAAGACCACTGGAACAGCCTTCCTTGAACAAAGCAGCATTTGTGAGTGTTGCTCAGTCTGGGGTTCCCAGAGTTCTCTCTGTTTTCTCTTCAGTGGCTCCTGCCCAGTGAGTTGGGGAGAAAAACCAAACATTGGCATTCTGGAGGATTAGGTTGGCTGGATGAGAGAAACCTGTACTAGAGGTCATTTGGGTCCCCCTGTTCCTGCTTCCCATGTACTCTCTTCTCAGCACCAGCCATGCATATAAAGCGTGCCTCTACAGAATGCCCTTGGCATCTAGGCAAGGAGAAGTGCAGGCCTCATGAGGACAGAGAGACCCACTGGAGAGAATCCCAGAGACCAGCTGGAGCTGTGAGCCTACCCAGGCCTCTTGCCAATCTCTCTCTTATCTCACTCGCTGGCATGAGTGGCTGGGAAATAGGGGGGCAAGTAGATGCCTCTCTCCCTGGTACCTCTGGTGGGAGTTGGGGTTGGACATTGCTCTTGTGGGCCAGGGCTCATTCACACAGAGAGACTGAGGGAAAGGCACCCCCTCTAGCGAGAGTTCATGAATGCACAGGGGTCTCTCAAGGAACTTGGGAGGGACGAATGGAGCCCCCACAATCTGGTGTCCTGACGTTCAAACCCTGCTACGTGAGTTTCATCCTGGAGGCTTTTTAACATTCCTAGTCAGCAAAGGAAAAGCAAGATAGACGGGCAAAAGTGGGCCAGTAATGGGAACATATGGAAACATGAGAACACGGGCTGGGGAGGAATTCCGGTACAGTCCATCACTATGGGCTCAGACCTGGACACAGTGGAGATTAGAAAGAAGAGATGCATTTATGAGATGGAAAACGAGCAATTCTGGGAAGCCAAGTTAAACCCACTGAGAAAATGAGCAGAATGCCTAACAAGTAATTAAAAAAAATGAACAAAGCAGCCTGGAAAATCTTTTTTATCTGAATCAGAATAGCAAGGCTTTTCAAAGGGGAGATAATTGAGGGATGGCAGGGCTGGGGAGGCTGGCCTGTCCCAAACTGCTGGTGAGGATGAACACTGCTGCCACATTTCTATAGTTGATACCCTTTGACCAGATGGTTTCATTTCTGGAAATCTGTCTAAGGCAACGATCAGATGTGGGGAAGAAAAAGCTTCATGAACAAAGAGGTTCAGGTCATGCAATTTACAGCATCAAAATATCAGAAGGCTTCTCCATGCTCAATGACTGGGGAAGGGTGAATTAGATGGATACCTGCATACAGTGGAGGATCTTATAGACTTTAAAAATCACGCTTGTAAAGATTTTCATACAGTTTTTGATACAGAATTAAAAGAAAAAGGAAAGTACACAAACGTCTGATTCACTTATATCTGTATACCATGTATCTATATGTTACCATGATAGATAACAAAATGTTTAAAAAATACTTTTATTGGCTGGGGATATAGCTTGATGGTAGGGCATTTGCTTAACATGAACAAGGCCCTGGGTTCAATCCCAGCACTGCAAAAATAGGGAAAAACATATTTGTAAATGGTGGGATTGTGAATAGTTTTTTTTTCTTTTATGTATTTTTCATATTTTTGTAGTGATCATACATTATGTTTATCACCAGAATTGTTGAGCAGATTCAAGTGTTCAGAGAGGGGAAAGGACACAGCCCTGAATAATCAGATGCTTCCTGAAAAAGGTGAGAATCGAGAAAGGCCCCATTTAAAGTGACCAGTGCTGCCACACGAGGTGTACCCGGTGGGTGTTACTCTTCCCACTTGACAGCCAGGGAGCCAGAGACCTGGGGTAAATATGTCACTCGAGCTTGTGCTGCCAGCTTTCGTAGTCAGGAGGAGAACCCAGCTCCCGATTCTGGGCACGTGGACTTTTCATTAGGCTCAGCTGCCTGGTGACCAGAGGAGCCCGTGGGCATCTGCTCATTATCTCTCAGCCCTCGTCCTCTGATTGCTTATCTGGAGTGACTGCAAAAGCGAGCCTGGGATGCCTGCCCCTGGCCAGGCTGGCTTGCTCCCTCTCCCACCGTGTCCCGGCAGACATTGCTCCAAATCACTGGGGCAGCTGCTCAGAGCTGGCATCTCTGCAGAGCCTGCGATTCTCAGGATCACGGAGACTAAATCCCCAGCAGCACGGGGACAGAGACACAGTATCTGCTCCACACAGCAGTGCCTCATGCAGGGGAGACTCTGCAGGCCCAACTGCTATTTTTTGGGAGCAAACACCTGATCAGACGTGCATTCTGGGTTATTTGAAGGTGTCCCAGAGAAAAACAGCAACTGGGGCTGTTGCCAGGAAGCAAAATGTGTCATCAAACAACCCACGTAAAAGAGTGGGTCCCTTGAGGTGAAGCTTAGGAACCATGGTGTCAGACATACTTGGGATTGAGTCCTGCCTCAGCTACCTCCAGCTGAGGTGTCCTTGCCGAGTCAATGAATCCTTCCGAGGCTTAATTTTCCTTACCTGTCAAAAGGGCATGATGATACCTACTTCTCATAGGGAGAATAAGCAACATGAAAATGATGTTCCATAAAGGTTTGCTGCAACTCAAAAAGTGGTGACTTAATATTTCAACAAGCATCTACAATTTACCATCAAATATACTTGGACAACATTTTATTTAATTTAAAATATGTTCCCACTGAATGGTTCATCATGGGACATGGAGGAGCAGTTTGGGACAACTGGAGCTATTTGAGAACCTTCATGAAGCTCATGGTGGTGGCTCTTAGAAGGACAGTGTTGCTAAGCAGAGGACAGTGCAGATTGGAAGACCAAGTGTTCCATGACCCTGAGCTTTGTCAACATCAAGAGAAAAGTGAAGAGATCAGGGTTGGACCGGGCTTGGGTGCTTATACCCAGATAACATGGCCTTCCATGTGCTCAAGGGCTACACCCATTCCAGTCCCCTGCCTCTGCTGCCTCTTTCCTGGGTTGGAAAGGCCCCTTGGCCTCCTTGACTCCTGTTCTTCTTCCTGCTCCACCCCTGCTTCTCCATCCAGAAGTCACACGTCAATCAACACACCCTTTCTCCCCTCTGCCTGCTCACCTGTCCCTCTGTCTAAGAGGCTGTGCAGCATAACCGGAAAAGCAGTGGCAGCCACAGAATCACACAGTTTCTGTCACATCAGTTCTGGGGCCAAGGGAAAGTGACACACAGCTCTGAGCATCAGTTTCCTCATACGAACCTGTGAATTGTACTGACTGTTACCAGCCCTGAGCACTTACTGTGTGCCAGGCATTCTGCAAAGAGCTATAAAGACATTATTTCCCTGCATTTCTGTGTACATGAGGTAGGCCGTGGTGTGCTGGTAATGTTTAACAACGGGCTCTCTCTCTCAAAAAAAAAAAAAAGCCAGCCGATGAGTAATTTGCCAGTTCTGTGGTGTACATGTTTCCACCCACCATGGTTAATTCCAACTTTGTAACTTGACATCAGTGACCAAAGTGGGAGAGAGACGTGCACAGCAACTCCCACACACCACAGAAGCCAGTATCTAGCATACCCTGGACCAAGGGAGGGAGATGCCATCGCTCTTAGTCTATGGGTGAGAAAACTCAGCCTCAGAGGCCTAAGTGACCTGACTGTCACCCAGAAGTGAGGGCAGAGCAGCACTCTCTCAGGCTAAGGACTTGTGCTTCACTCCACCATGGGACTCTTAGGAGGATCTTTATAACCAGGGTGCTCTTGACATGGCCTGGTGCCTCGCAAATAGTGGATGCTCCCAATGGCGGCTGCTATTGAAATCATTGTCAATGATAATGTTACCAGGCTTGGAAACTTCAGTGGAGACTCTTGGGACTGTTCCTTCCATCTCTGTCCCTTCATATAAGTGATTCAGATCTTTACCTATTTCCCTGATGAGGAGAGCATTGGAAAAAAGTGTCTTCTCTATTAAGTAATGACCTCTGTAGCTGCCAGAGGACAGTTTGTTATTTCACACGACTTAACACAAAGTTTTAGAAACACATTCAGGAGGGTCCCATGTCCGAAAGAAAAGGAATGGTCAGTCATCCTGGGCTGGTCCTGTGGACTGGAGAGGGAAGGGCAGAGCTCATGCTTCCTTGGTGGTTAGGAACAGAAGCTTCCAGGGAGTCTGTGTTTTTGCTCTTGGACATTGATAGAGAATGTCTCCCTCAATCCAAGAACAAGTCCATGAAAGTGCCCAACCCATGCTTGAAGTCCCAAACGCTGTGAAGTTAAGAATGCAAAGGACAATGGGAAGGAGAGGGTGGTGGATGTGGACTGAAGGTTCCGTTGGGTGTCACTAGGGGAAAGGCTGAGGTGTTCATGTATGGAGGGATGGGTGGAGGGACGTAGCTTCCTTCAGAGCCCTGGACCAGAAGTGGGGTCATGGTTTCCCCATGACAGGACCAGCACTTTTTCTCCCATTTTCTCTGGGAGTAGCTTCTTCAGGGACATCAGTGCCGCAGTCTGGCTGGGCACAAAATAACCGAGCCGCCACACAGCCTTGTAGGTTCAAAACAGGAACTCCTTTATTCTCCGCACTCCCGCAAACGCCACGCAGGCGGCCTTCCTCCCCACCACACAACCGCCCCCACACACACCAACCAGAAATCCCTCCTCCCGAAAATCCCTCCTCCGGCACTTCCCCAACCAATGGGAGCTCTCCGGGAATCCCCTTGAGAACTTCAAAGTAGCAGGCCAGGCGGACAGCAGGGGCCTAATATGCAATTGAATACACAGCTTAACATAATCATTATCATCTCAATGGCTTGCTGGCATCACCTCTCAACCACTCTGTTCTGGCAAAAATGCCATGCTGTCATTCCGACTCAGCTATGGCTCTCAACACATCAGTCTCAGCAATGGCTAAGACTTGGGAAGTCCAAGCAAATGGTGGAAACAAAAAAGTGAACACCCAATACTAACATTGTGGATCATGTGCTTTTATCCTCCCAGACACACTATGACACAGTAGCTAATTTATATCTCTGCTTCATGGTCCAGCAGACTAAGGCTTAGGAGGCTCAGCAACATGTTCAAGGCCAGGCTTTCTGCTAAGGGTCCACACGTATGATATCTCATTAAATTCATTCATGTTAGTGGTGCTATTGATTTTCCTTTTGACTCAAATGGACTCACAGAAGTTAAGTGAACTACTCAGAGTCACAGAGCAAACCGTGGTGGAGTGAATGGCCACTTCAGTGTCATTAACTGCAGGTCGGCACTCATAATGTTTACCCCATAAGCCTGCTTGGACAACTTGAGATTATTACCTGCCTGAGTCCTGGCCTCTAGCCTGACTTCTGGGAATAGTTCTGGAAGTACTGCTGCCCAGCATTCCACCTGTGGCTTTGGGGAGAAAGGTGATTTTATTTCTCAATATTAAAACTCCAAAAGCCATCTCATTGCTTACAGATAATACACAAATTCCTTCTCTCTCCTTCTCAAAGCATGCCACGTGGGCAAGAACTGTCATTTCTTGGTTGGTAGCATCATTCCAGCCTGGAGAGAGGAAAGTCAAGCATTTCTCTGGCCTCTGGACTCCTTCACTTAACCCACCATGGATTATACTAAACCTACAGTAATCAAATTTCTGCACTGCCAGCCTGTGTTCCTAATGGCTGGTACCCAGGACTCTGGGGAGCTGGAAAAGTGAAGGTTTCTTCTAAGAAAAAGGGTGGACCCTCTTCTTATTGTTACCACCTTTATTTAGACCTTCATTAGCTCTTGTCCAGGGATGGCTACACCATTTGTAGCATTCAGGGAAAAACAAAAATGGTGGTGGTGGTGGAGGAACTGGTTCCATAAGTAAAGAATTTCAAGAGTGGCAGCAGAGATTTAAATCAAAGTGTGGGCCCTCCTAAGTGTGGGGCCCTGTGTCAGTATAGTCACATGATCATGAAACAACCCACTCTCATAATCTAGATTATGGCCATCGCCTCCCTATTGGTTTCCCTGCCCCTCCTCTCAGGTGCCTCTCCAAGCCATTTTCCATGCTGCAGCCACAGTGACTTTCCTTGATGGTTGTTCTGTATAAATCATGCCCTAAACCACCCCTCAGGGAGTGAAGGCCCATGTGTACCTAGCAGGTGCTCTGGAACGGTTCCCTCCTGACCCAGGCTTCTCAACCTCCACACTATTGACACTTGGGCCAGGTCATCCTTTGCTGTGAGAGCAGGACACAGCATCTGTATTTGGCAGCATTGTTTGACTTCTACCTGCTAAAGTCAGTCGCAGCCTCAGCTCCTCACTCCCTCTGCAGCATGATAGTAAACAATGTCTCCAGACATTGCCAAATGTCCCCTGGATGCAATACAGTAATACCCAGCTAAGAGCCACTGCTCTAGGCCCAGAGATACTGAGCAGGGGCAGAGCTCGTGCAATGCATGGGCAGTGCTGAGGAGGGAGCCACACAGCACCTATCCCTCCAAGTCAGACTCCAGTTGGGTTTGGCTCTGTGGGGGCTATGGGAGTGAGGTTCCTGACATTTCTTTCTAACTCTTTCTTGAAACCTCAACATCCTCAGGTAAAATCTCAAGTCTGACTCAGGAACATATTTTATAAAACCAGTTTCAATTTTCGGCTCTTATCATTCTTGCAATATTTCAAAGGATTTTAGAGACTGCCCAGGCCAGGCTCATTGCCTATATTACAGATGAGGAAATTAAGTCCCAAGAGGTGCCATGATCTGTGTAGCACAGTGGATATCACTTGCTTTGGCTGGCCTAGTTTCCAGACCCCTCATATAAAGTAACATGGCTGTTATTTTCTCTGAGAGACCGCTCTAAACTCTCAAGTCATGTCGTGGACTTGAGCAGACTCACCCTTCTTGCTTTGTGGGTTATCACATGACCCTAAACTGGCCAATCAGAGTGGGACCTGGGATTTGTGCTGACATTCTTAGGAACAGGGTCTCTCTTTTTTTCTGGAGTTGCTGAGTTGTTCAGAAGGAGGTCTGGAGATTTGGGGCCATTGTGCAGGGAGCCCAGTGAAAACAAGGGTTGTGTGGAGACAGGCAGAACTGAGGGATGGAGCACTGGGGTCCTGCGGGCCTGGGTGAGCTCCGAGTCTGCCCAGGTCTGCATGTAGACCAGCTGTTGTCCTTTGCAACTTTGTGAAACCATAAAGTCCTTCTTCTCTCAATCAACTTGGGGCTTATTTATAGTAAGGTGCTGCTCATAAACGATTGTGCGAGAGCTTCAACATGGCCAGTCATATGTGTGATGGCTCCAGGAATCGGCCTTTGCTCCTGGCGTGGATCACAAGAGATAGTGCCTAGTGGCATAGACTTACCATGCCACTGGGCGATTTCTTTACCACTCATTAATGCATTCGTAGGGAACATCCACCCAGAGACACAGCAAGGAACAGGCCTCATAAATCTTTTAAACTGACATGAAAGAAAGGCTTTGATTTTTCCAAATCCAGGGTAGAAAGGGTAGCTTCTCTGTTTCAAAAATGTTTATCTTTTAAGTATCTTCAGGCCTTGAGTTTATCAGTGAGTCTTACTTTCACCATTAAAACAAGCTGTTGAAAGCAGCCAGAATGGAGATGTGTTTCTCTTTCGTTTTGCTACCTAAGGACGCTTACTTAATGAGGTTCCTCCTTGATAAGGCCAGATTCCTCCGGCCAGTGCTTTGGCCTTTACATAATCTCATCTGGTTCTGGAGTGGCTTCCATTAGGTGGGAGAGACAGGAAAATAAGTAGGAAATTATTCTACAGGGCTGTGTGTGTGGAGGAGATGGGGGACTATGTGAAGCCAGCGGTAGTGTGCCCAGGCCAATGTGGGGATCAAGAAAGACTTCCTGGTGCTGGGGCTATGGCTCAGTGTTGGAGCACTTACACCTCTGAGGCTCTGGGTTCCATCCTCAGCACCACATAAAAATAAATAAATAAAAACAAAGGTATTGTGTCCATCTACAACTATANATATATATATATATATATATATATATATATATATATATATATATATATAAAGACTTCCTGTAGCAGTGACATCTGAGTCTTGAAGGATGAGTGGGGATAAGGTAACCAGAGATGGGGAGGGGACATTTCAGGGGACATGCAAACTAAATGGTAGGTGGACACAAGGAGGTGTGAGGAACCTGTGGTGCTTTGAGATGGTTCATATGCTTGGTGCTCCCTGTGCGGTCAACTCACCGGTCACCGCCTCAGACAGGCTTACCTTGGTTGCCCATGTAAGGAGTGTCCAGCTCCCATGGGTTTATACTATATCATACCAGTTGGAAATTTCTTTTGGCATTTGTCAAATCAGAAACCATCTCGTTTTTTGGATAATTGGAGGGTTTAGTTTTCATTGTGTCTTTTAGAGAAGGAAGTCTGTCTTGTTCACTGTCATCTTCCCTAGTTGGGAACAGGGTCAGGCATACAGCAGGCCCTCCATCAAGACTCCTGCGTGGATGAGGTGGATGTGCATGTGTGTGCCCAAGAGATGGAGGGCCCCATGCAGAGCGCCTTGAAACCCATGTGAGTGGGCTCCTGTTTTAATTTAAAGAACCTGGAGGACTAGCTTAAAGAATATATGCAGGGCTCTTCACTTAGTTTAAACCTTGGAAATATCTCTCAGGTAGCAATGTGGAGGTTGGCTTGGAAGGAAGGGTGAGTTTAGAGGCAGGAAGAACTAATAAGAGGTCATTAGGGTGGTCCAATCAGAATAAAGGAGGCAGGGATTGGGGTGATGGTGGAGGATAGAGCAGGAAGGATGAATTTGAGTCAGATAGAAACCAGGACAGGGTGAAAGGAAGGATGCTACTGTTGGGCTATTCATCTTGGATTCCTGGTCCATGTCCTGGATGTGTGAGGTTGGGGGAGGAGCTGTTGTGAATCAGGTCCACCATGCACACAGGGATGGGTTCGCTTAGGAGGGAAGCCTGGGTTGGAGGTAGAGCACGGGCTCATTGGAGCCCTGCAAGTGGACCCTGAAATGGGGATATGGATTGAGAGAAGCAGAGGCCATTGGGGAGAGCATCAAAATTTAGGTGACAGTAGAGTCGAGGGCCATGTCTTTCATCTGGACCAAGGCACCAACCTTGATACCATTATGTCCACCTTTCCCACAAAACATGACCAATGGATGGCAAAGTTTCCTCCGTGTGAGCACAGTGGGAAAAGTCTGTAAGCAGGAAACTGAGGCATGGGGGGAAAGAAAAATCCTGCCCTCCCTGTCTAAGATATTTTATGTATTACACAGCAAATGTGTCAGTGTGTCTATATGTACATCTGCTCAGGTACACACTCATGCGTGTACACACGTGCATATATAAAACGTGCATCCTGCAGAATTTTTGATATGGGTAGAGAGCTTCCTTATTGCCTTGGCAGTTGCCTACCTTCCCTGGTGTACATCTGCCATAATTTATTGCACCCAATCTTCTCTTGATGGGCATTTATATTTCCCAGTCTTCTGCTACTAAAAACAATGCCACCACAAATAATTCGGGCATGCCTTATTTTGTTCAGTGCGTGTTCACGTGTGGGGTAGATTCCTAGAGGGGAAATTGCTGTTGGCATTTCCAGTTTTGACGCTCACGGCTGATCGGCTTTCCATTACAGGTGTGCCAGCTCCCGCTCATCTGGAGTGCAGGTGTGCCCACCTTCCTGCTCCCATCAGCAAAATGAGAGATGGAACTTTTTGATGTTTGCCAATCCACTAGGCAAAAAAATGTCATTAGAGTGTTCACTTTTTATTTAAAAAAAATATATATATATATGTATATATATACACACACACACACACACACATATGGTGAGCCAACCGCTATTTTAAATGTTCCAGAGCCATTTATCTCCTTTTGGGGGCGAGGATTACTTGTTTTCATCTTTTTTTCTGGGGGCTCTTTAGATATTAGGACATTAGCCCTTGTCCGAATTGCAAATATTTTTATCAGTTTATACTCTGTCTTTATTTTTTTAAAAATTTTATTAGAGCTTTATGGTTCTACATAGTAATTGGGTTCTTCTCAACAGACTCATACATACATGGGAGTTGGTCTCTGTCCATGATCCCCCACCCCCAATTTTCTCCCCCTGTTCCCTCTTTTCCTCTTTCCTCCTCCATTCTTCTCCCTCTCTTCTAATTGACTTCCTCTTACATGTTTATTAATTTATATTTGATGGTTCTTTATATTATCCTATATATTCTTCCCCTTTTCCTTTATTTTACTCTAGCTTCTGAATAGGAGAAAAAAAAATTCGACCTTTGAGTTTCTGAGTTTGGCTTATTTCACTTAGCATAACAGTCTTCATTTCCATCCATTTACCAGCAAATACCATCATTTCATTCTTTTTTATGGCTGAGTAAAACTCCATTGTGTGTGTGTGTGTGTGTGTGTATGTATATATATATATATATATATATATATATATATATATATATATGTATGTTACAATTTCTTAATCCACTCATCTATTGACAGCCATCTGAGTCGATTCCATAATTTAGCTATTGTGAATTATATTGTTGCAAACATTGAGGTGGCTATATCACTATAATATGCCAATCTTAAGTATTTTGGGAAAATACCGAGGAATAGAATAGTTGGGTCATATGGTGGCTCCATCTCTAGTTATTTGAGGAATCTCCCTACTACTGTTTCCAGAATAGTTGTACTAGTCCACAGTCCCACCAACAATGTCCAAGTGTACTTTTCCCCCCACAATCTTGCCAGCATTTATTGTTGTTTGTATTCTTGATTATTGCCATTCGGAATGCAGTGAGATGAAATTCTTATGTTAGTTTTGATTTGCATACTTGCTTGGTGTCATGAGATGTTGAACCTTTTTTTTTTTTTTTGTACTGGGAATTAAATCCCAGGCACTTAACCATTGTGCCATATCTCCAGCCCTTTTAAAGATTTTATTTAGAGACTGCTGAGTTGCTTAGATGTTTAGTTGTTTAGGGCCTTGCTAAGTTGCTGAGGCTGGCTTTGAACTCGTGATCCTCCTGCCTCAGCCTCCTGAACACTTGGATTATAGGCATACACCACCATGCCCGGTTGTTGAACATTTTTTCATATATTTGTTTATCACTTGTGTTTTTTCGTTTCCCCACCTGTCTTTATTCTTGATGAGCTCCTGGTGTCTTGTTGCCAACAGTACCTAGCAGGAGGCTGGGCCAATCATGGTACCCAGCAGAGGTGGAGGGAGCCCTAAGCGTTTGGAGGTTGAAATTGAACGAAGAAATGGAGCAGGTAAATCCTTAGTAGGTTCCAAGAATTCCCATGGAGAAAGCTGCCCCATAACACTGCAGAGGCAGGCAGCCCTGGGGTTGTGCCTCGGTGGGGGCTGGGAAAGGAAAGCTGTGTTTATTCAGCCTCTTACAGAAAACTCCCCTTTCCAACACCCCTGGAGCCAAGTGAAATCGATATCCTTGAAATAGGCTGAGGCAAGCAGGGGTCATAACCCCAGGCCCTGGGCCAGAAATAGCAGGACACAGTCTTCAGACAAATCTGGTGGGGGCAGTGTGCGGGCAAAACGGACTAGAGGCAGCTGGAGGTGCAGGTGGGTGGCAGGTGACTCATATGTTACCACTGCCAGCCCACATTTGTCACTGTTCACCATGAGCCAGGCCCTGGGGACACGAAGATCCTGCCTTCGAGGAATTCACAGACCAGATGAGTGAACAGATGATGTCAGAACTGTGTGACAGGAACTGTGGCAGAGACAGCAGGAGGAGGCCCGGAGCCCCAAAGAGCGTGGCACAGTCTGTCTGGAGAAGTCTTCTTAGACAGACAGGTAGTAGTTAGGAGTCAAAAAAAGAGTGCACCAGGGATAACCAACAGGTGGAGGGGGGATGGAGGGTGAAGTCCTGGAGGGAGAGAAAAAATTGTCCTTTACCCGGTATAGCCAGAGGGCAGGTATTGGGAGATGATGGAGGAGGTAAGATGCACCACCCAGGGGATCTGGAGCAGATCTCGAAGGACAGTGTGAGGGCAGAGATGGGGAAAAGGACTGAGAAATGATGCACAAGTAGCATCCAAAGGATTAGGTAGAATATGCTTGATTGTGGGGAGATAGGGATTTTGGAGTGAGAGACGAGTCTGTGACCTCTATTAAGTAATGACAAGTGGGGTAGAAGTAGCAGTAGATTTTGGGAAAAACTGATGAATTCAATTTCACCATGTTGAGCCTGTGGGGTGTCCCCACAGTGGCAGTTCGATCTGTGATTCTGAAGCTCTGTGGATCCTGGGGGTGAGGATGAGTCACTGGCAGGTTGGGGACTGAAGGTACGGAGTCAATGGTGTTCACAGGGGTGGAGAATAAGAGCTGAGAAGTGTACAGGACAAGGGGACCATGGGACTGGACACAGATTTTGGGTATTAAGAACTGGCCAAACATTATCAACCAGACGGAAGGAATGGGGAAGGAACCAGGGCAGGAGTGGTCAGCAGTGACCCCAGCTACAGGGAAGGGTGGTGGGGCCTGGGTTCAGCATAAATCTGCTCAGCTGGCCCTTGGAGCTCAGAGGGTCCACGTCAGGGAGAGACGACCTGGTCATAGCCTGGGACTTGATCAGGGGACAAGAGCTGGCTTCTAGAATGTGCAAAGGTAGGTGGACGGCCAATTCAGAGCTGAGTCCCTGCCTGACCTGGTGGGAGGGTGGCAGTGGCTTTTGTGGCAGTGGGAGGTCCTACTTTCCCTCCTCCCATCGTCCTTTTCTCCTGCATCACAAACAGGACATCCTGGTTCTCGAGCTACTTCATTTATTCGTTAGGCAATGCTTAGTGAGAGCTCAGAAAAGTGACTTGCATGTTGTAAGAGCTCAGTAAGTGGTAATTTTTATTCTTCTTTTTTAATTTGTCATTTTGAGTTGTGGTTGACTAGCAGACCACCCTCTGGTGACCCCGATGAGTCCTTTACTTCTATAATCTCCTCCTCTTGGGTGAGACAGAAGCTGTGACTTGCTTCTCACCTGGAGAATGTGGAAATGGGATGCTCTTGTAGGATTGCATAGCGAAGGTGTTGGGCTACACTCCTGCAGTCACATGATGTCCTACAAGGCTCTTCAAATGCGGGGGGCGGGGGGGGGCAGCTCTACTGCTGGTTGTGACGGTGCAAGTTTCCCTGAGGAACAGAGACCCTCAGCACTGCAAACACCAGGACCTGAATTCTGCACAATGGTATGAGCTCACTGAGGGACCCCAGAGCCAAAAAAAGAAGATAACCTGCTTGACAACTTTATTGCAGCCTGAGCACAGGGTCCAGCTCACCTGAGCCCAGATTACTGACCCACCAAAGCTGAGATAATTGACATGCGTTTTAAGCTGCTCGGAGTTGCAGTTACTCACTCAAGTTGTATAATTTGTTAAATTAGTAATAGAAAATGAGTGCATTGATATTCACTTAATTAATAAATGCATAATAAGTGAGCTTTACTGGTACAGTGTGAGGACTGTGGGGACACTAGATGCATGAGATACAGTTGTTATCTTCAAGGGCTTCCAGTGAGTTCCTAAACAGTGGGTTCCCAAGCATGAGTTGGCTTCTGGGCAGTGAGGTAAGGAGGTCAGGAGGGGACTTCCAGGCAGAGGGACAGCATGTGGCAAGATCCACAGGCTTAAAAGGGTTGGAGCATCCTGGTGGGTAAGAACTTCAATAGAAGACTGCGTGGTACCTAGTGTAGATGGGAATGGACCTCTGTCCCCCAGGGCCATGACAGCCATACAAGAGAGGCTGTAGAATTCTGATCTGAGGAGAACTGCAGACAATAGATGTGCTGAGGGCAGGTGGACTGGTCTTCACTGCTGTGAGGGCCATCGTGACACGGATGCTCTTTTCCTGAGATGTCAGCTATCATCTCAGCTGTATCCGTGGAACCTGCTGGGTTGGAGGTGGCGCTTCTCAGCTTCAGGCTAAAATAATAACTATGGGTGTCCTCTGCCGCAGTCTGGCTGGGCACAATCAGGAGCCACTTGTCAAAAGAAACTAACTTTATTTTTAGAACCACACACGCCAAACAAAACAGCCTCTCAGGAAAAACCCTCAGAGCCTCAACTGCCACCACCGGCTTTCCACAAGCCTCTCTCTCCCACACAAGCTTCTCTCCACCTCCCACAATCCTCCTGCTCTTGAGGCCGATTGGCTGGGTCACGTGGGCGGAGCCAAAAAAGTCCCCCAATGAGCAGCTCCGTGGTCTGAAAGGGCAGGGAAACAGCCCAATGAGCATCACCGCAGAGGAGCCAATCAGCTAGATGTTGCTGGGGCCGAGGAGCCAATCAGCTAGATGGCTGGAGGTGGCGCTTCTCAGCTTCAGGCTAAAATAATAACTATGGGTGTCCTCAGATCACCTTGTGGATAGGTTCTTCCTCCCAGAGCTGCAGTTGCAGCCTAGAATTCTGGGGTTTCTGATCCTTCTCAATTGCTAGAGAAAATGTTCCTGCCACAGAAGGGAGGGAGGCACCATTCAAAGAATCCTTCCAGAGGAGGTGGCACCAGGACATCTCCCCACCAGCAGATACCAGCAGTGCCTTCTCCTTGTGAGTTCTGCCTTCTCCAGTCCACCAAATGGAAATTCAGGAACAAGGCAAGTTTTCCCAGATAGAACCACAGTGGAACTTGTGAATCCAGCTTTTCTTCTCCATCCAAAGCCTCTTGCTGAGAGGAAACACTGACTTCCAGGTTTTGAAGTCCTGCATACTCTGATTTCCCCTGCAAGGAACATTCTACCTCTTCTCAGAACAGAGCTGGGTGGGGGAGCCAGCGTTTCCTGGTGAGATTTTTACAGGAAGGAAGCGCTCTCTCCCAGGATCAGTGTCTTCCTCCCACCTCTCCTCCAAGGCAGCTGTGCATGGTGGTGTCTGGTGGATCAGCTGCCCCCGGGGTTGCGATCCCCAGGGCCTGGGCTAATGGCCTCGGTGTTGCCAGCCCCTGAGAGTGACAGGATGTTGTCATTTTTGTTTGGAGGTCTCAGCACCGTGAGACTGGTTTCCCCTCCCATCTCAGCATGAGTCTTGGGAATCACATGCTCAGTGGCAGCTGTGTTGCTGTAGATGTGACAATAAATATCCAGAAAATTGAGTGCTTTCTGGTCTTCAATTTAAGAAGTCATTTGCTGGATGATGCTAACTAAGAACAGTCATTAAACTTAAGAAAGCGCTTGTCTGCCTCATTCCTTAATTAAATGGAAGAGAGAAACAAAAACCCGAGCTTTGTGATGCCCCAGGCTCTGCGTGGAAATGCCCTGGAGGGAGGAGGCTCAGGTGGAGGAGTCTGGCTGCAGCTGAGTGCCTGCGGGTGTGGGTATGAGGATTCCTAGACCTGAATCCTGTCTCTTGTCCAGAATCCAAAGGCAGGGGGCAGGATGGCAAGGGGGAGTCGGGAAAGGCCTGAGAAAAATTGACTGTCACAGATTGAATTGTGACCCCTACATTCACCCATTGAAGGCCCTAACCTCCAGTACAGCTGTATTTGGACACAGGACCTTTTAAAGAGGTAATTACACTTAAAGGAGGCCATTATGACTGGTGTTCTTATAAGAAGGGAAAGGTTCACCAGGGATGCATACCACCACAGAAAAAAAAAGATCATCGAAGGACACAGGGAGAAGGCAGCCATCTACAATCTGGAGAGACCTCAGGAGGAATCCAATCTTCAGACACCTTGATCTTGTGGCTTCCAGAAATGTGAAAAGTGCATTTCTGCTATTTAAGTGGCCGCGTCTGTTGTACAGCCTTTCCTCAGTGTCTGTGACTGGTTCCAGGACCCTCCTCCCCCGTACCAAAACCCACGGATGTACAAGTCCCTTATGTAAAATGCTGTAGTGTTTGCACGTAACCTACACACATTCTCGGGTATTCTTTCCATCATCCCTAGATTTCTTAAAATACTTAATACAGTGTAAGTGCTATGGCACAGTTGTTATGCAATATTGTTTAGGGAAAAATGACAAGAAAAAAATCTGTACACATTCAATACAGACACAGCTTTCTTTTCAATTATTTTTAATGCAAATTTGATTGAATCCTTGGATGTGGAACCTGTGGATATGGAGGGTCTACTGTTCTTGGTTATGGCAGCCTGAGTAGTGACCATCCCCAGAGGTCAGAGAGGGCAGCGGGGCAGACAGCAGGGCAGCACTGAGAGGATCTGGCAGGTCCTAGAGGCTAAGACCAGTGAGGCTGCCCTCCCTTCACCATTTACCCAGAGGAGGGTGGTGACAATTTAGGTCCCAGGGACCTATTTCAATGTCCTAATTATGTTTACTTATTTGTAATGCAGGTAGACTTAAGTTGATGAGGGTTGACTTCCCTCCCTGGCAGTAAGTCCTCACTAGGGTGGTCTCTACTGGGTACTCTGCTCTGGCTAGTAGGATAGGAGAAGCCTAGAGTCCCTTCTGCTTGGGAAGATACCCTTCCCATTCTGTAGGGAGTCAGCAAGGACCCAATGCAGGTGTCACCTGTGTAGAGAAACCTGAGGTCTCTCTCTTAAGCCAGTGTCCTTGGGCTAATGGGAGGGAAAGAAGGCTCTGGTGATCACCATTAGGCCAAAGACTAAGAGAATGAGCTATGGAGCTTCCTAGGCTGGCCATGAAGAGACAGGACTCAGTCCTACAGGGATAGAGGTCCCCTGCCTGTCTTCCTCAGGAGTCCTTGGAAGTGGTCGGCCACTGGAGGGTACAGGTTAGGGGTCTGCTATGGTGAGGCCCTGGTCTGAACCCAAAGGTTCATGCATTGAAATTTAATCCCAATTGAGAGGTACTAAGATGGTGAAAACAGTCTGGCCATGATGCTTAGAGGTGGGGCTTTTGGGAGGTGATTAAAATTAGATAAGGTTATCAGTGAGAAGCCTCCATGATGGAATATGGTGGCTTTTAAGGAGAAAGAGGGAGAGACTAGGGGACGTGAACTCATGTGCTCCTTTTGTTCCACTCTATGACACCCTGCTCCATCTTGGGGCTCTTCCAGCAAAAAGGCTGTCACCAGGTACGGCCCTCCACCTTAGATGAGAACGTGAGCCCAAATGAACTTTTTTTCTTTATAAGTTATCCAGCCTCAGATACTTCATTACAATAGAAAAGAGATTATTTCAAGGTCTTAATTATGTTTATTTATTTCTAATGTAGGTAGACTTGAGAGTCTAAAGGAGTCCAAAGGCCCTTGGGTTTCAAGAACCTTGTAGAGCCCAGCAGTGTTTGCCCCATGGCTGGAGCATGGTCAAAGGAACTCTGCCCACTACCTCAGCAGAAGCTTCTGGAGGTGACGTGTCCTCTGGCAGTGGGATGCTTGTGGCCAGTGTCTGATCTGAACTCCCCAACATTCCCAGGGCCTCTGCTCCTTCTTTCCTGACTCCCAGCTTTAAGGGAGCTGCCTAAGACTCACCTTCTCACCTCTGCCTGCACCCAGGACAAGACCCCTCCACAGCTGTTAGAGTCTGTAAACAAGTCTGGATGGTGCCTGGCATTTTGCCAGAGGGAGTGGTTTGTGAAGTAACGCCAGCGAGCCATTAAGTGTGGAGATTCCTTATTGGTTGACTGATGTATCTAGTTTATGCTAATTAAGATAAGCTGTGCAAAATGAATAAATACCTCTGTTGTCCTACAATAAATGGCTCCTACTCCTGCTGTATCAATCTACACAAGTTGCTCGTCAGCCCCCTGGTTATTTTGCTGCAGCCGGACTGCGGCACACAGCCATGTGGGAGAAAGGGAAGAGCATGAGACCAAATGCTCTGGGCTCATCCTGTAGTGTGGCATGGGCAAACAGCTGGCTCTCCCAGTTATATGAACCCATATATATATTTTTTTGTTTTGACCAAAGTTGTTTGAGAATAGTTTCTACCAGCATCCTGACAAGTATCATGAATTGGGCATTTTCTTCATCTTGACTCCTTCTCAAAAATGAGGGTAATGCCATCCATTTCCAGATGTTGTGGGGTTAGGTAAGTAGCCAGTCCCCAGGGCAAGGAAGGAGCTCCAGGAGTGATGTCTGGCTATGTTGCTGCATCTACAGAGCTGGGTTTCTGTTCCTCCCTTCCTGCTCAGCCTGGTCATCTCTCTGGTCTTGGAATTCAACATGGCACCCATTCTACTGGAGCCCAGTTGTTGTATCACGATGGCATCATACTCTCAGAGGGGGCAAGCAGGCGGCCAGTGCTGACCCTCTGTCCTGTCTCCCTTCCCCAACCATGTCCCCTCACCACCTAGGGCCTCCCCAGCCTCTTGCACCCCAGCGAAGGACAGACACTCCTTTGTCTTATGCCTACTGCATCCCTGAAGACTTGATATTTGGATCTCTTTTTTTTTTCTAGTAGAGAATCGACAATTCCAGTGCATCTGAAAAGATTCAGTGTTCTCTTTCAAATTGTATTGAGTGAAAATTTGGTAGTCAATACTCCACGGGCTGAGGAACGCAACACATTGCTTGTGGAGTCGTCATAAGTGAGTTTTGTGCTTGTCATAAATATGCTTCTGGAAATGAAATAAAATTTTCAAAAAAAAAAAATCAAAAACAATTGGTATTGTTTGGTGGTGAAATGCCCTGGTGTCTGTACCTAACTTTCAAATAGTTTAACCAAACCACTGGAGAGAGAGTGTGTGGCCATATGTGATGAAATTAGGTGACAAAATCATGTTCCCAACACAGATGGGTTTTTCCAACACTATCTGTTTCATTTTCTTCAGGATTAACATTTCCTAAATAACATTTCTGAATAACATTTTCAAAATATTGGGAGAAAGGGTAAAAGCCAGCTGCTGATAAGAACACAAAGAACAGTGGGTAATATTCACTGTCAACAAACTCTCTAAGTCAGGCATACTTACATTTTGGAACTCACACGTAATTTATTAGTTATTTCAGCTGTGTTGGTCAAACCGTCTGGAATCTTTAATCAGGTTCTCAGGGTTCACGGTTTCAGTCCTGAGCAGCCTGCCCTGACCCACTTCTCATGCCTGCTGTGTTTTGCCTCCTCGTACCCCTGACCACGACCTGACAGTTCATCCTCCCTTTTCTACCTCTTTTTTCCCCTTGCCTCTGAAGGTGGCTGCTGGGGAGAGCAGATCTGGTTCTCTAAGCTGACCACACGGTCTCTGCTGGCCTTGGATAAATCTCTCTCCTGGTGGTAGAGATTCCCCTATTCCTTGGAGGCCTCTGATGCTCCAACAGAAATTGAACTAGAATTTATATAAATGAAACCAAGTTTCCCTGTGCTTATCTGTTATTGCAAAACATAAAAGCATTGGGTTTGATTTCCACAAAGCTTAGAAAGTCTGTGTGGGATGAACTGTCTTAAAGTATAGGCCACGTGGCCTCTGTGAAATCCTTGGGGGTCCCCGGAGGCATCTCAAAGCAGTTAGCAGACGGCTTCACTGCGGCCGAAATGAGGCATGAGGGGAGGCCAAGGGGTTACCAGCCAGAGGACAGACGGCAGGCGTATTAACAGATCACGGATCTGCAAAACAAACAGGGCTTTCCAACATGCACCCCTAAATCAAAGATCCCAAGTGTCGGTTCTCCCTGGTTCACAGATTGACTTGCAATCTGGCTATGTCTCACACAGGCAACTTCACATGGCCTGTTTCCAGGTGAGGAGAAGTAGGGATTTCATTTACTGAAAAATCATGGAGGAGTCCCAAACGACATTGGGTGAAAACTAGAGGGAAATGAATGTCCTGCAGCACCTCCTTCTGCAGTTCCCAAGCCCAGTTAAGCCCCCTGACTTCCAAGAATCCTTCCCTCCACTCTCTACTGACCAGGAGACATGCTCAGGGCTTCTGGCTTCCAGGGTCCCCTCCCGCCTTTCTCTGTGCCCTGCTCTGCATTGAGTGATCATTCTGTGATTTCCAACCGCTTAGTGAACTTCTGACTGTCCATGCCATGTCCTTCACCTGGCGTAATTTCAGGGGGTTCCATTCAAATAAAATATGATATTGGAAGAGAAAAGAAATGGGTCGAAGTTATCATGGGCAATGTGGCTGGTGAAGTGGGGTAGTCCTTGTCCTTGAGGAGAAACATCTTACTGCCTGCATATTGTGTACGATATCCAAATATTTTAAACCACCAGTGGGGATCTCACATTGGTTGAGGGGAATACTTCATGCTATGGGGTGGATAAATGTTTCCCAAAGGTCCATTGGTAAAGCTTGGTCCCTGGAATAGTACTATTGGGAAGTGTTGGAAATTTTAAGAGGCGGGGCCTCATGGGAGGTCTTTAGGTTGTTGGGAATGTGTCCTTAAGGGTGCTATTAGGACCCTGGCCTTTTCTTCTCTCTCTCTCTCTCTCTCTCTCTCTCTCTCTCTCTCTCTCTCTCTCTCCATCCCTGCCATGAAGGGAGCAGTTTTGCTCTGTCATGTGTTCCTGCCATGATGAGCTGCTTCAGGCCCAAAGCAGTGGGGTCAACTAGTCATGGACTGAAACTTCTGAAGCCATGAACCAAAAATAATCTTTTTTCTCTTTATGTATAGATTATCTCAGGTATTTGTTCTGGTAGTAAAAAATCTAACAAACTTCAGTATCTCTCCATCAATAAATTCAAGCTAAATTAGGTAAGGACCATCTTCGATGGGATCCCAGAAAGAGGACTATAATCTGTCAGGAGGTCAGAGCCTGGGACTATAGTGTTGCCTACTTCCTCCAGCACTGGCCTGGATTGTGGTCCACTAGGTCCCCCTGATCAGAGCCCACCACCCTTCCAGAGGCAGATAACCTTGGATTGGGATAGTCTTATGGGACCCTCAACTGGAGTCATGCTGAAGATCATCTGTCTGCACAGTTGGGCCCTGTGACATTTTGGGGGAGAAAGTATAAATGTTGATGGGACTGGAAACAGGTTCACCTAGTAGCTACATTTTGGAAGAATCCTTTCCCTGAGCAAGGATAGAGAGAGAATTCTTTCCCCTCCAGAGGCGTGTATATTACGGAAGTTTATTCTGATCCACTGGCACTAGTTCGAAACCCCTTTGTATCTGCCTTCAGGAGAGACTCCTGTTTTTTTTTTTTTTTTTTCCCCAGGGAAATGCCTGAAAAGACTCATGTCCCTGGTCCCCAGGAGTTTCTGGAAAGGCTGACTGTGACATTTCCTTTGTTAGGTGGTGTGTTAGTTTCTGTGACTGCTGTAACAAATGACCACAAACCCAGTGGCTTAGAACAGCATGAATCTATCCTGTCGTAGCCCCAAAGGCCAGGGATCTGAAATCAAGGTGGCACCAGGGTCACACTTCCTCTGAAGGCTGTCTGGGAGAATCCTTCCTTGCCCTTCCTATATTTGGTGGATCCCGTCATCACTTGTCTCTGACTCCTTCTCTTCTGCATCTCCTCCTCTGTCTCCCTTACCAGAATGTATGTACTTGCATTTAGAGATCACCCCATAAGCCAGGATGAGCCCCTCAGAAGATCCTCATAACCTAATCATATTTTTCGCCATGTAAGGTGACAATTCGATTTCTGGGGGTTAAGACACAAATATACACCATCTTTTGAGGACCCATCATTCTACCCACCTCATGTTGTTAGCTGCTGGAGGGGTCTGTGTCTTACCATATTCTCCAAAAGTGAGCACAATTTTGGCAGGTAGGGTTGGCCCCTTGATATCAGTGGGGTGGAGGGCCAGGTGCATGGAGGAAATGCACACATTCAGAGGCCATGAATCTTAAGAGGCATCAGTGGTTGGAAAAAAGATGGCATAAATTCTGTTCCTGTCCCTGTTTCTGACAGAACAGCCTTCTCTCCTGGTAACAGGTTTAAGACAAAACATGGCTGAAGTCTCTCAGAATCGTGTCTGAGCCAGACAGTTGTGTTACATTCCATAAGTCATAAATATTTGGGGAGCAAAATCGATTCCTGCAGGAGTAGTGGAGGGATGGTAAGTGGAATGTTTGAATTTATTCTTTGGGTCCAGAATGTGCACATGGGAACGAACTGTTTCTGCCGCTCTTCCCAGCAGGGGGACTGCTGTACTCTGATACAAGACAACTACCTGTGGCCACCTGAGGTGCATAGAAGACTTCCAAGGAGATGGGGCTTGATCTCCAGCTGAGGGACTCTTGGGGTGGTGATAGTTGGGGGGCTCATGTGAGCTACTGGCCCTCTTGCCTCTTCAGTGATGACCCTTGGTGGGGATCCACCAGGATTGGACTCCATAAAACAGAAAGCTGGGGAAGTGGTAGGCTTGGCACTTTTGGATCAGATTCAGCCAATTCTGGTCCATCTGGGGAGGAACCAGAGGGTGAGGCAAGCTGGCAGGGGCTGACAGGCACAGAAATAATTCTCCTAAGGCTCACAAGCCAAAAAAATAAAGTTTGACTCCTTCATTCGACCATCCTGGGTCTCTTCTATGCCCATAGTGGTGAGCACAGTTGGGAGTGCTAATTTGGGTTTCTTCCTGTTCCCCATATTGAACTGCAACTCGGATTCTATCAAGGTCTCCCCAGATTTGCCTCTGGCCTCCTGAGCCCTGCACAGGAGGCAGGACAGAAGTCCCCTGGCTGTAGTTTCCCCTCAGCCTATCTACAATCCTTTCTTCCCACAGAGGAGTTCGGAGCAGACTCTCACCATCTGCTTTTTCTACTTATTTTACTTTCCCCTTCTTTTTATCCACCAAGGGTGGGATTTCTACTTATGGTTCCTATTTAAAAGGGATTTCCCCATATGCCGTGTCCTCCCCCTCCTTCCCTCCCACCATCATGGCTGACTGACTGCTGAGAAACACCATTTATGTAGGAGAAGGTGAAAAGCCCAGAGTTTCATGTTTCCCAGATATTATCCCCATTTTTCTCATTTTTATCGTGATGTACGTAGAATTGCATCAAAAGTGATTTCTGTCCTTGAGGAGCTCATGTTTCCAATGGAAGGAAGGACTTGATACTTTAAAAAAATAGAAAGAAAACAAATAAATGACAAATCAAGAGTAAGGGCCAGTCGTTTCAAACAAGGAAGAAGGCAGAGCTCTGGAGGACCATTTCCTCTGGGGCAAGGGCCCTCCAGGCTGGAGTTGAGAGTTGAAAAAAGATGGTCTTGGCTAAAGACTATAGCAAATATGTGCAATATGGAAACACAATAATCAAACTAGATATTGAGGTTTCGTTGACATTCCATTGGCAAGAGGAATTACGTATTTAGGTTCCTTGTATTAAACGCATTATTGCTGATGCATATTTAATTATGAACTTGTTTTTCTTAGCAAAGATTCCAGTTTAGTCTGTATTTTCTCATGACTCAAAGTCTGAATTCTCACAGACTGACCTTAAGGGAAGTATAAACAAGATCCTGACTTCCATGTACTGCAATCATTCTTGCTAGAGATGAGCGTTGGATCATCATAGCAACCTTGACTCTAGACCCCTAGCACCGCAGATTAGCTGGTCTGCAGTTAATTCAGTCAGTTACAAATTCTTCATAGGCAAGGGCTTAGCTTTTAATCTGATGCTATATCCATCTCATGCAGTTTTGAGATGGTCCAGTGATTTTGCTTCCTTAAAGGTTGCACATAATTTGATTGATAACTCAAGAGCTCAAATGTTTTCAAAAGGGCGGGGGGAAAGTCATTCCACAAATCAATTTCCTCAACTGTTCGATTTATATATATATATTTTTTGTCATGAGTTCTCAATTTAACCACTGGAACTGGATCATTTTTTTTTTTTAAAATCTATTTGAAGACCATAACAACTGAGAGGCCAAATATTCGTCTTAAAAGTAAATGTTAAAATAGACTTTTTATGTTTCTGACTATTTGCATTTATCTTAATAGTTTTTTCCTGACCAAAAGAGCAATGAATGCACATTGTAGAAAAAAAATTAACCATACTAAAAAACAAACAAACAGTAAGTTGAAAATCCTTTAGAAATCACCATGAATAGATAACCACAATTGGCATTTTGGTCTACATCCATCAGGCTTTTATTCCTGTTAATTTTAACCATGTGTGTTCAAGCTTCTACATCTATTCACAAGTAGATTTATTTTAGCCTTATATATTCAGAACAATTCTCTATGCTTAAACATATATTTTATGAAAGTATCACATGTGCTTCATAATTGATTTAATTAGTTTCCTGTTGTTGGATATTTGAGCTATTCTAAATTTTAAAATTTGCTAGGAAGAGGTAACAACCTCCCCAGGCCAGAGGCAACCTGAGGAGACCTTGATAGAGTCTGAGTGGCAGTTCAATATGGGGGACAGGAGGAGACCCCAATTTGAGATGACAACAAACATTTTTATACCTATCTGATTATTTTCTAAAAAAAAAAAATTCTTGAAGCAGAGTTTCTGAGTCGACAATTTTGAATATTTTGAACAGTATTGATGGTGCAGACCATAAAGGAAATCATGAGGGGCGAAGAGCATTAGCCAAGGCGGTACCCATACCCAAACTGGAATCTTTCCACATGCATTAGCCTAACTTGACATTATCCTTTGATAATGGTGTTTTATTGACTTTAAAGAACTGATATAAAGATTCAATAAGATCCTATCTTTGTTTTCTGATGCTGTAACATAATAGCACAGATAATTTATAAAGAAAAGAAATTAGTCAGCTCACAGTTCTGGAGGCTGAAGTCCTAGCATCAACGTCTAGTGAGGGTTTTCATTCCACATGGTATGTGAGTAAAACATTTAAAAAGAGAAAAGGCAGGTGAGCAGATGCAAAGGAGGAAGCAGAAGGGAATTGGCTCAATTCTAAACAACTTCCACTTGAGATAACAGACCCATTCCAGAGATAAGGACCTTAATCCATTCCTGAGGGCTCCACCCTCCTAACCCACTCATTTCTTGTTGGGTGCTGCCCCCAACCCTACGGCTTTGGGGATTAAGCTTCTGACATATGAATTTGGGGGGACACCTTCAAACCATAGCAGATATCATGAACAAAGTGTCTACTCCATTCCTGACTTAAGAACTTAGCTGTGCTCGTACTAAGACTAATTAACAAATGACATGGGAGCATTTGTCCAAAAGACCCTGTGAAGGGACTTCAGACATCATGGAGGCTCATTTTCTCAGAGCTTCTTCTCTCTCTTGTCTCCTAACCCCTCATCCCAGAGGACAGTTTGTTTCTCTGTCTCTAATTCTTGGAAGACCAAGACTTTCTCCTAAATTCCCCACCTCTCACATGACAAGAAGGAACCAAGGGACAGTTTGGTGTAAGATTCATAACATTCTGCTCCCTGGAACTAAATCCTAACTTGTCCAACGGAAGCTTTGCCATCTTGGGGAGGTTAATCGAGTGTTCCATAATGAGTTTCCCCATTTACAAAGCAGGAATGAAGAAGAACAGTCTCTAGAGGACAAGGAGAAGTTCATGTAGGTAAATCACTTAGTGCAATGCCTAGTACATACTTTGCACTCCCCAGCACCATTCCTACCTCAACCAGAGTAATTCTGCAAGAGTACTTATTTTTGACTGTCTCATTCCCTGAAGATTTCTCAGTGCCAGAACAGTGCCTGGCATGCAGCGGGCCATCTGAAGGCGTTTGTGGAACAAATGAACGATTCCCTGGACCTCTTCATCACCAAAACATGACTGTGGGTACTGTTTGCGGCCACTTGTTGTTGCTGTTGTTTTTCACTCCCGACAGAGCCATTCTGGAGTTTGCCTCTAACTTCTTCCCCCATGGGAGAAAAGGCTACAGTTTCTTGGGCATAAATATTTAATGTGACTTTATCTGCAGAAACTCATTCCTTTAGTGCTTTTGGAGTGACTCCTGTGTCTGCACAATCTGGCAGGCACTTTCTCCATGCAACAAGTATTTATGGATCCAAATCATACGGCACAGCGGCCCAGGCAGCTTGCTGGGTAGTATCCTGGGGAGAGCAATCTCCAGTCAACAGGCTCTTGGCTTTAGGAGAGCAGACACATACGTACACACACAGCCCACACCCCCTGCCCTCAGCTAGGGTCCCAGTCTAGTGGGAGTTGTTTCTTGCTCAGAACCATGAGTGGTGAAATGATTGATGAGAGAAGAGAGAAATTAGGGAAAGGGGATGATGCTGAGCAATATCTCAGCTCCATAAACTTCACTGAGCATAAGCTATCCACCAGGCATGGGGCTGGATATCAGGGAAAAGATGGGAACAAGTGTTATGGTTTAGATGTGAGGTGTCCCCCCTCAAATATCATGTGTGGAAGAAGTGTCTATTTCTAAGGAATAGTGATGGAGCATTCTCATGGGTATCCCTGCAACACCTGGCTCTAAAAGGAAGTGACCCTGGATTCCAAAATCATTTTTCTACACCCCAAATAATTGGGATGGGTGGATTAAAACAAAAGCTGAATTGGAGCCATGTGGTAATCAGAAGAACGACTCCTGAAAGAGAACTTATGAATAGTTTACCTTATACCCGTGAATATTTTACCTATATCTGCAAAAGGGATTTTGTTGATGTGATCAGGGGAAAGCTCTCAATATGAGAAGATGATCCTGGATTTCATGGGGTTAAATCCCAATGTAATCACAAGGGTCCTCATAAGACAGAGGTGGAGAGATCAATGTTTGAGCAAGCGATGAGAGGATAGGAGCAGAGAGAACACGACTGGAAGATGCCGTTCTGCTGGCTTTGAAGACAGAGGAGGGGCCATGAGCCACAGGAAGCAGGGGAATCTAGAAGCCAGGCAAAGCAAGGGACTGAGTACCCTCTTGGTCTCCAGAAGGAGTGCAGCTCAGCTAACTCCTTGATCTTAGGACTTCCATCATCCAGAACTGTTAGGAAATAAATGTGCCAAGTTTAATCCACAAAGTTTGCAATGATTTGTTACAACAGTAATAGAAAACCAGTAGAGGTCTTCTTGGAGGACCTTGGTATCACACTGATTGTTTCTCATATGCATCATACAAACCGATGCAGTTACATCTCATAGGTCATGAGGAGACACCAAGGTTTTTGCACTTGAACTTTAGGAAAAGACAACCCAGGGTTCTGGATGGAAGTGGTAGGTCCAAGGACAAGAATCATGGTGGTAAGGTCACCACTATACTTTGTGCATGGAGGTCCTAAGCCAAACCATATGACTAGAGAAGATAAGATGAACACAGGAGGCATCCCAAAGTGGGATTAATAGGATTTATAAATCCAGGGTACAGAAGACATTGTTCTGAGGGGCAAAGAGGGTCCATTGTGGAAGAAACAGGGAACCCAGGGGGAAGACCTAATTGAGTTTGGCTGAAGGTGGCTTGAGTTTGTAGACCCCGAGGGACAGCCAAGTAAACAAGATGGGCAGAACACAGAAGAACATTCTGAAGCTCAAGGAAGAGGAGGGAGCTAGAGATTCAGGCTTGGGAGTTTCAGAGTATTGGGCAATGGTCCACCATAAGGGGCAATTGGGGGTGGGGAGCTGGAGAGGTGGGGTGGAGCACTCACCAGGCTCTGGTGGCCCTGTCTTCGTGGTTAGGAATTCAGGCTTCAATCCCAGCCCTCTCGAGGTTAGGAACAATGACTCTCTGGATGCTCACCAGAGGAAATGGGAGCAAAGGCCAGGAGACCAGCAAGGAGGTTGCTGCAGAAACTCAGGCCACAGGGACACACCAGGGAGAAACTGTAGGAAATGCTACTTGGAATGGGCACAGGGATGCAGATAGACAGGAGGAGTAAATTCGAATGTTCTACAGCGCAGTAGGATGGCTGCGGTTGACAGCAACCAATTGAATATTTCAAAGTAGCTACAAGAGAGGATTTCAAATGTTCTTAACATACTCAGAGAAATGATAAATGTCTGAGGTGACAGATGTGACAGTTACCCTGATCATACACTGCATATCCGTGTTGAAATGTCTCACTGTACTCAGTAAATATGTATAATTGCTATGTATCAATTAGGAAGGGAGGGACAGAAGATGCACTGGTTTGGCTCCAGCCTCCAGATGGATGTTCCGCTGAAGTACCTGTTTAAACAGCCTCCTTCTGAGCACTGTGATTGACAAGTCTTACCTAAAGCTGGACTGGCAGCCTCCACAAGCCTGGGGAGGATCATATGTATAGCACCTGAGGCTCTCTGGGGCCCTAGGACCCAAGGAGCAGCCCACCTTTGACTCTGCTGTGTCTGGAGGCCTGTGTAGCTCCCTTGAGCTCCACCTTTGAAGATGGGTCAGTCACCTCAGGCTTTGCATCTTTTAGCTACAGGGGTCAGAACGTAAGCTGAAGGGTCATTTCAGAGCCAACAGACATGCAAGGGGTAGGGTTTCTGTGACATGTCCTCCCTGGTCCATTATGAATGGTGAAGAAAAGAGGTGAGCTCGGGAGGGAAGGGGAAGCCAGTGGGTTTCTTCAGGAAAGGGCTGAGTCACCAGGTAGGGTAGCATGGGAGGGGCTTCTCAGTGGAGGCTGAATGAGAGAGGTCAGATGCAATCCTTATGGTGATTGAAAGAAGCACATTTATTTCCCCCCAAAGCTACTTATTGGCTGGAAATACAGAGACTGAAAATTCTACAGGAAACACAGAGAACGCTGAGGGGGCTGGGAGGAACCAACTCTCAGTCCACTCCTGGCTCCTTCAGCAACTGGCTCCCTCTCCCCTTCACTCCTCAGAGGCAGGGAGATTCTAACTGCATGTTAGAAACTGAAAGGAAATCAAGGCAAGCCCTGCCACTGCTCTAAAGCATCCCGAGTGTGGTAGGGAAGAAGGAATAGAAGAGAAAACGGCATGATGGGAGGTGCCACCAGAGGATGCTTTGAGCACGATTGTGGATGCCTAACCATCTGGGCATGGCCAGAAATAGCCTGCTTCAGGAGCTTATGGCTGTCCAAAATCTGGAAGATGCTTAAGAGTCAGACGGGCAGAGACTAGGAGAAAGAGACCCTTAGTTATCTGTGCCTATGCAAGGCATTATCCCCGAACTCAGGGGGTTAGGCAACAGTGAACATTGGCCTTCTCACAGCCTGTAGAATTCAGGAGCATCTCATCAGGTCGCAGTCAAGATGTGAGCTGGAGCTACAGTTGTCTGGAAGGCTTGATTGGGGCGAGGATCTGCTTGCAGGTGGACTCACTCGTGGCTATTGGCAGGACACCTCCTTTCCTTGCTTGTGGGCTTCTCCAGAGGGAGGCTCGAGAGTCCTCAGAATAGAACAGCTGGCTCCCTTGGTAGATGATGGAAGAGACAGAGAGGCAGAATCTGCGTGCCTTTTATGATCTGGTTTCAGAAACCACACACCCACTTCTGCAGTATCCTATTTGTTAGGAAAGTCCACCCTATTCAGTATGGGAGGGGACTGTCCAGGGCAGGAAGAGCAGGAGGTGGGGCTCATTAGGGGTCATCTTGGAGGCTGGTTACCGTGAAGGTCCATCCATCCCAGGGGAATAGCATAAGCAACGTCCCAGGTTGAGACACTCACAGATTAGATGAGACACCAGCAGCAGTTTGCTTCGGGGACAAAAGGTACAGTCGATGGAGAGATAAGGCACCAGGGAAGGACTTTGTACTTCTGAAGGAAGTTGGACAGCATTTAGGTGATGTGGAGGGCCAGTGGGGACCGGGGTGTGACGTGGAAGTATCATCCCACCTGTCACACAGAGGAGTCAAGTTTGAGCCAGACGGATCAGCAAGGAGGCAACCACCGTCATCTGGTCACAGCTGCAGGTGTTCTTTGGAGACCACATGGAGCATGAAGCCCGTCTCACACTTAAGAAGTGGCAGGCCCTGGGAACTAATGAGTGTGGGATGGGAAGAGTTGAGGGAGGCTTCCTTCCCTTTAGTTGGACGTCTGGGTAGATGGAGGTGCCTTTAACTGAGACTGGGGTCCCAGAGAGGTTCAGGGTGGAGTAGAGGAAAGCATGGAGATGGTGAGTCTGTTTTGACCATGTGGATTCTGAAGAACCTTCTAGATTTTCCCTGCAGGAATTGTGAGGCTCTTGAGACTTCCCAATTAAAGATAAGAGCTGCCAACCCCCAAAAAAGCACAAAAGTATAAAATTCTCATTTGGGGTCTAATTAAAGTGATCTTTTTAAAAAATATTTTTATTTTTTAGTTGTAGTTGGACACAATACCTTTAGATTATTTATTTATTTTTATGTGGTGCTGAGGCTCGAACCCACGGTCTCGCACATGCTAGGCAAGAGTGATCTTAACTATAGTTTGGGTCTTGCCCGCTCGGAGGTGTGACCTATTCTAGGATGCAGGGAGGCATAGAGGTGGCCTTTGTTGTACACCTACTATGTGTTTGGAACTGTCCTGGTTCTTCTTTTTTCACATGCATTATCTAATTTTTAAGACCCAGACAGCATTATCAAGAGCATATTAATGGTCAGACAGTCTCCTCACTATTTTATGTGTGTTAAACCATTTAATTCCCACAGTGAAACCACAAAGCAGCTACTATGGATAAGGAAACAGAGGTCTCCCGGGAACTAAGCAATTTCCCTGAGGCTTTGGAATTGGGAGGCGTTGTTGGTCAGGGTTTTGTGTTGTGTCCAAGGTCACACTGATATGAAGGACAGAGCCGATGTTGAGCTCTCTCCTTCACATCTACTTAGATGTGATAAGTGGAGGTATGAGGAGATGGCTTCCTGGGTGGCTCATGGTACCAAAAAAAAAAAAAAAAAAAAAAAAAAAAAAAAAAAAAAAAAAAAA
>NW_026000240.1:24251160-24316000 GCF_001458135.2 Marmota marmota marmota | reverse complement strand
AAAAAAAAAAAAAAAAAAAAGAAAGAAAGAAATAATAAAGAAAAAACATGTGAACATAAAACCAGAGACATTGATAAAGCCCAGGGGCTCAGGGGTCAGGGAGCCTCCCGTCCTCCTCTGAAACCACCCTGGTCTTTGCAAGCAGGAGCCCGGCACCTCTCCTCTCTTCTCCAGTCATTTCACACTAGGTCAAGCGGAGGAGGGGACCTTCTATGTACTAATGAAAGAAAGGAGAGTAGAAGGTCACTGCACTTCACACAAATTCAGTGATATGTGTAACTGCTACCTTCTGTGTGTAACAAACATTCCCAAACTCAGTGGCTTAAAACATTTACTCTCCCTCAGGTGCCTGAGGGCCAGCTGAGTGGGGATAGGCTGATGGGCTGGGCTGGGCTGGGCTGGGCTCTGCTGGATGTGGCTCTAGGCTGTGCACCACCTGGAGCAGTTTCCTGTGTCTCTCATCCTCCTTGGATCTGTGGCCAGCCCAGGGCATGCTGCTCTCATGTGACGGCAAAGCATAAGGGGTCACAACCAGCCACCCATGCACACTGTCGGTCTCTGTTTGTACCAAGGCTGGTGACACCCCATTGACCCAAGCAAGCTATGCAAGTTATGGACTGCTAGGGTCAAGACCTGGGGAAGCAATTTCACCCATCAGGAGGCCCTGGTGACACAGATGTAATACTACTATAGAGGAGTGAAGAATGGGGGTGTGTACTTGTTGTGAGGGTGAGAGCACTTGGCAGGGACCCCAGTGTGGCAGTGTATGCCTGCGATCCTAGTGATTCAGGAGACAGAGGCCAGATGATCACAAGTTTGAGGCCAGCCTCTACAACTTAGTGAGACTATCTAGTAATAAAAAAAAAAAAAAATAGAAAGACTGGAAGATGGAAGATGTAGCTAGGCGGTGAGCATCCTGGGTTCCATCCTTAGTGGTGCCCAAAACCGTACCAGGCAGAGGCAGGCTCCTCAGATCCGAGTTACTCACTTCCCACCTTCCCACCATGAGTGCTTTACTCCTGAGTAGGGTTGGGGTGACAGGAGGATGGGGACACAGGGGAGGTTGGCCGAGGCAGAGGAGCAAACAGGAGGTGATGGGCAGGGTGCTATGGATGAGACTTGAGCTGGGGTTCCCAGTTGCCATGACAAGGGAGCAGTCTGCCTTCTCAGATGGAGAAACTGAGGCAGGCTTGATTAGGAACAGGTTTGGGGCCACCATCAGGGGCTTCCGGATGCCTCAGTTTAGGATCATCCCACAGAGTGAGATCAGGGGAGGTTGGTTGCGGGCCCAACTTTGAGAGCAGGCTGCTTCCCAGCAGCTACCCCTTTCCTTCATCAATGAGACTCATGTTTCCAGCCACAACAGCCCCAGATGGAGAACTCAGACACAAATCGAAAGGAGTTATTGGGCTTAAACCACAAATTCCTAATCTCTGCAAAGATCCCTGGGTCACATTAGGTGCCAAGAAAAGAGCCAAAAGAAGAAGAAGAAAACCAAATGGCGGGGAGACCGGGCCACTGGCACCCATAAACTGCAGTGCGTGATCTTGTGACGGCCTGAGACCCTGGGCACAGTGACAGCGAACTGCCAGCCCTCGGGACCCCTCCACTGCCTAACTGCACTGAAAACCATTTCTAACCACAACCCTTGGCCTGAGAACTTGGCACAGAAAGGGAGAGAGGAAGGGTGAGCTGGGAGCAGACAGGGCCTGGCTTTGCTAGAGGGCGCGAGCTGTCTCAGATCTCCCGTGAGGCCAGGGAGGTATGGAGGTGTGGTGGGAGCTAGAGAGCTCATCCCCGTCAGAAAAGGGCAGTAGATATTTCTGGTGGGCTGCAGCCACGTGGATATGTGAGCTTGCCATTGCTGTCGCTTCCAGCTTTTCAGAATAATCTGGCACTCTGCTTATTAAAGTAATTTTTAAAAGATCACTAATAATACTAGCAAAAGAAAGCTGGTTTATGAGCCTAACTGGGCTCTTGGACCACAAATTCCTAATCTCTGCAAAGATCCCTGGGTCACATTAAGTGCCAAGCCCAATAACTCCTTTCAAATTAGGTTTCCTCAAAAAACAGCTACACGGATCCGGGGATGCTATGAGGTGGCTCTTGCTGTGATCCCTGGAGCCCCGGAGCTTCCTTTGCTGGCTGCCTCTGATTTCAGAGATCATGCTCGATTTTGTTCATTCAACCAACACTCATTGAGCTGAGCTCAGCACTGCGGTTACAATGGTAATAAGGACAGACCTGGTCTGTGCTTTCAGAGGTGCCTGGTGTACCACAGGGCGTGCACAACAGGCACATAATCATGGGAATAAATACAGGCTTGATCATGGACTCATGCAGAGAGTGAAGATCAGGAGGAGCAAGAGACGGTGTAACGGAGGAAGTCAGATTTAACCTGGGAGAGTGCTCAAAGAAGACCTAGGGAGACCCAGGTAGAGAGAGCAGGGAGCCTTCTCTGCCCTGGGGCAATGTGTGCAGGGCCACACAGACCTTGGAGCTTCTGAGGAACCCTGTGGAGGCTGCACAGCAGGAAGGCAGAGAGTGTGGGGAGAGGTCAAGAGAGAACTGCTTAACTATGAGCTGGGACCTCACTGTCCGCATTGGGGAAGACCAGGGAGCATCTGACCTGCTCCTGTGTCAAAGCTTGCTCTGGTGCTACCTACGGAGGAAGCAGAGTGTATAAAGGGAAACAGTGAGAAGAGTCTAGAAGAGGGAGAAAGAGGATGGAGGATGGGCTGGGGGGCAGGGCGCAGGCAGTGTAGAGGGATAAAATAGTAGAGAGTTATACTTGGAAGTGGAGCTAACCAGACACCTCATAAATGCACTTCCATGGAATACTACTACTGGGACAAACCAAGAGTTACTTGCTGCTACTAGCAGCAAAGTCCCTGGTGAGGCTGGATCTGGGCAGAGGATAATCATTATCTCTTCAGTTCTCAACTGCTGAGGATCATTCGTGCTTCCTGCACTGAGTCCTCTGGCCCCTGTACCTGCAGCCTCAACAAACATGGCTTACTGTCTGCAGATTAACAAGATGAGGCACTTACTACCTCTTAGCCCTGGGCTGAGTCCGAGGTGGGGGGGACATAGCAGAGATTCTCCATGCAAGCCTCCTACCAGATTAGCTATAGCAGCTAGCTTATCAGGTGCTTGGTGCTCCATACTGTCCTAAGTGCTTACCTGTAGTTAACGTAGTTAACCAATTTCACGGGTTTAATTGTTATCCCTATTTTGCAGATGAGAAGACTGAGGCACACACAGGGAGGGTTAAGTCACTGTATTTGGTTGCTTATGGAACAAATATCATTCTGGGAGATGAACCAAGTCTGTTCCTCAATCCACACACTCAAACTCTACTCTGTGTGGGAACACGACATAGTGGTCTCCGACAGAGGGGTGTCAAGTGTACGCTTCATTCTGTGTATTGTGGAAGGCTCATGAAGCGGCTTTGCTTGCATTGTCCCCATCAGACTCAGCACTGCTGCCGGAGGACACGTCCATCTCAGTGTCTGGATGGCCTGTGGTGCTCTTTCCTGACTCCCGGTTCAAAGGAGCAGTGGTGGCTGCTGGTTTGACCAAGAGTCAGCCCTTGATTCAGGAAAGATCTGTATAAAGGGTGCCAAGAGTCCTGAGGTGGCCAGAAATGCAGGGCTGCTCCTCGAAGCGGGGTGTTGTGAACTGAGCCCATCAGCAGCCACCCTGCAGGGCTTTGCCTGGAGGATAGAAACACAATTGGTCCATAAATAGCCAGAGGCCAGCAGGGTGGATATGCAGAGTTTAGCAAGGAAGGTGGACAAGACAGCAGGTGACCAGGTGACACACAGGTAAACACAGAGACACCACAGCCCCACTTCCAGGCTGAGTTTCCATCTCACAATTGCCTCTGAACAGCAATGAATTTTGCTGATAAAGAGGCTTCCCAGGGAGGTTGTAAACGCCTCAGAAGGCATCTTCCTGATAAGGAGGCTATAGGGCAACTATGCTGCCGAGAAGGTGACAGAGGCTGGCCAGTTACTCTCAGTTTGCATTTCCAGGGAAGCTGGTGGAGGTGAATCCTGAGAAAGGGGGAAGAAACTGAGTTCTCTGCTGGCAGGCTTCCGGACAGAAGGGCCTGAGTTCTGTTATCTATGGGAGCAGAAATGGGTGAGCTGTATGGCTCAACTCCTTGGGAGACCCCAATTGCCATATTTTTTTCTGGGCAGAAATTGATTTGACAAAGTCTGCGCATTTTGTCATTATACTTTGCTTCATCTTTCAGATTCTTAAATTTGAGATGCACATTTCTGCAAGCAAGTCCAGGGAAGTGATTTTTCTAAAGCATGTGTCAGGAAACTAGTCATATAGCATCACCTCTTTCCATTTTTAATCTCCCTCTCCCCCCACCCACAAATTTTCCAAGCTTAAATAAGTTTGGGGACACTTGAGATGAGTCTCCAAGTCTCCAGGAGCTGGTACAGAGTCCTTCATGTTGGAAATGTTTAACCATCACTTTCTAGTTAAGGGAGAGAAGCTATGGATTTTGTTTTTCAGCAAAAGTACCTTTAATGATTAAGCTATAGACATTTTTTCAGGCTCATTTCCTTTGTAATTGAGAAACTGGTGATTTGGAAGAGCCATGGAGGACCCCTACACAAAACTTACTGACCTGTTTCTGACTTCACTGGAGCATGCGGAGTTGACGTTGCCAAGGGCCAGTTTAGATTACACTGGAACAAACATGTCTGTCTACCTTTGCAGAAAGTGAGCAGATGGAGAGAGAGGCTTATGCTTTCTAGACAGTCATTATTAAGCCACTTAGAAACTGTATGCCTCCACTCTGCACAGAATCAATTCCTTGCAAGTGCGCAGGACAAGAGCTCTGATTTCTCAAAACCGACTGCGCACCAGCATGGGGCTGGGTGTTTTCCTGCGGGTTATCTCATTCAATCCTCTTAACAACCCCCTGGGGAAGAGGGATATATTATTCATTTTAATTATGGAAAAAATGAACTTTGGAGATTTAAAGTGACTAGGCAGGAGTGTCTTGTTGATGTTTGGAGACAGATCTGAGTGCCCAGTCAGATTATTTCACAGTGCCTCCTATGAGATGGGAAATGAGTGTTTTCGAAGATGGGCCTCCATTGACCCTTCCTCAAGATGTGGATAGAGCACCCAGTGCTCCTGCCTCTGAACTATCATTCTGTGTATTGAAAACCCAGACATCAACTCAAATTGCTCAGTCATTTGTAACTATCTCTCAGAGAATGCACCTCTGAGAGATAGTTACTGAGCTGCTCTTGCTGGTAAGATAAACTTTATTCTTCACCTTCTCCCAAATTACCCGCTTTCCATCAAAAGATCATCTCCTCTTGTGGTTTATTGACTGTTTTCTCGGTAGATAGTGGAGAATGAAGAAAATATTAAGCACCCCCCCTTCAGTTCTCTCTTCACTTATCACGTCCTAGAGATGAGTGGTGTACCTTTATATTTAGCATGCTATTATGGCTAATTATACTTCTGAATTAAAAGAGTTTGCTCAAATTAAATGGGAAATGATTAAGTTCAGCCCAGTCTGATTTTTCTAGTGAGATAGGAACCAAAAGAAAGCTAAATGTAGAAGCAGGATTTCCATAACTGGAGAGTTGCAAGAGCAGGTCTCAGGAAGGTAGGGATGGAGGAGGGTGAAGCTGGCTTCTTTCACTAGGTAGCCCCTGGGGAGGAGCCAGCAGCTGCAAGCGCTGTCCTTGGTGCTGAAGCATCTTCCAGCGTGATTAGTGAACGGCTCAGAAACCACCTCGTGACTTAGCACCTTGGTTATGTTGGGTTCTTATTTTTCCTCTACAGTCACAGGGTTCCCCTTGGAAAAGGAAATCAGCTCAGTTTCTTATGAGCACTCCAGTGCTCATTAGCATGTCTGAATGGAGAATTAAAGAGGTCTGGTTGATTCTGGGGTTCATGGAGCCCTTTCGGACCCATGAACTGTCTCTATACTTCCAATGTTAAGTCACAAGCTTTGGAAAGCATACCCCAGGCTAGGAGACACACCCTTTTGGACATGCTTTACTGAATTCTTTTTTTTTTCTCTCTCTCTGATGTTTTTAGATGCAGAATACCTGAGTGAAAATCTTAAATGGATTCCTGAGATACATAACAGATTAAAATTCACTGCTTTGGTTGAAGTAGAGGAAGTATCTGAAACTCTGGTCACATAGTCCTGTCCTGTCACAGGGGACATCCCCCTAAGAGTCTATGTGGGTACCCTCAAGGATCATGGTGCAAGCTTGAAGTCACTAATTGTAGTCCAACCCTTTGCTGGCCCTTGACTTCTAGCTTGATTCCAGTTTATTATTGGAAAAGAATCTCAATACCTGTTGCAACTAGCTTTCCCTGTCCCCTGTGCAGAGTCAGGAGGTGTGTTCCCCTAGCCCTGGGCTCCATGTCAGTCATTCCATTAGATAATCATGTGTTTCCATCACTGGACCTAGAGGTCCTTGAGGGCCAGGAGCATGGGCCTGGAACATAGTAGGTACACAGCAAATACTAGAGGGTTTAGGTTTCATGGAACTCTCATACAGAAGACTTCCAACACCTCCAGGGATGGAGAACTCATCCCAAATCAAGGTGGCCCATTCCACTTTAAGTCTACTGTGATACTAAGAGGCTCCTTCTTCATTTTAAGCCAAAATATATCCCTCTGTAGTTCCCACTTTCTAGGGCTTATATGTTTTCTATAATTGGATCTGCAAGTACTTAAGGAGAGATAGCAAGCACATCCATAGATCCTAGGATTAATTGTATTCCTCATGGAATATCATATCTTCAGTCCTTTTACTTTCCTGTTTTCTTCTGCACACAAAACAGTTTTCCGTATCCTTCTTAAGGTCTGGAGTTGGGTTATAAAATTTGTATAATCATTTCAAATTTATTCGTCTTAGCCCATTAAATTATTCTTTAGTTTCATCCTACTACTCTGGATTGAACTATGAGGTTTTCTCTTCTATACTTTCAGGATATTTTTCTATCTAATATTGGAGAATTTCTAAAGTAAAAAAAAAAAAAAAACTAAGGAGGTGCCCTATAGCCTTTGGCCACTTCTTTGAGCAGAATGATTGACGGTGTGAAGCCAGTATTTCTTTTCTATGGGTCACCCTGGGCTAGCATTTAAAAGCTGGAGGGCAGAAAGCTTTATCTGTTTTGTTCACAACTATATCCCCAGCACATGAGAGAGCTTTGACTAACTTAGGTGGTCAGTAAATATTTGTTGAATAAATGAAACAAGCCAGACTAATACTGGCATTTCCTGGACTTAGATACAACGGAGATACCAGACACATGTTGGAGGAGGGGGCCTCTTGCTTCAATATTCAGGGCCAGATTCCCTCCCACCTGCTGTTCATGTCTGCAGACTGGGATAGCCATAATCTATTTCTAATAAATGGTACCTAACAACACAGGGAAGTCAAATGGAGCCTGATGTAGGAGATAAAATGAGCTTCTATTGCTGATAAAAGTACCAAGATGAGTTTATATTTGTTGAAGGTTCACTATGTACTCAGCATTTTATGCACATCACCTCACTTAAATCTTACAACATTTCTATTATTTTAGAATGAAAACCACATAATTCTCAAGTCTACTGCCCATTTGTAGGAAGGATCCCTTCAGTACCCGCTCAAGTGGTGACCCTGGCCTTGGCTGAGTCATTGCTGGGTCTATGCCCAAGCAGAGCTTGGGAAAGAGTCACTGCCTTGGACAAAGAAGTTTGATGAGAGCGAGTACAATCAGAGACAAGGGCCAGTTGAGAAGCTGTTCTTAGTTATGACTTTGGAGATGATGGGGTAACGTGGCAAAAATAATACGTATATACATATGTGTTTATTTGTACATAAATGTATATATTTAACCGTAAATGCAAAATGTATTTTTAAACTATTTCTTTTGTTTTGTTAGTTCTAAGGATTGAACCCAATGCCTTGTGCATGCTAGAAAGCACTCTACCATGAACAACATCTCCAGCTATTTTTATTTTGAGACAGAGTCTCACTAAGTTACCCAGGGTGACCTCAAACTTGTGATCCTCCTGTCTCAGCCTCCCGAGTACCTGGGATCATAGGCATGTACCACCTACCTCCATTAAAACTAGTTTTTAATAAATTACATTTTAATACTCTGAAAGCCAGGGTTTCCTTTCTTCATTCTTTTTTAAAAGTCAGTGATAATGAGATATAATTCAATAAAACAAAATTCACTCCTTTTAAGTGTCTAACTCAATGAATATGGACAAAGGTTTAGGCATAACCACCAATGTGATTAACATATAGAAGAGTTCTGCCACCACCAAAGACCCAAGTGCCCCTTTTTATCCAATTCCTACTTCTTAGCACCAACCTCTGACAACCACCAATCTGACTTTATTCCTTTAATTCTGTATTCTTCAAAAATATCATACAAATGGAATAATGCGACAGAGGCTGTTGTGCCTGACTTTTTTCGTTAGCATAATGCTTGTGTGTGAGATCCACCCATGTTGTTGCATGTGATTCCTTCTTTTTTATTTCTGTCTCTTCTATTTTCTGGAAGAGTTCATGTAACTGATATTATTTCTTCGTAAAATGCTTTGTAAGATTCTCCAGGGAAGCCATCCAGGACAGAAAGATATATTTAAAGATTCCAGTCAATCACTGGATATTTGGGACCCTTTACCATTGGGTGTAGGGTCGATGCTCCTTCCTTCCCTCGTCAGAATGGGCGGAGATGCCCACATACCCGTGGGAGACTCTCCTGGCTGCTCCTGGGTGGGTTATGGATCACAATGTACACGGGAGGAGCAGGAGCAGAGAGAAGGAGAGGGGTTCACCAATGGCTTGGGAAGAAGCTGCTGGGAAATGGCGTGCAGGACTTCCAGAGCAGAGCACAGGAACCAGGAACCCAGGAAAGCCTAGTCCTCCCCATGGCCTGTTCATTTGGGAGAAAATTACAGCATGGAGATCACTTGTTGTTTGTTTGCTATTTCCACTCTCTTTAGAAGAAAAGACAAAGCAATCTCCAGAAAGAGGCTTCTCAGGAGATTTCCAGCTGTGTGTCTAGACCAAAGTGGTTTTGACAGGCTGTAGATAAATTTGGGGTTGCCTGTACAGCCTTGGTAAGGGGAAACTTCCAGACCCCAAGGAGTTCCTGATGCTACTGAAATTTTTCAGAATTTAACACCCTGGGATCTTCCCAATGGGAGAAGTATTGATTTTGTCATCTCTGGTCTCATATCCTAAGGAGAGAGCTCTCAAGCAGGTGTGCTGAACATCTGGCCCCCGTGAGGGCTTCTACCTGCTGAAGCCTGAGAGGACGTGGGTTTTAAAGAGACCCCCCTACTTGAGTGGCACAACACATAATGCTGATGTAAACTAAGGCACCACCATCGCTGATGTTCTGATGATAATGTGCTGCTGTTCCAGAAGGCTGGGACTTCTAAAAATCAACAAGGAGGGTTCTGGACAGAAGGAAAGGCAGACCATAGAGAATATGATGCAGAAGGCATTTGGGGTGCCAGGACCCAGGGTCCTGAGAAGGTTTACCATGGAGTGACCTCATCCCCTGTCCTTCTACTCATCTGTCACCCTAGCAGTGCCCCAACAGTATCCTACCGTCAGCCTGCCACCCACCTCACCTTTCCAACTCCTCTGTTATTTTCTGGTTTTCTTTTTGTTGTTGTTGTTGAGTGGGGGGAGAGGCTCACCTAAAACAATTTACCAACTCTTTTAACAAACACTCATGGACTCTCCCTATTTGTCAAACCCATGCTGAGCTAGGTGTTCCCTCTTGAGCTCCTCAAACATCACTAACTGGTACCTAAGGTCTGACCTCCTTGGGTTTCCCTTGCCTGGTTGGTGGGCAGCCTATTAATGATGAAAAGAAAAACACACTTCACACGCAGTAGGATAGCTATTATTAAAAAAAACTCTCTTTGAAATGAGAAAATAATCAGTGATGGTGGCAATGTGGAGATGTGAACTCTTGTGCATTACTGGTGGGACTGTAAAATGGTGCCATTGCTGTGAAAAATGGTATAGTAGTGCCTCAAAAAAATTTTTAAAAACAAACAAAACATAGATTTAACATATGATTCAGCACTTTCACTTCTGGCTATATGTCCCCAAAAGTTGTATGCAAGGACTTAAACAGATATTTGTCCACTCACATTCGTAGCAGTATTATCCAATAGCCACAGAGCAGGAGCAATTTAGGTGTCCATCAATGTGTGGGTGAATAAACAAAATGTAGTTATATATACAATAGACTATTGCTCAGCCTCCCAGAGAAGGAAATTCTGATATATGCTACAACATGGAAGGTCTATGCTAAGTGTGAAATAAGTCAGTCACAAAGGGGCAAAAATTGTGTGATTCCACTAATCAGAGGTATCTGGTGTAGACACATTTATAGTCATAAAATATAATGGTCTGGGGGGAAGGGGAGATGAGGAGTTTTTATTTAATGGGTGCAGAGTTTCAGTCAGTGAAGATGAAAATATCCTGAAGATGGATGATGGTAATGATTATAGAACAATGTAAGTACACTTAATGCCACTAAACTGTACACTTATTGGTTAAAATAGTAAATTTCAAGTTAAGTATATTTTGTCACAATAAAAAAGTAATACACTCAATCATCTCTATCTACTTAACAGAATATGAGAGCAGAATGCCAAGCTACTTCCAGACACGAGGTGAGTTTTATGTCAGTTCTTGACTATAAAGTACTGTCCATATATAAAGAACTAATGTGATTTTTCTGAAGAACAGGAAATCTTTGGTGGTTCGGAGGTCTAGGTTGTGGTTAATGGAAAAGCAAACAGACAGGTTTGTGCACTACAGGGGATTCCCTGGATTTCACAAGTAAAATGTGTAGTGGTGATCTTTTTTTTTTCTTGCTCTGTCATTTATTGTCAGCTTCATCTTCTGCTAGGTTACCCTCATTTATGATGGTGGCCACCACAAACCTCACATCTACACATCCTATTGTCCAGAGAGGTGGGAGGGGGGGCTCTCTTCTTTCAGCAACCAGAGGTTTTTTGTTTTTTGTTTTTTTTCCCCCAGGATTTTCTCTAATTGGGCCAACCTAGACTCCACTGATTGACTCAAGCCATTTGGGAACTAACATGCAGAAGGAATAAGGAAGCCAAGTTCACCCTCCTGTGGCTAGCCTCAAGTCAAATCTACATATGGAGGCTTAATTAGATGAGCCTTTTGTTCCTGTGGCTGGCAACCAAAAGATTCTGGAAGGACTTACACCCTTAACCATGGAGGTGGGGAGGGAAGAGGAAAAGGATGGGCATAAATAAAATTAGACTTTTATTAGGGGGAAAGAAAATTGAGGGATCGAGTCCCTTTGGATTCTTCACGTGGGTCAGATGGGCCTGGAATATCTTGTTACACCAGAAATCAAGGAAACATTTAGCCAACCAGAATGGGGTTTAAAGGACTTGGAAGAAAAATAATCTCCCACTGGCCTAACATGAAATAATTTGAGAATCAATAAGGGTAATAACTGAAGTGGATTAAAGCACACCACAGTCATTCTAAAAAGAATGGAAAGAAAGAAAAATTCTAATTGGTGACTCATGAAAGATAAGTGCAGCGACTTAAAGTTGGTTGTCCACTTTTTGCCGCTCATCTGAGTCTTCTTTCTTGAATCTGGGCAGGTGCCTGTGTCCACCAACGGGAGGGGTTGGACTGAGGCTGTGTAACGTTCGAGGCTGAGACTCACAAGGTCTGTATATTTCACCACTCTCTCTAGCTGTCCTAACTCCTGTTCGAGGTGCCAGGAGACCGCCATGCTGTGAGGAAGCCCAATTTAGCCACGTGGGAGAGAGCCACCTGCACAAACCCCTAAGCATCCCTGCCATTCCAACTGAGGGGCCAGAAAAATGAGTGACAAAGCCGTGGTGGAGGATCCAGGCCCAGCAGACACCACAGGAAGGAGAAGGGCCACTGAGCTGAGCCAGCTCAGATTGCAGAATTGTGAGGAATTAAAAATTTGCCTATTGCTTTAAGCTACTAAGTTTTGAGGTTGTTGGTTACCTAGCAATATGTAACTGAAGCCCTTGGGAACGGCCTCACGATTTAGTCATTATTTTGAAAATAAAGGGAAAGAATTTACCTTCCCTTTCATTTGGGAAAACCAAATAGGAGATGAGGGTAAATTTCTCTTATTTGATACATTCCAACAAATAAATGGAGAGAAAATGATGGAAATAAAATGTCAGAATTTTGCGACCCCTAATGAATTAATGGACTTTGGCATTAGACAGTAACTGCTAAAATCCCAATAGAGAGAAACAGGCATTTATGGTTTGTCTGTCTGAGACAGGATCTTGCCAAGTTATGCATGTTGCTCAGGCTGACCTCAAGCTGCTAATTCTCCTGCCTCAGTGGCCTGAGTAACTGGGACTACAGGTGCAAGACACCATGCCCAGCAAGAAACATGTGGTTCTTGATAACAGAATATCCCACCACCTCCCATGAAATTGTCTTGCCAAAAATAAGAGGAAAGAAGGTCTGTATCTCATTATGCTATTTGATTTAATTAGCAATTTACAGGAAATGCAGAGAGCAGGAAAACATATTAATCTACACCAGATAGACACAATTAGAAAGATCCAGACCACAGTCAACTCTATAGCAAAATGACCCAGTTTTGTTAATGATCTCAGGAGGGAAAAATGAAAGAGATGGATGAGGGAGTGGTTTTTAAAAAATATCAATTATAATGTATGGATCTTTTTGGATCCTGGTTCAAGTAAACATATGAGAATTTATGAGCTTCTTGATTCTTTAAACACAGATGAGATATTGGTAATATTTTTTAAAAAACATGTAGTCAGCCTTTTTATTGCTGGAACAAAAAGACCTGACAAGAACTATGTACATCAGGAAAGTTTTATTTTTGGTTCAAGCTTTCAAAGGTTCAGTCCATGATCAGCCAACAACATTGCTAAGGGCCTGAGGTAAGGTAGAACATCATGGTGGCAGCTCAGGATATAGCACCAGGAGTGGGGGGGTAGGGGGAGAGAAAGAGAGCATGCTCTGCTCACCGGGGACAAAATGTAAACCCCAAAGTCACACCCCCAGTGACCTACCTCCTTACCACCTGGTTAATCCATATCAGTGGATAAATACGCTTGGACTCTCATAATCTAAAAATTTCACCTCTGAAATTTCTTGCATTGTCTCACACACGAGCTTTGCGGGGTACGCTTCCTATCTAAACCACAACAAAGAATTTTGGGGGTTTTTCTTAGGTGTGACAATGGAATTGTGACTATGTTTCAAAAGTATCCTGATATTTTAGGAATTAATAGTGAAGTGCTTTTAGATACAGTGATATAAAGCCTAGTGGTTTGCTTCCCAGTAGTGTGGGTAGGGCAGGACTGACCATGAGCTGAAGGTTGGTGTGGCTGGGTTCTCATTCCTGAGTATGTGTGGGGATCATTATTCTGTCAATTTTAGCGCATGGTTTAAATTTCCTGCAATAACATTTTTTTTTAAAACTCTGTAAACAGCCCCACCCAGCTCTCACTGTCTTTTGAAAGACTTCTGCTCTCACAGAAGCAGCCTCTGTCTCAAAGGTCTTACATGCTGTCCACAGTGCTACTTTATAAGTCTCTAATATGTGTTTCTGAGGTCACCAGGCTGACGGTGAGACTGACAGAAAAATATCTTTGTCTCCCCTGCTCCCACCTGCCCTCGAGGGACTTGAGCCCCTTCACATTCCTCCTGATTTCCTCTACACCTGTGTTGTCTTCTCTTTTGAGGGATGTGGACACAGGCTGCAACTGCTGTGTGTGTCCCCACTGGGCTGCCCACTGTTGCATCAGTCCCTGAGAAGAGCCCGGCTTCTGTACCCACAGACTATCTTTCTCCACAACCACAGTGGACAGCCGTGCCTCCTGCCCCAGCCAAAGCCTGGCATGGCCCTCATGTTTCTGATGCCTTTTACTCTCGGTGGGGCAGACATCCTAAGAAAAATAGTAGGTACCTGTTCCACCCACTGCTGTGGCCTTGATTATACCACTGAATCTGCCGAGATGACTAATCATGCTGATGCTGAGTGACTAATCCCCTTGGCCACAGACAATTGGATTGAGGGAGGCCCCTTAGCTTACTCTGAGTCAAGAGTTTTCTTGGAAATGCAGGATTAAGAGAAAGAGTATGGCTAGAACTATACCAAGTAACCTCAGCCCGCCATCTAACCTACAGCTACAAGGGACAGGGTAGCAGATGTTTCCAGTTTCCTGAGAAATAGCATCACCCTTGTGTTGAGCAAAGCAGAAAAGAGAATTGAAGAGACAGTACTGCTATTTTTTCCATCCCTAGTTTAGATCTTTTTGGTCTTCAACTGCATCCTGAACTTCGGGTACTAATATCCTTCAATTCCCATTTCCTGTTAATCCAATCTCACTGAGTTCCTGCTATTTGCAACCAAAGAGTTCTAACAAATATGCTAGAACTCCTTTAATTTATATATTGCTTTACAAAAAAGGATTGGAAGTCCCCTTTGGCGAGGGTTCTGAGTGAGTTTGCTCCATAAAAAGACCAGACTCCAAATTAGTTCCCAAACTTCCCATCCTGGCTGCCTGCCCTGAAACCACACCGGGCATGTTTTGGCTTGTCCTTTCCCTTGGGGGGATTGTTTCCCAGGCAGCTTCACATCAACAGGCTCTCGCTGAGCACAGCACAATTGCACTCCTGACAAACTTGAGGAGAGTACCTTTTAGAATCAAGGTGTGGCCCTTACCAGCCGTGTCTCCAAAATCCTATGGAAAATACCAGTGCAGGAGCTGAGTCAGCCATTTCCTGCCCCTTCCTAGGGACCCGCATAGAGTAAGTGCTTACAACTGTGCTTAGAGACGGATTGATTGATTGATGGTTGAAAGACAGCTTCGCATTTCCAATTTCGCACCGCAATTGTCTACTTTTATAAAACCTCCCTAGACATGATAAGAAGTTAAAGTAATTGCTTACATTGTTCAAATTGCTTGGCTTAATTGCTTTTAAAAGCAAATAGAACTCCAAAAGAGAAGCATGTAAAAACTGAGTCTGTTCTCTAGCAGGATCCTCTGGTTAACAAGACTGAGAGCAAACTAGAGTCCACATCCCTGACCCCAAAGTCATGGTAAAAGGGAGGTGTCTGTTCTGCACCAAACTTTTGGTTGCTTAGTTTTTGTTATGAAACTCAGTTCACAGAACACACTGGGCACATCTCTCCCCCAGACAACAATACTCAGGTTTGTGTTTTACCCATCCTACTGTTATGTTGTTTCTGGTCCTCATGAAAGCTCTCTGTCTTTCTCTTTAATGTTTAATCAACTGAAATAAATTAAATATCTCCACTGAGCAGGTAAAATATGGGGCTTTCTTTAAAGGGGCAGGCATGCAAATCAGGAGAAGAATCTGGTAAATTTATGTGTGAGTCCAAGAATTCTCCATCTCAAGATGTGTCAGAGGAAAGATGTATTTAGGAACACATGAGAAAACACCAATTACCTTCCTCAAATTGGACAGAGGGAGCTGAGGCGGACAGAAGACCCCCCTAGAAATCAGCCTTTACAGGATTTCAACAACATAACTTCCTTGGAAGTATATTAAGAAAATAGGCGGAAGTTGTGAGAGTGCTGGGGATGGTAATGTTTTAGAGAAGCATTAGGGAGACAGGAGCAATTTGCAGGCTTTTCTGTGTTGTCTGAGTAACACCTCAGATTTTCTCTGCAGAATGATCAAAGACTAGACTCAGGTAGGAAAGGCCCAACCACCCTAATCTTTAACAAAGACTCTGGGCTGGTGATAAAAGTTGCCATGGTTGGAAAATGTCTGAGGGGGCCAGCCCCCACCTACTTCATCAAAGCTACTGCAGAGATATTGAGCAGAGGAGGGAAGAGGACCATCTGATGGTCATAGTCATCATTTTTCACTTAGAGAAGAGCCAGGCAAGGGGTCACCAGCCAGACTGTTGTTCACCTCAGCTAATGGGATGGCTGCAGCCATACACAGAGGCTCCAGTGGGATTGTAACTTAGGATGGCCCTGGCAACATGCTGGTCCAGCTGGGGTGCCCGTCACTGTGGACCCTCCTGAAGACTGAAAGACATTGCCAGGGAGCTCAGGGTTTTGTGTGCTGATTTAGGTCTTTCCTCTTTCAGAATCGATGAGTGACTCCCAAATAAGAATTCCTTCCTGAGAAAGACAGGGCTCCAACTTTGAATGTAAGCTGTAAGTTTCTGTCACTTAAAATTTCAGGGTGTTAATGTGACTATTGCACAAGGTTGATTGGATTGGGAAAAAATGAAATTATCTAAAGTGTTTGGCACAATGCTTGGTGTATATAGATGTTCAGTAAATGTGCTGTTAGCATTAATATTAGTGTACGTATGTAAGATTTTTCTCTGGGAAGCTATTAGTCAGGAAAACAGAAGGGACTCTAAATCTTTCAAATAAAGAAACTTACCACAGGGAACTGGTCATAATGGACGATCTGAGAAGCCAAACCATGGATCAGTGGAGAATTGCAGATATTTGCAACAATGGAAAATGCTGTAGTTTTAGTGCTGGAGGAACAACAGGCGGAGAGCTCAGAAACCAGGTCATCAAACTGGATTTGGAAGCATGGTGGAAGCTCTTCAGCAGGCTGTGGGACAATAAAGGAAGTGTGCCACTCCAGAACTAGAATCGCAGGAGAAAAGCAGCCATTGCTACTGTCCCTTCCTGAGACACCACTAGGGGCCATCAATGCAGGACAAGAAGATGTGCCCTGACTTCATTCTTCCCACTCTCCAGTCTCCCACTAATGTCTGCCGTTGACTGAACCTTCTTGGGAGGATGCTCAAGGGGTCCTGGGAAATGTAGTTCTTCCCACACAGAGTGGAGCAGGGATGGAGAAGGAAGAAATAGGAGAGCAAGAGCGCAAAGGGAAGCATGTTTTACCAAAGCCAGGAAGCTCACTTCCTGGAATGCCCAGAAGTGATAGAGGTGGTCATTAGTTTTCCTAGACTTTTTGACCTTGGGCTTGTCCTTTGCTAAATATTCATGCTCATCTTGCTCCTTCAAGCTTGCTTCCAAAGAATTTTTTTTTTCTGTCTGAGGGGGTCACTAGTGGCAATAATTTAAAGAGCTGCCTCTTAGAGAATTTTCATGTCACGGATATGAGCCCAGATGACAAGGTAGGGAAATGTTATGGTTTGGATGTGAGGTGTCCCCCAGAAGCTCACATGTGAGACAATGCAAGAAGGTTTGGAGGAGAAATGATTGGACTGTAGCCTTAACCCAGTCAGTGAATCCATCCCTGATGTGATTAACTGAGTGGTAACTGGAGGCAGGTGGGTGTGGCTGGAGGAAGTGGTTCATTGGGGGCGTGGGCATGGGGTGAATATTTGTATCTGGAGAGTGGAGTCTCTCTCTCTCTGCTTCCTGATCATCATGTGAGCCGCCTCCCTCTACCACACTCCTCTGCCATGATGTTCTGCCTCACCTTGAGCCCCCAAGGAATGGGGGCTATGGACTAAGACCTCTGAAACTGGGAGATCCTGAATAAACTTTTCCTTCCCTAAAATTGTTCTGGTCAGATCTTTGAGTCACAGCAGTGAAGAAGCTGATAAAAACAGGAAAGATGTTATAATGGTGACATTCCAACGTCATGAGCTTCAGACACAGGAAAATGTACTTATTTTAAACCCCAGATTCTGAGAATTACAACATGTGAGCTGTTTATGTGGATGCTTTGATTTGTCATCATAATCGTGATGGTAGATGGACTGGGTGGATGTCCCCCATTTTACAGGAAAGCACAGAGAGTCAAAGGCACTTGCTCAGTGTGGTACAGCTATAATTGGTAAAGATGGAAATAAAATCCAGTTTTCTCTAATTCTAAAGCCAGTTGTCTTCTCACTCAACATTGTGCCTTTCTCAATTCTGCCCAATTTAATCTATATATCTAGACCTGCCTGGGTATCATTCTGTTTAAGATAACTTTTGCTTTAGAGTATATTTTAATTTATGACAAAGTATATCATCATCCCTTCTATTTTTCCTCCTCTTTGCTGCATCTCTCAACGATTTTCTTGATACTTCTTGTATATTTTCTGGTTCAGCATCAACTTGGAATCTACTCACCAAATTCCAACATAAATCTGTTGGGCTTTTGATTAGGACTGCATTGAATAACAAGTATATCTTGGGAGCATGGTCATCTTTGCAATGTTGAATTTTAATATAACCACATGAAGTAGTGCTGGGAGCCATTAGCCAAGTAGGTATGACAATTTCCTTGCCAGCGTACCCCATGTTGCTGACATTTTGCAGTGACATTGAATGTAGTTGACCTTGCTCAAGGACCAGGGCGGATTAGGGTGTTCCTGGTTTAACATAATCGGGTTTAGGGCGTTCCCAGTTTAGGTTCCAGGTTTAAGGTTTAAGATTATTCCTGCTGGGAATAGGGCGTATCCTGCTGCCTAAGTTCCCCTTGAGTTCTCACGGGATTCAGAGTATATTTTGGAAGACAGATGCCCAGAGAGGTGAATTTGGGAGAGAACGTGGATTTGGGCGGAGAACGTGGATTTCCCCAGAACGTGATTGTAGACGGCTGGTGTGAGTTCGGGAATAAAGAGTTGCTGTTTGAATCTACAAGCTGTGTGGTGGCTCGTGATTGTGTGCCCAGCCAGACTGCGGCAAAGTAGAATTCTATTTATTCAATTCTTTTGAAAATGTCCTTTGACAAAGTTTTAAGGCTTACTTCAAGTGGGTCTTGCATGTGTCGCCTTAGATTTATTCCTGGGTTTATTAGAGTGTTGGGTGCAGGCATGAATAAGGTATTTCCTCCCATTACATTTTGTAATTGGCTATTGCTGATGCGGAGAAAGCTCTTGATGGTTGTGTTCCATTGTATCCACTCTCCTTCGTAAACTCACCCATTGGTTTTAATGGCTCTTGAGTGCACTCTCCTGGGTCTTCCAGGTAGGGAGTCGGGTTGTCTGTCTTCCCTACGGTATTTAAGCTCTTCTTCCTTTTGTGTTTTCGTTCCTCCACAAACACTCTATAATTTATCTTATTGCTTTTATATTCTTCTTGAATTATAGTAACGTCTCTGCATTTTATTGCCTTTAGTAGATTGTCTGAGAGTAGAAATTGTCTTATTTATCTTTGCGCCATCTCTCCCCATTCCCCCAAGACCTTGGCATATTACCTGGCATATAGTATATATTAGATGCTCAATAAATATTTCTGTGGTAACCAGTCATGCCTGTTAGTGTAGCAGATTGTGTATATTAAATACAGATTAGATTACGTGGTAAGATAGCATTTTTTTTTCCACTAACACATCTTAACCTGATTTCCTTGTATACCGCAGTTCTTACCAGGTCAGTTAATAGGAATCACATTGTTCTGAGCATGGAGGGTTTCAGAGTATAGCAGGGAGAAAAGATGTCACATTCTTGGCTTTGGAATTAAAAATTCAAGTCCAGATGAAAAGCCAAACTTTGTAGTACATTGAACTTTCACTCTTCTTCCCATCCCACCGAACACACACACACACACACACACACACACACACACCCCTTTGGACTAGACAAAGGTTCCACAATAAGGAAGGGGAGGAAATGTGGGGCTGCACCTGAGTCAGCAGGAAGAATCCCACCCCATGCCTGGAGCTCTGTCTGGGTGGAGGCCATCACCGACCCCCTGCAAACCTACAGTCTTGTGCACGAACAAGGAGCCATGGTAGTTATCTTCTAAGATGCAGCAAAAAAAAGGTTCACGCACCATTATCTGCCAGCAGGTCTATGTAGGTGCAATGGCAGGTGTGACATCTTCCTCCTCCCCACCCCATTCCAACACTCTGCTCTCCTTGGGCCAGGACATTCCTAAGTCTTGACACCTCAGGTTGTGGTGGTGGCAAAGCTCTCCACCCTGCCCTCACCCAGCCCTTGGCAAAGGGGGCCTAGGAGGACCCTGCTGTGGTTCCCACACTGGTGGAGGCAGAAGTGGAACAATTACCTGTTTACAATAAATCCTTTAGAGGCAGAGATTGGCTGAGTCCATGGTGACTCTTCCTCTGCACGTGTCATCACACTGATGGCCTGGCCAAGAGCCTGGTGCAGGAAGGATGTTCAGTAGCAGGTGGTTGCTCTGGAGATGCACAGATGCAGATGGGGGACACCTAGGACAGCAGGGTTAGAGAAGGGGTCTTCTTCTTCTTCTTCTTTTCAGACCAGCCCTCCACCCACCACTTCCACCTATGAGGAATCAGCTCGGGAAGGAGGCTGTGGAGGGGCTGCCGCAGGGGCCTCCTGGGGAGACTGGCGGCAATAGTTCCAGCTCCTCACTCCAGTGAGCTCTTCAGCCCAATGGGGGAACGAACTTCAGGGAACAGTCTGGGGTTTCCATGCATGGATTTGATGGCCCCGTGAGTTCCCTTGGAGTACACTGCCACATCAGACTCAGAAGCAGAGGAAATCCAGAACAGTGTCACCTGGAGAAGTGAGTTGGGCACTGTTAGGGAGCTTCCAGCTGAACAGCAGACCAACTATGGAAACTTTAGAAAACCAGAGCATGTCTCTACCAGGAGGGCTCCAGGGAGGCTAAGTCCAGCTTTATTCTTGTATTTCTGGGTTCCCTGCTGGAGGCAGCTGTGACCTGTGTCCCCAACAGCTGTTCAGTGTCACCTCCAAGTGCTACTCTAGTCCTTCCAACCCCCCACCCCACCCCCAAGCCACAAAATAGCCATGGCCACCTGTCTTTTCTTCCCAAACCTGTGCAGCTCCGTGTTTATATCTGCATTGCTGCCTTCAGAGAGAGGTCCCCCTTTCCTGGAATGCCTGCACGTGGGTTGGTAAACAGAAGACAGCTCATAAACATTTGTTGAGTGAATGAACCCTACCCTCCCACTGCTGAGTCAAAACAAGGAGCTGGAAGAACTTTCTACCATATCCTACCATAGCCCTTCTGCTGCGTACCTTAGGAGCTTCATTTGCAAGATTGGAGGAGTCATGGATCCTGCAAGGACCTGGCAGGATCATGCAGGAGCTTGGACTCTTCCACAGTATCCAAGTGCTCTTCTTTTTGAAATGTGCTTGACTGTCTCTGAGCATGCTCTAGTTTCTAGGACTAGTTCCATAGCAAGGAACACAAATTGGGTGGCTGAACAACAGAAGTGTCTTCTCTCTCTCTCGAGAAGAAAGCCAAGAGTCTGAAATCAAGGTGTCACAGGGTTGTTGTTTTTTGAGGGCTCTGAGTCTCCTCTTGCCTCTGCCAGTCTGTGGTGGCTGCCAGCAGTCTTGGTGTCCCTCAGCATGTAGACACAGATCCAATCTATACCTCTGTTGTCATATCAGGTTTTTCCCTTGGTCTCTATATGTCCTTTTCTCTATATTTTATAAAGTCACTGATCAGATTTAGGGCAACTCTTATTCAATATTATCTCATCTTAATCCTTACCTTAATTGCACCCGACAATATCATATTTCCAAAAAGGTCACATTGTGAGGTTCCAGATGGTCATAAATTTGGGGAGGAACTTGCTCAGTCACTATGGGTCTGTAATCCCATTAACTGGATTTAATTCTCTGTTCCAGTCCATCCAGGAAAATACCTCTTAGTGATAACTAGGTTCTCAAACAACAGCCCCCACATCCTGCAAAGGAGCAGGAGGGGAAAGAGAGAAGTGACTACTGTCAAGAGTCTGCATGTGCCCAGGTCCCATGAGGCTCTGCAGGGACCTCAGTTTATTTAAATCCATCACAACTCCATGAGATATTCCTGTCCTTATCTTCTTAAAGAGAAAAACAGGCCCAGAAGGATTAAAAGACTTTTCTGAGAAAAGGAATAAGAAAGAGATCTCTTGCAAAAGCAGAGGAAGGAGATGAAGAGGGAGGGAGGAGGGCCTAGGGAAGTGCTGGGAACCAAATCCACTGAATTATGCTATATCCATGTACAAACATACCACAGTGAACCCCACTCCTATGTATCTAATTATAATGCACTAATTAAAAAGTAATAATAGGAGACCAGTAGAGTAGAGGAAGACAATCAGGGAGAGGAAGGAGAGGAGGTCCTAGGGAGTGAGATTGTACATGTGTAAATATGTTAGAATGAATCCCACTGTTGTGCATAAATATAATAGACCAATAAAAGCCATAAGAAAGGACTTTTCTGAGATTTTGAATTCCATGCTAGGGCTTAAGCCCAAGGCTTTCCAACCCAGAGTTCTATTCCTTATCACATCCATTATACCCCTGGGAACACGGGGCACTAGAGATACAATCGTGACAAAGGCTCTGTGGCACAGACCTTGTTTTGGTGGAGGAGATGGGCAATACACAGCATGGGACTACGATAGGATGTATATGTCTCTGATGAGGTGACAGCCCCTAGGAAGAGTGGGAAGAGTGATGGCTGGCAAAGACTTCTCTGGAGAGAGACACTTGTCCTGAGATTCAGAGTCGAGTGAAAGCCAGCTATGGGAGCAGCCCAGGCTAGAGAAGTGGAGAGCACATAGGCCTTGAGGTGAGAGTGAGTTTAGAAAGTTAAAAACAAAACAATCCTGTGGGGGCTGGGGCCAAGTCAGGGAGTGGGATGGTGTGAGATCATAGAGGGGCCAGATCAAGCCAGGCCTTGTGAGCAGGGATGGAGGATAATGGAAGCCCTGGAACGTGACCAGGTGTACAATGTGCTTTCATGTGGACCCTTAGACTCTGCGTCAGTACTGATTGTTTCCGACCACGGGGAGGCAGGAGACTGGTTAGCGGGTATGGTGAGCTGGCCAGGTGAGAAGGGAGGAAAGATGGTGGCCTGGGCTGGGATGGAGGCCGTGAAGATGGATGGAGGGCTTGGAGTGAGGGAGTCTGGGGACCGAGTTAGGATGGAGGAAGGATGAGCTGGATTTGAAGGAAGAAGCAGGACGGGTTCTATTTAAACTTGAGCAACCGGTGGAAGGAGGTTCTTCTTACTAAGAAGGGGTGTCTGGTGGAGGCAAGAACTCGGTATGTGTGGGGTGTGTTCGGAGAGGGGAAGATATTCTGCCACTCTGCTTCCTTCCCCCTCCACCACAGTTCACGTGGTAACATATTAACCACCACTAAACTCCTGGGGTCCAGGAGATCATCGTGTTGGTCATCAGTTCTTGTCAGTTACCTGAAACCCACCCAGGGCAGTCCAAGTCGGTGTTGGGTGGAGGTGAAGAAGAAGAATCCTGGAGGCTGGCACTGCTCTGGAGGGTGGTGTGAGGGAAGCAGAGATACTGCTGGAGCAGCTTGGGGACAGGCACCGAGGTCTTCTGCAGATAGAAAAGCTCGAGGTGTGGAAGAGAGTCCAGGAGAGGGAAACTGAGATGGGGAGGGCAAACGTACACACTGCTGGTGGCAGGAACAGGGCCTGAGCAATGGGGTCAGAAACTGGGACAGGAGGAGAGGGATGCCACCGGGCAGTGGGACAAGCAGTTAGATGATTGCCAAGAAGTAACACCAAGGCCACTAAAGAGGCAAGATGGCGCCCTTTGGTGTGGCACTAGCAAATGGCATGGTGCAGGTGTGGTGTTACCATGAGCCCCTCAGGGTGGCCCCTTCCCTGTCACCAAGCCCGCCCTCCTGCAGAAAGGAGCTAATTCAGAGGTACACCAAGGGGTCTGGGTCTTAAACCAGCTGGCCTGTGGTGCTTCCCCTCTTTCACTTTCTACACTCCTGAGGGATTTCAAGTTTAATAGATTCAGAAAATATTAATCTAAAAGGTGAAACCCAACTGTGCTGTACCAGGTGTCAGGCAGGAGTGGGGGAAAGTGTCATCTGACACATATGGGCTCTGACATGCCCCTCCGATCACACCCCAGAGCTGCCAGGTCCCACTCCGCTCGAGAACGGGAGCCTGCTCGTCCCTATCCATGAGAACCTTCGGTTCATCAGAACATCTCACTCCCAGAGCCCAAGTTTTCTGTATCAAGCACTCTCATGGACAATGTCTCCGTTTAAATGTAAATATTTAAAAATCATAATTCATTCTCTATTCCTAGAAGGATCTGAGGCGGCTTACCAATGAGTTAGGGGAGCTTAAGCAAAGATTTTTAAAAGAGCTTGCGGAAGGTACTTAAAAGAAAGGGAGAGGAAGTCACATCAGGAAATCAGGAGAAGAGGAAATGAGCTCTAAATTTAGCTCAAAGCTCAGGCATCCCTAGTGGGGGGAAAAGTACACTCGTTTGTTTAGTCTTGCACACCTGAGAGAGGCGAGCTGCAGAGGTGAACATCTGGCAAAACACTGTGTCCTACTGCAGGGGGAAGTGCCTTGGTGACAGACACTGAGGCCAGGTGTGACCCTGGGCAAGGCATTAAATTCTGTGAGCACAAAAACTCTCTGTGGTAAGCAGGGTGCATAGTAGGTACACTCCGGGTTCCTGGCTCATAATTCTAGGAGGAATGTGTCATGGGGACTTTGTGTAACAAAGAGACAATGCCATCTGATGCCATCTGGTCAAATCTGCCTCTTCTCTGGCCTCCTGGCCAAAATCACTTGGAGGAACACGTTTCTCAAAGAAAGGGAACAGAGACACCTCTTGAGCCCTGCGAGTGGGAGCAGGAGTCCTCCTCTGCCCCAGACCGACTTCTCAGGTACCCAGCGGCAGCCGGGATCAGGTAACTTGGGCTGGTTTGCAGTTCCTAAAATCGTGCCTTGGAGCAAAAAGCTGGCCACCCTGGCGGCTGCAGAAAACGCCTCCATTCCTTAGAAAACCCAAGCACGCTGCTGCACGACGCTGGCCAAGCTTCTGTCTGGACCATCTCGCCGCGTGCTGTGGAATCCTCCTCCTTCTGGTGCATTCGATGGGACCCGTGTCCTCAGGAGACCCCTTCCATCCTCTGCCCCAGGCCAGGCTTCTTAGAGTACAAACGAGATTGCAAAATCATTTCTGCCTGCTCACTTGTCATCCAAACTGCCCCTCCCCTGCCCTCAGCAAGACCTTGCTCCCTGCTGGGGACACCAGGAAAGGGAACAGAAACAAATTCTCAATAAGGTAACACTGATTATAATAAATAATGATGATGGTAGCAGCCAACATGGACTGAGTGCTCAGAGTGTACCGAGCACTGTGCACACTTGTCTCATTGAACACTTGAGGTGGCTCAATTATATCTGCATAGAGGGAAATTAAGGCTCAGAGAATGTCAGCAACTTTTCTAGGATCATACAGCTGATACCTGAGGGAAGAGGGAGTCATTTCATGCCCAAAGTATTAACCACTTCTCTTATCAATGTAGTGGCTTCTCTTGGCTTTTCTGTTGGAATCATTCTATTTCAAAAGAGCTCAAAACTTTTGTCCTACAAAGGGATGCACTAATTATAAAAATCAGCTCTTAGTGGAAGAGGTGTTTTGAGTGAAGGAGTACCTACTAGAGCCCCTTGGATGACGTTATGGGTATTTAGTCTCTTGTGCCTCAATTTCCTTATCTATAAAAGGATAGTAAGTGATTGGCATGCTTTAGCTGTTGTTGTTACTGTTATTAATAGTAGTAGTCGGGGAGTAAAGTAGGTCAGTTTAAGCACATTTTGTTGGCAGACGGCCAGGAAGATTGCAGAGAAGAGGTGAGCTCTTGCAGAGTTTGGAAGGGAGAAATGCTGTTCATCAGCTCATCAAGAGGGAGGAGGCCACGGCAGGTGTTGAAATGAACATGCGCATAAGCACGAGTTAACACTCAACCCTGTGTTCAAGCAGACAGACAGCACCGTCCCTGCCTGCCCGGGAAGACAGATCACCTGACAGACTGCTCCACATCCTCAGGCCCGTGGAATGACCATATGGAAGCAGCTCCCTTTCTCCTTCCTATGTAGGACATGCCACATTCACCCAGCGCCCAGTGACTCCAGCACAGGACTGCTGTGGAGTTACTGCGCCAGGGACCTTTCTATTTGATCTGTGGCTTTGGCCAGCCAGGCCTGGAGGCCCATGCAGCCAGTTCGGGGGTGGGGGGGTGGGGAGCTGATTGGCAGATGAGCATGGCAGGAGGTCCAGTGTCCTCATCCCTGGCTGTCCCCAATGCTGCAGCAGATGGCTTGTCTCCCCCAGCCCTTCAGAGACCGCCCTTCGCAATTACCACTCCACAGCTGCCATGCGCAAAGGTGAGTTTGGTGCCTCCAGTGTGCGCCTGAAAGATTATGTCACCCCCCGCTGGCAGGAGAAAGCCGCCACACTTGGCAAGTTTAGCAAGATTAAATGTGTCAACAGTCGGTTTTGAATATGAAATAATGCAAATGTCTCCTTATTGCATCTGAGTTTTTTTTTTTTTTAAGTCAAGATTGGTCATGTTTTTTTTCTAAAATGCTATAGACGGTGGATATGTTTAACTCATTCGTTCAATACCATGAATGTATGCCAGGGGCGTCTGCGGTGCCAGGCAACTGTGAGACATCTGGAGTCAAACACAGTTAATCTCTTCCTCTTGGTGCTTACGTTCCGCTAGGGCAAGACACACAATAAATAATAAAGACCAAGACGACATCTACTACCTAGTATGACAGACACTGAGAAATGTCACCGGAATAAAATAAAAAACAGCAGGGGAGAGGAAGATGGGGAGTCTGGGAGGAACAACGCAGAGTGCTAAACGGGGCCGTCAGATCTGACGGAGGCGGTGGGCTTGATGGATGTGCGCGGGCGCCTCTTCACTCTGGTTGATAACCCGCTCGGTAGGTAGGTCTGTGCAGGAGTGGCTGGAACTGCCCTGCTGTGCCTTGGGACAGAAGCTCTTGGGGGAAGACTGGAGAAACAAACCCCACCCCTGTCACCACCACCAAAGGTGACCAGCTGGGAAAGAAGGCGCTTCCGGGACATGGGAGATTCAAAGACAGAACCTGGTAATCCAGGCAAATGGGGACAAGTGGTCATCACAACCCCATACCTGCACCTCAATAGTGAGCCATCAGGCCAGCCGCTCAGAGAGGACTCTGGCTGGCCCAAAGCTTCTCTTGCCTGTCTTTCAAACTCCCCCAGTGCCTCAGTTTAAATGCATTTCTCACCTGAAATCCAATCATCAGAGATTTCATCAAGTTCCAACAACTTGATTCTCTCCCTCTGCGGTGAATTTTATTGGGTCCTGGAGGGAAGGGAAATAAACACCAATTTCCAGCATGGTTTTGGAGGTCTCCAGGGAAATTGTGCTTGAAGACACCAAAGAACTGAGACACATGCCTCAAGTGAGGTTGGGAGATTCTGCAAGATGTCAGCTGTTAAGGCTCTTCTGGAAACACAGATGGGTAGGGCCCCATGGAATCCAGAGCTCCTCCAGCATTGATCCTGCCTTATTTAGTAGAGCGCTCCTAGTGCTGAGCACAGGCCCTCACCTATAGTAGGACACAAGTTCCTTCCTTGATGTTACCATCTTTTTTCAACTTGCGCAGAAGCAAACTTGGCAAACTCCATCACCCTTACCCGTTGGGTAAGGTTCCTTTTTCTAAGCTTCCAATTCACTGAAGAGTCCCATCATCAGCGAGGCCAGACCTGTCTGACTCCTCCCTCCTTCTCCTGTAACCCACAACCCACAGACCTGCCCTCTGCTTTCTCCCAAACCTGCCCTCTTGTTGTCCTCTCCATGCGCTAGTCCAAGCCTTTGTCAGCTGGCCTTTGGATGACACCAAGTGTTATCATTGGTCTCCCTATTTCCTCCCCAACCCTTTTTCAACGCCAACAGAGGAATCTTTTTTAAAATACTCACTTGATTTCCTCCCTGTCTTCCTCGAAAGACCTTCAGTGCTTTCCCATTCCTTGTTGGATAAAAATCTAAGATCCTCCGCAGGGTATGCTAAGCCCCTGGAATCCTGCCCGCACTTGCCTCTTTAGCCTGAGCCCCACCCTATTACTCCTTGCTAAATGCTGATTGCACTGTGTAATCTGATGGTTCTTCAAAGAGGTCGTCACCCATTTTTCTCCTTCTAGAAGACCCTTCTCCTTTTTAATCTTATTTCAAGACCCAGCTTGATGTCCCCTACAGGAGACCTGCCTGATCCCTCCAGTCAGAGCTGACCAGCTTCCCGGACTTTCTGAACTTGTCCTTGTATCATAGAGTTTGGGAAGTCTGGAAACGACATTACCCAGATTTATTTGCCAGCGCAGCATGGAGTGGTGTGGACCCTCTTCATACAGGGTCTGCTCAGAGGCAAGACAGGCAAAAAGCTCCAGTTTAAATTCTTTAAATGAGAGACCAGTGCCTGAGATTTGAAGGGCAAAGGGAAAGGATAAATCATTATTTACTTCCCGGAATGGTAGAGAGATGCATTGATAAATGGCACATGTCAGTGATTTTATTATTATTTTTTTCACTTTCTGATTTCTTGAAAGACTGCATGTCTATTACCACAAAGTCCTTAGCTCGCTCATCAGTTTGGTAAGGACTGAAGCTCTTGCAATAAATCCCTCTGTCTTGAAATGCGTAAAGCGGTTTCCATTCCCCTAACTCATATACGTATCCCTTGCTTCCCCAGATAGAATTAGTATGTATATATCTAGGACCTTGTCCAGGATCTAGCACTTAATAAGTACTAAATAGTGTTGTTACGAAGTGAAATTGGATCATAAAAAGAAATGGAAACAGCATAGGTCATTTTATGTCCCAAGGCTACCCAATGAGACACGAGTGTGGAACAAAACACAACAAAGACAGGAACAGGAGAGCCATGCGTTCTGGTTTATTTAGAGGTGCACATTTATTACCAATTATCTGGGATCTGGAGCCAGTTAATGTCTCTCAGTCTGTTTTCCAATCTGTAGAGTGGGGGGGAAAAATCGTGCTTTTCAGAGCACTTATGAAAGTCGATAGTCAATAATCATTGTTCCTTTCTCTTCCATGGAAGAGGAAACAGACGGGTTGAGATGTAAACAGCCTTAGAGGTCACTCATGACCTCATCCCCTCATTTTGCAGATGAGGAAATGGAAGCCCAAAGAGGGAAAGTAACTGGTGTAAGATTGCATCGTTCTTAAATGGTGGAGCAAGGGGTCAGTCTTAAAAGACTGCAAGTGCAGTTCCTTCTAGACATGTCAATGATGATGATGACAATACAATTTCAGAAATGTAGAGATAGATCTCCCCTCATTCAAGGTCCCAAATGGAGAAAATGCCAGCAAGGCGCCCCTTTCCCCTGCCAGATGTCCTGTGCCGTGAATGTAGTGTGATTGAGAAATAAGCATGTGTTTGGCTACTGAGGTTTGTGGACTTTTGTCATGGCAACATGATGTATTTCCTCATTGACACAGGTTGTGAACTGACTGGAGATCCAGAGCATTTGGCTGATGTGGGATACAACAATTCAGACTGAAATTAGGAGATGCCTGAGATTCTAACTTGCCAGAAACATCCATGCTTCAATGGAAACGGAGAAGTAGAGTGTGAGGTAGGCCTTTGGAGTTCTGGAATGTTAGGGCTGGGCTGGCTAGCACAGCCTCACTGGTCTCAAATGCTATTTTTTGCATCGAGTGTTAAACTGCACCTAGAACCAAGAACAATATCTGTGGCCCGTCTGGGTGGGGTCCCTGTATCTGGCTCATGGGTTCCTGAAGCCACCTCCTCCTTCTTGCTCTCCAACTGGCTCTGGATTGTTCGTGCATACCATCTCGGCATTCTGGTTTATTCAGGGGTGTAAATATGGGGGCTCCCCTCGAGAAGGAATAGATTTTAATCCACAGTGGACAAAGAGGCACAGAGATTCTGGTTAGACAGAGTATATGCCGTTTTCCTTTATTGACGTGCCAGGAACTTAGATGGATTTATTAATCACTCTGTGGCTCAGAAGGGAAATAAAATCTTTATCTAGAAGGAATTCAAGATAAAAGTGATGGGGGCACCCCTGCTTGAAGGCCAGAGTAGCTAGCTACACCTGGGGGCTACGGAGGGTTCACATAAATTTGAGAAGGGGAGATTTGAATGACCCCAAGAGAACAATTCAAGCCATTAAGATAAATTTCAAGGTGAGACATTGAGCTTGATGGGAAAGCAGACCTGGCAGAAGCTTCTGAAATGTGACAGAATAACGTGAGGAGTGGGGACTGGAAGAGAAGTCAGGGAAACCTGGTAGGAACACCAGGGCCGAGTGAAGTCTAGGGTAGGTGTTGGCTGCTCCTCCTGAGCACAAGTCCCAGCAGGGCAGGGGCTGGCCTTGCTCACGGCTCTATCCCAACATACGGGACCGTTCCTAGAGCCCAGTCAGGCCTTCAGAGATAGTGGTTAAGTGAGTACTGTACACAGGATGCACCCTGATGGACTGCCTTTTCTCAGAGGGACAAAGATAGGGAAGATATAATTAGACAAAGGATTCGTTTCCCTCTAAGTCTTTGGCTTTCTCTCTTGCTTTGGGGGACTGTTCCTGACAATTGCAGTTGAAGGCTAGAAACTTAGACATCTGAGCCAGGAACAAAGACACAGGAAAATAAAGAAAAGTCCTAGGATCCGGCCAATACTACAATCCTAGCCCTATGTTTGGTAGAGAAGGAAAGGGGCCCGCATAAGAAGCAGGTTATGCATTTCAAAACCTAGCCTAGCAAGAGACAGGGAACTACCTACAGAGGGAGTTGGACCTCCAGATGGCCACCCCCTGCTGCAGGCGAGGAGGGGCGGAGAGCAAGACGGCAAAGAGGGGAGCGAGGTTCTGGAGAGGAGCCCACAGCATGAAGCGATGGCCTTCTCCGGAAGCACAAATGGCAGCTTCAGTTCCCAGGATTCCTTCAGCAGAGTTAAAAAAAAAAAAAAAACGAGGAGGAAGAAAAGAAAACTGCCCAGGTCTGAGCAGGAGGCAGAGCAGTAGCAAAGGAGGCCAAGGCTGGGAAGTGCCCAGGGATGCCCTGCCAATCCTGAGAAAAGTGGGGACGTGAGAACATCAGAACCATACGCACTTGGCGCGGGCAGTGTGTATGTGTATGGATCACAAGAGGGAAGGGCAGGGGACACTGATCATTTGGGAGAGCCCCAGGGTGATAGGAACATTATGCTTAAAGGGAAAGTGGGAATTCAGCTTTATAAATATAGGTCAGATGCAGAAAAGTTGGAACTTCAAGTGAAACCGTGTGGGATTGAAGCTGCACCTGGGCACGTGCCAGTCTTGTTGGGCAATTGTAGCAAGTCTGAAAGGATTCTTTTCCCCCTATATCTTAACATTTGTTTTCTCTATCTCCTTTCCCCCAGATGTCACCAAGCATCTGCTATGTACCATGGCTGGCAACAGAAACTTGGGTCTGAGAACATATTGTTGCTGGGCTAAATTTGGTGGCTTTGGGGCTGGAGCTGGGATATTCTGGTAGATTCTATTGACTTTCACGCTCTTTGCAAAGCAGGGGCCTTGGAATTGGAGAGACCCCGTGCCCCTGTTGTCTCAGCAGCCACACCCGGGCCCACTGAGTGGACAATACTAAGAGCAGCTGCTCTCAGGGAGACACTTGGGCTCCAGCTGGGAAGCTCTCCTGGCAAGTCTTTGGGGAACACAGACCTCAAGGGGTAGGGCTTTTGTTTCTTTGGATTTTAATTCACAAGAGGAAGGGAACCCCAGTTTTGAACTTTGATTTCTACCTTGGAATGTAATCATGGAGAGGGTCCGTGGCACTCAAGCTCAGGGTGTTTTTAAGTGGCTGCTCTTGTGCCTCTTGGGGTATTTTTAAGCTATCGCATGGTGCTCCTGGAACAGCCTCCTCTGCTGAGCTATATTGGACAGCGTGGCTTGAAATTTGAGATGGGAAATACAAACAGGGTGAATTTTTGACCCAGGGCATGGAGGGGACTCAGAGTGACTTTACTGAATGACTTGTTTTGGCCATTTCAGAGACTTTTGGAGGTAGCAGCTGAGGCTCCTGCCCCCACAGCCCCCACAGGGAGGGCGGAGCTCCTCTGCTGGTCGCCTCCCCCAGAAAGGTCAGGCTTGCTCTGACTCCCAGTCTCCTTGGCACTTAGGCTCAATTAGATAAGTCGGCAGAACCTGGGTGGAATTCAGGCGGAACGCTAATCCCACCTGCCTCCTGTTTCCACCAAGAAGAGGCCTCTCCTTGTCAGCCATCTACTCACTTCATTCCTTCCAAGGACAGTGGAGTGGCTAACACGCAGAAGGCCAGGTGTGTGGACTGGGAAGTAGAGTTGGAGACTGTGGTGACACCGCTCACAGACAGCAAGTGGGCCTATAAGGGGCCTCTGTGAGTTCAAAAATGACATCCCATCTGGGCGTGTGCCAAAACAAATATGCCTTTTGCTTTTGTAGGATGCTTGGGGAGTAGAGCTGGGCTAGGCTCCAGTTCTCTCTCGTTCCCTTAAGGGAATGCTCCTGTGCAGGGCCCAAGCTGCACCGCCTCGCCTGCAGCCCTAGGTCCTCCCTCCCTTTCTGCACACCAGGGAAGCCCTCAGCAAGCCTGCCTCGGGGCCCCATCTGACCTCTGTTCTCTGGGTCCAGCCTGTGGCCCCCAAGTCCAGGCTGAAAATGAAGCAAAGTATCCTGTCTTAGCGTACCTCGTCCAGGGGCTCTTGTGCCTGGGGGTTATCAAGTAACTGACTGAACCAAGAGTAAAACACCCTCAGGTCTCTACTTAGCTAGCAACCACTGTGATGCCCTATTTGCCAGAGCTTAAAGGGTAAAAGGGGGTTAAATGAAATAAATTCTACCCAAGTGCCTAACAATCATGATAATTCAGATTATCTGTTCCTTACATAACAACGACCTGAGATCTTATGCTAGTAAAATCCCTTCCTTTTAAAGATAATTTTACATCATAAAATAAAGATTTTACATTGGACCCTCTGTCCAAAATGAATGATATATAAACCCACACTTTACTTGTTTGTTGGAGACAGGGCCTGGATATGTTGCCAGGCTTGTCTTGAATGGCTGGGCTCCAGCTATCTTCCTGCCTCGGCCTCCCACATAGTCAGGACTACAGGTGTGTGCTAGCCTGCCCAGCTTAAGCCCACACCTGCATCCGTTAGAAGAATTTCTTTTGCCTCTCTCTAAACCCTCTTGCTGTCGCCCTGTCTGTAGCTGTGAAATCCAATCTGTGTAACAGGGAACAGTCACAGACTCTTGGAGCCTTGTTAAGACAGAACTCTGAGAGGTGTGGGGGTGGGGTGTGCGTGGAGCACCAGTAATTAAAGCAGAATTTAAACCAGCACGTACTCCGAGTAGTCAGGCCCAAGCCTGTTCCATGGAGGTATTCGCCTATGGAATCATTAAGAAGGATTCTTTAAATGAGGACTTCATTAGGTGGACAATGGAAAGTACTGAGAAGGACAGAGCCCAGCCCATATCCAGAGAGGAGAAATCGATATGTCCTAGGACATAGTTCCATATACTAGTGATATAAGCCACATAGTAGGTTCTGGTCACCGTGCTCAGGTCCAGCAGGGGACTTTCAAGAACCAGTGTGCCCACCTGGACTTGTCCTCTTACACACAGGTACCTATGCTCGAGAGCTGCCAGCCCTAGGAAGGCCACATTTTCCCTCCAGACACTCAGTGCCAAGTGCCTTGACTTCTCTGCAAGTCCTCCACATTCACCCTAAATTCAGCCTTGAAGAGCTCCCCCACCTCCCCCTGGGCTTTGCTGATCTGCCTGCTTGGGTTTGATGCAGGAACGGCCACCAAGGCTGCAGCATCTGCTTCTCTCCAAATGGAGTGCCCTTGTGCCAGGGTTTGCCTAGGACAAGGAGGTCCCCTGGGACGTGGACTTTCAATGCTAATTCTGGGAAAGTTTGGGGCACACCAAGATGTGCTGGTCACCCTATGTGGTGCCCTGATTCTCTCGTTATTCTAGTGACTGCCTTCTCTGCACCTGATGGGAATCCTCCACCTCTTTGGACCTTCCCACCTTGCCCACTTGTCATGCTGTGTGATGGATCTTGGGTAGGAATACCAGTTACAATAGATAATGAAATTGAACTCTTCCCTTTCTGTGTGTCCAGAGTCAATAAGAGAGAAAGCTTAGGGACACAGGTGCTCCCCATCATCTGCAAAGTCCTCCCTAAAGGTTAATTCTGGAAGTGGGTCTCTCCTTTAGCATCCACATCATGCTTAGAAGTTCTGCTGTGTTTCTCTGGGTTAAAATAGCATCTCTGTTTCTTTTGGGCAGGACGGACATCTTTCTCATTTCAGGTTGATTCCATGCCAAACATGGAGACACTGGTCATGGAGCTGGTCATTTCCTCAGTTTCTCTTGTTTTCATGGCGCTTACATGGCCAGTGACCAGATCCTTAGGATGTTTCAGCTAGCCATTCATTCATTCATTCATTCATTCATGTGTTTCAAACAGACTGGGCTGCTGCTATGGTACTACAGCCAGATGGAGCCTTCCGGTGGTAATTCTGTGACTCCAGAATGCAATTTATAGGATCTGCTGGCAGAGTCATGTGACAAATCTGCACCCATGGGTTGGAGGTTAGGTGATGTGCCCATACCATCCACTCCAGGACAAAGGTAATCTGTTTGCAATTCCAAACTCATTAGTTCTTCATTTGTATTCAGTATGGCAAAGCCATTCATGAGAAACACATTTTTAAAACATCGTTACTATAAAATTTGCTAAGCTGAGTATAAACATTTTACCAGCAATACGTTCCAAAGAGTTGTTTTCTTTTTCTTTTTTAACAGAGACGTTACTGCCTAGCTACCTAACTCCTGGGTTGGGTCACCCGTTAATAATGTCTCTATCTTGGACTGCAATAGGGCCGTCTCTGCCTGTCTCATGAATTAGGCCACAGTGAGGTTTTTATTCCCCGTGGCTGCGGCAGTCAGCTGTGCCTCATCATTATGAAGCTTTCTTTTTTACTTTGTCTCATGTCATCAAGTGTAATCAGAGGATGGGAGGGCCTGTGTTCCTTGGAAGGAGATTTCAGGCACAAAAACATTTGGTTTACTGGTCTCAGAGGAGCTCTGTGTCTGTCACACCAGGGAGATTGCTCGGCACAAATGTTACTCAGACAACAGATACTCTTGAAGAAGGACCTTTCGAAGAGGAAGAGCAGATTCATCTTTGGCTTTTAAACTCTTCAGCGTCCTAGAGTCTACATGGCTTTGACCCTTGACCTTTTCTTTTATAGTTTTCAAGTTAAGGCTTACAAATCAGAATTGGGTTTGCCTCTTCTCAGACACATTGGTTGCAAGTGGATGCTAGGTCCCATCACATGAGCAGTAGTGACTTATGCTCAGAGCAATTGAGGTTTTTCCAGATGAGGGGAGAATGGAGAGGGAACAACCCTCATCCATTAGCTTCTTCTGAGTCTGAATCCTTGCTACATCTAGCTGTGTGACCTTAGGAAAGTTACTCAGCCTCTCTGCTTCATTTTCCTTCTTTTTACAATGGAGACAATGAAGCTTGCCTTGGAGACTCATTAAAGATTAAAAGGTGGACTACATAAAACTTTCAGTAGTAGCTATTTACTAGTGTTATTACAATTTCAGCTATTTTTGAAGCTGCCACTTCTGAAGAGAGTGACAGCAATATGTAGCAAGAAGAGGGTGTTGAGCTGTGAGCAGGAGCATGTGCTGTCTTCTGACTGGGTTGGTAAGAGGTCTCGGCCTCTGTTCTGGTTTATGGGACAACCAGTGGTTCTTCTCTGATCACTCCAAATGAACTTTCCCTCACTCCATTCCCTGGGGGAAGGGATGAGCCAATCATCCAGATAAGCGTTAAAAGAAAAGATCACTTTGGGGAAGAACACAGACTTTTAGAGAACATTTGGAAAGCAGTTACAGCCCCATAACAGCAAGCATTACACTTTGCCTGCAGTTTTTAGCAGGGCCTTTGGAGACCACGTTCCTTTCATGCATACCCTTTGTGGGGTGGAAATGGAATGCGGGTGTTCATGCTACCTCTGGGGTGGTGTGCGGGGGAGCACATCCGGGGGCCTTGTGCTTGGCTATAATCACCAGCCCTCCACGGAGACTGGCTTCACCTTGGGAACCCCATGATGGATTGCAGCATGTGGCCCCAGAGCAAGGGCTTTGTTCTAGGGTGGGCTGAATCCTTTTTATAAAATGGTTTCTGTCCTCAGAACCTTAATGACCATGCCACCTCCCAGCCACCAATCCCGAGAGTTCACTCCTAGGTAAGTTGTTCCAACTTTCAGGGAACCAACGTCCCTGCCTTCATGGAATAAAAAACTCATGATCTAATGGAGGAGACATGTGTGCCTCTGTCTAATTACCACAAGCACGGTAAACGCTCTGGGAGGGCTTGTTATATTAGGAAGAAATCTAACAAGGTCCTCAGGGATCAGAGAGTCTCTTGAAAGACAAGTTTCTGAAGGAGAGGTGAAATTTTCCAAGTGAAAAGAGAGGGAAAGAGGGTTTAAAGAGAAGCAATATATGCAAATTTCAGGAGGTAGAGAAAACCTGGCACATTGAAGTAGCTGAAAGTCATTGTCATAGTTGCAGGACAAGTGCCTGCTGTGGTCGTGAGTGGGCAAGAAGCAAAGATGTACATAACCGGGAGAAAAGCGAAAGAGTGAGATCATGCATGACCTCGCAGAACACCGGAAGGACTCGCAGTTTATCCTGAAGACGAGGAAGATCCACTGAATGATTTCATAAAGAGGATCCACAGGGTCAGATTTACAGAAGAGGAAGTTCATTCTGCAGTGTGGGGTGGAGATGCAGGGAAGACATGATGTCGGCCCTAATTAAGGAAGTGGCAGTGAGCATGGAGAATGGAGGAGGAGAGCTTTAACAAGCTGAGAAAGATGAAGGAATGAAAAACAAGGCCTCCATTCTGAGACTAAGCTGCCGAGAGGTTAACAGTAGAGAGGTCTTGCCTATTTGATATAAATATTTTAGATACAATTCACTGGCAAAATACTCTGTTTATCTATTTTCTTGGACATACTGATTATTGTTATTTTCAAGTATTTAAAGAATGTGTCTGATAACTCCAATATTCAGCGTTGCATCTATTTATATTATTTAGAGTGACCGTTTTCCTCATGGATTTTGGTGATTTGGTCCAGTCTCCTGGTATGTCTGGTATCATTTTTATTGAATTATGAACACTATATGTAAGATGAAAACATCAGCTGTTTTACTTCTGCAGAGAGGAACAGAGGAGTGAGTCATTGTCATCTTTTCCTCACCTCCTTCTCTTTTTGGTTTTGAACATTAAATGAGAATGAAAAAAAAAAAGTTTAATATTGAGTTCAAGAACACTCTTGTTCAGTATGTCCTTGAGTCAAGTGTTGGGAACATAGGTGACAGACCTAACAAACAGAATACATATCCACAAAGATACACACAGCCACGGAATGAAATATTCGCACCTGGCATGACTAAGTCTCTGTTTCTCAACACGCAGCAGCATGTCGGGGACCTCATGGCTGATGGGGAGAAGATGTTCAGATTCTAGTGATGGTAGGAGCCCCCCAGCCACGTCCTTCATGTGCTGTAGCCACTTCCTGCGGCCCACAGTGTTCCTCCTCATGCTCAAACCTCTGGATCAGCCTCATGATACTTCGGCCAGATGCAAGGTATCAGCCACCTGCAAATCACTGCCTGAAAGAAAAGTGGCATAGGACTGATCACAGACACATCTTGGGACAAGAAACGGGTTTCTTGTCAGGAGCCTGACCGAGAGAGGGACAGCAGCAGCCAGGAGGGAGAGCAGCAGCCACTGTCCCTTGAATGTTACCTTTTAGATGCTAGAATCCTGGCCTCGTGCTAGGGTTGGGTTTAGTCTTGACTGACATAGTAAGCACCCCCTGATCTTGTGAAAGGCACGTCTGTTTCTTGGGAACAGAGACAGGCAGTTTTCCTATCTCTCAGAGGGGGAACAGAGACACTGGCATGTCCCTTTATCTTCTCAAGGAGAGAACAGGGAAACCAGTACGACCCCGTCTCAGGGGCCAGTAAGTTGTCTCCTCTCTCTCAGTGACAGAACAGGGAGAGACCGGCCAGTAGGTTTTATCTCAGCTACTTCCTATTTCTTGGGAATAAGAACAGTATTCATAAAGTGGAGGTGGGGAAGAGGAAGATGGTTGCAGTTATGCTAACACTGCCCACTCCACCTGGTGGGGTTCATACCGAAGGGCGGATGTAAACCTCAGGGCTGGAAGATGGGGAGACCCATGGGGCCTCCCCACACTCAGGATCTCAGCTGGTTACGGCTGAGCAGCTTCATATTGCCACAACTGGTCTCCCCATGTTGGAACTGGAAGGAGAACAAGACTTCTTATAAACAAGCAGGAAACCACCTTGATTCAGTGGGGACTTTTCTGGTATTGGTTTTGTTTTATCCCTAGGGCCTAGTGCTTTGGGGTCTCAACTGAAAAGCTGGGGGTTCACCAGGGCCTGGTACATGGCAGGCCTCGCCTTCCAATTTTTGTCTCCTAACAATGACAATGACAGTCTTTACTCTCTTGGACACTGCTTTCCACTTGATTTCTCTGTACTTCGTCCAGCTTGTAGCTTGAACATCTCTCTCTCTCTCTCTCTCTCTCTCTCTCTCGTTCCATTTTCTCCAGTTTCTGGGGCTGCAAGTCCTGACTTCTTTGTAGCTTGAGTTGCCATATCTGTCTGTCCAAACCAATGAGACACTGTGAGCTCTAGACCACTGCATGTCACTTCTGGTTCCGGGAATGGACAACTGGGTCAAGGACAGAACACCTTGTGGAATGCAGGGCTCCTCCCCACATGCTTCCCTTTCCTGGGGACCTTGACCCCTCAAGTCTTAGAAAGTTTGCTTGTTCTCTGGTGTCTTCAAACAGCTGCTTTTAGATTATTCTCCAGCTCTTACACTTTTTCTTAGCCAAGAGTTAGTCTGGTACCATTGACCAAGTGTAAGTCTGGACTGAAGATTAATATATTTCTTAAATGCATAAAAACTTGAAACTAGATTCAAATTCTTAGGAACTTACAAAAACAAAAAGGCCAAACAGATGAATAAATTTAATCTAATGTAACACATGTGATTAACACATTGTACCAATATGGTTCAACTTGTTAATCATGTGTTAAATTCAAAACAAAAACAGTCAAATTAAAATCATGGCTAACTTAATATGATTAATGAGGCATTTAAATATGTGACTGTCTCCTAACTGCAGCTTTTTCAATGTTCTGTGTGATTCAGTATCAGTTCTCTTTTCTTTATCCCAGCATCTAAATAACTTAAACTATACTTCATAGCATGAGCCACGGCATTATTTGGCCTCCTATGGCATCAACATTATCTTTCTGCATACGATGAAAATATGCTCTTTTCTCTTTGTGTCAAGTGCTCTCAGCACTTAGAATGGTGTTCTTCGGTGCCAACTTGTGTTCACAGAAATGAACACAAACACAGGCCCTGAAATCTCACTGCAGTCCCACATCCGGTGGCCGTCTTGACATGTCAGGATGTGTTTAATGCTGATATTCTTGGATGATCGTTGAGATGAAAACACAAATGTAAAGGACTTCCCTAATGAGGCTTCCGAGACTCTATGAGAGAGGACCCCAGTAACTGAGATGGCTGGACGGTGACACCTGGCAGGGTACAGTGGGTCTGCTTCAATTCTAAGTCTCCTACCTGTTTTTTCTCAGCCTTGCCACTTCCACAACTGAGAAGAGCACCAGGCCCAAGATCCCTTCCCTGAACTCTCCAGGATCCCCCGTGAACCTGGTCCACTCGCCCTCCCCTCCCCAGTCCTCCCCTGCAATAGTAGCAGCTTCTCATTGAGGAGCAGGTGGTGACGCACCTGAGTTTCTCTCCTTGAGAGAACCTGAGGGACAGGAATCCCCAGTGAGACAGGTGCAGCCTGCACCCAGTATTCACCTTCTTCTTCTTCTTCAGTGGGTGTGTGAGAGAGTCTGCTCCAGAATGAAGTGTGCCCTGCCCAGGCTCTTACACTAGTGCCCTAATCCTCGGTGGTCTGTGGAGGCAGGGTCTTTGAAGTCATGAAGTTAGAATGAGGTCATTGAGATGGGCTCTGAACCAATATGCCTGGTTATATGGACCTTATTGAGAAGGGGGAATCTGGACAGACCAATGGAGGGGAGAGGGAATGACAGGGACAACACCGCCATCCACACAAGCCAAGGAGAGAGGCCTGGGAGGACACCAAACCTGCCAACATCTAGATCTTGGACTTCCAGCCTCCAGATCGGCACAAAAATAAATCTGTTGTTTCAGCCACTCAGTGTAGACGGGTACTCATGTTTAGCAGCCCTAGCAACTAAGGAGGGAGGAGAGGGAGGAGGAGGGGAGAAGAGGACAAAGCAGAGGGAGGGGTGAGGAGAAGAGGGGCAAGGAAGAAGCCCAAGGAAAGTGCAAGTGGAGAGACACAGGTTCAGGGTGTGGCAAGCACGCAGGCGTGATCCTGGGGGTTGGGGGGTGCGCCGAGGCTGGGGAGGTGCCAGTCTGACTGCCTCCCACTCAGTGAGGTTCTGTGCCTTCAGAGAAGAAAAGGCACCGCCTGGAGGCTTTTATCCTTGGATCTGTTACACAATAGCAGCAAGGAGCCACAGACAACATTGCTTTTCCTGAGCTCCTGTGCTCCTGAGGACTGGGCTGAGGATGGGGTGCAGCAGGCAGGATGAAATTGCTCCCAACCCACCCCAGAGCAGGAAGAAGCAGAGGGGTGGGAGGGGAGGAAGCCCAACAGATGAACCTGGGTGCCACTCAAAGTTAGCACGCACACATACAAACATTAAAGCAACATTTCCACTGGAAGTCACTGTGAGATCGTAGAAAAGATACTGGATTTAAAGAGACTTGAGTTTAAATCTCTTCTCTGTCACTTACTTATGTACCTTGGGAAAGACAACCAAAACTCTTGAACTCACGTTTCTGAAAATGTAAAATGGAGACACTGACATCTGCTTCACTCCATTATTAGCAAATTGCATGAGGCAAGTATGGGGAAAGGGACCCAGCCTAGTGTCTTGCACATAGTGTCACCAGGTGGCACTTTTCCTTCAAGCAGAAATAAGCCTTTCCTTCCACAACCCAAGTGCAGGGTCCCTAATGTCCAGTGATCACTTTAATAAAACATTCCTGATGATGTCTTGAGTTTGAATTTGATGGGAGTGAAGGTGGGGAGCCTGGGCTGGGGTACCCAGCTGTAGGGGTGAGCATGGGGCAGGGACTGAGGCTGAGGAGGGAGGAGAAGTCTATAGAAACAGGGAAGTCACTTCCTCAAACCTAAGGGGCATGCAATAGACAATGCTCAGCAGGAGGACCCTGCAGCAGTGTCATGGGGAGGGTTCACCTGGAGGCAGAGTGAGCGGAGGTGACCCAGGTGTGTGCAGGGCAGCTGAAGGAGAGAGGCCTGGCTGAGCAGCCAGAGGGGGCTGGAGCAGAGAAGCCTGATAGGGGGCAGGACCTGAGCTGGGAGACCAGCTGTGCTCCTGGCCAGCTTCTGAGACCTGGCCACCAAGTGGAAAGTAGAAACCAAGGGAGCCAGAGGCACTCTGGGGAAAGCCTGGCACAGAGCCCGGGCCAAGTTTCTGTCGTGGTTACTGCTTCCATCAGAGAATGGCAAACCCAGCTAACCCAAGGGAAAACCCAGTGTTGGCAAAACCACTAGAGATTTGGTAATTATGGTTTTCCCTGCAGAAACAGTTAATAGTATCTGTGGCGCGGTGATGGACACCGTTAGACATTCATTGACTTCTTTGAATGCCTCGTTTTGCATCCGGGAGGCTGAAAGGCAAAGGCAGGAAAGCAAAGGTTGTGGGTTCCAAAGTTTTGAGCGTCAAGCAGCCGACCAAGGGCAGGCTCCACAGCCTCCAACCTCCATGGGTGGCACAGCCTCCTGGATGAAGTGAGCATCATGGTGCTGCTCCTGACCCTATCTGAAGAAGACCCTGAAGCCTGTGATCAGCTGGAATTGTTTCTAAAAGGGGCTTGTAGGTATGTGTGCTAGGGATGGCCAGTGGGAAGAAGAAGGAAGGAGAGATGCTTTGTGATTTTCATGTTGTATCTACTCCAATGTCACGACGAGAGCCAGCTGCTTACTCAATATTAGATACATGTGCACTGAAGGGAATATTGTTTGGGTGATTCTCATTGGTTTTAAGGAGGTAAGGAAGCCAAAGGAGGGGAAAAGAGCTATTGCCAGACCAAACTGACGGGTATGTAGTGCCTACCGTGGACCATGCTTTCCCTAAATGCCTTTTCATTCTTTCATCATCCTTCTGAGGTAAGTATTTCTTATCACCCCCACTAGCAGCAAGATCATTACGATCACCACCATTTTAGAGATCAAGAAACAGAGGCACAGGAAAATGAAGCAATCTGCCTAAAATCTAGGGTTGCCAACAGAATACAGGGTGCTCAATTAAATCGGAATTTCAGATAGAAGTGAATATTTTAGCATAAGTGGGTCTTAAATATGGCATGGGGATAATTGGAAAATTATTTGTTACTTATGTGAAATTCAAATTTAACTGGGTATCCTATATATAGTATACTCTCTATATATTACATATACAATTTTTTTTTTCTAAATCTGGTAACAACACTAAAGTGACAAACTGAGCAAGGATTACAGCAAGTCTTTATACTCTTAAGCTACACTGCACATTTGAAATGTGCCCAGTGTTTTTTTAGGGCTATATCTAAAAATGGCTTGACTCTTTGCCTGTTTCTTGGTCTATTTAAGCTTTCTACTTCTTTTTGAGTCAGTTTCGTAATTAATGTTTTCTTAGAAAACCATCCATTTTGCATCTAGATTTTGAAAGTGATTGGCCTAGTCCATTGTCTTACACTTTTAAATCTTCTTAGTGTTTGTAATTTTACCATTTTAAAAATCATTCCTTACTGGCTTTTCTCCTGTCAAAGGCACACTCTTTTTATTGTCTTAAACTTTTTTGGAGGGACAATTTTTTTTGTTTTATTATTTATGACCACAGGTTTCTCTATTTCAATAATTCCTACTTTGTATTATTTATTTCCATTTCTTTTTGTTGTATTCTGCATGTTTTTATCTTCTGGAATTGGATATTTAGTTCATCATTTAAAATCTTTCTGGTGTCTCCACCCAAATATGGCTATCCATTTTCTACTGAATATCATTTGGGTGATTCTCATTGGTTTTAATATGTCATCTTCTCAATTTTTATTTTTAATTAAAACTCCAGTTTTGTCTTTTCTGTATTTCAGAGATTATTGAGAGTTGTCAAAATATCCATGTGAGTTTTCTATTTGTTTACTTTTTAAGGACAAAATTTTTCTTGACATCTTCTAATTTTAGTGTATGATTTTTATTTGCTTTGTAAGTACTTGATATTCCCTTTGCACCCTAATACATAGCCAGATATCTAGGAATGTATGAAAAGAATGTGTATTTTTATCTGTTGATTATGAAGGAATGTGTATGTGCATCGAGCTTATCAATTATTATCCAACTACCCCCTAGATTTACTTTACATTTATCTAAAGGACTTGAATATTTTTGAGAAAAGTGTATCTAGGAGTACTAGAATTGCTTTTTAAAAAATTTGTTTAATAATATTGAATATTTATTAAAAGAAAACAGTGTGTAAAACATACTTACAAATAGTTCCATACAGGACTCATTCTTAACTTAGGATATGGATTTGCCAGTTTACAGTGCATAAGATTTTCTCTAGTGCAACTATGTAGCTGAGCTTTGTGCAAAAGAGAATTTGACTTTAGCAAATAGTTACATTGAGAAAAATGTACTTAAACATATATATACATGTATATTTTAGTACATTCAGAGTAAGGAAAGAATAGGGTTTTCTTTTGTGTAAGTTGCAAGAATTCCTGTTTTTTCTTTAGATAAAACTGTCTTAATATTGTATGGATAAGGAAAAAAAAAGTTTCAAAGACCTTTTTATTTTGTTTTCAGTGAAATCCCTCTTCAATTATTTATTTATTCTGCTTGACAACTTTTTATTAATGTGGTTATGGATTTGATTTTCTTTTATATTTACTTCTGTAAATATTTTTATACATTGTGAAGTTATGTTATTGGTGCATTTAGAGCTATTTGACAGTCAGGGCATCCTTATGGATATTATCTTTTATCATTCGAAAATATACATATTATTTTACAACAGTTTTAGGCTCAAATCCTCTTTCTATGCCATAAATATTGCTATCCATCCCCATTTTCTGTTTGTTCTCGCATCTCTCTTTTCAGACTTTGTTATTTTTAGATCTAAGCATAGGGCAGAGCATTGGAATTTGCTTTTTCCCAGTCTCAGTCTTTGTTGTTTTGTCTTTAAAGTAGCTTTCTTGGGTGTAATTGATGTACAGTAAAATGCACATGTTTAAAGGCCACAAATGTACATTCGTGACAAATTACCACAGTGCTTGCTTTCACCATTGTCTAGTGGCTTTTTCATCATTATTTATAATAGGGATGTTAGATAGAGTTGCCTTCGTTGAAATAAAGGACGTGTTTGTATGTTTGTCCTTATCTTATGCTTTTTGTACTATTATATTGTTTTTGTATTTTTTCACATGCAATTTTGGTGCATTGAAAGGGTTTTATTTTATTACTCTTTTGACCCCTGTTAACTTGGAAGCTTTTCTGGATGTTTCTGGGGTTTAGTGGGTCCATATATTTGGAAGAATATATTCCAGCTTGTGCTTCTCTATCAGTACATTGACCATCCCAGTGTCTCAAGAGAGACATTTTAGTGTGGTTTTCTTCAATTCAATCCCAGTCACATACCCCACCCTGAAATGAAGGGTCTTGATGCTTTCACTTCTTCACTATGTTGGGCCCAACCCCCCAGCAACTCTCGGGGTTTGTGGACACCCTTTGAAGTTCTGGTTTCTAGGGGTTTTTTTTAATATTTATTTTTTAGTTGGACACAATATCTTTATTTATTTATTTTTATGTGGTGCTGAGGATCGAACCCAGGGCTTCGCATGTGTTAGGCGAGCCCTCTATACTGCTGAGCCACAACCCCAGCCCTTGGTTTCTAGTTTTAAAAAATGTTCATAGAATGTTCTGTCTCTTTTAGTCCCTCCTATTGCAGGTGTCGGTCCCCTGACATTCCTCTATTCCAGTTTAGCCATAACGTTCACCTGGACAATCCTAACTCCTGGCCTGACCCTCAGTCATCGGTCCCTCTAGCACCCACTCATGTCTCCTTGTCACCTCTCCTGCCATCATTCCTGGGCCTTCATGACCACCTTGGTGACATTCTATACCCTGACCTCTGAGGCCCCTGCCTTCCTGTCCTCCAGTGGCATTTTCTCAGATGTCACCCAAGCCGCCCACTCAAGTGCCCATTCCTCAGACTTTGTCATCCTCACCATTACACTCTGTCAGCTACCATGATGTCACCCACGATCTTTCTCCCTGTTCCCCCACTGCTTTGCTCAGCTGCTCTCCAACCTGATGACACTGCTCTTCCTTGCCCCCCACCTCCCCATGAAGGACCTACTTTCCCTCCTCATCCGGATTCCAGGATCTGGAGTCTCTGCTGCAATTCCATTTAATTCACTTGCCTGTCCTTGCAGAGAACTGAGTAGTGTCCCTGCCACCAACACAGGCCCACCTGGAATCTGTGAATGGGACCTTATTTGATAAAGTTATCTTTGCAGATGTTGAGAGCCACAGCCGAAGGGGCCCCAGCAAACTTCCAGCTGCCAGCTGATGATTGGCTCACAGCGGCCCCAGCAAACTTCTAGCTGCCAGCTGATTGGCTCCTCTGTGGTGATGCTCATTGGGCTGTTTCCCAGCCCTTTCAGACCACGGAGCTGCTCATTGGGGGACTTTTTTTGGCTGCGCCCACAGTGACCCAGCCAATCGGCCTCAAGAGCAGGAGGAGTGGGGGAGGTTGAGAGGCTTGTGGGAAGCTGGTGGTGGCAGTTGGGCTCTGAGGGAATTCCTGAAGAGCTTGTGTGGTGTGGTGTGTGTGTTCTAAAAATAAAGTTCGTTTCTGCTTGATAAGTGGTTGGTGAATTGTGCCCAGCCAGACTGCAGCAGCAGATGTCATCAATTTAAAGATCCAGAGATGTGGTCATCTGGATTAGGGTAGGCCCCAATGTAATGACAAGTCCTTAGAACAGAAAAGAAAACAGGCCCAGGGACATACAGAGAAAAAGTCAATGTAAAGACAGAGGCAGAGACTGATGAGTCTGCAAGCTGAGTAACACACCAGAAACCAGTGGAGAGGCACGGAGTAGATTCCCTTTCAGAGCCTGGAGAAGGATCCGATGCTGCCGACACGTTGATTTCAGACCTCTGGCTTCATAACTATAAGAATAAACTTCCATTGTTTTAAATCACCCATTCGCAATGGCAATCCTAGGAAACCAATACACTCCTGCTCATGTACTGAACCAGAAAAGGCTTGAACTACTTAAAACCAACTACTTACTAGTACTCCTTACTTCTACTCAGGTCCCAAACATAGCTGGGGAAAATCCCTCCAAGCTCTTGGAATTCTGTGCATTCTAGAGTTTTCTCCTGCTTGGTGGCACATGTCTCAGTCTCCATTGCCGGCTCACCCTCATCGACCAGCACTCAGGGCCCTGGGATCTGCTCTGTCTTCTCAGCCAACACTCTGCCCCTGAGAGAGCTCGCTTAGGTACAGGCTTCAAAAACAGGTACATTGGTGCTTTTCATCATCCTTTCTCCAATTTTTTAACTTGCTATTTGCAACTCCAGACTCATCTCTCTCACGTCTCCCCTTGGATGTCTAATTGACATTTCGATTTAACAGGAATAAACCGAAATCTGGATTTCCCATCTGACATATCTGCTTCTTATTGCAGTTGTTCACGTCTCAGTAAATTACCTCAAATTCATGAGAAATCCTTTTCCCTCTCAACATCTCCCATTTCAAACATGTCAGCTCTACTTCCAACATTTCTCCAGATGGAATTGCTTTCTGTCTCTCAATTTCCAAAACTTCCATCCATATCACTTTCATCTCTCTCCAAGATCGTGACAATGTCCTCTTCATTGATCAGCAACTCCACCCCCTAGATCCTCCAGTATAAAATTAATCATGTCTCTATCCTGAGCTCCCTCCCATACATACATACACACACACATATACCCAGTCATTTTCACTAATTTGGAGGGAAATTCAAACTCTGTACTATGGTCCCATGAGACCCTGCAAACTTGTAATGGTCAGAGTGTACTGTTAAAATAAATTTGCCCAGGGGATGGGGATCTAGCTCAGTTGGTAAAGTGGTTGCCTTGCATGCACAAAGCCCTGGGTTCAATTTCCAGCAGAAAGAAAGAAAGAAAAAGAAAGAAAGAAAGAAAGAAAGAAAATAAATTTGCCCAGTAACCAACAATGGCTCAAACCATGCAGATTTTTGTTTCTTGCTTACATAGCAGCACTGAGGTTGGTAGATTGGCATCTTTGTTCTGCACATGCTCATTGAAAGATACAGGATGGGCATGTGGCTCCCATTCAAAGTCTCCCTAGCAATCTTTTCCATTTCAACCTGCTGTAGGGGAAGACACTCAGGGAGGAATGCATATGGGTGTTTTTTAATGGGGAGAAATGAACGTCACTCCTGTTCACGTTACGCTGGCTAGACTGGTAAACACTTGGCTTCCAGGAGATCTGGGAAGTGCAGTCAAACTGTGTGCTCTGGAAGAAGAAGAAGAGCCTGGACTTCAGGGGGCCCATGCTGGTCTCTACCACACAGCTCCATGACAGTATCCTCCTGCACACCTGCTGAAGTGCATGTCCAGCCATGGTGGTTGGCTTTCCCAATGACCTGAACACCCCAAGCTCATTTCTTGTTCAGAGACCGAGTTTCTTCTGCCCAGCTGCCTCCTCCTTCCTGTCAATTCCCAACTGCCATGTCATACCTAACTCTAAGAAAGCAGCACCAACATGTCGTCCCTTGCCTCATTAACACTCAAAACTTCTTCCTTATACTTGGTACCTGATTCTATGCTTTTGAAGGCCGGGGGCTCTGATATGTTCACCACTATATCCTGGAATAATTTAGAGACATATTAAATATTTGCTTGACTTCTACTCTTTGAATATTACATCCTACCTTGAGATTTTTGTTTTGATTGTTATTTTTAGTTATCCTTTTGAAACGGGAGTTTTGAGATGAAACTAGATTCTCTGCTTCACCAATTCCTTTCTGGGTTCTTGTCTTGCAAATTTGAAGAATAAAATCCACAGACAATAGTGAATGGGAAGAGTGAATGGAGTAGGGTTTATTTAAGGAAAAAAGAAGAGATAGAACTCCTGCAATGCGGGAGGGGACCTAACAGCAGGAAAACCCATTCTGCTGTGCTAGCCTAGGGGCTTCTATGGTTTGGGGGGTATAAGCATTGAATGGAGTTGGCTGGAATATTCCCTGGGAAAGCCTCATGGTCTTGACAGATGAAGAAGACCTTAATTGGGTCCCCATTACCTTGATGGGCTAACTTGACTATTCATATTCACATTCAGTAATTTTTTTAGAAAGTATACTTGGGTGTCATACTTTAGGAGTCCGGTGGTCAAAAAAACTTTCTACATGGGTATTTTATTAGAGTAAAATTCTCAGATCACAATTCTTTTCTCTAAAAACTAAATGCATTTTGTCCCATTGTCCTTGAGTTTCCAGGGCTGCAGAAAAGAAATCTTTTGTTGGTCTAATTTTATTGAAACTCGTCTTTTCTCTCTGTTTGGAAGTCTATCAGCAAATTTCGTCATCCTCAGCATTCTAAAATTTCACCAGATATGAGAGTCTTGTCTTCTCTTTCTTCACTATTTCTTTCTGACACTCTGTGTGCCTTTTTAATTTGAAAATTTATCTTTCTTCAGCTCTAAGCTTTTCCTTCTTCTTCTTATACTTTAGCTTCTCCTAGGTCTGTTCGTTGATCTCCAAAAGCCTCTGCCTTCTGTATATGACGTTTTCTGGATCTGTACCCTGTCTCTCTTTTTATTTTTACTTGTTTTTTATTTTCTTTGTATTTTTTGCTGTTGTGTGGGGAAATATCATGTGATGTTTTAGACGAATCATTCAGGTCTTAGTTGAATCAATTCTATTTTTTTTTTCAATTTTGATTTTTTTTTAAAAAAACTTAAAACTCCTGTTGTATAGATTTCTGCATTTTTATGGATCTTTGTCTAGGTTTGTTGTTGTTGTTTGTTTCTGGATTCAAGTGCCCTTGTTAGGCAGGGGTCTGGCCCTCTGCTTGGTCTTCCTCCATGCTCCAGTGTCACCTGGCTTGTGGTCATTCATTTCCTTATGCCTGTTGGTGGCTCTGGCTTTCTCCAACATGTCCAGGTCAGGCGGTCAGGATGATGGGTCTCTTGAGCCGTGGGGCATTGAAAAGCCAGAAGGAAGATCTGAAGGGCTGTGGTCTTCTCTCAGTGCTGAGAACAGAGATGGGGAGGGGGAGGTGGCAGCAGCTTTCAATGTGCCTCAGAGAGCAAGCAGCTCAGCATATGGGGCCTGCTCGGTGGTCAGATGTCACTGGATCCTAGGTTCTCCATTGGCAGAAGCACGTCTCACAGAGCAGAAGCCGCCTACTGCCCTGGTCTGCCTGGGCCCCTTGTCATCTGTAACCACAGGTGTGAATGGTCTCCTCTTTAGGGTTCAGCACTAGGGCTCCCACCTTCATTTTTTTTTTCTGCTTTCAGGTAGAATTACAGCAGCAGAGGGCATCAGAAATGTGGGCCAAGGCTGCCATCTTCTCAGAATTTTTTCCTGATGCTACTTAATATTTCAGTTGTCTGGTAACTATCACCCTCCAACTGAAGAGTCACCTGTGAATCCAGTCCCTGGGCTGACAAGACCAGTCTGCATCAAGGACCTGATAAGAACAAAGACCCTCAGGGACCACCACATTCACCTGTCCCAGGGAAGCAAGGTGGGATAAGGGGGTAAAGCCAGAAATGGAAGGAGAAGATAGCAACCTCCATTATTGACCACCTAGGGACACTGGTCAGAAAGGGCTGAGGCTGTTTCCTGTTTCCTGGGCTTTATCCTAGAGGAAACAGAGAATAAAAGTGGGGAAGGGACAAGATTATCCTGATAAGGTTAAATCAGAGAGACAGGAGAGGTTCTCACTCTTCAGGCCCACTCCCCAGGCTGGGGAAGAGTCGGTGAGCAGCATTTTTCTCTGAAGTGAATTTTCCTAGAGTCGTTACCCTGCTATCCTGCTAAAGTCCCACTTAGAAGGCACACATGGGAAATAGATTGGCTTGAGATTTGAGATCCAAATCTTGGCCATCTCTCCTCTCTTGAAACACAACTCACAGAGTTTTCTGGGTGCTGGACAGGATTGGGAAATGTAATGTACTTGGAGAGAAGATTTGAGTTCATCTGGGAAGAATAAATAGATTCTTCTTTCCTCTAAGACTTAGGCAGCCTCAAAAGCTTATCTAAGAAGAGAGCCAAATGCTTTTAAACTACAATGATAAAAATCAGAAGTTAAGGAACGACATTGGCAATAGAAGTTGAAGGAAACCCAGATGATTTCCAGTCTGTCCACACAGGTCCTGCAGGTCTTGTGGTTCTACAATGAGTGAACTTTGGGGTCTTCTGTCTCCTATGTGCCTGGATCTGCACTGTAGGCTGAGGATATGGAGATGTGCAAGGTGAGGATCCTCTTCTCCAGAGCCTCCCTAGTTGGGAAAGGGATGTAGGATGGGGCAAGGCAAGAAACAGAGAGAGAGTGAAGTAAGAATAAAATGGCATCCAGAGGAAAGAAAGAACACCCAGCCAAGCCAAGGCAGTCTGAGAGAGGGAGGTTAGGGAGTGTCTTCAGGGAGATGCCCTGAGCCTCCTCTGCATATGGCCGCCATCTTCCCCATTGGTCAGGGCCATGGGGATGAGTAAGAGGAGATAGCAAAGGAAAGTAAGATCAGTGCCCTGAAGGCCCCTGTTCTAGCCCTCAGGAGAGAGCATTTTCCCTTGATAACCTAGAATAGTCCATGGCCTGAGAGACCCTCTGTTTTTAACTGCAACTAACCCATGATATCACTTATCGAGGTAAGAAAGCAACCCAGATGAAGCAAATCTGATCCTCCATTCCTAGTTCTACCCTCACCTTCTACAAAGAGGAACCTGGTTCAATCCTAAAACACCTTAGTTGGGCCAGAGGCCTACATGGGTGACCGGAAGTGGTGGGCCAGAAGACAAAGAATATAAAAAGCCAGGTGCAACCAGCAGGCTGCAGGGCAGTAGCTGGCCAAGAATGGATGATAGAGCCAGGATTTCAGGAAGGGAAGCAGGTTGGAGCAGAGGCAGGGGTGTGGGCCAGGATGCCAATGTGACCTAAGAAGTCGCGGCCATGCAAATGACTGGGAGTGGGAAAAGAGGGCCATGGGCTCAATGGCACTCCATCAAACACTCGGAAGGAGGGGGAGGAGCAAATCCCAGGTACCAGGTGCTTTCCAAAGATGGATCTTCAAAAGTTCCTTAAACTTTTAAAAGCCACCCGAAAGACCCACGATTTCCCAATAAGAATTTCCAAATCTGAGAAAATATTTTCGTACTTTGGAGCTTTTGAGAAAGCTGATTCTTCCTGTCCTAGAAGAATCAGTCAATAGGTGAGAATCACTGACACGGATCTCCTCCTCTGCCTCCTCCTCCCCCATCCACCCAATGCTTTAATGGAGTACAATCGGCATACAATGAATGGCACATATTTAAAGATGAAACTTGGATATGTTTTGCCATAGGTAACCATCACTCCCCATCATCATGCTCTCTTGTAATCCTTCCCCATTCATTCATCTCTAGACCACCATTGGTGTTTCTGCCATCATACATTAGTTGACATTTCCTAGAGTTTCATATTAATAAAGTCATGCATTTTTTATGTGGCATCTTTTACTAAGCATAATTATTTTGAGGTTCTTCCAAACCTTGTGTATTCATAGGATTTTGCATTTTATTGATGAGTAGTATTCCATTGTATGTATCTCCACAGTGTTTTATCAATTTACCTGTTAATAGGGATTTGGGTCATTTCTAATTTGGGAGCAATAACAAATAAAACTTCTCTGAACATCGAGTACAAGTGTGCCTATGCTTTCCTTTTCTCTTTGGGAAATATCTAGGAGGTGGATCATGTGGTAAGTGTAAATCTGACTTTTTAAGAAAGTTTATCAAAGCTGGGCACAATGGCTCATACCTCTAATCCCAGCATCTGAGAAGGCTGAGACAGGAGGATCAAAAGTTTGAGGCCAGATCCAGCAACTTAGTGGGGCCCTAAGCAGTTCAGTGATGCCCTGTTTCAAAATTTAAAAAAAAATATTTTAAAAAGGGTGGGGTACATGGCTCAATGGGTTAAGCACCCCTTGGTTTAATCCCTGGTACCATAAAAAAAAAAAAAAGAAAGAAAGGAAGAAAAAGAAAAATGCTGTCACTATTGTCCTGTGTTCTTCCATTTGACATTCCCATCAGCAGTGTATGAGAACACTATTTCCTCATCAATTCTTGCTGTAGTGAGGATTTTTCATTTTCTCCATTTTAATAGGCATGTAATGGCATCTGATTGTATTTTTAATGTGCATTTTCCTAATGACAAATGATATTGAGCTCCTCTTCCTGTTTCTTTGTGATCTACCCATCTTCTTTGGTGAAGTGCCTATTAAAACTTTTGTCCATTTTAAAACATTGTGCTGCTTATTTTCTTCCTAAGAAATTTTAAGATTTGTTTATATATCATAGATAAATGTTCTTTATGTAATTTGAATTTATTTTCTCCCAGCCTGTGGCTTGTTTTTTTTTTTTTCACTCTCTTACCAATATCAGCAGAAGCTTTTAATCTTAATATAGTCCAATTTATCAACATATTTCTTTTATGATGATACTTCTGATGTCAAAGGTAAGAAATATTTGCCTGGCCCAGGACATAAGTCTTATTTTAAGTCATTTCTGGCATTCAAGTCCTGTCCAAAAATTAGAACTCTGATGCATTATTTAGAAAAAAAATCTCAATTCTTTTATTTTTATTTTCTTTGAAACCATTGCATTCCCTCTGTTTGGACAGCTGCTGGGGTGGTCACCCAGAGTTACTGCCTCTCAGAGGCTCTGGACATTCCAGGGTATCCAGGGACTGTGTTCTCTCAGGATGGTGGCAATGGGGCCCTCATGGGCACTGGGCTTGCTTTCCTCCACTGCGCCCCTTCCCATCCCTGTGTGCCTGGTCATCAGGAAAGTATATCTCATAGCAGGGGTGTGTCAAAGTCTGGTTTTGGCTTTTCCTGCCTTGGATTTTCCTGGTGGGCACTTTGTTCAGATTCCAGGAACACGAGGAGACCAAGTGGGTTCCCCGCAATAGCTAGGCCCCTGAGAGTCCTCAGGAAGGAAAGCAGGCACCACCATCTGCAGAGAACATGCTCTGTGCACTAATCAGCTCCCAGAAACCTCGCCATGACGTGAAGACGAACATGACTGTCCTTACTTCTCAGCTAGGGATGTGGCACAATCTGTCCAAACTACCCTGAAATGAAGTGGCTGGGCTGGAACTTGCACATGTGTCATTTTAACCACATGTCATTCAGACAAAGGGATATTTACTTAACAAGGGCATCCTTCAAGGGCATCCCTCTGGTCCCCATAGCTGTGATTTTCCCTCTGGTCTCTGATTGAGACCATCGGGGAGCTTGGAGATCACCTGTATCACCTACTTCCAGAGAATCTGGGTGAAGAACCTGGGCTGTGGAGTCAGAAAACTAAATTCCAGCCTCACAACTTATCAACTGTGTGACCTTGAGCAAGCATCTTGATGTCTCTGAGCTTCATTCTCCTTCTCAGATAGAAAATAGAGAAAAGAAAACAGATCTGGGAAGCCCTGCTGCTTACAGATATATCTGCCATAAAGCTGCCTGCTATGGAAGTGAGGGGCACAGCACAGACACAGGGAGGAGCCAGGCCAAGCTGTAATTTGGCCACCCACCGGTTTGGAAATGGCAAAAATATCACCAACGGACAAGGACTGTGAGCCACTGATATGAGTCCTCGTGCTGGAGAAAAGTTGAACTCAGAAGAGATTTTAAAAAGTAAATCTTCCTACTCAAGGTGATCACGTAAATAGAACTCCTAAAACCTAACAGAAACTCGAATGCTAAGAAAGATTGACAGTCGTGCGCTGAATCCACTCTAGATGAAATAAAAAGAACAGATAATGTGAAAATTACATATGTAAAGGTAGGTTTAGGATTCTCAAAGAGATAAAGAAATGGCATCACGAATAAAAGAGAACTTTATGAAATTGGCAACAAATGAAACAGGACCCATGGGTATTAAAAAAAGAGAGCAATTTGAAATGCTAGAAATGTAAACAGTCGAATATTAAAATAAAAATACAAGTGGAAGCGACTTTAGATGGAAAGTTGCTGAAGAAGGAGGGATCATTAACTGAAAGGCAGTGGACATGAATTCATTTGGAACATAGCACATGGGAAGACTTTGAAGTGTTAAAGAGAATTTCCAGAAGGAAAGAATAAAGAAAATAATGGAGCAATTAAGTATACATATTAAAAAGTAAAACCAGAAAACACAGATGTAAAGCTTTAGGCAACAGTTTCTTAGCTGTGACACCCAAAGCACAAGCAACAAAAGAAAAAAAAGAGATAGATTTAAAAATCTTTGGGCTTCAAAGGACATCATTAAAAAATGAAAAGACAGCCCATGGTGGAGGGGGGATTTTTGCTAATCATATAATTAAAAATTTGAATGTAGAATACACAAAGGGTTCCTACAACTCAATAACAGAAAGATAAATACCCCATTAAAAAATTGGCCAAGGATCTGAATAGACGTTTGTCCAAAGAAGATTTACAAATGTCCAAGAGGACATGAAAAGATAGACAATGATATTAGCTACTAGGAAACTACATTAGCCATCATCACCACACTGAAATATCCCTTCACACCTGATTGGCTCACAGCGGCCCCAGCAACATCTAGCTGATTGGCTCCTCTGCGGTGATGCTCATTGGGCTGTTTCCCTGCCCTTTCAGACCACGGAGCTGCTCATTGGGGGACTTTTTTGGCTCCGCCCATGTGACCCAGCCAATCGGCTTCAAGAGCAGGAGGATTGTGGGAGGTGGAGAGAGGCTTGTGTGGTGTGGGAGAGAGAGGCTTGTGGAAAGCCGGTGGTGGCAGTTGGGGCTCTGAGGGTTTTTCCTGAGAGGCTGTTTTGTTTGGCGTGTGTGGTTCTAAAAAACACCCACTAGCATGGCTACAATAAGGACAGACAATGAGAAGTATTGGTGAGAAGCCAGGGGAATTGGAGGTCTCATGCTCTGCAGGTGAGAAATGGTGCAGCTACTTTGGAAATAGCCCAGTGGTCCCTCCACAGACTAGACACAGAGCTCCATGTAGCTTAGAAAACCTATTTTTAGGTATATACCCAAGAAACTCAGGTGCATATCCATGCACATGACTCCTATACTAATGCAAGTTTAGAGCATCTCTCAGAATAGCCCCCAAATGGGGACAGTATGATTCTTTGCCAACTAACGAGTGCACAAATCATAGGTTCTATGGCCACACAATGGAATATTATTGGGTAATAGAAAGGAATGAAGTTCTGACACATTCTATAGATCAATGAGCCTTAAAAACATCATACTGAATGAGAGTAGGCAGTCATGAAACATCATGTACTGGGTGACTCCGTTTATAAGAAGTGTCCATGTTTAAGAAAAATCCATAGAGGTAGAAAGTAGGTTCAGATTGCCTAGAGTTAGGGTGCAGGGGGCCAAGGAGAAATGAAGAGTGGCTGCTAATAGGTTTGGAATTTCTTTATGGGATGACGAAATATTCTAAAATTAATTGGGATCATGATTGCATACACCCATTAATATATTAAAAGCACTGATTTGTCTACTTTTGGGGTGAATTGTGTGGTATGTGAATAATATCTGTATTTTTTATTTAAGAGAAAAAAGTAAACATCATGTAACAATTAGTCTATAGCTTCCAAACCAGCTAATGAGAAAATGAAAATAATATATATTAAAAACCCCTATTAACTCAATAGAAAGCAAGAAAGGAAAAAATAAAGAAAAGAGAGAGAAATTAAACACAGCAATAAAGCAAGTACATTTAAAATTACCCACTAATAATTAAATCTAAATACATCAACATTCTTAAGTTTAAGATCACCTATCGAAAGAGAGACAACAATAACTACTTCCACTGATTTAAATAATAAAGATTAAGCTTTTTGTTCCTTAAAGGCATCCTTAGTACAAAGTCAAAGAGAATGTTTTCAAATAAAGAGGTGGCCAAGCTGTAACTCTAAATACAAATCAAAAGAGAGAAAGCTTTGTGGCATTTCCCATATGAGAACATTGAATTTAATGGAGAGAGAATTATTAGAGTAAACAAGGGCCCTATGTATAGATCAAGGATTCCACCAAGAAAATATAACCATCCTGAGCATATAAGGCATGATATATTCATACAACAGAGTACATCAGAGCAATTAAAATGTATGCGATAGATCTTAAATGCATCAACATTGATAAATCTGAATAATGTCTTATTGAGTGAAAAAGCAAGATGTATCTCAAAACATAAAGAATGACACTTTTATGTAAATATTATGTGAGTTCTAGAACATGGAACAATGTATATTAAAGATATGAATAAATATATATATGCCATGATTTTATAATTTTATGACATATTTAAATAAATGCTTGGATCTCTCTTTCTGCTTCTTTGATATAGGAATTTCAGGGATCAGAGAAGGTGAGTTTTTACTCCCTATAGAATCTAAATCTGTAGTTTTCACCAATGCCTTTGAGGTGCCCACAACCTCCCTGGTCTGCTGTTCTGTACATGGGATAAGAAGATAAATAAGATCTAGCCCCTGCTTTGAGGGGTCTCCCAGGCATGAGGAGTGACAGAGAGATGAAATGCAGAGAAAGCACACTTCTTCCTCCCTGTGGGCTTCCTGGAGGAGGTGCCTCCTACAGAGAATGTCAATGGAGGAGGGTCTCTCTGGGCAAAGGTGGTGGGCGAGGTTGCCATGAACCGTAGCACCCAGCCTGACCAGCACAAGGCAGGGAGAACTGTATGAGGTTTGGTGTTTCTGATGTGGGCGTTGGGTTTCAGGTGCAGGTAGCAGAGGCCTGGGAGATACCTAGTCTGATAGATGGGCAGGGGCACATCACCAGGGATCACAGCACTATGCCAAAGAACTGGAGCTTGAACCTAGGAAAAGAGTGGAGGGTCCTTGGGGTTGATAACAAGAGCGTGGCCAGATCTGTGTCTTACCTATGACACTCAGGTTCAGACTCAGGGTTGAGAAGCGATTTCAAGAGATCAGGAAGGTCTGATCTGAACCTGGGGCTGGAGAAATATGTAATGTGGAGAGGACTAAGGAGATGGCACGAGGAGATGGGGAACCTGGAGATACAGCTAGATTGGAGCTTGGGTGACTTCAGCAGCCGGGTGGTTGACGGGTTCAGAGATGGTTAGGCAGAGGAGTGAAGAATACCATGGGTTCGTTTTCTGATGCTTCACAGTCCTGAAGGCCCCTGAGGAGCTGGGTTGGCCTCCTTCATTTTCATGGCTGCGGACTGCGTGCAATTTATTCGGGTTGGGGACAGAAAAGCCCGGTGAGAAGTGATCTGTACATTATTTCAGCTTGCAGCTTTTGGATATTTGCTTGTAATAATTATCTCGAATTCACGTTATCTACTTTATGACAAGGAACACGGGCACGGGGATCGCAGCGTGAAGTGAAGCATCGCTGAATTGTATTGAAATAAGAGGATTGCTAACGCGCGTTCCTGACATTTCGGCAGTATCGAATCTGATTCTGTCACATTTACAAGGTACCCTGAGCTGGGATCCAGAGGCGGTGTGTTATCATCGCCTAACATGGTGTTCCTTAATTATCAGTGCTCACACTTCCTGCAGAGCAGATTGGAATCGCTAGAAATAGCACAAACTTGAAAATTAGCGTTTTTCTCTTAAATAATCAGGGTGCTATATTTATAGTTTTTATGGGATTGGCATCTTAACGAAGGTAAACTAATTTCACACTCAAAGGTGAGGTCGTTTTTCTCCCCCCACGTTTACTGTGTGATTCTTCCCTTTTCTGGAAACTATTTTTTTTTTCAGTCTCTCAAAATTTCTGTAGCTTGCATAATTCTCTCCAATTTTCCCCTCCCCAAAGGGGTGTTTCTGCACTTGGCTTGCCCTTGTGATCATTCACTATGTTGGCAAGAAGCCCCTGATCAAAGGGAAGGTTCTGCTTTCCTTTACAGTGACTCACCAGCTTGTGACATTGCAACACTTGATCACACCAATCGCACCATTTTTAAATTCTGATGAAAGCCTAAATGCCTTGTCTGGGTCACTGAATCCTAAATCCAATATAAACTACTGCCCATCAACTGGCAATTGAGTGGAAGAGGGAAAAAGAGGAGGAAGAAACTCAAACAAGGGCTAATAGATAGATAAAATTCTTCATGGTCCATGGCACAAAAGTGAGGCTTATAAAATCAGCATTCGGAGGTTCCCTCTCCATCTGGAGGTCCAGCCTTCCTCTGTGCTCACCTTTTCCTACATCAGAGGCCCAGAATGCCTTCTGGGGAGCCCTGTGCAGAAACCCAATATGGATCTCTATATAGATCCCTGCTCTAGAGTCCTCCACCCCCACCACTCACACACTGTAACTGCTATCCTGCATTCGGGTCGATACTGCCCGTCTTAAGAAGGCAAATTTTTGGAGCTAATTAATTCTCCATTGTAAGTGCTTGGTGTATAGCATACTAGAGGTTCTCAGGGAGTATGAAGAGGTGATGTGAGGAACTTTCTGAACCAGAGAGGGCAAGGTATTCTGGGGCTTGTCGGGCTCCCTGAGCTCTAGACTATCAAGCTACGCTGTGCACAAGGCCAAGCCTGGAGAGTGCAGCCGGGACTGTCAGCATCAGTCACAGAGACACTCACTCGTTAGACTTTCCTGGTAAGCTTTGCAATGAGTGATAGGTTCTTTTTGGCAAAGACATTGTAAACTTGAAGAAATGAGTATAAGTAATACATCTTTGTTTTTGCAGTGCTGTAGCTGTGCACAGAGCCTGACAGTTATGGGTGTTTGGTAACAGAAGGAAAGAGACAGAGAAATAAGTGGTAAAGAGAAAGAAGTGGAAGAAAGAGAGAGAGAGATTTAGAATTCTAGATTTTTAGGCTTAGGAGGGGCTGGGTGCCATCTGAGAGGGCACTGAAATCTCTTCTCATCCAACGTGGTAAACATTGGAGGTGTTACTCGCTGGCCTATGATATAAAAGCTTTGCCCAGGGTATCATGACCCAGAAAGGAGCCTGTGGTGAATATTGACTGCTTTTGCCATCTACCATCATGCCCTCTTCCTTCTAAAATTACTTCACTTCACTTTTGGAAGAGCACTCCTCTCTACTCTCAGGCTAGGTGCTGTGAGCAGCAGAAATTCCCCCTGGGACTCTGGGGTAGACCTGTGCTCAGGCCTGGCCAGTTGTGGTATTGCACCCCCCGGGACACTGTGAATGGCAGTGATGGCTGAGTGACCCAATCCCAATCTGAGACAGTAGAATACAACCTTGTCACTGGCTGGGACTCTTGAGAGAGAAGGCCAGCTCCAAACAGTCATAAGTGTAAAAAAAAAAAATGATGCCCAGAGACTTCTGGTACCAGGGAGTGAAGAGATTGGTGACTCTTCTGTTCAAAACAAGAACATTCAGCCCATGTTGTAAAAAAAACAACCATCCCAGAAGATCTGGAAATTGACCAGAGACAACATATTGAGCAGTTTTTATTCTTGTAAAAACGGCTGAGCTTCAGGTAAGAATGGTGGGAGGGTACAGCCTTCTAGCCTGGGACTGCTCTTGTTCTCTCAGGGTGGGGTGGTGCATGAACACCAGCAGCTTACTCATAACTGTGAAAATATTTGCAAATCATGCAAAGGATTTTTATCCAAAATATCTCAAGAACTCTTTCAATTCAATAAGACAAAAACATGGAAAATAGCCAGAATATTTGAATAGAGATTTTTACCAAAGAATGTATATGAATGATTAATACACACATAAAAAGGTGCTCAACATCACTGGTCACTAGGGAAAGGCAATTTTAAAGCACAATGAGATCTAATTGTACACCCACTAAAATAGCTATAATCAAAACAACAAAGTCAGTGCTAAGGATGGTGTTGTTAAAGAGAAACCTTTTCATTGTGTTAGGGGAAAGGTAGATTGGTACAGATACTTTGCAAAACAGTTGGCATTTAAAAGAAAAAAATTGAGCATGAACTTCTCATATGACCCCCAAATTCCATTTTTCGATATCAACCCAAGAGAAATGAAAATATTTGTCTACACAAAGAATACTTGTACACAAATTTTCATAGCAGCATTATTTATAATAGGCCAAAACAGAAACAATCTAAATGTACATCAGCTGGCGAATGGATAAGCCAAATGTAGTTTATCCATCCAGTGAAATATCATTTAACAGCAAAGATAAAGGATATTCTGATGCAAGTTATGACATGGATGAACCTTGAAAACGTATGCAAAGTGAAAGAAGCCAAACACAAAAGGTTTTTATATAATTCCATCTATAGAAAATGTTCTAACAGGAAAAATCTATTTCAACAGAAAGCAGATCAGTGACTGCCTGAAGCTGGGTGTGGGAGCAGGGATTGATTATTGACAGGCACAAGAAACTTTTGGAAGGAATAAGTTCTAAAGTTGCATGATGGTAATGGTTGCACAACTCTATCAATTTATTAAAATCATCCTTTTGTACAGTTACAATGAGTGAATTTTATAGCATACAAATTACAACCTAATAAAGCTGTCAAAAACATAATAGAGATGCCTGTCTTCACTAGTGGTCAGAGAGACATGCAAATTAAAGGATCCAAGAAATAAATTTGTTACCTACCAGATTTACAAAATATTAAAGAGTAAAATTATGAATCAGCCATAAATATGGAGGAAAAACTAATAATGATTTTAGCTTTTTATAGATAAATATAGAAATAACTATTAAAATTAAAATATCTATATTCTCTGGCTGTGGAACCCTTCCTTGAAATGAAGACACAGCATTTAAGTATATATTTTAAAGGATTTTATTGCAGCATTGTATTGAATAGGAAAAATTTTGAAATCACCTAGAAACAAAAGGAATGTCCATTAATGTGGAATAAATAAATAGCAATGTACCCACAATATGGCTTCAGAGTTCAGCTACCTGTATTTGAAGGATGATGCAAGTTGGTACGGGGCAATTAGGTAGGTGCACAATCCTGCTGAAGCAGAAGGGTCTAGGTGAGATTCTAGGGACAACCTGAGTTTCCAGGACACCAGCATAAACCTGGCCCACCAAGTTTTCTGGCACAATCAGCATTGGTAGTAGATTGTAATTATTGTTCTCAATGATTCATTCCTCTTACTTGTAAGAGGCTTATACTTCTCCACCCCACTCACATAAAGCTGGACCTCATCTTTATTTTGACCAAAGAAATGGCAGTGAGGTGATGTGTGTCAGCTCCAAAGAAAAGGTTTAATTTCCTTTTTAGTGTTCTGCTGCCTTTTCAATCTATTGCAATGATGATATGTCTTAGATAGGGGCTGTTCCTTCAGCCCGGGTCCCAGAATGACAAAGACAGAGGAGAAGAGGCAAATCAAACCCAGAGCCAAAGTGTAACTTCAAGGAAAAAATCATTCTTTGTTTTAACCATTAAATTTTTTTTAAAGCAGCATCATCTCACAAAAGCTGACCAATAAAGCTGGTGAGTCATGAAGCTGTAGCCTCAATTGCTGAATCCAAGATGCACTGCAGTATTTATGAACTAAAGCAGCTTCTATCCATGAAGCTAGGCATGTCATGAGGATTCCTTGGACAGTCCCATACAGCAGCTTCTTCGACAGCAGCTGGATCAAAGAAGCAACCAAAGCAAAATTCTTCTACATATCTGACTTCCAAACTTATCTCAAATACCTGTTCAGTATGAGCACTAATAGGTCCAGGGGAGGCAGGAGAGGTAGTCCTTAACACTCAAGAACACACATCCCAGCAAGGGTAGAATGCAGTTGCATGAGCTCACCTGCAATACTTGCCACTCATATTATCGTTTAGACTTTAAAAAGAGAGTTGACCCTCATCACTCAAGTTGTGGTCTCCAGAAAGCATTTCACACTAAGAGAAGGCTATCAAAGACTAATGGGGCATGCCCAAAGAACACAGCTGTCAATCATAGGGGCTCTTATTGGCTAAAGTTGTGAGAAATTGAGTATTAAAATGAATAATAATTGCAAAAGGTTAAAATGCATAAAATGCATGCATGTGAATTTTAAGTATACTCAAATGATGTTAATGGATTAAGGCAATTGATTCCCAGAAGCACTGGGTGAAATGCTTTGGGGGAACTTCATAATGAATGGATAGGCTGCCATCACCTGCAGCACCAATCTCTCTATCACTGGAAGTAGGAAAATCAAATGCAGAATAACAGGAAGCCAAAAAAGCTGAATCTGAATTCTATCAAGCCTCTGGCTCCGACTGCTAGTTTCCAGGAAGTAATGGAGGTAGAGGAACATGTTAATTGACATCTTGAGGATGTGATTAGATTTATTCAGAATGTGGTCAAATCCTTTGAGCAAATGAACAGTTCTCTTTAAAAAAAAAATAAAGGTAAGAGAAAAAGTCCTGTTTAAAAGGGGAAAAGAGCAAATTATTATGAATTAAAAGTGACCTAAGAGAAACATCAATCAAAACTTGAGGACCTTTTTTAGGACCTGAATAAGTATACCAAGTAAAAAATTCTTCTTTTAGAATTTTTAAAAAATTTCCCTACATTGAACAATAGGGAAATTCTGAATCCACAGTATTTTATGACATTAAATTATTGATTATTTTCTAAGGAATGCTAGGTATTGTGATTATTTTAAACCCTTTATCTGTTAAAATGCATGGTGAAGTATTTATGGGTAAAATGCTATCTGAAGTTTGCTATAAAATACTCTAGCCTCCACCAAAAAGATAGGAAGAGAGCGAGAGGGAGAGAGAGGGAGGGGAGACAAGTATATTTGGATTTTGTTGTTATTGTTGCTGCTGCTACATGTAAGTAATTATCCCAAATTTAGTAGCTTAAAAGAACCATATATTTACTATTCTGCAGTTTTCTAAGTTGGAAATCTGACATGGGTCTCACTGGGCTAATACCAAGGCATTGGCAGGCCCGTGGCTGTGTTCTTTTCTGGGGAAGTCGGGGAGAATCCTTGCCTTATCCAGGTTTCTGGAGGCCCTAGTTCACAGCCCTCTTCCTCCACCTTAATTGCCTCCAAGAGTCATTTCTTTGGTCATTCTTCCATAGTTAACAATCAGGAAAAGTTCTCTGATTTTAAGGATTCACATGATTAGATTGAGCCCACCTGGGCAATTCAGGATAATCTATCCATATGAAAGTATTTAAATTTAAGCATATTTGCAAAATCCCCTTTGCCCTGTAATGTAACATATGCACAGACAATTCAGATGTGGACATCTCTATGGGAATGGTGGTGAGAGTATGGGTGGTACAGGAATTATTCTGCTTATCACAGGAGAAATTAATGGGAAAAGATTTGTAAAATGTAAATATTGATAGTTTTTGAAGTTGGGTGATGGATACGTGTGAGTTCATTATATTTCACTCACTTCTTTTGTGTATGTATGAAAATCCCATAATAAAACCTACAAAGAATGAGTTAGGTCTACTGCAGCTGACTGCACACAATTTATATGATGAATTATAAAATGGGAAAAGTAAACTTCAGAGAAGTATAAGTAATATAATTCTCATTTTATAAAACAAACAGTGACTTAAATTCTGTATATTTGTTTGTTTGCCTGTTTATCCCTCCTTTTGATCTCATTTTTCTATGTATGATGGGGTGAACCTGGAGAAAACTAGGCAAGGCTTTAACATGTTGGTGATGTAAGATGTATGCATTGGAAGAGGGAAGAGGAAAGCACAACCCAAAAAGAGTTCAACAAAAAGTCACTTGAATTAAAAAGTGAACATAAAAGCCCATTTACTAAACATTTGCAAATGGAAATGTATAAATATATATTTACATATAGACATATCTGTTTGAACAGTGGCCCAGCTCTAGTTATCTCACGGTAGAAGGTATGCTGTGTGACTGAAATTTCTGTCCCTTCTATCTTATAGTTTGAAGATGATTTGCAATAGATACATTGGTTAAAAATAGAACCAAACCAAAAAAAAAAAAACCATGAAAAATATAAAAATCACTTTAATTGCAAAGAGTAAAAAAAAAAAAAAAAAGCAAGTGAATATTCTAAATAATCCTAGCACCATGAATGTAAATTTTGTCCCCGGTCCCTTTTCCTGTCTCACCTTCTCAGTAGAGGTACAACTAAAATATTGACACTGAAGATAATTCTGTGTGATTTAGAGGAAGGGGATAAGGTAGGATATCCCAAACTTTACACTTTGTTAGTAAATACAAGCAAGGAAAGATATATATTAAAAACTTTTGAGCAAGTATTAAAATAATGCATAGAATAACTGTCAAATCAACAAAGGGAAAGAAAGGGGGAGAGGAAAGAGAAATAATACACTCAAACCAGTAGGGGTGTTTTAGTTGGCTTTTCTGCTGTTGTGACCAAAAGACCTGACAAGAACAATCAGAGGACAAAAAGTTTATTGGGGGGGGGGGGGACTCATGGTTTCAGAGGTCTCAGTACATAGATGGCTGACTCCCATGCTTGGTTGAGCCCAAGGTGAGGGAGAACAACATGGTGGAAGAGTGTGGTGGAGAAAGCAGCTCAGGGCTTGGAACCGGGAAGGAGAGAGAGAGAGAGAGAGAGAGAGAGAGAGAGAGAGAGAGAGAGAGAGAGAGAGAGAGAGAGAGAGAGAGAGAGAGAGAGAGAGAGAGAGAGAGACGAGACAGAGAAGAACGAAGACAAATGACGAATCGCA
>NW_026000240.1:24201739-24251135 GCF_001458135.2 Marmota marmota marmota | reverse complement strand
GAGAGAGAGAGAGAGAGAGAGAGAGAGAGAGAGCGAGAGAGAGAGAGAGAGAAAGAGAGAGAGAGAGAGAGAGAGAGCTTCAACTGAGCAAGGACAAAATATAAACCACCATCGCGCCTCCAGGGACCTACCTGTTCCAATCACTCCCTACCTGCCTTCAGTTACCACTCAGCTAATCCTTATCAGAGGATTAATGCACTGAGTAGGTTAAGAATCTCGGAAACTGATCATGTCACCTCTAAACTTTCTTGCATTGTTCCACGCATGAGCTTTTAGGGGACACCTCCTATCTAAACAAGAAGAGGGTGGGAGATAAAGTTTAGGAAAGAGAAAAATATTAACATGAAAAATAATTTTTAAGATGTCAATAATCACGTGTTTTCAATTAACCTGTTAAAATACAGGGACTTAAAAATTTAGAAAATGTAAAATTCATTTATCTACTGTTTATAGGAGTCAAAAATAAATAAAATCAATGTAGAAAGGTTCAAATTAAAGGATGGAAACCACATGTTAGGAAAATATTAGCCGAGGATGGTGATTCTATTTTACAAAATAGAATTAAAGGGGCAAAGCACTAAGACTCTGCATGATAAATGCTATAATTCATTGAGATAGAGTAAGTGTGACCTTGTACGACTAGTAATATGGCCCAGAAATACAGGATATGAGGAGAAATGGACACCCCCACCCTGGTGGCAGTTGTTAATACAGAGCTGTCCCACTGGTGTATTGACAAGACAAAAATTCGTCCCTGTCTCTAGGACCCAGGAGACCCAAGCAGAAAGACACAGATATAGGGCTACTGTGGTTGGCAGTGATGGGGAGGGGGAGCCCACATAAAACTCAAATTTGACCTTTGCCTTGATTTCATTCTCCTCTGTTTCAGACAAAAACATCTGTCATCCTGTAGTCTAGGGAGGTCAGCCGAGACTGAAAACCAGTCCAGATTTTGAAATACCAATTGAAAACATTTGCTAACCAAATACATTTTTTTTTTGTCAAGTGTATGTATGCTTTGGACCAGGGACTGGTGAGGAATGTTTTGTTCTGAAAATGGAAGATTGAAAAAAAAAACCCCAAACAATATTAACATGAATGATGTTTTCAATGTGCTGTTAACAATCCCTGAGTGAAACCCAAATGCTAGAGCGATTCCTCACGCTATAAACAGCTTTCTCACTTGGCGGAATGGTTTGCCACGGGGCGCCTTTGAGTAATGAGCTCCTGGGTGCATTCTCTGCCCTGCACCTGTTTCCAAGGTGCAGCCAGCGGCAGTTCTGGGGCATGGAATCCTTCATAAGAAGGCGCTCCTAGCCAAATGGGCTTCCCTTCTTGTAATACTTTGGTAGCTGGAAACCAAACCACAGCCCAGGGGCAGGTGTGCACCAAGCTGCAACCTCCAGATGGAGTCGGGGGGCCAGGGGGCCACTGCTGCTCCAGTTCCCATCCCTGAACTATAGAGTTTCAGGGTTATAAATCCAGTGCCTGAGCATTTGTGATAATGAAACTGGAGAGGGTTATGGTTTTAATGCCAATCTTGGTCACCCATGCCAGGTCAAAGGGATAGGGGCTTTAGAGTCCACTGTGGGAAAAAAAATTCCAGGAAAAGTTGTGAGCTAGAGAGACTTTCCACAGGATGGTTAAACTGCATAAACTGGCCTCATTGTCATAAGGCTTAAAGTAAATGGATAATATAGCCCAACACAGGAAAATAAGAAAATAAAGACAAGGACAGAAAAATCCCATAACCCAATATAAAAACATACAGTGACACCCTGAATCCATGAGTTCCATATCTGTGGATTTAACCAAATGAAAATTAAAAATATTTTCCAAAAGAAACCGGCGTGTGTACTAGATGTGTGCAGATTTTCTCTTAAAATTATTTCATGCATTTCCTAATGTTGGAATTCAACTCGTCTCCTGTTTCACTAGATGTACTTGTGCACCCATCTTTGCACGCACCTCTGACTGTTGGCTTAGGATAAACCTTCTAAGTCAAGGGGACTGCACATTTGCCAAATTACCACACGTGGAGATTTACTTGATTCTGTTCCCACCAAGTATAAGAATATCCAACTCCATTTCTCCCAATTCATGGCTGGACATTGGAGTGAGGGAAACCCTGCAGTGAGGGAGAGGCTGGAACACACATGAGATGGAAGGAAGGCCAGTTGCCAGGGGAAGCCGCACTGTGGGTTAAGAGGACAAACTCAGGTCCTGGCTTTGCCATTTGGCCAGCATTTGATCTTGAACAAGTCATTTTTATTCTCTGTACCTTCATAGCCACATGTATGAAGTAGAATAACAATAAAACTTGTGCTTTGAGGTTATTTTAGTTAGCTTTCTCACTGCTGCGACCAAAAGACCTGACAAGAACAACTTGGAGGAGAAGTTTATTTTGGCTCGCAGTTTCAGAGGTTCAGTCCATGGTCAGCCAACTCCATAGCTCCGAGCCTGAAGTGAGGCCGAGCATCAAGGTAGAAGGGAAGGAAAAGCAACTAGGCCATGGCAACCAGGGTTAAAACTTTCATATGCTGATCATTTCACCTCCGAACATTCTTACGTTGTCTCATGCTTGAGTTTTTGTGGACACTTCAGATCTAAACCACAACAGGGGTTGAGGTTATAATGAAGATCCAATATGCTACTGTTTATAAAGCATTTAAAACCATATCTGGAAAAAATAACAAGAATAAAGATATTTGTTAAATAAAATAATTATAAGCTAAGTCCTAGGATCTTTGCCACATGAATTTAATCCTTGTGGTAGTCCTGTATGGTCCTCCCTTCAGAGATGTGGCCACTACAGCTCAGGGGTCCATCAGGGAGGTGTTGCGCACCTCGAGCCCTTAAATCCCCAACTGCATCAGCACAGAATGATTTCCCAATGGCAAACTGTGATGAAGGGAGGGAGATGTGGGGCTCAGTGAGGAGGCAAAGCAGCATTGAAGAAAGTCCTCGAAGACATTCAGGCCAAGGCTAGTGGAAAGAGAGAGCCGAGCCGGTCTCCCTAAAGAGGGGACTGCAGATGAGTCCCAAACCCAAGGTCATATCCAAGGTTCATGGATGTGCTACAACAGGAGACTGGGTCCATGGAGGGCTAAAGCCTCCGTTCTTCTCCAGCCTCCGAAGTAGCTTTTTGAATACAGGTGAAATTCGATCCAAGTACATCTTCTCCAGGAACTTTGCCCTTACTAAGTGGGTGCTTAGTATTTGAATCAGAATTAAGAAGCTTCTTTTTCAAATGAGCAGCTTTGCCCAAAGCAGAATGACATGGCAGTCCTCATTCCTGTCTGAAGTCTCCTTCCCATCTGGGAAGCTGAGAAGTGTCACCTCCACACTGCAGGTGAGAATGACTATTCTGGGAAGTATTAGCAGGAGTGAGGAAGGAGGGGGGCCAGGCCTGGCTCTGCACCACAGGAGGGACGAGCAGGCTCTTTGAGGGACAGCATCTCCACTGGGTTTCTCCCCCAGAGTTTGCATGAGTCACCCTGGCCCCTTACTTCACAGATACTCCAACCAATGCTGCAGACAGCACATAGTTTCCATTTTACTTTTTCTGTATGTGGTCTTATATTTTGTTTATATAAGAACATGAATTAAGGACTAGCAATATGTAATTGTTTATTGATTTTATTCGATAATGAGGATAATCTATTTTTTTAAATTCTGTTCTGAAGGATCTAGAAGAGAGTAGACTGGCCCCTATTCTTCACATCACTTACTTTTTCTAACCATCCTTTTGCTAAACAGAATTGGAGCACCCCTGGCCTGTCCTCTTCTCTCCTAGGGATTCCCCATCTGAAGTGTTCTTTTCTTGCACCTCATGTCTTCCATTCAGCCACCAAAGGGCCATGGAATATGTGACTTTCAGGTTCTCTAAGCGGGAAGCCATGAACAAAGAGGAAATATGTCCTAATGCAATGGTTATCAAACTTCAGTATGCACCTGGGGTCCTTCAGTCACAGGTTCCCAAGTGCCCTCCCTGACTATAGTTTCTAATTTAGTAGTTCAGCAGTAATCTGCATTCCTTGCAAGTTCTCAGGTGGTGCTTATATGTCTGGTCTGGGAATCAAGCTTTGAAAACCATTGACCTAGAGCAGCCTACCTCCAGGTTCTCCCAGGAGCAACAGACACCTTTGTGACGAGAAAAAGAAGGAAGTCCTAAGTGTATCTAGGTGAGCACCTACTTATCCCCCAGCTATTCAGTCCATCATAAAGGTTATTCCTGATGGAGAAAAGACAGGTCAAAAGGCCAAATAAAGAGGTCGAACATGCCAACAACAAGTGCTACCTTCCCATAAGTTCAGGGTACTTTCTCAGTATCCACTGCATGATACTTTGGACTTCCTACCTGCTATGTATGCATAAAATGCTATGTAGGCATTTTTCACCCTTTCTGTTCCATGTCTCATATCTCATGGTGAGCTCACTGAGGACACAAGTGGAATTGATCATTCATTTGTTCATCCATAAAAAAGATTAACTGAACACTCACTCGTATTAGCTATTATATATCTGATATTGTGCCTCATCAACTTGCAATATAACAGAGGGGGCCTCAGGCCCTCAGGGGGCCTCTATCCTGAGGCTGGCACCACAGATGCCAAAAGCTCTGGATCTACATTCTCACAATTTTGAATTAGAGGAAAAGAGACTTTAGAGTCCATTCCTCCCAATGCAGACTAGCATTTTTCTCCAGGACAACTCTTTCACCAAGAACAAGATAAAAAGCTGAACAAAATATTTATTTACACAACAACTTGTAAAGCTGAGGCAGGAATATCTCAAGTTCAAGACTGGCTTCAGCATCTTAGAAAGACCCTCAACAAAAATAAAGGACTGGGGATATAGCTCAATGGTAAAGCATCCCCAGGTCCAATCCTCAGTACCCAAACCAAAAAACTTCAAACATTAAAAAACAAACAAACACAAAACATATATTTAAAAATAATTTTTTGAAGGTGTTGAAAAGCCACTAAGTTAGAAAAGGCTTCAGTGGCCAAGGTTATGGAGAAACGGGAATTATAGAAAGGTAAGCCTGGTATCTGGCACTATTTTTTTCCTGGAAGTGTTTGCTAGGTTGAAAGACCAAATAGAGGCTAAGATGATCAGTAGAGCTTTAATAAGCCTCACAACGATGGATATGGGGACAAAAATATGTATTATGAACCCAAGATAGAGAAGAGGCCTCATAACCATTCAAGGTTTTTTGCTTAGAACTCCTAAAAGTGTATACCCTGTGTATAAAGGTGTATAAAAATAGACCATCGTTCACAAAGATGTAAGCCCAGCTATGAATTATCTCACTTTCTGTTTAGGTTTAGGTAATCTGTGCCCCAGCTAAGTTTCTGGTAGAACGAAGACCAAATTATTTTTGGAGTAACATTGTTCAGGGCTTCAAATTATTTCTTCAATTATTCAAACATAGTATCTGACATGCAAAGAAATTAAGCATAGAAAAAAGACAAAATCAAAGTGAGTCATGATCCAAAAAATCATAATATAAAATACCTATAAGGTATTCAGTTATTGTAGACCTTAAATTCATATTAGTACATTTTATAAAAATAAATATTTGTATCAGAGAATTGAAAACAATATGTGAAAAAGTATTAAGTGGTAATTCTGGAACTGAGAATAGTGATCAAGAACTTAATAATTGATTTTAGCATTTGGTTATATCAGCTAAAAAAAAAAGAAAAGTAAGTTAGTGGAATAGAAGATACAGGTATGTTAGAAGAATATCACTAGAATGAAGTGTGAAAATACACACAGACATGCACATTGTTAAAAGGTCTAACAAAGTGCAAGTGGAATCCTGGGATGAGAATGGAGACATATGGAAGAGAAATTATCTCAGGTTCAAATTGAGAATTTTCAAAAGGGATGAAAAATACTAAAGTGATCGATTCGAGAAATGCTACAAACCTTAAATGAGATACACATAAAGAAAACCACATTGAGGCACCTAAGAAACAAAAGACAAAATGGAGAACCTTCACAGCATCTGGAGAAAGGGAAAAGAAACGTTATCTTCCAGGAACAGTGCTTCTACCAACAGCTGACTTCTCCACAGACTTTAAGGTAACGAAAGAAAATAAAAGCAAATCTAGAATCCCATGTCCTGGCAAATAATCTTCAGATATAAAGCCAAGAGGGGGGATTTTTAAGACAGATTGCAACTAAAGGAAATAATCACTATCAGAAGGGCTAAAGAGTCTACCAAAGGGAATTTTTTAAGATAGGATGAAAGTTATCCTGAACAAAAATAGGGAACTGAAGGAAGAAATGTAGACCAATAGGAACGGTAAATTTTTGGAATACCATCTAATTTGCTATTCACACTGTCACAGAGAACATCTATAAACTCTGAAAAAGTACAGCAGACAATCCCAGTGACCTGCAGGCAATAAACAGTAAACAAAAACAGCAAGACTGTGAAGTGTTGAAACACAAAGAAACCAGAGGGAAGGGACTGGTATGGGACCCAAAGCACCACACACACACACACACACACACACACACACAGAGAAAAATAAAGAAAAATAAAATAAAGTAATAAATAACATTTGAGCTACCCAAGAGACAGAGTTTTGAGTCTAAACAAGTTGTTTGCTGAAACAAAAACAAGAGTTTTTCTTCAGAGGACTGTAACAGATGGGGTACACCCATCTTAAATGTATGATTCAGTGAATCTTCATATCATCTGATTCAAGTGTCCAGGATACTGCTCAAAATGACTCAATATATGAAGAAAAAAGAAATGTGACTCAGACACAAGAGAAAAGACAATTAACTGGTATCAGTGATGAGATGATGTAGATATTTGAATTAGCAGACAAAAGCTAAAAAGAAGTCATTGTAACTATGTTCAATGAAGTAAATGAAAATATGCTCTCAATAAATGAAAATATAGAAAAAGAACTTATCAGAGAAGTAGAAACCATGAAAACAATAAAACAGAAAATTTAGAGTTAAAAGTGTATCTTATGTTAAAAATTTACTGATCGGACTTAGCAGCAGACTAGATATAACAAAGAGAACTGTGAACTTAAAGACAGCTCAATCAGAATTGTTGAAATCCTAAAGAACACATACAGATGTGCCTCAATTTTCTATAGTGTTAAGTCCAAATAAACCCATCATAAGTTGAAAATGCATTCAGTACACTTCAACATGCTGCCCTTCATGAGTTAGCCACACAGTTCAATATCCAATGTCTACCCCTGGGACTGTGTGTCTGACTGAGAGTTGCCCACTGCCCAGCATTGCAAGAGAGCATCATGTCATAGACCATTAGCCTGGAAAAGATCAAAATTCAAAAATGGTGGTTATGGGCTCTACTAAGTGTGTTTTGCTTTTGCACCAGTATGAAATTGAAAAATCATAAATCAAACTATCCTAAGTTGGAGACCATCTACATGTGGGTAAATATAAATGAATATGATGACGTGGACTTATAATATGTAGAATTAAAGAAGAAGACAATGATATCACCAAAGCAGAAAGGGATAAATAAATGTTTTAAAATCCTTTGTCTTTAAGAGTGACAGAAGTGCAAATTAATATTAAGCTAAAAGGAGTCATGAATACATGTTAGAATCTTTGGAGCAATAATACAAGAGAAGTGATCAAGCACAAGTCCCAAATGTCACTCTCTTGTGTTTAAACAATAGCTGCAGCTGGAGAAAGGGGTAGGCCAGGGTCTTATGGCCTGTTCTGAGTGGCAGGCATACTCTAGAGAAGAAAGAGAGCCAGTTCCTCTTGGACCAATTGAGTAACATGGTGTGTTATAAAACATTCCTGTTCTTACTTTGGACCAGGCCATGTGACTTGTGTTAGCCAATAGAAAAAGGTAGAAGTGGTAGTGTGCCATTTCTGAGCATGGGCATGGAGAGAGTTGGTGCATTTGTAATCCTCTCTACCATTGATATGAGAACCTATTCAGCCATGTGACAGACACACAGAACAGTCAAAGTAAACCAACTGCCCTAGCAGCAGGTCTAGGTATTTACCTAATTTACCTAAATTGGTTATTTGCAAATAACCAAATGGTCCCTGGAAAAGTGAGCAAGTCCACACAAGATGAACCCATGGCTGATCTTACTTATACAAGCAAATTAAACCTTATTTCTATAAATGTTGAAATTTTGGGATGAATGGTTGTGCAGCATTAGGACTGCAAAAAGAAGACATGACTAGTTGTAGTTTCTGCAAGAGAGACAGTCTGTACACAGTTACCGGAAGAGGGACAACTAACTGACTTCACACGGCAAAAGCAACAAAGGCCCAATATCCTGAAGCATGGTCTCTCTCTTCTGCCCTTTGTTGCCTTTTAAATACAGAACCTGAAGGGGCAGTGCTTATCACAGGAGTCATTCCCTAAGGATGGATTTCAGAAGTGCTGAAGGAAAACAACCCAGCCTTCTTTGGCAGACCAAGGGTGCGTTTTATAGCCAGGCAGAGTTTTCCAGGGCTCCTAATATCACCATTTAGTGGGGGGTGAAAATGGGTAGTGGATGTGCTTTTAACAGAAGGGCAATAAATTGTTTGAGAAACGATTTGCTCTTCTTTCCACCAAGGAATCTCTCCTCTTAATGATCCTGTCAATGGTGTCTCTTACAAGAGATACACAGTAAGTGGCATTTCTCTGGAAGCTGATTGCCAGCCCTGAGAGCTAGATTTCTGGGAGCTGGCTGGGATTAACAAGACAGGCATAATCACAATCCAGGGGGAAGTCTTCCATTTGAGCTGTGTAAATGTGTTATTTTTCCATAGCACTTTACCCCTTTATTTATTTCTCGACAATCTAGTATATTAGAGAAAAATGAGACAAGATTGCAGCAAAGAATACTTATGTCTAAAATAAGGATGGATTTCTTATTGTGATGGTTCTTAGGCTTGGCAAAGGGATTCTCTTAGGCATTTCTGTCCCCTGAAGCTCTGAGACATTGACTGATCTGGGCCTGGGGAAACGGGTTGGTCAGTTTGGTTTCATCTTTTCTGGAGGCAGAAAAAGAAAGATCAGAGAATCTAAGGTTCTAAGATTTCCTCTCTGACTCACACACCTGCTTTCTAGCCAAGGGCAATGTTTGACCTTCTCTACTGGCTTCATTTGCCCAATGCTGTCTTCCCCTATTCTATGTGGGAGCCAGGGTGATGCCACCAGGGAAAGAACATAGATTTTGAGCTTAGACACCCAAATACTGAATGAGGGTACCATGGGCTAGGCATTGTGCCGAGCATACAGGTTTGAGTGGTATCCTGCCTTCATTCTAAAGTGGGAGAGAAAAACTAACAAATGAAGATAGATAAGGTGCTGTTGAATAGGAATCAGTGGGAGAAACAAAGCAGGGTAAGCCATTAAAAATTGACAGGGGAAGAAGATGGTGCATTAGAGATAAGGTGGTCAGGGAAGGCCTTCTCCGGGAGGTAATATTTGTGTGGACACCTCTGTGGAGTGATGCAGAAACCCTGTAAAACTGGAGGAAAGGGCTAGTGCCAAGACCCCGAGGCTGGAATGTTCTGGGAATGTTTAATACACAGCAAGAAGTTCAATATGGCTGAGAGGAAGGAGCTAGATGGAGCGTGATCAGACATGAGCATGGGGGTCCAGACATCTGGGGGCTTGTGGGACATGGAAGCATTTTGGATTCATTCTCAATGCTATGGAACTGGGAAAGCCTGGAATTGTTTTGAGCTGGGAAGTGACAAGATTTGCAAGGTTTCTAAGGGGCTACCCAGGCTGCTGTGTGAATGTTCCTAGTGGCCCCCATAGGGCGTGGTGGGGGAGGCTGTCCAGTCAGGAGGCTGTCCAGTCAGGAGGCTGTGGCAATCATCCAGGCAAGAGATGATGTTGGCTTGGGCCAGGGTGGTGGCAGTCAAGTGATGACTCATTTGGATACTGAGTCTGAATTCTGGCACTGTTTTCCACAAATTGTGACCTTGGGCAAGTTGTTTAGCTTCTCTGAACTTCAGTTTCTTCTATTAAGAAAATCGAGGATGCACATGTTTCTTTGTAATCAATCAGTACACTGTAAATTAGTGACTCTACAGCTCCCATTTTCTTTTCTGCATAATGGTCCTCCTTGTCCTGCGAGGGAAGTCCTGCAACAAGTGTTTAAGCCTTGGGTGCAGAAGGGAGGATTATTCCCCCCCATCAGTTTGGGGTCTATGCAAGATCCCTCTGTTATCTTACTTACTTCATTTTTCTCCATTCCCTACTTCCCTTTTCTCCTCCCTTTCATCTTCAACCCATCATTCCAAATTCTTCAATGTGTATCCTCTTGCAAATGGCATATTGTTGTCCTGTGTACTTGCATTTTAAATTTACTTAAATGGTATCACACCGTATATGTCATTCTTTCTTATTTTCCTGAGCTCTGTGTTTTCCATATGGAGCCTGGTTACCAGGTAGGTAATTTGGTCCATTGCTGCTAACTGCTGACTAGTACTACTCTACCAGTACTACCATGGTGAGCATACAGCGTGATTTACCTAGACAGACAGCCTGCAACTTGAGACAGCTCAACATCTCCATTCTTGTGCCTCTTGGCCTGGCAGGGACATGTCTTGGGGTGTATACCTGAGAAGCAGAACAGCAGGTCTAGGTATTTACTTAATTTGACTGAGTACCACCAGACTGCTTTCCAGAATGGCTGCACCAATCCTGCAAGCAGCCAGTGGAAATTTCCATGCCCCCTCCTTCCCTCCAGCACATGGCATTATCCAGTTTTCCAGTTTTACCAGTCTAAATAAATCCTAAGCTCTTTGTTTTTTAATTAGCATTTCTTTGATTAGTGAAGAATTTGAGCCTCTCTTCATATGCTTATTATCCCTTTGAGTTTCCTTTCTATAAATTGTTAAATTACACCCTTTGAATATTTTTTTTTAATTTGAGGTTGCTGTCTATTTTTTTTCCTTTTGACTCTAAGAGTTTCTTATAGCTTCTAAGTAAATTCCTTGCTGATATTAAATGCCACGAATACATTCTTCCATTCTGTCATATGTTAACACTTTTCAAATGTCTTTCATTGAACTGAAAAATACTTAATTTTGATGGGATGGACCCAACCCATCTTCTGCCTTGTGGTTTGTGCTTTTGAGGTATTAATTGGAAGTGCTTCCCTACCTCTATGTGGCAATACACATGCTATATCTTATTCTGATCACTTCATATGTTTACCTTATACATTTAGATCTTTCATCTACTTGGAATACATTAATGTTAGGTTGGGGTATGGCTTTATTTTTCTTGTGTCCCAGTTGTTCCAATAACGTTATTAAACTATATTTCCTTTGATTTGTGGTGCCATTTTATCATATAATAATGGGTCTGTTTTGGCTTTTCATTCTGTTCTATCGATCTGATTTCTGTTCATGGACTAATACTAAACTGTTTTTATTACTGTGGCTTCAGAGTATATTTTATTGTTTGATGAAGCAAGTTTGTCCTCTTTGTTTTTCTTTTTAAGTGTTCAGCTATAGATTTTTGTGTCTTCCAAGGAAATGATTGAGGTCTAACTTTCACATGTCAAAAGGTAGACATAGTTTCAAGTTCATTAAACTGAGAACTTATGATCTTTCCATGTTGATGTCTCACATTATATCTCAATAATTTATACGAAAACATAAAAGCCTGTAAGTAGCTGAGACAACCTTAAAATGTAGCACATTTTTAGTCACCCCAGAAATTTTTCTTTGTGGTCTCCTGTCGTTTTTCTGTTTACTACTTCCATAGGTTGGGTTTGGCCTGATTTAAAACTTAATTTAAATGGAATTAGACAGTCCATAATCCTTTGCATCTAGTTATTTTTAAAGTTTCTTCACTGTTGTAAGCATTAGCATTTCATTCCTTTTTGTTGTTGAGTAAATCCAGAATTTTTGATGCTGTGTCCAAGGTCATTAGAAACACGATTTTTGAAGACTTTGTGAACTTTGCTTCTTTTCTCTTTGGTTAATACCCAGGAAAAGGATGGCTGGGTCTTAGGATAGGGCTATATTTAATTTTATTGAGTACTGCCGAACCATTCTTCAAAATCATTACAGTAGTTACATTTTCCAGCAATCTCTGGAGTTCCCGTTGCTCTACCTGCTCACCAATATTTGGCATTGTCTATATTTTAGGTGGGCACTATCCTTGTGGGTGTGAAAGATACCTCGATGTGGTTTTAATTTGATTTCCATAGTGACAATGGTATTGATCTCCTGGACCTATGCTTAGTGGTTAGTCTTTTTTGTAGTGACTTTAGATCTTTTGCCCCCTTTTTATTGGCTTACTTATGATCATTTCATGATTGACATAGGAGTGCTTAGCAGTCTCTCTTTCCTTCCACTATTGGATATGAGTCTTTTGTTCAATATACAGAATTGACGAAGAAAATCATTAAATTCTTTTCTTAGGTAAAAATTCAATGTTTTGCCATCAAATGTGATTATAGCTGTATGTTTCTCACCAATGCCTTATATTAGATCCAGAAAGTTCCCTTCTGGGATAGGAAAAATAATGGCCTCCCAAAAAAATATTCCATAGTTCCAGGACTCTGGAAATATATTAAATTACATGACAAAGGGGAATTGTTTGCAGATTGATTTAAAGATGCTAATCACTGACCTTAAAATAACCGATTATCCTGGATTTTCTGGATGAGACCAAGTCATCAAAATGGTCCTTAAAAGTGGATGGAGGCAGAAGAAGAGTGTCCAAGATACAATGTCAGTAAAACTGATCAGTGAGGTACAATGTCCCTGGCTGAATGTTGAAGATGGAGGAAGAGGGCCCTGTGCCAAGAACGTGGGTGACCTCCAAAAGCTGAGAAGTACTAGGGAACGAATTCTCCACTAGAGCTTCCAGAAAGTTCCAGAGCCCTGCCAACACCTTGATCCTCATCCAATGAGACCCATCCTGGACTTCTGACCTCCAGAACTGTAAGAATAAATTTATGTTATTTTTAGCCATTAAGTTTGTGATTATTTGTATGGCAGTGATAAACAATTAATTGACCTTCAATTCCTCGTTAGTTGAGAACAGAAGTTTTTTTTTTTGTTTGTTTTTTAATAAATAAGTGTTTTGTTGCTACCTTTCTTGACTGTGACCTGTCACATTGTCTTGGTGGCTTCTGTTTCTCACAATTTTTGAATATGCCCCAGAGAATTCCGCCTTTCTGTGTATCTATAAAGCATCAATTAAAAAAACAACAATAAATAGATAGAAAGAAGACCAGTAGAATAGAGGAGGGGGAATGGGAGAGGAAGGAGGGGAGGGAAAGAGGAAGTACTGGGGACTGAAATGGAGCAAATTATATCCCATGCATGTATGATTTTGTCAAAATGAACCCCACTATTATGCACAACCATAATGCACTAATAAAAATGTTTTTAAAAATGAAATGTTTTGTTGACATGTACAAAAGAACAGTAGAGATGGAGGTAAATACTTTTATTCCCCTGAAAGAGGTGTGGTCCTTTAGCTCAGACTGCTAGAGTGGGGGTGAATTCATTGGAAATACCAATGTGCTGGGTCTGGGGCCTTCTTGTATTTTTAATTGGTTTCACCACAAGTTTCAGATATCTTGAGGGCAGAATCAGGATTTCCTCTTGGATACCTTGTGGATTCAAGGCTCTGCTGTCTCTTTATACTTTATAGCTCAACTTTCTGGCCATGGGAGCATTCTGTTGCTGCAGGGAGTCCACTGTGGGCTCTGTCCTCACCCTGTCTTCCTCTGCTTCAGGAGATTCTCTCTGCTCTGCGGCCCTGTAATGTCCCAGAGCTGCTGCACTACACACCTACTTATGCTCAGGAGGATCTTAGCAACCCCGCTCTCTCCAGCAGACAGCCGTTCCTGTGTAGGAAGGCCCAGAGAAACTCAAAGAAAACCGAGTTCACCAGCTTCCACGTAAAGGATAAAGAGCATTTATCAAGTTCCTCTAAGTTCCCCTTGGTAAATTGCTTGGAATTGTATTGGCTTTATACAATAATTTGGGAAGAAATGACACTCTTATAATATTAAGTTGTGCCATCTCTGACCTTGAATAGATCAATAGATCTCCCCTTATTCAGACTCATAATGTGTGCATCTATATATATATATATGTGTGTGTGTGTGTGTGTGTGTGTGTGTGTATTTATGGTTTAGATGAGGTGTCTCCCAAAAGCTCATGTGTGAGACAATGCAAGAAGGTTTGGAGGAGAAATGATTGGGCTATAGCCTTAACCTAATCAGTGAGTTGATCCCTGATGGGATTAACTGAGTGGTAACTGGAGGCAGGTGGGGTGTGGCTGGAGGAGGTGGGAATTGGGGCGTGGCTATGGGTTGTATATTTGTATCTGGAGAGTGGAGTCTCTGTCTGCCTGTGAGCTGCTTCCCTCTGCCACACTCTTCCATCATGATGTTCTGCCCCACTTCAAGCCCCAAGGAATGGAGCCTGCTGTCTATGGACTAAGACCTCTGAAACTGTGAGCCTCCAAATAAACTTTTCCTCCTCTAATCAGGTCATTTAGTCACAGCCATGAAAAAAACTGACTAAAACATATATATATGTACACACACACACACACACACACACACACACACACACACATATATATATATATATATATATATAAATTATATCATTTTGAAGATCTGTTTTCTAGTTAGTTATTAGTGGTGTTAAAAAAATGACACTCAATTTTGAGGTTGATTTTTAAAATCAGCAACTTTTCCAAGCTGTCCTATTCTGCTTGGTTTTCCTGGGATTTATAGGCATATGTTTATAATATTTCCAAATAGTGAGCATCTTATCTCTTTTCCCAAGTCCATTTATTCTCTTTTTTTTTCTTTTCCAATTGGCCAGGACCCCTGTGTTCCTTTGATCCGCAGCATACAATCATTCCTAAACCACCTCACACTCCCCTGCCCTTGCTTCATGCCTTCCTGGCCACAGTAGAATTGAACTAGAAATGAATACCTGACCCAAGCTGGGCCAGTCGGATGCTCTCCACCAGGAGTTTAGAATTGTAATGCAGAATTGGTGGTCAGACTCTGCTAGGCAGGTGAATTGGAAGATATTATAAAGGTTGCATAGAAGCAGATATGTTTGGTCACTTGCACACGGGAGCAAGGAGAGAGAAGGAAGCCATGTAAAAGAAGGTGGTTTAAGAGAGGGTACCACAGAGAGAGGAAAGAGGGCAGAGGCAGAAGCACAGACATTCATTCATTCCTAAGCTCATGAAAAGAAAAAAGGAACGAAATAACCACGCAGATGCAAGATCAAAGGCCCAGGGAGAGGCACAGACCCTTGCATGCAGGGTTTTGCAGAAAGAGATGGACAGGCAGGGAGAAAGAGAGACAGGCAGACAGGAGACCAAACTCCATGGGGCTGTGTGGGATTCCAGAGATGCAGAGACAGAAAGGCTGCTTTGGTGCTAGGGGTCTGCAGGACGTGCTGGCTGCGAGCCTCAGGAGGCCAGCCTGCAATTTCTGCCTCAGCTTTGGTGAGATCATCTGCATCCTCCTACCAAAGCCCATTTTAAGCTCACTTGAGGGTCTTTTCCACATTAGATGCTTGGGTCACTTCAGAGCTCCTCCACACTCCAGGTTCACAGGAACCAGACTGCACCTAGAAAGTTCAAAGACATCACAAACCTAACCATTCCTAACTGGAACTCTATACTGCTCCCTTCAGTACACACCTCATCTCTCCCTGAGCTCCAATAAGTGTAGGGCCAGCTTCAATTCCTCACTTGCCCTCAGCTCCTGCAAAAGCACGTCACTTGGTCAGTCATGCCTCTGACCTGCCCACATTTCTCCCTTTTCCCATCTGGGTCCTGGTCTAGCCACAGTTGTCTGTCTTTGGATCACTGTAGCCACTTCCTGACTGATCTTCCTGTTTTTGCTTTTGACCCCTCTCGTCTATTCTTCATACAGTCGCCAGAAGGTTCTTCCAGAATTTTTGTTTCATAAACTGTCCCTGTTTAGAAACCATTAAAATTTTCCTATTCCATTCTGCACAAAATCCAGTGTCCACTGCAGCTAATGAGACCCACACAACCTACACGTATGCCCTCCCTTAGTCATTGGGCTCTGCCTCAATAGCTCATGTTGACCTCAGGGCTCTTGCACATGCAAGGTTCTCTGCCTTAATATTTTCCATTGACATTTTTTAAATTATTGGGTCTTACCTAAATGTTACTCCCTCAGGGAGAATGGAGGGACAATTTACTAGTGTGAGACCATCTAAGGTAAACACTGCTCCTCCGTCTTTTCTAGTTTGTCCTTGATGATTTCCTTCATAGTACTTATCTGGCTCATTTTAACCTATTTAACTTCCTACTCTTTGTCCTTTGTCCCCATTGCCTTTGACCTTTGACCCCATTGCCTCTGACCTTTGTTCTTTGTCCTTTGACCCATTGCCTCTGACCTCCATGGAGGAGTGGCCATGTCTTGATCATATGATCTTCACGCAGTGCCTGACACAGAGACAGAGGACATAAATATTGATGGATGAATAAGGGGAAGGAGGGGAGAATGGAGAGAAGGAATGATGGAAGGAATGCTCCCTGAGACGGAAAGTGGGAAAGGGAATGGGGATTGAATGGCAGTGACCAAAGCAAGCATGACATCCCACGGACACTGGTCCCACTTGACACTCCCCTACAGAAGTCAGCCTGGGCAAGGCTGGGCGGTGGAGGCAGTGGGCATAGAGAGCAGGAGCGCTGGACAGTGGTCTAGAGACCTCTCTTCCTCCAGGGCCAGCTTCAGATCTTCAGGTTCCCCTGCTCTGTCCATCCTTCTGGAAGGGCAAGTTGTAGAGTTAGCACGGAGGGTCTCGGGGTGCTCTCCCTCGGGGACAACTCTTAAGCGCTCCCCTCAGCTGGCCTGGACTCAGGTCTGATCATCTCTGAGGAATGGACTGCAGCGGGGAGACCTGAGCCATGTCCTTGGAGTCTGCTCCTTCTGGCTCCGTCCCTTGGGCTTCTCATACTCCTCCCACTGAAGGCCGCAGAGTCTGATGTCACAGTTGATACTTTACAGAGTCAGTTTCTGGTTTCGGCCTTTTAAAATTTAATTCAAATTACAGCAATTAGTAGCCTACATGTGAATATTTGAGTCCTTCATGAAGAAATAAAGCCACATCTGGGTGGATACAGTCCTCCTTCTGGTATCTTGGGCACCAGGTGATTTCCCCTCATTAGAAAGCCCTTCCTTGTGTCCCAAGATGGAACCTGTGATCCTGGATGGCACAGCTCAAAGCCTGCCCCCAGGATGCCATCTGAGGACCCCTCAACCGTGAGGAGCCATCTTATCCTTGTGTGAATTCCCGGATCCCTTCCCGTCAATCTCCTGAGGCCACACCAGCAAGGAAGGCGTATTTGGGTGGTGTGTCCACAGATGCCTCCTGTTTGGACAGACTGTCACCCCACAGACACAGGGAGAGTCTCTGGAGCTGTGGACACCAATGTCCCATCCCCACATGTCTTCTCTCTTCCATCAATGGAATGAGGATGGGCACCCAACCCAGCAGCCTCCATACCACACCCATTCTCTGGGAACTTGGCTTCGGGCCTCAAGGGCATTGATTTTAAGGTGGTATTTCAAGATCCAACTGGAGCCAGGGCATCAGTGGGCAGCCACAGGACATGTGCAGAAGAGTAAATGAGCGAAGGGAGAGGGGCAGGGTGAAAGACAGGCACGGGAGTGCCCTCTCGTCTCTTGTGCTGGCCTTTAGAGAACCCAGCTGCCCTCCCCACTCACAGGGGCCCCTTAAGTCATGACTGCGTTTTTCTAATGAACATGTCCATAGCTTGTATCTGTAGCTGCTGTTAGCACATTTGAATAGGTTTCTGCTGCATAAGACCACAGAGAGTCTTCATTCAATTGCACATTTGTTGCCTAGTAGTGCCCATCTCTAATCCCAGCAGCTCACAAGGCTGAGGCAGGAGGATCACGAGTTCAAAGCCAGCCTCAGCAACTTAGTGAGGCTATAAGCAACCTAGTGAGAGAGAGACCCTATCTCAAAATAAGAAAATAAAAAGGGCGGGGGATGTGACTCAGTGGTTAAGTACTCTTGGGTTCAATTCCTGGTACCAAAAAATAAGAAAATGCATATTTGTAGTATAGTGAATTATAGTTGCTATCTTTCCTCTGAGCTTTCAGCTTTTGAAAGGCAGAAATCTGATCCCACAACTTGTACCTTCATAGTGATTAATTCAGTGTGATATATTCAGTAGGGGCTCAATTACAATTTTCTCAAATAAACGGACTATTCAGGATGGAAAATATATTCAGATGACCTTATTTATACCATCTACAAAATACACCCAAATGCAGTTATAACATTTTCCAAGAAACGAAGATTAATCTTAAAAAAAGTGTGAAGCCTTCAAACAACAGACACTTAAGGAACTTATCATTTTAATGCGAACTCACAGAAAGAACCATGTTATGTAGGTAACTATTTTTGTCATTTCTCTGTCCAGAAACTCTGGTGGCTCCCATTGCCTGCGAGATTCTATCCAGAGTTTTGGCCCTGGCCTGCAGGACCCGCCACCATGTGTCCCCCTTCCTCCCATCCTGTCTCCTCCTTCACACTCCTGTCAAATGAGACCACTGCTCATTCTGTTGGTCAGAAGTTCGACGATTTTTCTCAGACTTTTACAACCCAACCAAGCCCTTGGTTCATCTTTACCCTCCAAAATATTGACTGGTTCTTGGAGGCTGGTTGGGAATTTCATGCTGTTTTTCTGATGAATACCAATTCTACTTTCTCTTCCTTCCGAACTCCTTGAAGGAGTGGACATAGGGCCAAGGGAGCGAGGGACATACAAATAACCAAGGGACAGGAGATGACTCAGGTCACAAATAAAACCAGTCCATCAACTGTACACTCTCAGGAAACTCTCCTCAGGTCATTATGATCCGCCAGCATTGGACCAATTACTGAAGTTTTCCTTATTTTCCCCTCATCCTTCCCAAGATTGTTGACATGATGATAATTTTTTCCCAATCCTTTAGGAATGGAGAGGGAACCACAGTTTCAAGTGGCCCTACCCCCACCACATTGAAGCTCATTACCCCATTCTGTAGAGAGATTCTGGGGCCCTCATTAAACAGCTTCAGGACTGTGAGCACTAGAGGCCCACAAGCTGCAGCTTGTAGAGGCTGGCTGGAGAGACTAGAAGGATCTCTCTCTGTCCTGACTTCCATCTCCATTCCCCTCAGTCCCCTGAGCTTAGGAATATCAGGGAGGGATTCCAGGTGGAGGTGCACAGGGTTAAATTCACAAGTTGCATGTGAGTCTATTTCCTGGCATCTTTCTGAAGCTGCCATTGTGGTCTTCCAACTCTACGTTTCCCCTCCTCCCAAGCCTGGAGAGGCAGCTGAGATTTGGCTGATTCTCCTGCAAACCCTTTTAGATAGACCCCAAATACCCCCGTGACACATTCATAATGAACCCTTTGGCACTTTTTTTTTAAAGTAGATTCCTGCTGCTGATTCTGACTTTCAGAGTCATGTTTGCTGAGGTGAGGGGGCCATCAGAGACGGGTGACAGTCAGGATCAGCACTGGCTTCTTCTGTATTCAGCATCTTAAAGCCGCTGGCAAAAATCCATACTGTGCAGCTTGCGCCTGCTGCCCAAGTCTCTTTGGGTCATAGAAAACTCTATAATATTCATTTTTCAGAAATCGAAGGTCTCCCTTCAGGTAACACATCAAGATTTACAGTACCTGGGACAAAATTAGGCGTTGGATTAGGAATTCAATGCATGACAATCTATCTTCCTTCCGGAGGGATATTGTTGCACAAATCAGAAAATCATAGCCTGGCTGTATAATCAACAACATTTCATTCCAGAAAAGCGTATTAGAGCTGGAGCGATAAGGCCTATTGAAGCTGTGGATGGCAGTTCTTGAGGTTTCTGAACAGCCGTACTTTCTAGAAGCCCTTGTGGCTTTACCAAGTACATTTGGGGGATTTCAAGTCAGCTCTGTTCATTATAACGGGTTGATACAGCCAGGGTCCTGGGGTTCATTTCAGTGAGGGTCAGTTGTCCTCATTTTCAATATCTAAAGATGTTCCATGGAATCTATTACATGTCAACAAGCGAACAAACAAAAATAAATCTGCTAACTTTACATCCAATCCTTGTTGTGCTCTTATTTTTTCAAATCCTCCCTAGGCAAGGGGCAGGAAGGAGGAGAAAGAAAAGAGGACATACTGGGGAACAATATTGGCCAAATTATATTGTGATATTGTATGCATGGGTGACTATGTAACAACAAACTCCACTGTGAGGTATAACTAGAATGCACCAATAAAAAAAAATAAGAAAAAAAATTAAAAAATAATTGGAATCGTGAAAACAAAAATGTAAAACAAGATAAAAAGAATTCTTCATGGAAAGCAACACCAATGGTACGTGACATGTTTACCATAACTGCTATTTATGGCACACCTACTGTTTATAAACCATAACTGCTATTTATGGCACACCTACTGTTTGTCAAATACACTATGCTTTACCTATTTTGACTAAGTTGCAACAACCCTGTAGGACCAGTATTAGTGCCCCTATCTCTGGGCTGAAAATGGGGGTTGGGAGAGATCCAGAAGGCTGTTTAAGAGGGGGCATAGCACAGGGGTGGGGGCATTTGGCTTTCTTCTACTTTCTACTCTCACTTTAACCTACTGCAGCTTGGTCTCCTCTTGCAAGGAGCTGCAGCATCAAAGGCACCGTGGCTCTTTATTGCTAAGCCCAATGGAAAGTTTTCAGCCCCTACCTTAGCTGACCTCTGCAGCATTTGCCATTGTCCCCTTGCCTTAGCCTGCACTGGCCCGTGCCTTTGATTTCTCCTTCCGTTTCCTCTAGGTGCTTCTCTGTCTCCTGTGGAGCTTTTCTCACCTCTGTCGTTTCTTAGTGAGAATCGGTGCCAGGTCCTTCCCTTGTCTGACAGAGGTGCCCACCCCTGGATGGTCTCAGGCACTCCGGCAACTGTGGCAGCCTTCCGCAGCTTCCCGACACCAGCCCTCTATCTCCAGCTCAGCCTTTTCTTCTCAGTCTTAGACCTGCAGCTCCCACCACCCAGGGGACCTCAATGCCCAGGATGCTCTGCAGGCATGTCAAGTTCACCGTGCCCCAAAGAGAACTTAGTCCTAAGGGACAAGGACTAGTCCTGTCAGGCCTTCCACCACTGAGGGCCTCAGTCAGTGGGTCTCTGAACTCATCCACACAGCTCTGTGCAGCTGTACGGCTCAAGATGACCAACCTCCATCTACCCCTCTGGAGCCTTCTAGAATGCACCTGCCTCTTCTCTAATCCTCCCGCCTTCTTGCTTTCCTGGGCACCTGATTCCCCACCAAGGACATGACTCCCTCAGCAATCTTCACAGGTGGACAGCCTACTCTCAAGTAGATGTCCTCCTTGATGCTTCCCAACATGTTCTAATGATCCTAGACATCCTCCTTGCTGGACAGGCCTCCTTCCAAGTCTGTTTGACTTGCACATCATTGGCTTATCCACCCCCCCGACTCTGCTGCCATTATATACTGTCCTCTTCCTTGATCTTCTTCGGCTATGAGTCATCAAATATTTTAGTACCTGGCTCACAGTTTTCCTCTCCTACACTCCTCTTGCCATCAATTTTGGTGACTTGGGCATTCACAGAGATGAGTCAGCCACTGACCTTGCAGTTCCCTAACTGTCTCATCTCCAATGGCACCAGTCGTCCTTTCCAGTGGGCACCCCTGAGACCTTGTCATGAGTAACCACTGAACCCCGTGGCCTTGACTTTCAGCACTGCCAACTCTGACCCCTGCCAGCTTTCCAGCTTGTTCCCTGGAGTGCCCTGACTCAGCCACTTCTTGGGCTCATGTGAGGCCTGCCTCGTTTTCCTAGCCTTCACCACAACTGCCCTCATTTCAAACTTCTGATGCATTACCATATTTTCTCTTTTGTATACAATCTTTCTTTTCTTTCCTTTAGTCGTACTTTTCTGGGGAAAAAATATATATATATCTATATCTAATCCTGTTGATTGAAGCCAGATTCCCACCCATACTACACCTGCATCGAAGAGGATCATCACGACAGGAGACAAACATCAGGTCTCTTTTGAAATTTACCATCCCAGGTCTCAAGTATCCAGATCCCCAGATTTGGACAACAATTTCACATTTCTCTGTTTTTCTCCAACTTCCAGCATCTTCTGACTCTTGGTTTGGGAATCTTGCTTCTTATTTCGTGGAGAACGTAGAATCCATAAAAAGAAACCTGCCTCGGTTTCCCACCAGCACGTCCACCAACCTCTCGGCTTTTGTGTCCAAAGGCTCTGCGCCTTGTCACCATGGATGCGTTGACTCCTGAACCTCTCCAAGGCCGTCCTTTCCAGCTGTGTCCTGGCTTCCTCAAGAGCTCTTCGCCTATAGTGTCCCCTCTCCTGTAACCTCAGCATCCTCTCCTGTGTTGCCTGGTTCTCATCTACCTACAAACATTCTATGCACTAATTATTCTCCCATCTGAAAGACAGACTCTTCCTTGACCCCCAAGGCCTCTCTAACTGGCCTATGTCTTTATTCCTCTTTATAGAAATATGAAGAATAGAAACTCCTTGCCTCCACTTTCCTCACCCTCCATTTTCTGAGGCTGCCCTCAAAAGCTTTTTTTGATCTCCACCACTTTTCTGATTCTGGTCTTGTTGAGATCAATAACCTTCACATTGCCAAATCCAATAACCTATTCTCGGGGCTTGTCTTAATCTCCCAGCAGCATTTCACTGTGAATCATTCCCTCTGTCCTGAAACCCTTTCTTCCCTTGACCTCCAGGACAGCGGGTGCACTTCTCTCCTGCAATCTGGATTTTGGTTCCTATTTGATTTGTATGTCTAATTAGCATTTCAGACTTAATAGTCCTTGTTGATTTCTACCTAACCCGTGTCTGAATCCTGGCTTAGCCACTTGTTCCTTGTGAGATATTGGGAAAATACCTATGTCTGTGCCTTGGTATGTTATTTATAAATGGAACATAATAATATTACCTAGTTTATAGGATTGACAGAGGTAATAGCAGCAAAAGCATTGATCTTAAAGTCTGGCATATAGTAAGTGCTCAGTAAATGACACTTCTTCCTGTGTCCCTGCTCTACATCAGTGCCTCCTGGTGTAGTGTTCTCCATGCAGTGAATGGCATCCCCCAACCCCCCAAATCAGAACCTGATACCACCCTTGCCTCCTTCCTTTGCACAACTTTACACATATAGCCAAGAGCTCTCAAGTCGATCTTTTAAATATTTCTCAAGTCCCTTTGTTTAGTTCCCATACCTGCACCCTGCTGAAGTCCACCTCTCGCCCACCTGTAGCTTCTTCCTGGTTCTCCATTCCTGTCCCCTCCCTGCAGCCAGTGATCAGTGCATTCCTTGGTCATATCATCCCGCCCCCCTACCCCCTGCAATCTCTCTTCCTGGGCCTCAGGAAAAAAAATCTAAATTCCTTAGCATTGCCAAGTGCTACTCCTACTCAAACCTGAGCTGCCAGTCCCCAGATTTCAATTTTGAAGAGGCTGGGGCGGATTCCCATGCTCTACGTGTGCTGGCTCCTCTTGCCACTGCTCACAACTTCTTACGTGCTCCTGGTAAAGGCCCATTAAAATGATCTCTTTCCCACCAGGGCTCGGAGATTCTAGAGGGAAAGACCCAATGCCCCAAATTCCTGGGAGAACACATTTTTAATTCCTTGTCCTCCTTAGAATACTCTCCAGTTCCTTAATAGTTGTGCATGTAATTGAATGCAACAGACGTGTACTTACAAGTGTTCCTGGACATTAGGTTTTTTGACATTTGAAACGAAGCTGTGGGATTATATGGTATCTAAGATTCTTGCTCATTCCAAAATGCCAGAACTTCCTGGTGTGGGGCTCTCTGGGACCAGACAGTGACCTACCAGACTGCTGAGGTATGGGGATCTTCTAAGACCATCCCTACTCAGTCAAAATAGTAGTTAGTGGACTAACTGTATATGTTTCCATCCATTTGTTTAGGAACCATGCAGACACCATATAAAAGGAAAGTTACTAAACTGTTTTCTTTGGGGAATGAATTTTCTACACCAGCTTCTTAGAACAATGGAGACGGCAAGACAGAACAATTAAACAGTGCTGGTCCCCAAGGCAACCTGCTCCTGCGTATGATCCCATTCCTGCCCCACCATGGCAAGCATCCTGCTACAGTGACCCCTCTGCTCTTGGTTTGTTAATGGACCTTAGTGATTATAAACACATGCTACTCTATGGTGGGTCACCTGCATAACTCTGGGCCTAAGGCAAGGCAGCACATCATGGCAGAAAACTGCTTGGTTCATGGCACCAGGACGCTGAGGGGGTTGGGGAGAAGAAGAAGGAGGAGGAGAAGGAGAGGAGGAGGAGGAAGAGAGTCACTAGGAAAATGAACCCTTCCGGGCATGTCCCCAGTGACCCACCTCTCCCAGCCATGCTCCACCTGCTTACAGTTACCACTCAGTTCATTCAAATGAGGATGGGCTGATTGGGTTACAGTTCTCATACCTAATTGGAATATTCATGCATTAGCACAGGATCTTTGGGGAGACACCTCATTTCCAAGTCACAACCATAGCCTATCTATTGCCATGTGCCCACTCCTGAGTCTTCGTGCTGAATCAGTGACCTAAAGATGAGCAAGATGAGCAAGGTGCAGCTCTGGTCTAAGCGATCTCATTAGCTAGAGGAAGAGTTTTACTCAGCTTTTTCACTGCTGTGACTAAAAGGACAAGACTAGAACAACTGTAGAGGAGGAAAGGTTTATTTGGGGGCTCACAGTTTCAGAGGTTTAAGTCCATGGACAGCCGACTCCAATCCTTGGGATTCAAGGTGAGGCAGGACATCATGGCGGAAGAGTTAATTCCTGATCCCTTACCGCTTCAGTTACTAGTTAATTCCTATCAGGGGATTAATTCACTGATTGGTTTAAGACTCTGACAACCCAATCATTTCTCCTCTGAACTTTCTTGCATTGTCTCACATGGGAACTTCTGAAGACACCTCACATCCAAACCACAATGGGAAGAAAGCAAGGACAGCAAGTGTGGCACGTGATGTAAAAGAGGGAAAAAGCCCAGGTGTGGGTGTGCAGAAGACAGACAGGTAGTTTTTAAGATGAACTCTAAATAATGAGAATTAATTAGTCTGTGGAAAAAAAAAAAAGATAAAAGATGTGTTATGGTTTGGATCTGTCCCTCCAAAATTATGTGTTAAGAATGATCCCCAAACCAGCAAAGTTCAGAGGTAAAACTTGTAGGAACTGATTTGATCATGAGGACAGTAACCTTATTAATGGGTTGATACATTTGATAGATTAAAAATTTGAATAATCTATTAATTGCTAACTGTAGACAGGTGGGGCCTAGCTGGAGAAAGTAGGCAACTGGAGTCATGTCACTGGGGACTATATCTTATCCTTGGCTTCTCTCCTCTGCAAGACCTTCTTTCATAGTATTTATGCCTTGGAGTCAGTCCACCATGGAACTAAATCCTCTAAAAGCATGAGCCAAAATAAATCTTTCCTCCTCTAAGTTGATCATCAGGTATTTCGGTCACAACGACAAATGTCTGACTAACACAAGGTAAAAGGGCATTAAGAACAGAGGGGGAAAAAAGGAAATGCCCATGTAAAAGTTCCAAGGCATGAGAAAGGATGACAACAGAGACCTTCTGTTCATATGCATTTCTCTGAGAAATGGCAATAGAGTGTCGTGAGGAAGGTGATGAGAGACAAGTCAGGCCCATACCATGAAGGCTTTTCCCAAATCAGGAAATTACCTGGTATGTAAGAGCTTTCCTACTTTGGAAACTCTAAGACACTCCAATGCTTGGCAATATGTGGGGTCCAGGTAACCCCCAACAGAATGGATACTGAAGGATAGCAAGAATACTGGAGAATTCTAAAAACCATCTCTACCCATTCTGAAATACCCTGGTAACTAAGTGCTCTTGTTCCTTTTTTCTTTTCAGTTTTCTGAAAAAAACAAACAAACATGTAGACACTCTGTGAGAACAGAGTTATTAAACCACCATGCTGAAGAGATTTACTTGAATCCTGAAGGCAACAGGGAGGCACTGGAGTTTATTAAGCAAGGAAGTAACCTGGAGTATGTAGCCTTTTAGGAAGGTCAAGTTGCAGGAACAGGGAGGAGGAGAATGCATTTAAGGGCAGGGATGGGAGTAAAGAAATTATCATGGCACCAGTATCATCTGCAAGGAGCAGACGAGCTGTGATGTCCTCACACTGCTGCAGACAGCCACAGCTGGGACCCAGATGGTATGGCAGAGGGTGAGACATGCACGGGAGAACCGAGAGCAGCCAGACTTCAGCCCTCCAGTCCTGCTGGGAGCTCCGTCTGCCCAACCAGCCTCTTCAGCTTCCTTCACCCTTCTTCCTGATACCCCCACTCTGGACCTTTAAACCAGTCCAGCCTGACTTGTCCCAGATCCAAGTTGTGCACCCTCCTTTCCTAACCCACCTTCCTCCTGCTTGATCTCTTGCAGAGATTGGCATGACATCCACTTAGCCTCCCATGGGAGAAGCCAGGCCTGGATTTGTCGCTCCACAGTTGCCCTCCTGATGCCCAACTTCTTCTTTATCAAGTTAGTTTCTATCTGCTTTTTAAAGTAAATAGTTGCCCTCTCTGGGGGCCTTGCCTAGCTGCAGCCTGGATCCCAGGAACTTTCCTCTATGGTCTAGAAGCTTCTAGCTTCCCCTTTCATAGCATTCTTCTCTCTGTGCTAGAATTTCTTCACTCCTCTCTTCTGCTCTGGGATATCTGTTCCCACAAGACAGAGATTCCTTTGGGTCTATTTCTGTGCACCACAGAACACAGGGACTGGCACAGACTTCATAGGCACTTAATATACATTTGTTGAAGAAATGAATGAAATGATCAGTGATGTGCACTGAAGTCTTCTCATAAGCCAGACCCTGTGTGTAAATCTCACCAATAATCTCACGGGCTCCTTGCATTGGCCCTTTCCAGGATGTCCTGTTGTATGATCCCCCTTTGTAGATGATGAGGCCAAGGTTTATAAGTGTGGTGGCGCCAGAATTTAATCCCAAACATATCTACTGTGAAGCTTGAGGTCTTTATCACACATGAAATCACCCAGTCAGACAATGAAGGGGGCTGGGCCCCTGGCCATTACCACTATGGACCGTTGCCCTCTGGAGATGCAAGATGATGAGTCGAAGGGTCCTGGGGCTTTGCTTACTTGGCCACCAGTAGTGAGGGCAACCATTGCATTTCAACTCCCTCTCTCTTTTTTCCAGGCTGCAAGTCTGCTGCCTGCTAGGACCAAGTTCAGCCCAGTCTCAACTTTCCTCTGTTCTGCCTCTGAATTGGGCTTTTAAATTGCCCAAATATTGTTTGGACGTGAGGTGTTCCCCCAAAGCTTATGTGTGAGAAAATGCAGGAAGGTTTAGAGGAGAAACCATGGTGATGGAGTCTGAGTGGTAACCGAAGGCAGGTAGTTTGTGGCTGGAGGAGGCGGGTCACTTGGGGCATGACTTTGGATATGTAATTGTATCTGGCAAGTGGAGTGTCTCTGCCAGCTGATCACCTGTGAGCCACTTCCCTCCACCACACTCTCCCTCCATGATGTTCTGTCTCACCCCCTGAGCCCCAAGGAATGGAGCCGGTTGTGAATGGACTGAGACATTTGAAATCGTGGGCCCCTAAATAAACTTTCCTCCTGCGAAGTTGTTCTTTTCAGGTCTTGTAGTCACAGCAGTGAAAGAGCTGACGAAAACAGCCCCTAATGTGCCTCATGTCCTGGGTAAATACTGATAGTTTTCACCTGCAGAAAGAAATCTGAAAGACTGAAACATCCCAAAGCCCACAACTGCCCTGAACTTGGGAAGCATTTGCCCAGCGCCTGGCTCATCCTCCTCTCTGGCTGGAGCCAGCCACCTAGCCTGACCCAGGGTGGGGGAAGGGTGGCTCTCCTCCATCCTAACTCAGGCTTGGGGCACAGCAAGGAGCTCCGCAAGTACTTACTGAATTCAATTGAGAACCATCCCATAGCCTGAGATCTGTGATTTGCTGCTCTTCCCGCTGGGAGATGTTCAGCCATTCCCAGAAGGGGGGGTTTTGTGTCAGCCACCCACTGCTTCTACTGCCCAGAGTCCAGGTGGGGAAACACCCCATGAGACCCAGAAGATTAACCTATAAGAACAAATCATCATAATACCTTTTTTTGTTCCTTTGGAAGGTATTTTCCCAGGCAGCGCTCTGTTAAGAAATAGGATTGAGTCCTGTTTATTTCCGCATTGGTGAATCAAATCTATTTTTATAAGATGTGCGCATTCTGAAAAAAATTTTTTGCACGCGTGCACACATATTCACATCTGAATGCATGGTAAATATTTTAAGGCTAAAGGGATTAAGTTCTCTTGGAGCTCAAGATTCCTTGGGGGTTTTGTGCACATGAGCCTAAGAAACTTTGTGATACTGAGCTATGATTCTCTCCTCAATAGCTAATCAATTGTCTTCCCATTACCCCAATTGCAGACACTTGTCATTTAGTCTCCTGGATTTTAAATTTCTTCAGGAGAGCAAAAGCTTTCCAACCCGAGGAAAGAGTCCCCACATACGTCATCTTTAGCCTCCTTTCAAGTGACCTGCCATCCCCTCTTTGTTAGGAAGAGGAAGAGGCCAGCTGCCACACTGCTCATTTCTGTACTAGTATTTGTTTCTAGGCTGCCAAGTGGCACCAGTCGAGCAGTGGACATGAGGCCAGGCCAGGGCTCCACATTTGGGAGGGCGGAGAGCCTGGAGCTTGGTGAAATGCTCTCTACTGGACTTGGCCAGGCTGGCAAGACCTAGAGAACTCTGCCAGGCCAGGCCAGGAGGCACTGGGCAAATGGAGGGGTCTGATGGCCTGCAAAGCACAACATGGTCTGAGGACTGAGTAACAGGATGGATTCCAAACTGCCTACCACCAAGGGCTCCTGTGCAAATAGCCAAATAAGATACATCCTCAAGCATGGCCAGCATCTGGCCAGTTTAATTCAGAGATCTCTGCCCAGGCTGCAGGAGCACAGCTTGTCCATAGAATTCCCACAACCTTTTTTTTTTTCCCCTTTATTTATTTCTTTTCTTTCTTTCTTTCTTTTTTTTTTTTTGAGTTATCAGTTTTTGCAGGATGTACCTCTGTGCCCTATGCTATGAGAGATATTTGAGCCATGTTCCATTGGCCAGAATTACCAAATTCATTCCTTTTCAGAAAACCACTTGCATTTCCCTCAATGGTAATTCAATTTTTATTAGAAGTAAAAATTCTGCGCTTCTCTCAAGCCCATTGCTCATTCATGGAAGCACATTTTCCACTTAAAAGTTTGGACAGACGTGAGATTGGGAGTTTTGTTTTTTTTTTCCCCACTCTGGCAGAGGGCATCTCTGCTTGAGGAGGAGTAGAGGAGATCTTAGCAGGAGTCGAGTTGAGTCAGCTCAAGGTGGTTCTCCACAACCCCCTCCATTCCTCTCCAGTCTCATCTCCTCGACCACCAGGAGAGGCCTCCACCTTCCTTCCAACCAATCCCATCTTGCTTGTGCAAATATCCCAGGTGGAAGGAAAACCGGGTTTCAGCACAATGACAACAGCAAGTTTCTAAACCGTGTGCCACTATGGAGATTTCCAGGTTTCTGTCGTTTCATTTCCCTAAAACTGCATTTTGGAAAATTGATGAGATGCACATGGAGAGGTGGATACTAGGCCAGGAACTTGGTGCCACAGTATGTCTTCGACTGAAAACCAGTCTGTGGGGTGGAGACGAGGGTTGTGTTGACAAGAAGCCACACCCGATGTGCTTTGATGGCAGCAACATGGCTGCCAATGGAAGGCGACTGCTCTCCTTGGCATCTTACGAGGCTACCTGTCTTGGACTCCAGTTGATCATTATTTTCCCACCGTTTCTGTGTTGGTGGTTGGTTGTTGCTTCTCAAAGATCCCGTGGAGAGTCCTGTCTGGGTGACAGCAACACAGAGAGCAGCTGTGAAAACAGGGGCAGGATCGGCTGCCCCTGGGAATCTCTCCCTCAGAAACTGAGAAGGCAGTGGCTAAATTGGGAACATGCCCACACTGGCTCCCTGACCCGAGGTCGATAGAGTAGGCCTTGGAGAGGGTTGCTTTAGCATAGTTCTCACCCCCCCGCCCCCCCGTCTCCTGCGGAGCCGCCCACAGTTGTCTCAAATACCCTCAGAGATATATTTGGAAAAGAAATTTGTCCAAGCCCATCTGTCCTGTCTCGTGATCCCCCACAGTGACATCTATCCCCTGAGTTCTAGGGAAATGCTGTCTCCCAGTAAGAAACAGAGTCCCTCCGTCACCCTGTGCTGGCCCAAGAGGGGAGCACAGTCTGCTGCCCAGGAGAATCAGAACCTGCTCGCTCCCTCAATAAGGCCAACCTGAGGCCCTGTGGTTGGCAGTTCAAGGAGGCACTGGTGAGGGAAGGGGCAGCTGAGCTTGGCACCCCTGATTCCTGTCTTCTGTGTTTGGCGTCCCCTTGGAAAGTACTGGCAAGTCACCGCTGCCATTGCCACAGTGGTCTCACAGAGCCATTCCCCTCCTAAATCCAAATGACTTGCAGCTCTTTACTGATTTCCCTGTGGACAGTGCTGGCAATAGGCAGGAATACTTAACCAAGACTCCACTACAAGCTACTTGGATAGCATTAGGGAAATCAACAGGCGGGAGCTAGCGACAGCTCAGTCCATCAAGGGCTGTACAGGAGGCCTCCTGGATGACCTCCCCTAGACAAAGGCCATCTCCACCTACCACCTCTGGTCAGTATGTCCAAATCTCTGAAGCCCAGTCTTTCCCAGGGATGTCACTCCTCTTTGGTTCCACATTCTCCCTTCTAGTGCAATATCTTGCCAGGTGACCATTTGCTTCCGAGACTGATGTCCTACAGCCTCCTTCTCAGGATACATGACCCCAATCCTCATTATCAAAGTCCAACAGAAGGTTCCCAGTCTCTGGTGTGTACACCAAGTAGAAGGGGTGGGGGAAGCAGATGAAGGGTAAATGAAAGCAACACTTTTTTTTTTTCTTTCTGGAAATAGTAAGTAGCAAGTAGTAGTGATAAGTAAAAGTGGTAAGTTTGGGAACCTCCAGCAAATCTCTCCTCCCTTCCTTTATGGTTGGCCAAATTATCTCATGCAATCCTCCTCCTATGAGTGCCTAGCTAAAGGATTGACGATCCTTGTTAAAAATAACTCACTTTCACAAGAGAGACGGCGGGTTTAATCGTTAATGATTCTTTAATGCCCTCCACTCTTTTGCCAACATATCTTTCCTCACACCGCCCCTCCGTGATGCAAAAACCTAGTGGGAAAGATCTTTGGGTCTTTTTGTGAAAAAAAAAAAAAGGCGATTGCTTAAAACACAGCACAGGCTAAAGCAACACGGTGACTAATAGTAGGTACTTGGATTCACACTGCACCAGGAGTCATGACCAGCAGGGACAGTTTTACGATTGCCCTGTGTGCCACCTGCAAACCTGGAATGGAGATAAGTTTAGAGCACAGAATAAGCAGCAATTGAACTTTTATAACTTATATTTTAGATACAATGACATCCAATAAAATGTCTTGAGGGCCAACTGTGTGTCTGGCTTATGCTAGTCACTGATAATAAAGACGAAAAAGGCTTGGTCCCTGTCCTCAAGGGGCCAAAGCTCCAGAGGTAAGCCTCTTCTGACTTCTGTCATGATCAGTTCTGCGCTTGGCCTTATTTACCATGTGTGTTTGCATTCATAGGAAATGTAACTACCCGCCAGCCATGGTGGTGCATTCCAGTAATCCCAGCAGCTCAGGAGGCTGAAGCAGGAGGATTGCAGGTTTGACGCCAGCCTCAGCAACTTAGTGAGGCTATAAGCAACCTAGTGAGACCCTGTCTCAATATAAAAAATAAGGACTGAGGAGGTAGCTCAGTGATTAAGCACCACTAAGTGGGTTCAATCCCTGCGAGGGAGGGAGGGAGGGAAGGAGGCTGGGGTAGTAGCTCGGTGGCAGAGCACTTGCCTAACATGCATGAGGCACTGGGTTTGATCCTCAGCACCACATAAAAATAAACAAATAAAATAAAGGCATTCTATCCATCTACAACTAGAAGGAGAAGAAGGAGAAAGAAAGAAGGAAAGGTAGGCAAATTCCTTGTGCCTGTGTTAAATTTTATAAAAGCGGAGGGCTACCACAATTGGTCCGTTGTGTCTGCCTTGCTTTTCTTGCAGTTATGTGTGTGAGATTCACCCCTGCTAGTCTGTTCACTTTCATTACTCTATTGTAGTCCATTGAATGAAGACATCACAGTTGATTTAGCGCTTCTGCTGTTGAATTGGCGCTTGGGGAGTTTCCAGTTTGGAAGTATTGCAAACCATGTAAACACTTTTGTGTCTCTTTAAAAAATTTTTTTATTCGTCCTTTTTCGATATACATTACAGCAAAATGTATTTTGACATATTATACACACATGGACTATAACTGACTCTAAGTAGGATCCCGTTCTTGTGCTTGAACATGATGTGGAGTTTCACGGGTCGTGTATTCACATGTGGACATAGGAAAGTCATGTCTGATGCATCTACTGTCTTTCCCATTCCCATCCCCCTCTCAACTTTTCATCATGTCAGCTTAGGAACTGACATCCTCAAAAAGACTCCTAAAGTGCAAGAATCAATAAATGGGATGGAATCAAGCTAAAAAGCTTCTTGACAGCAAAGGAAACAATCAAGGATGTGAAGAGAGAGCCTACAAATGGGAGAAAATATTTGCCACCTGCGCTTCAGATAGAGCATTAACTTAGAAACCTTTGCACTAAAAATACAAATAACTCAATAATAAATGGTCAAAGGAACCGAACAGGGACTTCACTTTTGTGTCTTCTGACCCATGTGTTTAAACATGGGATACTCTGATAAATATCTAGGAGTGGTACTGTTGGTGCACTATTAAGTGGTATCTTAAATTTTAGTTAAGTACCAGATTGTTAAATAATTGTAGCAATTTCTTCTCCCACCAGTGGGGTAAAGTAACTTCCACTGTTCCAAATTCTCACCAATGTTGGATACAATCAAGACTTTTAATTTTGGTCAATTTGATGGTCATAAGTCTCATAAATTTGTAAGTATCTATGTGTATTTAGGATACTAGAACCTTAGCCACTTAAATGTATTGCAAATACCTTCTCCAAGAACTGGTTCTTATTTTTGCTTTCTTATAGTACTGGAAAAATGTGAATATATTTTTAATTTAATGTAATAGCATTTATTAATCTTTTCATTTTATGGTTAATACTTATGCATTTTTTAAAAATCCCTTTCCACAAGATCCCAAAGGTATCATCCCATATCATTTTCTAAAGACTATAGTTTTCAGGCAGATTTTTCTTTAATGTACATAAAATTGGTGTGAGGCAGGGATCGCAATTATTATTATTATGTAATTAGCAAAGCTTTAATTCTATGAAGTTATCAAGAGATCTCAATTCATACATTCAATTTTGCATGTCCATCTCATCTTCCTTGGGTCCACAGATATTTTCCCTGTCCTTCCACGGGCACCCTCCTCCCACCCTCCTCCTACTTAAAGGCAAAGCCTCTCTTCCATGATGGAGACTGAAGTGTCATTTCTTTCTGGTCCCAGCTACCCTTGCTGCCAAGTGTGACCATGTCATCAAGTCCTGCCCCAGAGAAAGTCCGTGTGGAGGGTGGATTCTCCTTCTTGGAGACCCATGGAGCTCCTCTCCTTGGGGTTTTCTTTCTTCTTCTGAGTTCCAGGGATGCCCCATCTGGTCTGCTTCTCTACCTGCACCAGGGGCTGTGTCTCTTACTCAGCTCACTCCAGTTTAGTTTTCTCCTTGGTGGAGAGAAGTTCAGGTCTTCTGGGTCCTCTCTCAAAGACAACATTGCTCAGGCTCCGTTTTCCTTTGTGGATATCGTTAGTCCTCCAGACCTTATCATATTGGTATTATGTCCTCATCTATCTCCAATATATGCATTGGTCTCTTTCTTCATACTCTCCTAGTTTGCTGGGCTACTTGCTTCTCTGTGATTCTTATTACTTTAGCTTATAATATTTATTAATATCCTTTATGGTATTCTGTCTCAATTACTGCAGCTTTATAATAAATCCTGATATAAGGAAGGCAAGATTTCCAACCTTGTTCTGCAAAAGTGACTTGGCTTTCTTATTATTTAATATTTATGAGTACATTTTAGATAAACGTTAAAGCTTCACAAAAGAAGCAAAGCACTCATTTTGTATTTTTATTGGGATTCCATTGAAGTGACACAGCATTTTTTGGAGATATGACAGTGTTACAATAAATAATACTTTTGATTTTTAAGGTCTTTTAAATGTTTTTTGATAATGTTTCATAATAACCTCTGTGTAAATGTTTTGTTAGAGGTGTTGCTAATTATTTCCTATTTTTGATGTTTGCACTTAAAATTTTCCATTTTTAATTGTGGCTTGTGTGTGGAAAGGCAAAAGATTTTTGTTTATTGTCTTTTAAATAATCTTGCCCTGGGGCTAGGTATAGTGGCTCATGCCTGTAATCCAGTGACTCAGGAGGCTGAGGCAGGAAAATTTCAAGTTCAAAGCCTCTTTCAAAACTTAACAAGGTCCTAAGCAACTTAGAAAGACCATTTTTAAAAATCTTTTATTGATTTTTTAAAATACATGACAGCAGTGGAATGCATTACAATTCTTATTACACATATAAAGCACAATTTTTCATATCTCTGTATATAAAGTATGTTCACACCAATTCATGCCTTTATACATGTACTTTTTTGCATTACAATTCTTAATCCACATATACCACAATTTTCATATCTCTGTATATAAAGTATTTTGACATCCAATTCAAGTCTTCATACATGTACTTTGTATAATGATGTCCATCACATTCCACCATCCTTGCTAATCCCCTGCCCCCTCCCTTCCCCTCTCACCCCTCTGCCCTATCTAGAATTCATCTAATCCCCTGCCCCCTCCCTACCCCACTATGAGTCAGCCTCCTTATATCAGAGAAAACATTCGGCATTTTGGGGGGGAGGGGGATTGGCTAACTTTACTTAGCATTATCTTCTCCAACACCATCTATTTACCTGCAAATGCCATGATTTTGTTCTTTTTTATTGCTGAGTAAAATTTCATTGTGTATATATGCCACATTTTTTTATCCATTCATTCACTGAAGGGCATCTAGGTTGGCTCCACAGTTTAGCTATTGTGAGCTGCACTGCTATAAACATTGATGTGGCTGTGTTCCTGTAGTATGTGAGACCATATTTTTATTAAAAAATAAATAAATAAAAATTTTAAAAAATGGCTGGGAATATGGCTCAGTAGTTGAGTTATCCTCAGGTTCAATACCTAGTGCAAAATAATAATAATAATAATAATAATAATAATAATAATAATAATTAATAATTACTACTATTATTATAGCCGAAGACTCATTGATTCTATCTAGCTACAGATGTTTTTTACTTTATACGCATTTAGTCATACAATCTGCAAGCAATAATTACTTGTTTCCCATTCTTCCTAGTCCTCATACCTTCCTCTTTATTTCTTTTTTTTCTTTTATTTTTTTCCTAAATGAATGTTTACTAATCCTTCAATGCAAAAATCCTTCAATGAAAAACTGAACAAAAATGATGATAGCAGAATCTTTGCCTTATTCCCAGTCACAGAAGGAAAACGTTTCAAAATTAAATATGATACTTAATACAAGATTAATATTCTGTTATGTATAATATATAATGCAGATTTGTAAAAACACATTGAGATATATAGATATATATGCAGATACACACATTTTCTTTATATGAGAGTGAAGAATTTTCCATCTATTCATAATTTTCTGAGACCTTAAAAATCTTGAGTATAGATTGGATTTTTTTAATATTTATTTTTTAGTTTTCGGTAGACACAACATCTTTATTTTTTTATTTTTATGTGGTGCTGAGGATGGAACCCAGTGCTCCCATGCATGCCAGGCGAGCACGTTACCACTTGAGCCACATCCCCAGCCCCTAGATTGGATTTTTTATTAATTTTTTAACTTGTTTTAATTAGTTATACATGACAGTAGAATGCATTTATGCACTTTGATATATCATACATAGACGGGATATAATTTCTCATTTTTCTGAGTGTACATTGCAGAATTATATTGGACATGCAGTCACATATATGCATACAGTAATAATGTCTGTTTCATTCTACTATCTTTCCTATCCCCACCTCCCCTCCCCTCCCCTCCCATCACTTCCCTCTACCTAATCTAAGGTAACACTATTCTTCCCTAGTGCCCCCCACCTTATTATGAACTAGCATCCACATATTAGAGAAAGCATTTGGCCTTTGGTTTTGTGGGATTGGCTTATTTCACTTAGCATGACTGTTTGACTCTTGAAATTGAGAAGAGTTTGTTTGAAGTACGTAGATGCTCCATTGTTTTGGGCATAAATATTTATAATTGTCATGTCCTGCTTATATATACTTCCCTTAAGAAGTATAAAATGTCCTTCTTTGTCTCTTCTGGTTAACTTTGGTTTGAAGTCTACTTTATCTGAGATAAGAATGGAAACCCCTGTTTGTTTACGATCCTTTCACCTTCAGCCTGTGGATGTCTTTGCCCATGAGGTGAGTCTCTTGAAGACAGCACATTGTTGGGTCTTGTTTTCTTAATCCAATCTGCCAATATATATCTTTTGATTGATGAGCTTATGCCATTAACATTCCAGGTTATTATTAAGATATGATTTGTATTCCCTGTCATTTTTATTTATTTCCTTGTCTTAGTTTCTCATTTGGTTGAATGCCCCTTTAGTGTAGATCTATCTCCCTTTGCTGGTTTTCACTTTTTTTTTTTTACTTCATCCCCATGGAATATCTTATTGAGAATGCTCTGTAATGTAGGTTTTCTAGTTATGAATTATTTTAATTTTTGTTTATCATGGAAGGTTTTAATTTCATTTTCAAATTTGAAACTTAATTTTGCTGGATATAAAATTCTTGGTTGGCATCCATTTTCTTTCAGAGCTTGAAATATATTATTCCAGGACTATAAATAATATATAATAAATATATTATTCATAGCTTTGAGGGTCTGATGAGATCCAAATGGTTCCCCCATATGTAATTTGATTTTTTTTTATCTCACAGCCTTTAAGATTTTATCTTTATTCTCTGTTTTAGTCATTCTATTATAATGTGTCTTGGTGTGGATCTGCTATAATTTTGTACATTTGGAGTCCTGTAAGCCTCTTGTATTTTATTTTCCATTTCATTCTTTAGGTTTGGGAAATTTTCTACTATTATATCATTGAAAAGATTGTACATTCCTTTGATTTGTATCTCTGCTCCTTCATCTATTCCGATAATTCTTAAATTTGGTCTTTTCATGTTATCCCATAATTCTTGGATGTTCTGTTCATGGTTTCTTACCATCTTCTCTGCATAGTCAACTCTACTTTCAAGATTATATATTTGGTCTTTATTGTCTGAGGTTTTGTCTTCCAAGTGGTCTAGTCTGTTGGTGATGCTTTCTATTGAATTTATAAAATTGATTTACTGATTTCTTCATTTCAAGGATTTCAGCTTGCTTTTTTTTCATGATCTCTAACTCTTTATTGAAGTGGTCTTTCATTTTCTGTATTTTTTCATTGATTTCACTCCTTATAATATTCTTTACTTCACAGGTCAATTTAACTATGTACAATTTGAACTCCTCCCTGGACATTTCTTCTACTGTGTTATCAGTGGCTTCTGTTGTTGAAGCATCTTGGTTTGTTTGGGGTGCTTTATTCCCTTGTTTTTTCATGTTGTTAGTGTGATTTCCCACCTTGAAGTATAGATCTAAGGCAGCATAAATTCTACCTGTAGACCTATAGTGTCCCTGAAGGATTCCAGCGTTTTGTCTTTAATGGTGAGACCAATATCAACAGCTCTTAGTGTACACAATATGTAGCCTTAAACCTAATAGCTCCCACTAAGGTGTCTTTTGCTTTCTTGTATTAAACCAAAATAATGAGTTCAATAATTATTTATAGTATAAACAGAATATTTGTTAAAACGGTTTACAATTTCAAATGGTGGGTGAGAGAACAGAGGTAGTGTAGTATGTGATATTCGTGAGGGAGAAAGAGAGAAGCTAGAAGTAAAAATTCACAGGAAGAGTGGAAGAGGAGTTGACAGAGATTGGCTGTTGATTGGAAAAAAGTTGGAAAGAAAATAAACAAGAGAGAGGGAGAGTATGAACAAAGAGAAAAAATTAAAGACATAAGAATACAACAAAAATGTAGAACACCATTCACATATCATTGTTCTCTACACACTGATGCATAAAAAAATCCTGTTCCAAATATGATAGAGAGATTAGTGAATTAAAAAAATAAAATAAAATAAAACAAATCTTGCTGGAAAATCGAATTATCTCTGTGAGGGTTCAACAGTTTCTCAGCCCTGTCTCTGATGTCTCTCAGGATCACCAGATCCAGATCAGCCCTCAAAAACCCAGTCTCTATCGCACGGATCTGTGCTTCAGATACCTTAGGCTCAGCCACACAGCAGTCCCAAGATCTCAATGCTGCTCCTATTGCAGAGAGACCACTATGGAAACAATCACGCAAAGGAGCAACCCCGAGATGCAGCAGCAAGATAAGGGCCACCAGCACTCTCAACAGGAAGACCCCAGGTTCCTCCAAACCTATAGGCACTCCAACACTGGACCTGTAGGTCCCAGCTGGAGTCCCTAGACAGAGGCGCTTATAGTGGTAAACCTACTGGCACCCTAGCCCCAGGTCCTGGCTGGTGTCCCCAAATGGGTGCAGCCATGTACAACCAAACCTGGAGTCTCCTTCTAAGCAGTCCTCTAGGCCATGATAGCAGTGGTAGTGGTGGTGGTTGTTGGCAGAAGGTAGCGGGTCAGCAGATGCTGTGGCTGCAAATGCAGCTATAGGGTGACGTCACCAGGCCATCTCCAGGGGTCAGCAGCAGTGTCAGCTTCAGTAGCATCTAAGACAATGGTGTCTTCTGTTGTAGCAACACCCAAAAAGAAGACCTCCAGGTGACCGCAGGCTGGCAGCAGAAGAATCAGAGACAGCAGCAATGGTGGTAGCGGTGAAGAGGCAGCTGATTGACAGGAGATTTCTGGTTCATTGGCAGAGAATCAGAAGTAGAGTCAGAAGTAGCTTCCAAGGTAACTGAGGCAACTGAGTCTGTGCCCAGAGAAGACACTTCCGGGCACAGCAGCAGCGTCTGCCTAGATTGGATTTTAAAGACATCTTTATGCATCTTCTAAATTAGCACTCCATTTATTTCTTTAAATATGTTAATGAAGTGAATTACATTACTCTATTTTCTAAAACTAAATGAAACTTGGGTTTCTGAAACAAACGCTAATCTTTAATATCATTAGTTCAGCTTGGTAATGATTTTTGGTGGAGAGGAGTACTTTCGTGTAAGTTCATGAGTAAGTTTGTCTTGTAATTTTCTTTTTCTCTGTACTGTCCTTATCAGATTTGGTCATTGAGATTATATAAACTCAAAATGAATTTGGAGTTCTTTTTCTATTCTCTAGACCATTTTCAGTGAGATTGAAATGATCGATTTCTTGAAATTTTATGAAAACATTTGGTGAAAGCCATCTGAACCTGGCATTTTCCATGAGGTATGCCAAAATTACTGGATCAATTCTTTCATTGTGTTCAGTCAGTATTATTAATAATTTTTCATTATATCTGCATTTTGTGTATAATGTTTACACTGTGAATTTGAGTTTGAATTAGGAGAGTCTGATGAATTCCCACACACTTCACCTAGATTCGCCAGTTGCTACACTCATGCCACATTTCTGTTCTCCTGCTTGTTGGAATTCTTTCTCTTTCATTTCTCCGTCTCTCTTTGCTTTTATCTCACACACACAAACACAAACATAACTAAATCTACAAATACATTCTGTACCATTCATTAGTTGTAGATATAATGATATTGCATCCTTAAGCATTCATTCATTATGAATGGTTTTCCTCCTGCCATCTGACATTGATGTAACTGTATTATCTAATACATAGCCTCTATTCATATTTCATTATCACTGTCCTGATAGTGTCATAGGTTTAAAATTTTATCCATTTTTCAAGGCTCCAGGAAAATATCACCTGTTGTAATTTACATTTTTTCTTATTAGAATAATTCCCAAGCCTGCTAAAAAATATTTTTTATAACACTGACATTTTGAAGATGATTTTCAGATTTTTTGGAATTTATTTCATTAAGACTTTAAATTTTTATCAGTATACATTATTGATAATAACCTTTTATTATCTTTTTATTGTCTAAGGCATTTTTGGTTTTATATTCCTTTGATTCCTAATAGTGCTTATGTGTGTTTTCTCTCTTTTTCCTCTGGATTAACAAGACAGAGTTTTGCTTATTTCAAAGCACTAACTTTGGCTTTATTGATATTTTAGATATTTCCTTCTTATTTCAGTAATTTACCTTTCATCTTTGTCATTTCTTTTATTGTATTTACTCATAGTTTCTTTTTATTGATTTCTCATAGTGAATGCTCAAATCATTAAGTGCAATTTTTTTTTCATTTTCTGGTGCAAGCATCAAGACTAAATTTCCCTCTAAGCACAGGTTTTGCTCTAGGTAAATGGTTTGATATATAAAAGTTTTGTTCAGTTTCATAACTATAGTATGTTTTGTTCTTTGATTTATGAATGTTTTAGTTTTATATCTTAAAATTTCAAAAATATAAAAATTGAATAACATTTGTCCCCTATGTTTTTTCTTGCTTTATAGCAATCACATCATATACAATTGAATGAAGTATATACAAGTCTTTTGAACTGAATTGAGATTGTCTCTATTGCTTAATAGAAATGGGTATTATGTGTTTGAAAAGAATACATGTTCTCTAATTGTTGGGTGCATTGTGGTAATACTTCCTTTTATTCATCTTATTAAGTTTGCTATTAAATCTTCTATTTGCTTATTTCTGGTCTACTTACTCAGTTGCTACAAGTTTATTAAAATTAAGTACTTATAAATATTAAATAATTATACTTCTTTAGTTCTGTCAAATTTTTATGGGTTTGGGGTCTTGTTAAGAGACCAGAAGGTTAGAATTTCTTTTATTTTCCTTGTAAATATAAAATTGGATATTTATGTATTGATTTTTTTTTTTACCATCAAACCTATTTGGGTCTGTATTAGTATAGCTACTCTGGCCAGTATGGTGGCACATGCCTGTAATCCCAGCAGCTTAGGAAGCTGAGGAAGGAAGATTGTGAGTTTAAAGCCACCCTCAGCGAAAGAAGGCACTAAGAAACTCAGTGAGATCCTGTCTCTAAATAAAATACAAAATAGGGATGGGGATGTGGCTCAGTGGCCAAGTGCCCCTGAGTTCAATCCCCAGTACCCATCCCCCCCAAAAAATATGTATATGTATATCTACTCTAATTTTCTTTTGATTAGCTTGGCTTGGTATCTATTCATTCATCTTTTGAATTTCATCTGAGTCCTTATGTTTTGGATAGTATATTTAATTACATCTCTTAAAATCCTCATGCATATTTTTTTTTTGCAATCAATCTCTGTCTTTCAAGAATAATTAAATTTACATTTTTAAAAAATTCTGTTATTTCCACCCTGTAATTATGTACTTCTTATTTATCCCAGTGTTTCTACTTCTATTCTCCTCTACTCTTTTCTGGCTGCCTTCGGATTGAATTGGTGCTAATGTTGTTTTTCGTCTTCTAATGTTACTTTTTTTTTTAATTAAAGTTGTTTGGCAGTTATATCTTCTCTGTTGACTTTCTCGGTAGTTGCACTGCTATTTTAACATGTCTACTTATCAAATTATAACAGATTCTAGTGACTCCTTCACCTGATTTTCATCCAAGAAGCTGGCCTGGAAGCACACTGGCTAAAGCTGCATATGGAAGGGCACTAGTGTTCTGCAAAGGGTGGCCTCTCCAGCCCCTGGTTCCAAGGCAGCCTGCAGTTTCCCACTGCATCTCCTGAGTTCTGAGGGCTGACAGCTCCCTGACTGTGTTGTCTCTTTGCAGAGGGTGGATGCGAGCTGGCCCCACCAGCTCTGTACTTCAGTGCTTCTCTGACAGACAGTGAGGCAAGCCCTCCCTTTCCGAGGATGTTTGGATTTCAACCCTGGGAGAGATGAGAACCCTTCCTGGGGCACTCTGACCTCCCAAAAGGTTGCCAAGTTCTGAACTGCTTTCCTCTGCCATGTTTTCCACCATGATGCTCTGCCCTACCTAAAGCCCAGAGCCATGGAAACCGAGCAAAGACGGTACCTGTCTGCTGCACTTGTGTCTACAGCAGCACCCTTCACAGGTGGGAATGGGTTCCAGACTCCTGAAGATAACAAAACACCTCTGCGTTGTTATAAATTGTCAGGTATTTTGGTCACAGTGAAGCAAAAGCTCATAAACACTCGCCAATTTCATATTACTCCAGTTCCCTATTTATAATCGTTTATATTAAAATTTCCCTGTTGAAATCATTGTGGGATTACTACCTTCTGAAAACACCTGGACTAATACATTGCCTATAAAAATGTGTCATTGTTGTCCAGTGTTTTAAATGTATCCCATTTCCTTCAAAATGGACATTGATCTTGTTATTTTATATTGTAAATATTTATCTTTAAAGAGATATTTGTCAATAACTCTCTTCCTCATTTGCATTCATTTTCTACTGCTGCTGTAAAAATTTATCAGAAATTTAGTGGATTAAAACAAAACAAATTCATTATTTTACAATGCTGTAAGTGAGAAATCCAAAATGAGTTTCACTGGACCAAAACCAAGGTGTTGGAAGAGCAGCATTCATTTCTGGATATTCTAGGGGACAATTCATGTTTTTAACCCACTTTCCAGCTTCTAAGAAGTCCCCACATTCTTTGGCTAGTGGCTGTTTTTTGCCATCTGCACAGTTAGCATGTTGGGCTAAATTTCACTCCTGGTACTGTCTTTCCTCCTCTTCCACCTCTTTTTCACATGGAAGAACTCTTGTGATAACATGGTGCCCAACCAGGTCCAGCATAATCTCCCTATTTCAAAATCAGCTGATTGGCAACCTTCATTCCACTTGAAAACTTGATTCTCCCTCGCCATGTAAAGTGGTACATTCACAGGTCCCAAGGATTAAGAAGGGGACAACTTTGGGGGCATTATTTTTCACTCTGGCAATTCAGATTCCATCCGGGATTATTTCCCTTGTTCCTTTACAATTTTTCTCACTGGGAATAAGAAAAGAAAGCCTCTCACTTTTTTTTTTTTTTTTTTTGGTCATGAAAGTGACTTTATGTTATTTTCATTCTTGAAATAATTTTCATGGACTTAGAGCTCAAGTTGAAAGTGATCTTCTTTCAGCTCTTGGCGTTTGGTTTCCACTGTTACCATAGCAAAGTCATCATCAAGTCACTGTCAGTGACCTCCCTGGGTGCTTTTTAAGATCTTCTGTTTCTGTATAGGGTTCTGGGTTTCACATTGATGTATTTTGGTGTGGGCTTATCCTGTATTGAAATTTATTATTTATCCTGTATTGAAGTTATTAGAATTTCTTTACTTGAGACTTGGCAACTCTCAATAATTCCAATATAATCCCAGAATATATCTATTTTTATGTCATCTTTTTTTTTTCTTTTCTTCTGGAATTCCAGTTATACTGGATCCCTCTCTACTATTTATGTCTTTTGATCTTTCTTTTATATTTTTGAATCTCATCATCTCTAACCTGAATTTTGCAATTCAATATTTGGGAATATGCTGCGGTACCAAATTTCTCAACTATGTCTGACCCGTTGATTAATTTGCTTCTTTTTTCAATGATTATATTTTTATTTTAAAGTTTCTTCCTTCTAAAATCTGTTTGGTTATTCGTTATGTCCCCGCCTGCTGATATTTCCAAATTTCTCTTTTAATTTCTCTAGTTGCACTAAACAGAATTATTTATATTTTTGTGTCTTTAGATTCCAGTATTTGATGTTTAGTACATCTCTTTCTCTCTCTGTTGTTTCTACTGGTTCATATTCATGTACATGTATGTAGTTTGAAAATTCATGCTGTTTCTCTCTGAGCCTTCCTTGTGGGAGTTCTTTGAGGCCTATGTGAAGTTTCATTCCTCAATCCATACACTTTTTTTTTTGTTTGTTACCTGTAAGTGCTAAAACCTTGGGACTTCAGTTGCAATTTTCTCTTGGATTTTCTTGAAATACAAAAACAGCATTGATTTATTTACAAATGAATGAAGTTGCTGGTTTGTGTTTGTGGGAACTCAAGAGAGACATGTTTTCCATCACCCAGGATAAGCTGTTCATACCTATGTAGGAGGTTTAATCTTCATTCACTCTCACTGTAAAGGTGTCTTTTAGGTGGAATGTAGACTTTATGTTATGTACCTTGTGTGCCAGGCAGAAATTATAGGTGAAATTCAAGGTCTACAGGTTGGCGAAATTCCTCAAGACACAACCAGCCTTGGGACACACATGCTTCTTGGATTTCCTCATTTCACTCCATTTTGAATTTTGCAAAATCCTTGTTTTTATATTAGGTCAGTAATGTGTTTAAAATTGCTCTATTTTGTCTATTACTCTAATCTGTTGTACTGTTGGAAATGTAAATGGAAATTCCCAGCTTGTACTTTATGTTTATCTGATGTCATGTATTTTGGTTTTCCAAAATATGGTTTTCATTATATGAGAATTTTTTTTCCTTTTTTATATTTTATTTTGAGACAGGATTTTGTTAAATTGCTTAGGGCCACACTAAGTTGCTAAGGCTGGCTTTGAACTTAGTATCCTCCTGCCTCAGCCTTCTGAGCCTCTGGGATTACAGGCAAGTGCCACCAAGCATGGTGAGAAATTCTATTGAACTGTTACATAATATTCTATTAGATGACTATATTATAGCTGAACTCATCTTCTGTTGAAACATATTTATATTTTCTAATTTCATAATTATGAAAATGCTGCCATGAACATTCTTGTACATATGTTTTGCATGCATGTAAAATTTTTAAAAAGATGTGGAAAAAAATAAAAATGTGTAACCAATAATTATGGCTAAATATTACGGTGGAATTTTGTCCCTCCAAAAATAGCACCTCAGGATTTGACCTTACTTGGAAAGAGTCACTACAGATATATTTAGTTAGGATGAACTCATAATGGTTGGTGTAGGGTGAGCTCCTAGTCCATTATGGCTGTGTTCTTGTAAGAAGATGGCCCTGTGAAGACCCAGAAACAAAGGGGAATGAGCAATGAAGATACAGGCAGAAGCTGGAGTTAAGCTGCCATAAGCCAAGGATCCTCCAGGGCTACCAGAAGCTTGAAGAGGCAAGGAAACCTCCTTCTCTAAATTGTCTCAGGGACGTCTTGGGACAATCAATATCTTGATTTTGGACACTAGAACTGTGACAGAATTGATTTCTATTGTTTTCAGTCAGCTGTTGTGGTGTTTCGTTATAGCATCTCTGTGAAACTAATACGTTAGCTCATAGAGTATGTGCATAACAAGTTTTAGTAGATCCTTTGTAAAGTCTCCTAAAGTGGTTGTACCTGATTTCCTCTGACTATGAGTGTTCCCTGTGCTCTTCATTGTCAACAATGGATATTACTGTTACGCTTTTTAAACGTTTCTGATTCAATGTGTAAAATGATAAATGTTGTTTTTAATTTCTATTTCCCCGATGACCTGTGATATTGAACATCTTTTTGTAGGCTTATTTGTCATTCAGATTTTTTATGGATTATAGTTCATAAATTTTCTGTATTTTCTTAATTGCTTATTTTATTTTTATTGATTTTAGAAATTCCTCAGATATTCTGGGACCAATTCTTTGTTAGTTATGAGGGTTAAAAATATCAATCCTCAATTCATGACTTCATAATTCACTTTATTTTTGGTGTCAGATGAGGAACACATTTTTTTTTCTTTTCTTGGTGCTGGGGATTGAACTCAGGGCCTTGTGTGTGCGAGGCAAGCACTCTACCAGCTGAGCTATATCCCTAATCCTTATAAACACAAATTCTTAATTTCAATGTACTGGGTATGTCAACACTCTGCTTCAAAATTTGTGCATTTTGTTTTGTGTTCAAGAAATTATTTTCTATCTTTAAGTTATAAAAGTATTTTCCTAAAATGTCTTCTGAAATTTGTAATTTTGCAGGTTTCAGATTAATTCTTCCTTCCATCTAGAATTCTTTCCTTACCATTAATTGAGTAGTCCATCTTTTCCTCCATTGACTTGCAAGCACTCATTGTGTTTCTGTGATGTGTTGTATTTCTCGACTCTCCATTCATCTCATTTCTCTATCTCTGGCTTCTGTAAAGCACACAGTCTTAAATACTATTGTTCATTTTCTCACTTTTGATGTTGCATGCTCAACTGAAAAGTCTCTAGACTTTCATCTCTCCCAGATAAGCATTGAAAGCTATTATTTTTAAGAATCACTTTAGCTTCTTTCTGTGTTGATATGTAGTATTTTCAGTTTTCAGTGTTTTCTAATTTTTATTTTCACTTTCCTTTTGATCCATTAACCGTTTATAAGCCTTCCCTCTAGTTTCCAAATATGTGAGCATTAAAAAAACATTTTTTGTTGTAATTATATTTTAATAGAATGGTAATTATATATTGTCTACAAAATATAAGATTCCCTGGTATTTGTTGCTACTACTTTGCAAACATCCAACTTATACTTAACAATTAAATTGTACCCTTTAATTGTCAATTGCTGCACTTAAATTTGTCCATTAGAGTAGAATTACTGATAGTCTTGTTCTGATTTTCTCTATTGTTACAAACTTTACCAGTTTGACCTACAAATTGCAAAATGAAATACATTAATGTTTTTAATTGTGATTGTGAGTTTGAGTCTTTTGTACACTTTTTTTTTATATATTTGAGATTAGGTTTTGAGTGTAAGGAAGATAAGAATTATTATATCTCCCTGGCAAATTAGACATTTTACCTTTATGTAGTGCTCTTCACTGTATTTAGTAATACTTTCTTACTTAAATTCTATTTTATCTGGAAATAAAAAATCAACAGGACCTATCTATGTGTGTAACTATATGTGTATATGTACATATAATACCAGATAAGTATAAATATGTACACACTCCTAAATATTATTAATTTCAACCTTTCTGTGTACTTATGTATTAAGTGTGTCACTTGTAAACAGCATATGGCAGTTTTAATAATATATGTGGCTTTGGAATCTCTGTAGTATATAAATTTATTCCTATTCCATTTATTAATGGGGTATTTGGATTTATCATATCAGGCTTAAATCTGCCCTTCCTGTGCTTCTTTTTAAAATCCCCTTTTTTTTGTCATTTATTGTATAGATCAAGTTTTCTTCCTTGCTCCCTTTTTCTTCTTAATTTTTGGTAAGTTATTTGTTCTATATAGAATCTTCAACTGCTGATCTTTAAAATTTTCAGCAAGAACATTAGCTCGAGCAAAGTCTACAGTTAATTCACATCTCTGTTCTCCTTTTCAACAAAGTGGCGAACCTAGAATATTTTAATTCTGATGACTCCACTCCAGTTTCCATGCTATTTTTGTGTACTGTTTTGTGATTGATATGTTTTTAGACTACTCAATATTACTCCTTATTTTGACTGCTATTTTATCACACTGTCTAGCTCCTATGTAGATCTATAGCATATAGTGTTTGCAAACTTTTACTTTTTCCATCTCAAGGTTTCCTTCCATGAGGTCCTGTTGGCTATAAACTAGCATCAGGTGTCTGAAAAAAAAAAGTCTTTATTTTGTATTTACTTTTGAATAACAGCTTGGTTGTTAAAGAACTTCTTAATTACAGACCTGTCTTAAACACTTTGAAGATATATGTAAATTGAATCAGTTTCTGTGAAGAGTTTAAAAGAGGCCCTAATCTTTGTTTGCAAAGTACAAAGTTTCATATTTGTGTATATGAATTGTATTATATAAATCCTCAAAATCCTTAATCGCTGTTTGTGTAGGTGCTGTTTGAAAATGCCCCCCCCTCCTAGGTAGCTGTAGTATTTAAATCAACCTTTGAGCCAATTTTAAGGAAATATATTTAGTTTGAATTTTAGTAGTCTGATTTAAGAGTACTGATTCCCAAACTCAAAAAAAAAAAAAAAAAAGCTGGGATATCTTTTACAATAAAGCCAGCTTCCAGTATTCAGTTACTCGTGGGCTAAAGCAGGAATGGAGTCACACTTGGCCATTTAGGCCCAGCGCTCGGTTGTTAATGTCCTTCAATTCCTCTGCTGGCGAATACACGCCATTTATCAGGTGCCATCCACTCGACACGGCTTCTTGACATTCCCAGGTGTTATAGAACGTCATGAGAAGGTGATATAATGTACCCTGTCCCCTTTGGATGCATGATTCACGACACATAACCATGCCAACCTGAGGGAAAAAAACTTCTTAAATACTGAGAAATTGAAAGACATAAAATTTTAAAATTGCTTAGTTGAAATGGTTTCCTTGGAGCAGTCCAGCAGGTCAGCTAGTCATCTTTAAGGCTGGAGGGTTCTGAAGAGCAGGCCTGGGCGGCCTCTTACTTTGAACTGGGGAGGAAAATGGATGCTTATTCCTTCATTTCCCTTTCACAGGGGCCTTCCCACTAGGGTGGGAAGGGATTTCCTGGCTCAGCTTAGTCAGATCTGGGCATTTTAAACCTTGGTGTCTGCAAACTTATTGACCCTCACTATCTACCACGGTCAGGACTCAAGAGAAGTAGAAGTCAGTGATCTTGCTTCCATTTCCTCACATACAAATTGAAAGTGGTACCTGCCCTGACTTCCCTTCCACATGCTGTCTTACTTAACACGCCTCCCTCCACCAGTAAGACGTATTCAGCACCATGCTCAAGCTACCTGCAAATACAAACTCTATAGACTTTTATAAGAACAATGCACAACAACTCTTTATTCCCGAACTCACACCAGCCGTCTACAATCACGTTCTGGGGAAATCCACATTCTCTGCCCAAATCCACTCCCACTGGGATTCTATCTCCCAAAAAATACTGTCTGAATCCCGTGAGAACTCAAGGGGAACTCAGGCAGCAGGATATGCCCTATTCCCAGCAGGAATAATCTTAAACCTTAAACCTGGAACGCCCTAAACCGGATTATCCTAAACCGGGAACACCCTAATCCGCCCTGGTCCTTGAGAAAGGTCACCTACATGCAATGTCACTGCAAAATGTCCTATTTCCACGAGTCCTTCCACTAAGCAACATGGGGTACGCTGGCAAGGAAATTGTCATACCTACTTGGCTAATGGCTCCCAGCAT
>NW_026000240.1:24193133-24199740 GCF_001458135.2 Marmota marmota marmota | reverse complement strand
CCTTGAGGGAGTACTTTCCATTCATATCTCTGATCAGGACCTTCATGATTTAGTGCAGGGATAGTAAATGCAAAATGTGGACTATCCTCGGGATGAATTGGAATTGAAAAAAAACAATCTTTAATATCTATAGCTAAAACATGCCAGGTTTTTGGCAAAGCAGACAATTGAGGAATCCCTGATTGAGCAGGTCCCATAATAACCATCTCATTATTAATGGCTCTTAAATCTTGCAATAATCTCCATTTACCAGATTTCTTTTTGATGACAAAAATGGGAGTATTATGGGGAGATATGGAAGGTTGTATATGTCCTTCCGCTAATTGTTGTTTGACCAGATCATGGGCTACTTGTATCTTTTCTTTAGTCAGGGGCCACTGAGGAACCCACACTGGTCTTTCTGATTGTAGATGGCTGTTTCTCCCTGTGCCTTTACACAGTCTTCCCTCTGTTAAATGTTGAGCGTGTTCAACTTTACTCTTCCTATGAGGACACAAGTCCTAGCAGACTGGGATCCACTCTAATGGCCTCATTTTAATTTAAGTACCTCTTTAAAGACCTTATCTTCAAATGCAACACATTGTAAAGTACTGGGAGTTAGAATTTCAACACATGAATTTTGGGGCAGGGGCACAGGAGCAGCCAATAATAGTAGGAGCTATAGTGTGAGCAAAGGCTTATGGCTGAGTTGGCATGGTCCCTATTGGTGAACAGTGAGGGAACCATCCTGGCTGGGCAGAGGACATATGTAACAGAGACACAAAAGTAAGGTGGAGGCCAGGCTGGTGAGGCTCTTGAGATCAGATTACAGAGATGTGACCATTCCTGGGGTGCCTTGGAGAAGAACTAGGAATGGATGGTTAATCTTCTGGTTACCTGAAAGCCACGCATGAGAGGACTGGGTCAGGGATAGTTCAGGACATAGGCCTCGACTTCAACCCGTAGGGCTAGAAAAGAAAGAGGAAGGAACATCTCCCAGGAGGAACTGCCAATACTGATAGAATAAGAGGAGACAGGACTCCACCTGGGAAACTGAGAATGAACCTGAGATAAGGATTGTCCTGCAAAACCTGTGCTGGGATGGCAGTCAGGGAGATCAGGGCAGCCCAGCGTGTCCCCAGCAGGCATGGTGGAGGCTGGATGTGTTGCCTTACTTGGATGGGAAGGCACTTCAGGGTGTCACCTCAGGGTCAGACAGACCTCAGTTCAGATCTTACCTCCTTCATTTGCAGGAATGAACTTGAATCTCATTGAACAAGTCACTTAATCTCTTTAAGCCTTAATTTACTCAAATGTCTAATGGGAGTAATAAACTAACATTCTAGACTTTTAGAGGGTTGAATGAGGGGATATGCATGATGCCTGGGTCATAATAGTTGCTCACTGAAGGGCAACTACATCCCACTTAGTGGATCAAAACCTTCAAAGCACAGAATGGATAGATTTAGGTGTTATGACACAGGACACACAGCCTGGTGCTTCCTGCAGCAGTACTGAAAAATAGAGCTGGTGTGGCTGGTCCTAGTGTGTTTTCTTATCGGACCACACTTTACTGGCATAGAAAACAGTGGCTACCGAATGAAGAGTCAGGGAAAAGTCTAACTACAATTTGTGCATCCCGGGTGAGAATCCATTGCAGCTACCAATGATTCTATTTATTGTGTCCCTACCACCCACCAGGGAAGGATGTGGCTCTTTCCATTTCATTTAACTCTAAAAGCAACTTTGCTTCCTTGCTCCCAGATTGTAGAGAAGGAACAGATTCAAACCAAGTAAGAAACTTTTTCAAGACATACATAATTGGAAAATATAAGAGCTGGGTTTGCATCCTTAGCCTGATTCTAGAAGTGATCTTTTTCCACTCGGCCCGACTGCCTCCATTTCTTGGCCACGACAAGTCTCAACATTTGAGGTACAGATGGTACTAATTACACATGACTTATCAAATACTACCTTCTTTTCCCAAGTCTGTGTTGCAGGAAACAAATGAGAAGAAAGATGTTCTAGTTAATCTTGATGCAATTGTAAACCATCCCCAAACCTTAATGGTGTAAACAACCACTTGATTACACTCATGGATTCTGTGGGTCACAAATTTGGAAATGGCTTGACTTTGTTCCAGAATGTCCAAGGCTTCATCTGGGAAGATCCAAGCAGCTGGGAGGGAGGTGACTCCTCAGCCAGCAAAATGGGATTATTTGGAGATTCTGGGATGACTCAAATGTTGGATTTAGCTGGGGCTGTCAATCATACCTACAGTTAGTTTTTCCAGGTAGCTTATGATCTTTCCAACATAGCAGCCTTACATAGCTGCACTTTTCCATAGAATATCCAACTTTCAAATGTGAGCATCCTAGTAAACAGGGCAGAAGCTACATTGCCATAATGATCTATCTGAGAAGACACGTAGCCTCGCTGACTGAAGTCTACTGGTAGAAGCAACATTCAGATTCAAGGCTGCTCAGATTCAAGGAGAGGAGAGATTCCATCTTGTAATGGGAGAATTGTCACTGAATTTTATTATAATAACCACCAGGGTGTAAAGGTACAAGAAAAATACATGGAAGTGTTTAAGAAAAAATGTCTTGCTGCAATTAATGACATGTTTGTTATTTTTCTTTCTTGCTGAGCTTAAAATACTCAGGCCCAAATAATGCTGAACATGAACTGGATTTGATTGTGAGCAAGCTTTCCTTGCTCCTTCCTTAACAGAAGGCCTCAACCTACAAAAGTGACAGCAAGTTCCTGCAGCAGCAGCCACATTTCTGTCCTAGCACCAAATTTCTGAGAGCAATGTTGAAAATTCTGTAACCTACCCAGTCACCTGGGGGTCATGATGACCCAGTGATAGCAGCAGAGATGGTGAAGGGGAAGAACAAATGGATCCATTTGTTTAAAGATCAGCTTTTCAACCTTCCTTTTTAAAGTTAAGTGCTCTCAGTTGAATTAAATTTGGGTCACATGTAGAAAGTCTCAGTTTGATTTTCTTTTTTAAAATAAGTTTCCATAAGTAGGTGTAATTTATTTATTTTCTTCATTTATCCAGCTTAAATTACTTAGGGGCTGTGTTTTGTTGCTCAATCAGGTATTAATGACCCATGTGAAAATGAAAGAGAATGGTTGTGTTTGCGTGAGGCCTGTTCATTAGATTCTATTGTCTAGAAAGAAGGAGTTATTTACTTATTAAAAAGTATTGACCTAGATTAATTTCCTGGGAGTCATTATTACCTTGCAGGTGGGACCTTGGACTTGGAGCTTATAGTGACCGGTCCTAACATCATTCTGATCTCTAGTTTCTTGAGCAAGACCTTTAAAGAAATGTGCCCCAAGAACAAGTCAAGAATAAACATAAGCAGTGCAGACTCCAAGAATTTAGAGAATTCTATCACTGTGTTGGTGATAATTGTACATTTAAAGGGTCATTGCTCAGAGGCTATGAAGGCTAAAAAGTTTTTTAAAAATCAAATACCTTAAGCTACCTTTTCTGATTTGAAAATACTTTTTGTTGTTTATCTGTTGCTTATCCTTTATGCCACTCCCCAAACCATCATATATGGGAGAAAGACGGAGTTTGGCTGATGTGAATTGATGTTTTGCACAATTATGTGAATGTGGATAAGTTCCTCAAACTTCACGGGCCAGTGGTCTGATTATAATAAAATTGGAAAAAATAGCACCTGGTGTTGCAAGAATTAAAGGAGATATGGAATATATGATCCTTGTTGCCAAGTCTGGCACTAAGTAAATGGGGATCCTTTAACTTCTGGGTTACTTGGTCTAATTTTTTGCATCTGGGTTGGGGGTGTAGCTTAGTGGTAGATGGTTGGCCTCCAATGCATGAAGCACTGGGTTCAGTCTCCAGTACTGCCAAAACAACAGCAGTAAAACACACACACAAAATCAAAACAAGCAAGCAAAACCCCCACCAATTTTCACATATGCAATAGTGCAAAAAAGCAGACAGCACAACAGTGCTCCGTATAAATGACGTGGACCTGAAGCTCTTGTGTCATTCCTCAAGTGAACCAAATCAAGGTTGTGACTGGCATTTCAGAAACTTGTGAAGTAAGATAAGAGGAGGACATTTTTACATTTATCAAACATTGTGCGCAACTGACTGTTTCATATACATTTTCTCCTTTTCTTCTTATACGATGACCTTACCCATAAACATCATACGACTTAGTCAATTGCTCCAAAACACAGTGGCTAAATGAAATACTCATTCATTATTTCTCATGAGTCAACCGGGCAGTTCTGATATGGACCAGAGTTGGCTGATCTTGCTTGGGTTTGCTTATGTGTCTTTGATGGGTTGCTGGGTCATAGGGCACTAACCAGGTTAGAGTGGCCATGACTGGCCAGGACAGTTCGACTCCAAGTGGTTTCTTACCCTCCTACAGGGTTGTTTTGTTTTGTTTCTTCTCATAGCAATAGCAGGAGTCCAGGAAAGAGAGGAAAACATACATGCTACTGTCCCCTGGGCCAAAGTGAATCATATTTTGCCAAGCTCTGAGCAGGAGGGCACTTCTACTGGAAATAGATGCATGAACAAATGGGGCCAGTAGGGCACTTTCACTGTTATAATAAGCATTGTTCTTCCTTATGATTGTAGGCAAGGAGATGGAGGCTTGCAAAGTCATGCTGTTGGTCAGGGGCCTGTTTCTTTTTGCTGTCTTCTTTCCCAGTGACCTCCTGCTTGGAGATGTTTTCTAATCAGTTCTATCTCCCCAATCTTTCTCATGCATGAACTTGAAATTTCATGTAAAATACTTGGGATCAACCAAGTGATCTTAACAATACCAAGTATAATGACATCATGGGACAGCGAAGGTAAATAGGTAAGGTAGGTCTTACTACTTAGAGAAAATCAAGAGAGAACAGATATGTAGCTGAATGTAGTTTAAATGGAAGGAGGTGAGTTAACATTTATATTTATCCTCTGCATATTGGCTTCCCTGATTTTGCCTGGGTCAGCTTGCACCTTTCTATGACACTCTTCCTGGAATTTGATACTCAAATCTAAGAAATGCCAGGTCTTGGTGTGTGGTGTTGGCCTGAGACGCTTCCTAATTTGCTGTTCCTAACAGGTGCTGATTTGTGCCTTAAAGAGGACCTGCAGTGAAAAGCGCAGCCTGGTCAGAGCCCCATGCACTGTGAGGAGTCAAGGCTGTCCTCAAGCATCTCTTGGGTGATGGAAATGATAAGAGATTTGACTATCAGTGCTCTGCCAGAGGGGTGCAGGAGGGCTGAGTAACACAGGGCTGTTAATAGATTTTATGGCTTTTTGAGTACCCCAAACTTTACTTATTAATTATAAGATGTGGTTTAGTCACTGTTGAAATATGTACATTGTGTTAATTGATTTGTATAGGCTCATACCAAGAAACTAAAAGAATATGAAGTACTATAACTCGTACAAAGGGACTGTAATCACTTTACTAACTTTTCTTTCTCCCTCTTCAGGGAGAAAGGCTTTGAGGCCCTCCAGTGCCCAGTCCAGTGTTCCCTGGAAGAGTGACACAACCTGTCTGGGTGTTCAGGAAATGTCTTGAATCAATGAATAAATAAATGATTTTGTTTGCTTCTATGTTTCCCTACCTACTTTATTTCCAAAGTACTTCTTATGGACCTTGAATGGTGGCATGTATGGAAATAGGGTTGGGGTTTCTTCTGAGCCATTGATTGTTGTTTATTAAGTACCTTTGGGATCCTTTAGAGTCCTACGTGTGGTTGAGGATGTCTAGGTGTGTATGGTCCCTGTGCTCAGGGATCTGACAGTTCTACCTAGCCTGTGTTTTATAAGGCATGAGGTCAGGTGGTCTGCTTAGAGATCCAAAGTGACAACATAAAGTGGTAACTTCTTGCAGAGAAGTTTAAGTGTGATCCGCACTGCAGACCCAAGTTTGTCTTTTCTGATTCAGCGAGTTCATCAGCTTCTGAGAACCACTGCTGCTCCTGCTTCTCCGAGATGGTACAGAGCCCGACTGCAGCCACCCAGGTCCAAGGCAATGGACCCTGCAAGTCCAAGCAGCAGTTAAGTTTTTCGGTTCTAGTGTGCGGCTGGCGCCCTCCCCAGACCAGGCAGCGTAGAGCGTCCAGAGACCCAGCCAAGGGCAGGACCCGCAGCGACCCCCGCCGGGCCACTCCGCCCAGACGTCAATTCAAAAGGGATGGCAGGGCAGGGCCCCTGGGCCCCTGCAGGCAACCTGCAGGCGACCCCCAGGCGCCAGGCAATCACTTTCTAGGGGAGCCCATCATTCCTGGCAGCAGCTGTTTGGAGAACCTGACTGGGGACGCCGAGCCAGAGGGCTCCGGGGAGTCGCCCACCAGAGTCTTTTGGGTGCTGGCTCCTGACGGAGGCAGGAGAACGCGAGTGCCCAGTGTGGGGTCCGCGGGAGGAAAGTTGGGGGCCAAAGCCGCCAGGCTGGGAGCGCGGAACCCAGGGCCTGTGTCCGCGTCTCATGAATATGCACGAGCCACCTCCCTCCCTCCGTGACGTCACGGGCCGTCCCGGGGTGAGCGCCAGAGCCGCTCCGGGTCCGCGCCAGTGAGCGCGGCTGCTGCTGGCGAGCGAGCGGCGCGGCGGAGGGCACCGGAGGCCGAG
>NW_026000240.1:24148161-24193108 GCF_001458135.2 Marmota marmota marmota | reverse complement strand
GCGCCGCCTCCTCGCGGCTAAAGGTGGGTGCTGGGGAAGTTTTCTCCTCTCCTAGCAGGGAGGCTGGGCAGGCTCGAGGGTGCAAACGGCGGGGACTCGGCTCACGCTGGATTTGCCCACGGTCCTTTACCGCAGCTTCTCTGGCTTCTGTGCGCCCGCAATTCCCGAAGTCAGCGCCCTATGCAGCGGACCAGGGAGGTTCCGCCCGCCCGCGGGCGCCGACCCCATCCCTGGGTGGGGTCCTGAAGCCAAGGAGCAGGCGAGGTCTGGGGAGTCCAGACAACTTTGGGGGCGGTCTGTGCCAGGGTGGGAGCGTCGCGGGCTCCGGCCCAGGGATGGCTTCAGCAGGGCGCAGGCGCTGCCGCGGGGAGAAGCAGGTGTCTGCTCCTGCCCCGGGGGAAGGACCGGCGGCGGTGTCTTTAAAGGAAGCTGAGCTGTGACTGGTCTCCCAGGTCGAGGATGGAGTGGAAACTTGGAGGCTCCAGGGAAGGCCCCGTGGCACTCCGCGTGGTCCCCCAGGGCGGCCCTGGCTCCCCTGGGAATGCGCGCCCTCCGGGTGGGCGGCAGAGTCCAGAAGAAGTGCGCGTTGTGATGCTCCCCAGTTTCTCCGACTCTGCTTGGGCTCCCGAGGTCCAAGGCGCCGAATCTGGTACCCCTCCCTCGCTCATCCAGTTGTTCTGAAGATGTTGACCTCCCCACCTCTCCAGCCCGGAAGGAAGCTGGAGCCCGGTGAACGCCTGGAGACGTCAGGCGAGCCTGGGAGCTGGCGAGCCCTGTACTTTGCTGCTTCGGAGCATCGGGTAGGGGCGCCGGGAGGGCGGGTCTGAAACTGAAGGTCACGTGCTCGCAGGCAGTGTGGAGACATCAGAAAAGCAGGGCCGCGTGAGGGTGGGTGCAGGTGGGTGCAGGGGAGGCTGTGGCAGATCCAGGCTAGAGCGCTCAGCTTAATGATAACTTGTTGATTCTCTGCGCTGTCGACGAGGGCGTGCGTTTGGCTTGCGGGCTGTGGCCAAATTTGCCCGTTGACAAAGAAGAGGGTACATGACCCTTGGAATCTTGCCTGGCGGTCACCTTAGGGCGGAGGGCTTTGCACCAGCTGGAAAAGAGGCTCTCTATTAAGAGACAACCTGATCTAGAGGCTGGCTTTGAACTAATAGTGTACCAGTGGCTCAGAGAAGGGAATGCGTATCAGGTGGAATTACTCTTGGCGGATGGAGAGATCCAGAGGCAGATGGTGCGTCTTGTCTGAGCTTTGGGAACTGCTTCTCCTATAACTTGAGAGTAATGAATTTGAAAATAGGAGAGTTTCTGTTTATTTGTAATCTTTAAATTTTTTATGACATGATTTCGAAAAAAAAGCTTATTAGCAGGCTCCCTATTTCTTTCTAACCGCCCCCCCCTTCCCTGTGTATCTTTGACAGTTTTTCTTCTGCAAAGACAAACTCATTCCAGAAAAATGAAACGTCTTAAACATAGGTAAAGGTGACACTGAGATGAAGGAATCAAGCTAAGAGACTGTTTCCGTGAAAACAAGAATAATAAAAGAAAGAACTTCCCAACCCTTTGCCTTGGTTCCTTAGTATAGATACTTTGTTAAGCAGGCAAATTACATTCTGAGGGGAAGATTTTTCTATTTCTTTGTAGCAGAGCAAGTGACATATTTATAAGCAGATGTCTACAAACAGGGGAGGAGGTTCACAGCAAGTGAAAATCAGGGAAGAAGTCATTTGGGAAGAAAACCTGGTGTGCATAACACATTGCTGAGTTCTCATGTCAGGGTGGAAAGATGAGAGAGCGAGGAAGAGAAAAATAAGGCTATCAATGATTCACTTTATGTGAATAATTATGTGCATTTTAACCAACATCCTTCATCTCCCCCACTTAGAACATATCCATTTCACGGTTAAAACCAGTCATTTGTCTTCCGAGTATAAAAAGTTTATAGATTCTCTGAAGTGAATCCCCCTTGTTTCCGCTTCTTTCCCCTTACAACCACTAGGGGGCGGCAAAGAGCACCATTTGCTGCCTTTTTTTGAGACAAATGTGTAATATTTGATCACAGCAGAGACATTTATTCTGACACTTTAGTGTGTATTTACAGGACCGACTTTCTTCATTACAATGCACTTGCAGTTTATGTTTTCAAATCACATAATCTCTGAAGAACGTTTGAATTTAATAAAACTATATGCTTTCGGTATGATGCGCCCTGCCTCTGATTTTTTGCCATTTTTAAGCTTCATGTTGTTATTTCCATCACCAAAAAAAAAAAAAAAAGAGAGAGAAGAATCAGGAGGCATGTGAAGAAGATTGAACAAAAAATTCTCTTTCTTCTTCCATACACTTTTGTATCTATTGTGGGAGAAAATCGGGAGGGTGACAGGAGCTGTCTTGCAGAGTTGATGTGCCCTCTGGACAATGACTGGAAGTGTGGGCTGGTGTGGGATGCCTCTGTCTATGGGGCGCAATATGCCTTCCTTGTTTCTTGTTATAGGAGACCAAATAGCTAATCCCCAGGAACAGTGTGAGGTTTTCACAGGATCTCTGCACTTTCAGGGCAATTTCAGAAATCATATAGTGTCTGGGCAGTTACAACCCTTTCCCTCCACCCTTCTCTATCTCATCTATCAAAAAAGAAAAAACTCTTATTGGATTCCATGAAGAGACCAGATTACTTACCATGTGTTCTATGAAAAAAGCTGGGGAGGTATTTTGGACCCAGGGAGTCTCTGGGAAAGAGAAAGACATGTCTTGCCCAAGGGAAAGAAGACAGTACAATCTAGATATGCTTCTGAAGGTTTGTGGTAAATCTGGCAAAATGTGTGGGTCTCATCATCTCAAAGACCACTAGTTACACAGTCCCCTTTCAGTGCCCAGCATCCAAGCATAGAAGTCACATGGGACAATCCTGAGTATAGATTTTCAGTGATTGGGGTGCTCACCTGTGTGCCCAGAGCCTGGACCAGGACTCTGGAAGTTTCTGAGCAGATAGCTGAAGACCATCATTATTCCACCCCTACCTGTTTTGGAGGAGTTTTTGACCCACTATCAAGATAAGATTTTTATATGGAAATTTTAAGCAAATGGCAATAGACAGAATTTGTCCAAAGTGTAATACTAACTGAGTGTTAGGAACATAAGCAAGAGACATGGGGCTGGGGAGAGAGAGCTTGCCAAAGCAGCCTGTGGTAATAGGGAGGGGAGAGTACAGAGCAGAATTCTAATAATAATAGTGCAGTTGTAATTGTAGCGTTTGGAGCCCCTTTTTAGCATGTAAACAGGTGCTTTGCTAATCCCATTCATGGGCTGTCCTGAACTCCGACAGCACATGCACAGCCTGTCTTAGCCCGTTTTACACATAAGAAAGTGAGTCTGAGAGAGGCCATGTGACTTGCCAAGACCTTCAGCAAGAGAGTGTGGCTCTGGGGTCAGAATATAAAGGGTTGCCACACCCATGCCTTATTTGCCAGAGGTTCTTCCCTTTGGATTTGAAAACAGGTTTAGGGATCACCAGAAACTGAGCTGTTTGTGTGTCTGAATTACCCAGGAGACTTTGAGGGTCCAGGTTGCAGTATTAAAGGGGCTGCAGGTAATGAGACGAGTGGGCCTTGCTTTCACCTATGGAAACCAGGGTGCTTGCTCAGAGCAGTGGCCTCATCCTCCTTCCCACAGATTCAAAGCCTTTCTTGAATATTCCAGTCTGCACACTGTAGAACTTCCTGCAGGGGCAAAGATGGTATGGAATTGTGTGATGAATTTTCCTTAATCATCTTGAGCAAGTAGCAGGTGCCTCCTTGGGACATGACAGAGCTTTTTCCCTGCCTGCAACAGAAATGCCAGAAAGCCTTCAGCAATATATCAGAGCATCTGTCAGAGTCATCCTGAATCACCGGTGGTTCCTGGACCGGATTGTGCTTCATCCTTGCCCTGAACCCTCTGGCCTTCTGGCTAGAAGGTCATCTCCCTTAGCTTCATTTCCATGGTTACCCAAGATGTGGCCAGACGTGGACTTGGCCGTCCCTAGGAACCTTCCCAGGCTGGCCACCCAGGAAACATTGGCTGTCCCTCTGCCTGCCTGTGTTTCCTTGTCCAACTCCTGCACTGCTGTCTTCTGAGCCCTGAGAGCTGGAGCATCACCCAGGCTCTTGCCGCGTGTCCAGGCCTGACCTTGAGACATGAGATGATTAGTCAATGGTGTTTGGCTTAGTGAATGCACCTGTTTGTAATTCAGGGCATTATCATTTCTTATCCTAGGCATTTAAGACTTTTCTCCCCTCCTGTATGAAGTAAAATTTTGGCTTAATTGCTTGAGAAATCTGAGTTCCAGTCCAGGCCCTATCCCTTGTTCATAGATATCTTGGGCAAGTTAGTTAACCCTTTTGAGGCTCAGTTTCCTCATCTGTAAAATACAGGTACAGAAATCTACTTGCGAGTTTGTCAGAATAGTGCTTAGAAAACACTTCGATTTATTTTGTGGTATACCAAAGGCACTAACTATTGGGAGCTGAGGCCGGAGGATTGCGAGTTCACAACCAGCTTCAACAAAAGCAAGGTGCTAAGCAACAGTGAGACCTTGTCTATAAGTAAAATACAAAATAGGAATGGGGAGTGGCTCAGTGATTGAGTGCCCCTGAGTTCAATCCTTGGCTACCCCTCTGCCAATAAAAAGGTACTAACTCTACAATGATTGTAATTACTGGTAGCTTAAACATGTGTCTAATGTAGGTGACTGATGAAATTCCCTGTTTCTAATCTCTTAGCAATTCAGCACCTCTGTTCATACTTTCTCCTGACTCACACTCGATTCCATTTCTCTGCCTCTCGGTCTGTCTTCTTGCTCTTTCTCTCAGTGTGTGGATGTGCATGTGTGTGCAAATATCATATATAAGTATAAATGTACATGTACACATGTATTTGACTTTGTTTATAAAAGCCTCTTCTTCTTTCTCTGGTCTGTAAATGCCTTTGAAGCCAGATCCCCCATTTATCACCTCAAACTTCCTGGAGCTTAATGCAGGGTCAGCTTTGAGGAAGGATCAGCTGTTGTTGGCTATGTAAACAAATATACAAATGTGATTCCATGTGCTGACCAGGGGTGTGGGAGGTTCTGATCCTTGGAGGAAGAGCTGATATTGTGTGATTTGGGGTGTAAAGAAATGTTTCCCACCCAGTTAATGCTTTCCTCTCAGCTCTGCTGTCCCAGAAAGTAGAGAAACATTCTGTTTATGACCTTTATAGTGTTTGCAATTATGCATGTTTACATAGACAGGGATAATCCAAACTAGGACACCCAAATAAAAGACTGAGACAGATCATTTATTTTATCATTTGCTTTGTATCCCACCAGTATTGGGCCCTGTGGATATGGTTCCCTTGGAAAGTCAGATTTTGAGGATGGACTGTGGAGACGACTGAACTTGGGGAAGAGTGTCAAGCTGAAGACACTGGTGCTATTTTAGCACAAAGTATCGCACTGCAAACTGTGGGGAAGAAACATGCAGAGGCAGGAGGGGGCAGTGGTCAGAGAGGAGTCAGGCTCATGAGCTCTGCTTGTTAGCCTTTCAGCCAATGGCTATTTTTTACTTCCTTTTATTCTCTCTGAGGGGAACAAAATATTAAAGTAAGTTCCAGATATCAAAGAGTTCACCCTCTGCCGATGGCAAACCTCACACATGACTGAACCCTTACAGAACTTAGTAGTTTATAGGGAAATGGTAGATCTTGCATCACAGACCTCAAAAGGTCTTGTAAGAAAAACATTGGCGGGGCTGGGGATATAGCTCCGTTGGTGGAGTGCTTGCCTGGCATGCACAAGGCCCTGGGTTCAATCCCCAGCAACCTCCACACACACACACACAACACACACACACACACAACACAAGACATTGGCAAGGTAATGAGAGGTCCGGGGAGGCTTTATGGAGGAAATGAAAGGAATCTTGATGGATGAGTAGGCATTGGGCGAGCAGCTGGCCATGGGGCAGGACTGGTGAATGCCAGATAGTTAGAGTGCCCATGATTGGCACACAGGTGCCAGCGAGGGAGACTCAGCCAGCATAGAATATATTCTGCATACAGACTCCAGAGCTAACGAAATGGCAAAAGTTATTGAAGGCATACCCTGTCCCGGGCACCATTTTGAAGCACTTTCCATGTCATTTGGTTTAACTCTAAGGAGGCAAAGCTATTCCCCCATTCTTAAAGAAGAGGAAATTGAGGTCCCAACTACCTACTCAATACCTCACAGCTCCAAGGTGGCCGAACTGTGGCGCCAAACGCAGAACACTGTGATCACATGGATTGCTTCCCCTCACCGGGGCTGACCTACCAGAGTGACTTGCTGTGTGCCTCGGGGAGGCTCTGAGTGGATCAGAGAGGCTCAGTAGGCCCCGAGGGCATCGCCTCCCTGTCTGATAATATTTGTGTGAGTTTCATGTCAAAACTGCTGTGAGAGTCCATTTCTCGGGAAGCCTCACTGTCTGATTCACTCCTTGATTCAGAGTGAGCAGGATTTGTCTCTTCCGGTGCAGGCATCTTGAAGTCCTCCCTGCTTCCTGTCATGTCTGGCCTGCACTGGTCTGCACTGATGTGTTTGGAGGAGTGTCCTGTAGCAGAAGACTGCCCCAGCTGGCTGGCCTGTGTGTCCTCGGTTCTGTTACGGCTCTTCATTTGGATCACACCTTGCCCTCTTCTGACTGTTTCTGAACCATGCAGGTTAATGGAGGATACCACACATATTTCCAAGTAGGTTAGATGGTTGGACACTGGAAGCTGAAGAGAGGATGCTAATGGGGTGTCCAGAAAGGCAAAACAGGAGGAGGTTTTTCAGAAAGAGAAGCAGGTGTCTGACTGTGACAGTTAGCTTGACTGTTCATCTTAGAGCAAGAGTTCATATATGTCAGTTGCATTTTTCACAAAGACTCATTTCACAAGTCTGTGAGTGGACATCACAGGACCCACAACAGCCGAGCCAGGAATATATCAAGGGGTCAGACAGACTGATTGTAGCTGGTTGTAATCCAGGGCCAGGGCACCAGCATGACAAGCCAGGTAACTTCTTACATGAAGCCATTTGTCTCATTGCTTTAGAAAATTTTCTAATTCTTGGAGCAGATGTCTTATCTCCAATACCTCCTCAGGACCTTGCTTGTCCCCAGCCCAGAGCACCCTCTGGTCCCATCCATCCTCCCCAGGGGCATCATTGGCCCTGACAAGAAATTTTTCTCCTTTTTCACTTTAAGCCCATTTTACCCACCTCTGGCTCACTCACTGCCCTTATTGGGGTGCTCCAGAGTACGACGCCCAGCCCCCTGTATCCTAACTCTCATCACCCCTCTGAGAATCTGCTGCTTGTCCCTATTTGGGCAAAAGGAATCCTCTCGCTTATTTATCTCCGTACATCCATCATCTCCTTTCCTTTATCATGTCCACCTGATTCTATCAGGAAAGATCTAGAACTTTTCCTCTATGAACTCCAGTTCTGCCTGGCCTACAAGAAATCCCATTCCCCATGAATTCCATCCTCACTAACCATTCAGGGATCTGAACTGGTCCTGGGATTATTCGATCCTGCACAGGTTGCTCCTTGTTATGAGCATTGTTCAAACAGCATGGCTCTTTGAGGTCCTAGGATCCTATTTCCACGGGTTCTGGGGTCTTCACTATTAGCACCTGGAATTATAGTCTCTTGCCACAGTTCATCGTCATGGTCCCAGAGGTACTATCACCAGTTCCTGTCCCTTCTCATAGTTTAGGTGGGTCCCCCAGAGCCTCTCATTTCTTCCACCTTCCACTTTTCTCTATCAGACCTTAATAAGGAGCTCCGTCATTCCCAGAGCAAAGGCCAGGACAGGAGGTGTCTGCAGGGACCTTCTGTCTTTGCCCGATGCTCAAATCCCTACTGGAGCAAGAATGCACAGGACCCTGCAGCCTTTTTAAAACTGGCCGCTGCACCCTGCTGACAACCCCCACAGAAGCTCCAGTGCTCTAAGATAGATTCCAAGCTTGCATTAAAATCTGTTGATGGTTTCACCCCCGTCTTCCTCTCGGTGAGCATTCCAGAAATTTCCAAATGGTAAATGGCTTCATCTTTCAAAAATTTACTACATGCCAAGCCCTGTTCTGAGTTCTCTGTAGATGTCAACTCCTAGAACTCTGGTAGCCAAACAATAAGGTGTAAACCCTTACTGTGCCCACTTTTCAAGTGAGGAAACTGAGGCAAAGAAGGCTAAGCTACTTGTCCAGTTCACCCAGCTAGTCAAACAGTAGAGCCAGGAATTGAATCCACAGTCTAGTTTCAGAGTCCCCTCTCTGATCTCGCCATGTGAAAGAGTTTTAAAATAACACTGATGCCTGAGCCCTGAGTGTTGTAGGGCAGGAGCTGGGATTTTGTGCCAAGCTCAATCTCTCTGGTGTTCTTGAGGTTCAGGCAAGATGGAGAGATGCACCCTGTGTTGTCCTGCTTCTCCTGATGTTGCTGTTCCTGCGGAGAGAGGGACTTGTTCCTGTATATTGCCCCCACCCCTTGTTTATCCACCCCTTCAGGTACTTTTTGCCTTCCTGTCTGCCCAGTGGATTAGGAGCCCCTGCAGTGGACATGTCCTGCTTTGGTCGCCCTTGTGCAACCAGTGCCCAGGACTGTCTGAGGCCCAGGATGGATGCTGGGTGCTAAGGAGGTGACTGTGTGTAAGGGTGCTGCCACTCACCCTGTAGGACGACTCTGCCCATGCATGTTTTTCTCCTGGTCCTGGCCAATTCCTGCCTTTGGTCACGGGGAGAAGCTACCCTTCTGGCCTTCCCCCTTTAGTGATCTGACTATCCACCCACACCAATTTGCAACATTCACTTTGTAGGGTCTAAAATGCTCAGTTCGACAGCTGAATCAGGAGAACAGTAGTTGCATCAAAGTGTGTGAAGGAGGCAGGTTCTGCATGTGCCACTGGAATTGGCACCTGGAGAGGTTGCAGATGGTTCTCTGAGAATGCTCCATTGACTACAATTTTGACTTTTTCCTTTGGAATCAGTGCATTCAATTGTCATGCAAAAATTGTCAATTTTTTTAAAAAGCACATCATTTTTGTACTTCTGTCACTTTGTATGTTCATGATATCTATTGTACTATGTGGTTAAATAAATTTGCATCCTCAGTCAAATGTGACTAGGAAATCCTGTGGAGTGTTAAGGAAAAGCCAAGGTTCCCCCCTCCCACCCCTTCCCTGGGGCCTGGATCCACTGATTGGCTGTGAGGTTTAAGCAAATCACTCAGTCCCTCTGGACTGGGGCTTTTTCACAGATTGGAAGGATCCCAGGGTATCTGCCTGCTTCCTTTTAGAAGTTTCCAAATGCAAGACACTCTGAACACCCTTTGAAGATACGAAGTGCCTAACAAAATAAAGGGATCAGACTTAAGAAATTTGTTTGGAGACTTTGGGACTCCAACCCCCCAAACAAAACCTTCCATCTTTCTTTATACTGTCATGTAAATTTAGTTAATTATACTTTCTGAAGTTTGAACTGAGCATTGAGACCCTTCCCAGCTCTTTGATATACAGTCACACACTGGTGGTCATCCTGGTTATGCAACGAATGCAGCAGTTGCGGACCCATAAATTTTCAGGAAGAACCAGTCAAAACAGTTAATATCATCAGGCTGATGTGTCGTTTTCCAATTTGCATGGATAACTGCATTGCAGCAAATTAATTAAAACAGATAAATGTTAATCCAATGCATGTCTCCTTGTAATTAATGAAATATAACCATTACGGAGATGTTTGATTTATTATTTTAATTTATAAAATGCAGAATTCTCCCATAAAGTGAGATATAGTAATAGGCGAAGCTGACCCATATAGAGCATTAGGAAAAATAATCACATTTCTATAAATTAATCACTCTCTAAAAGGATATAGTTCATTAACACCCTGAACTGAAAGTGTTAGATGTAAATTAGATTAACCTTTTTAGTGACACTTCCATTTATATTGCGCATTCTCTTCAAACTCAAAGCACTTTACATATATTAATTCAATTAACCCTCCCCAGACCCTTGTTAAGTAAGTACATATATCAAAGTTGGAAGGGCGGAGAAATGAAACCCTTCAAAAATATTGAAGTCCTGGTCTTAGGATGTATTATTTATGATTTCTTCTGCAGCAGTACACTTTATCTGGACTTATATAGCTTGAGAACATGGGTAGGTATTCACACTTTCTCTCTCAGGCTGCCAGGAAACATTTAACATTCCACTCCAGACCCGAAGCCAGAGACACTTCTGCCTGATGCTTAGACCCAATTCTGCTTTATTTAGTCAAGTGCATCCCAGCCATGCTGGGCTGGGTGGGTGTAGGGTATCTCTAAGCAGGTGCAAGTGGCACAAAATTAGTGCTTGGGCATCCAGAGGTCATCTTCCCTTTGGGATGGCTGCTGAGCTTGGAAGACAGACTGCAGCTCTTGAACACTGTGTCCTCAGCAGCAGGGGACATGTGTTTGGTGACCCCTTGGCCTACATTTTCACGTTTCCAACTCTTTCTTATCCTTCAAGTTCTCAAACCCACAAGCACTCTTAGAGTATTTCACAGATCAGGCCCTTTTAGAATGCCCAGGGTCTCCTGTAATAGCTGGTCTTGTAACTAATGGCGCCAGACCTAACCAAGGTGATGGCTAACCCAAAGGAATGAATTGCTAATGGTGACAGGAGATTCAGTCTAGGAGAATAATTCTGGACTGCAGGGTATTCTTCTCCATGCCTCTGGAGTTAGCACATCACTTACTTTGGTCCTCTCAGCCAACAGACAAGGACAGATGAAGCCCCCGGAGTCCTAGCATCTCACTCCCTGTGCTCTCCAACACTTCTAGATCACTTGGCTGCAAATTAGTTCCAGCTTCTCCCCTCTGCAGCCCTGCCTTTGACAGGTCAAGAGTCAGGGTTCGGAGCCAAGAGCTGAAAGACAAAGCTATCACTCAGGAAACACAGAGATGCTGGAGTTTGGGACAAAGTACTGCTTTTGCATTTCGTGGTATTTTAAGAGTCTTCTTCTTTTTTTTCTTTTTGGTATTTTTGTTTGTCCGTGGGAGTATGGGTTGTCATTTGGAGAAGAAAAGGAGGCTCAGATCATTCATAATCAGAGGAAGATGAATGTCACAACTAACACCTAGACCTCACCTTCCCGGCTTTCTTTTCTGTGGTTGTCATTGTTGTTTTACAAACCAATTACTTCGGCTTTATTACACCAACTTCAGAAATGTCAAGATGGTTGTATTTTGCTTGATTGCCAATTTTAGAATTACATTTAAGACCCATCTAGTGATTTCCTCTTCTTTAATTGGAAGTGATTGATAAGGCATTTTTTTTTATTGCACTCATATCTTTTTGGACAACCCCCCTGCCTCACTCCTACCCTAGTCTTCCAAAAAGTTAAATGCTAGCTCTCCTCACAAGAGGGACTCAAGTCAGGGACCAGTTGAGAATCTTTGCTAGAAGCTATAGCTTTTCCTGGAGTTTGGCCTTCAGATATGTCCCACCACCACTCTGTCCCAAAGCCCATTAGAGGATAAGGTGAAAGATGCCAGTTTCAGGACCCCTCTTGTTCCCTCATTCCCTCACCATCCCCATGCCCCTTGCATGGTCTCTGCCTGCCCTTCAGCATCTCTTTCCTCCTGTCCCTCATGCCACCAATAGTGGCTTTTTGGAGATGGGGCTCTCTTGCTCCCTGGAGCCACTTCTTAAAATACTGCTAATAATGATAAGAATCATCATTATTTAGCTTCACAATCGGTGTTTCCTCAAACCAGTGGAAAACATGAGTAAAGCATCTTCAGAAAATATTTCTGCGTGTATTGATCAAAGCCGGTCAATCCTGCCGGAGATGGGGGGGGCTTGCCATGAGCCACAGCTTCAAAATAAGTCACCTGTTCACACTTCCAACCAAATGATCTCCTGCATAGAAAAGTTGGAGCTGCCATTGATTTGGATCCGTCTACAAGACACTAGGGCCTCTGAGCTCTTCTCTCTTCATCTTATCAAGGAGGAAACATCTCTGACCTTCATGCAGACTCTGGTAATGAGACATGATAGATGATCTCACCTTGCAATGTTTGTTTTGAGAGAGGGCACTGCTCACCCGTAGTGAAGCATGCTCACAGGACAGCATTTTAGCTAGCATGGCAGACTGTCTGGGGCAGTGTGAGTGGACACGTGAAGCAGATGAGTGTCTGCTGTGGCACTCAAGTTGTATTCAGGTAATAGCAGCATCTGTGTCCCCGTTGTGTGGCCCCCTCCAGGAATGAGTGTGTGAGACACATCTTCTAGTATTTAAAAGCTGGCAGTGAGTGGTCACAGATCTGTAGGAAACCGGGCCCAGGCTGCATGTCAGCTGCAGTGGGTCTTAGATTCTCATATGGGACAACCTTGTGCCTTTTCTGGGCAGCTTCTGTGACAGCAGGAGGACATGTGCACTTCCATGTTCCCTCTCCTCTGGATTAAGGCAATTTCTGGGAACTTTGAGGCCTGCTGAACCCCAGTCTACCCACCTGAATGTCTAGAGAGACACCTTTGAAGGGATAGAAAGGCTCTGTCATCCAAGGGGTACAGGTGCCTCCTGTGTGCAGCTGGCAGTACTCAGGTCACAGAAGCCTCACCTGGACGTGGACATGGGGCATCCAGCCTGGTGTCTTCCCTTGTTGAACCTGGAGATGCCTGTTCTCCATCTCAACCATGTCTGTTGAAGGAAGGGCTCCAGGGACCCTGTCCTCCCCATCAGGAGCACGGAGTGTATGTTCTCTTCACTGTGTGGGCAGGTTCTGTCTCTTGTCTTTGGTGTCATGGCAACGACTGCATCCCTGACTCTTTCCCCCCTGTTTTAGCCCCTTAGGACCTGGGGAGAGGGTGGAAGGCCAGCAAGTGCTCTGTGGGGGCCTCATTGCTCAGGGAGTACTTGGTGACATGGATTCTCCTTGCCTGTGACTGTGGTCCTATATGTCACCAGCCTGTGGAGGGTTCTTTCTTCCATCCCCAGCCCATAGAGAGGGTATTCCAAACACCCACACCTGGCCACTCCCCTGAGCGGAATTCCTCTGTGTCACTTTTTGACTTTCAGAATTAACTCTGCCTGAGTTGGTTCATCTTAAAAGGCACTCAGTGCCCACCTGGGCTGGAAGGCAAGCTCTGCTGAGCATAGCCCATCCCAGAGCCTGGTGCCTGAGTGAGAAAAGCGGGTCCTCCATGTGCACCCCCTGTCCAGCTCACCTGCGCGAGACTCAGTTCCTGCTCATGGAACCCACTGGTGCTCAGCGCTCTGCACGCCCTGCTCAGTCTGTGCTTTGCCCTGCCTGGCTGTCTGGCCCCTCACACTACTGGCACCTCTTCTGGGACTCCTCCTGGCTGACGGAGCTCCCCACTATGTAGCTCCCATGCAGACCTCCCCAGTGGCTCTTTCTGATTATATCATCATTGTCCACCTGCTTCCCTTCACTCAACTGTAACTTAGCATTCCTGTGTCCCCAAACATAGTCTAGCACAGGGTTGGTGAGTGGGTGGTAGAGAGAGCTCCCAGGGACCCAAATCTTTGCTGGGGGTGATGTGGAGATGTGATAGAGGTTTTCCCTGATTGCTCTTTCTCCTCTGTGCCCTGGGATCCCCAGAGTCTTGAACCTCTGTGGCTGATGATTTAGAAGCAGTTTCCAGAGTGTGTACGTATCATTCTTGGATAATTGATGGAAGTTAACTTTGCCATCCGTGAAAACATGTAGTCAGGAGCTCCCCCTCTGCTCTGTAGCATTGGATACCCTCACTTCAGGAGAATACTTCCATCACACCCTGGTGAGAGTCCAGTTGTAATCACCGGCTGCTGCAGATGGGATGCTGTTCCTCATTGCTCTTCAAATCCTCCTTGTCCCCATCAGCATTCCGTTAAACCTCAGACTGTGCAAGTCTTAAGTGTATAAAGCGTGCTCTGCTTTCTAAACAGTTTGCTAAAAATGATTTGCAATTTATGATATCAGATGCGTGTAGAGGCAAGATGAGATTTTTAATTGGGAAAGATTTGTCATCGATTCAAGTGGGACAGCCACAGAGGATGAGACCTGTGGATTTCTGAGCCCACAGCTACAGCACTAGGAAGCAGGAAGAGGGGCTGACTTCTGGCTGTGCTGAGGTTTCTGGTTTGTGTGTAGATATAGCAAATGGGACTCTTTCTGAAGTCAGAACATTTACATCTGGATCTAAGGATATACTGGCTTAGTTCTGAGCATTGAAGCTTTGACACTACTATGCCCAAGAAAACACCACCTTTCTCAACAACCTGAAATCCAGAACTTCTGAGACTCCTCGGGAATGGTCCTGGGTATGGGCCATCGCTGCTGGGAGTTGGTAGCCCTGGGAGTTGGAGTTGATTCTGCCCCTGAAAATCCCTTTTTCCTAGACCTAGGGTTTGTTTTTTTTCTCTGAATCATGCTGTTGTGACATGGGCTGGGTCAGGGTCCAGACATCTCTTTTGGTTTAGATTTAAAAAAAAAACAACTGGTTGTAGTATTTGTTGCAGTCAATTCTGCTTTTCCAGAGATAAAACATTGTTCTATTGATGGAAAATTCTCCCTTCATGTGTTCATTGATAATTTAGAAGGAAGAGGATTTTTGATTTTGTGTTGTATTGTTCTTCATCCCCAGGTATCTTTTTTTTCCCTCTTTGTTCACATACACTTGAGGTACTGCTAAGAGAGAGGCTCGTTCGCCAAAGAGAGTCTCAGTTACTTTGAGAAGAAAATGCATTTGAATATTTTTCTTTAATGGGGGATGGTATATCCCCTTAATACATGGCTTGGTGACCTTTGGTAGTTCTGTAATGTTTGACATGGAGTTGAGTTTATAAAAATCTCTGCCCAACAGTAAGTAACGTCGGGGCACTAAGGGATGTATGTATTTCTGAAATGAAAAGACCTGGTTGACATTCTGATTCGAAAATCAACATCATCTCTTATGCGTTACCATATTTTCAATTATACTGGACGATGAGCCGTGCATTTGGAAGTGGCTTTCCTGCAGGTTCCCGCGCAGACCCGATGTGCAATGAAGACAAGAGCTTGGGTGGGAGGGGGAGTTCTCACACCCACCCTTGGGACTCAACTTACTACATGCTTCCTTCTCCCCGACTGTCTCCCCGCAACTCTGCCATCCACATTGGTTCCTTCAGGATTTTATTTTAGAAAGAAGAATCTTTTTGCATTTTCAGGAAAATTGCATCCTGACTCCCCTGAAATAGTTGAACCCCAGAAAGGAAAAATCATGGGAGTAAATGCATAATATTGTATGAAATACCTCTGACAGTCAGATGAAAGTACATCTAGCAAAAATTTAGGGGGGGGGGTAAGACTGTCAATCAGGGTATGATGCTTTTTTCATCTCTTCGGCATTTCAGGATAAATTCTGGTTGTTTTCCATTTCCTTTTCTCATGCTCTGAGCAGAAAATGTCTTAAATGATGTTCCGTTCCCAGCATGGTTACTCTTTGTCACAGATTAAGGTCAGGGTTACACTCAGGCAGCCCTAGGATGCAGTGGATTTAGAGGGTACTAGATTTTTCTTTCCTTTCCTTTTCTTTTTTTACTAGGAGGTTCAGGAACAGACCTCCTTGTCCAGAGGGTAGTCATGAAACCAGGTTGGAGATGGCCCCAAATTCTCTCCATGGCCAGCTAAGGATGGGGAAGGCCGGCCATCTTTCCCACTCCTCTAGGCTGAGCTGGAGGTGCAGAATGGGCTTAAGTTAGGTGGGACCTGCTTCTAGTGGCTTAGAAGGTGGAATCTCCTTCTCAGAGAAGAAGGGAGCTTCAACTTGGGCCTCACAGCTGGTTTTGTCCCTCTCTCTGGAATGCATTTTTTTCAGATTCAATAAAGTGCAAGTTACATGAACACAGCGGTAGCCACCAGGGTGCGTGGGGGAGAACGTGTGGGCAGAGTGTGGGTGTAACAGATGCAATCAGTGCCCTGCCCAAGTCTCCTCTGCTTGGGCTGTTTTTATGCATGTCACCTGGCTTCTGTCACAAAAGCCTTTGCTGTTGGCTCTCACTGGATACTACAATCCTCTGTTTGCAAGTTGGGCAGGTCACAAGTTCCAGGGAATTAAATTCTTCTAGGAACTGTCCTTATTAATGGCTGACAGGAGTTGGCAGTCAGCATCCCAGCGACCTGTTCTCTGGGTGGCAGGACATCCCAGTTACTTCACCCAGGCCTCCAGGGCTCCACATGAGGACTTGCTTCCACCCCTTCCTGGCTTCCTTGCCTCCTGAGTAGCTTCTCCTCCCCTTCTGGACTTTCCTAAGATCATTCCCAACTACCTGCACTCACATCTTTGTCTCAAGGCTAGATTTGGGGGGAACTCCAAAAAGGATCCATAAAGGAGCAACCAAGAGAAGGGGTTTATGGAGAGTCCTTGCCGTGCCTCCTCTGCAGTCAGTCCATCAGGATGGGAAGACTGGGGCTCCTTTAGACATTGGATAAGATTTGGGGGACATCTGCAAGGCTTTGTGGGACATTTGGGGGGCAATCTGACCCCCTGACAGGTGTCTCCTCACATGGATCTGTCAGTCCTCATTGGAATCACACTGCCTTCCTTCACACCCATCTGAGGTTGGGAGACTTTGCTGGAAGAAATTTACTGTGGAGTGGTCTGCAGCTGTGGCGAATGGGTGGCCTGGTAGTGGTAGTGATTCTTCCCCTGGGCCCAGGGTTCAGGAGGCTTCTTGAGGGTGGGGTTGCCCCAGCTCCTTCCCTAAGCTCTGGGCTATGGCAAGCACCCACCTTCGGGCGGTGAAATGAGTTGAATTAGGCTGAATGCCTGCAGCCCACATATTCCAACTGTCTGGGGGAACATCTGGCACCTCTGATCATAGCCAGATTTCTGAGTGTCTATTTTCAGCATTTTTCTCAGAACACCTCTAAGTGAATTTGCAAAGCAGTTACCTTTGTCATCAGCACCTCCTTGTATGGAACAGCTGAGGAGACTAAATATCCCTCCCAAGATTCAGATCACATTGCCCGCTCATCTCAATGACTGTGGTCATTCAGATATTTCAGGTAAGGCACTGGAAATCTGATTCATATAAATCCTGCCCTTTCTCCCAATGACCTAAAGCATTGAGTCATAGTCAGAGGAGCAGTTTGAAGCCCAACTCCAGTGGATGGGATTTAGTATTTTTAATTTTTTGACAGCCCAAATAACTTTGAGAGGTGAGTGTTATCAGCATATAGAGAATATGTAAATGGGCAATTGCAGGTACCAAGAACAACATCTGACTTACTTTAAATGTCCTCTTAATTCTGGGTGTCGAATGATGCATGGTGTGTGAATGGCACCTGGATCCTGATGATACCACTCCTGGGGGAAGGGGGGGTCGGGATCTCGGACAAATTGTACAACTCCTGCAAGACTCCAATTGTCATCTTTAAAATAGGTACAGTAAATCCTAGTTTAAGAGGCTTCTGTAAAGATAAAGTTAAGGATACAAATACTTGGACTAGAAGAGACTAGTGTTTTGGTTATCTACTGCTGCCTAGCAAGCTACCCCACAAGTTAGTGACATAAAACAGAAGCACTTTATTATGCTCATCGATTCTGTGGCTTAGGAATTTGAACTTGAGGAAGTGATCATAGCTTGTCTCTGATCCATGATGTCTGTGGCCTTAGCTGTCTGGGGGTTGGGATCATCTGGAAGCTTCTTCAGGTGGTTGGATGCTTCAAGGGCTGGGCCTAGCAGGGGCTACTAGCCTGGGCAGGGCTTCCACATATGCTTTGTCTTCCTGGCTGCAGGGGATCTCAGGATGGTCATACTTATTGTTTGGAAGCTCAGGGCTGCAGTGCACAGAGAGAAACTTCAAGGCTTCTTGTGGGCTCTACTAGGTCCCACGCTTAAATCATCTGCAGCGAGGCCCTTTGCGTCTCAAGTGTGTCTCTCCTGGCTGGTGACTTGCATTTCCTCTGTTACTCTTTGCTCTTGACCTTGGCTTCAGCTAGAGTTTTCTCTATGCCCCAAGAAAGGAAAGGTGGACCGAGGGCACTCATTTTCTGGGGAACGGGCCTCAAGTACACCTTAAGATGTGGGCAGATCACACAGTGGGTACTCTAGAGGAAAGATGGGGTGCTGTAGGAGGTCACACCTAATGAGTGGAGGGAAGTGGAGTGTCAAGGGGATAAGACTTAGGGATAGTTATACAACTTCATTGAGTTGTGTGCAGCCTTCCCTGCAACTCGCTCTTAGTGAGCTCTACCATGAACTAGCATTTCTAGAGAACTAGCTCATGTCATCTTCAGGCTCTGTCAGGTGGGTCTTGTGACCTCTGCATTTTGTTGTTGAGGGAACAGAGTCTGAGACTGCTTCAGTAAGTCCCCAGGTAGTGGCACCAGAACTTGAACCCACATCATCGGACTTCAGAGCCTGTGCTCTTCACCGGGCTCTGGTTTGTGCCTCCCCACCCTTGGTAACACGGTCACATATTTTATTCTCTATTGATTGTGCATTCATCATTCCCCCAACTCCTTTCTGCACAAATTGAAGGCAAGAGTGCATCTCCTCCTCTTATGTTCCCCTCCTATGTGACGTGAGTCCCTGGGAAAGCAGGTTTGGGGCTTGACCATGCAGCCACCATCCTTTGATGGCCCTAGCATAGCACTGGCTTGTGAGCCACACCAGCAGGTTGGGGTCCGTGAGAACAGGGAAGGCCTTGCTGCCCATGTCTGATCTCCAAAGGAAATTTTTTCTAGTTTCTTATTGAAGGGTTGATTTTGAAATTGATACGCAAAAGGTCTACCAAAGGGATGTCCCATTTTGGAATGGACTCTTTTTTTTTTTCTTTTTCTTTTTCCTGTTTTCAGGTTCAAAGCAATAAGCATGAAGCAAACAGAAAGATAACCCTCCAAAGAGTATTGTGAATTGCTCTGACAGGTTAAAGCTGCTGCTGCTGGGTAAGTGCAGAATTTACATGACAAAAACTCCCAGCACAAAGCTGATTGTCATTCACCAGTAATAGGATTCCCTGAAAAGCTAAAAAATCTTAATTAAAAAAATACATAATTTATTTTTGCTGGTAAGTGTCCCTTTGCCTCAGGAATGTTCAGGCTAGCATATCTCTCTACAAACTTAGCCTTACCAAGCCATGTCCATCTCAAAACCCCTTCCCACCTCCTCTTCCTGGGTTTGGCAGGCTGCTTGGAACTAGAAGGCTTTCGTGAGTGTTGTCTATTTGAAAGACAGGTCTTTGCCCTCAAGATGATCTAAGTTTTGATAGGGAAACTAACAAGATGACAGAGTAAAAGCATTAAATGATGATGCTGCGCAGGAGGGCAGCAGACACTGTGTGAGGCTGGAGTCTAGTTGGCAGGGGTGACGAGGGCGGGCGATGCCTGCCTGGGCAGGAGGCCCTCCATGCCTTGGGACTTCCCAGCTCTCCCAGCCTCGTCTCTGCCACACCAGGCACTTAGAGCTTTCGAAGGTACCAGGTGTTTTGTGGTTATTGTTCCTTCTCCAATCAGCATCACTTCCTGCCCTTGCAGGACCTGCCTGGCATGTCCGCTATTGCCCCTGACCCTCAGCCTCCATCCCAGATCCTGGACATGTCTCAAATAGAGTTCATGCAATCCTTACTCTTTTTTTTTTTTTTTATTTGAAAATCCTGATTAGTCTACCAAATAGGGAAACCCTAGAAAGGGGCAGGGCTGATGTCTTAATTCATCCCTGTGCCCTGGATCCTGGTAACCATTAACTGGCTGAGTAGACAAAGGGATGGCTGAAATGATTCAGTGAGATGGCCTTGGAGCATGTGGGATGCTGAGAGCCTGTGAAGTTGGAGAAGGTTCCAGAGAAGGGAAATGAAGAAGACCAAGGCCCAGCAGGTCTGCAGAGGGCATGTGTTACACTGAGCACCTGTGGAGACCACCTGCTCACCAGGGCTCCCGCTGGAATGCCTGGGAGGATAGGGACCCCTTTAGAATGTTGGGCCCTGTGGCCTTGAGCTGGTCGGGCTGTGATAGTGCAGCCAGCACCCCAGGCACCCAGAGCCTCAGAACCACCACCTGTGTGTGTCGGGCTCTTGCTTTGTTTTCCTGCTGGGTGACTGTGTATGTGAAAGCAGCAGTGGGAGCCCCTTTGTTTGTTGTTGATTCACACTGCAGATGAAGCCAGGATGCCCGGCTGCTTACTCTCCCTCAGGAGGAGAGCCTGGAGCTAACTCTCACTCCAAATCCTTCCTCCTGTTTGATTTGAAGTGTGGATGCACCATTACTCCAGAACACTTGCCCATAGTGTTGGATATTACTGGCCACCTTGACCTCTTGGCCCAGCTCCTCAGCCATGTAGTGCATTTGCTGCACCTCTGTCATTTATCCAGGAGGTGCTGAGTGACTTAGGTGTGCTCATTTTCTTCCCAGTTCTTGCTTGCTGCTATTCAAGTCTTCCCTTCCATTGCGCGGTGATTACTGTCCCTTTTTGGCCCAGGATGCATGTATATACAAAATATGGAAATGCATTATAGAATGTGGTGGGGAGTCAATGAATAAAATAATAAACTTGATTTCTGGCCAGGGTGACATGATGAACAGGAAAACATGGCTGGCTATAATACAGCAGGTGGGTTGGGGGAGTGAGCACCGGGGAAGGGAGAATAGTTAGGAACCTGCAGAGAATCACATCCAGCAGCCCCGTGCGCCTTCGAAGAGACTGGGACGTGTTTCTGTAGATTCAGGATTAGACAATAATCTTATGCAAAGAAAATACAATATGTCAGGAAAATAGATATGCCGGGAAGTATTATGCCATCGGATCCTGTCTCCAGAGGTATACCATATCTCACCAATGCCAGGGTGACTGTTTTCCCTCAAATATTAGCATTTCTGAAATCAGGATGGGTCTGTTATGGGTGGTGCCCTAGATGTGATGAAATGGGGTAGATGATTACATCAGTTGTTTTCCTGTTTGCTGTCAGATCTGTTCACACCCTTCTGATGCTCTGCTCTGTGTGGTGGGGAACTGTGTCCTACAGAGGCCACAGAGGCTTGGCCAACTGGGGTGGATGTTGCTGTCCAGGTTCAGCTAAGCTGAGGCACTGATGGAAGACTGGAGGGTGGAAGGAAGCCACAGCCCGCTCCCTCTCTCCCTCTGCCCTGGGCCATCTCACAGTGGCTACCTCTCCTCCTCCGTTGCTCTGCCTCCTGGCACCATATCCTGCCCCTGCTGGGTCCTCTTCTGCAGGGGAGGTGCCAGGGTTCCAGGTCTGCCATGTGGCCTTCACTTCCTGGGCTGTGGTGACCCCGTTTGCTCCTTCTGTTCCTCTAGCCCTAGTGGCTTCCTCTCTTGCCATTGGTTTTTTTGTCTTCCGGTTCTCCATCACTTGGTTCATCAATGCTTTGTGTTAAATTTCCTCTTCCAAGTACCTAGAGTGTCCCTGGTTTTCCGATTGGGTCCTGATGGGCACAAAGATTGATCCATCACAAGAGGAAACAGAGATTGAGGGGATGTTATTTCTCTTCCTCAAATCTCTACCTTTTGCAGAATCTAGTCTAGTTGGAGTCTCCAGTGACTCCTTCGATGCTCCTAGGTAGTAACTCTTTGGCAAGTCCCTTACAAGTTGGGTTCTGAAGAGTTCCCGAGTCATCCTCTGGTCCCCCCCCCACCCGCCATTTTAATTCTAACTGTTACTACCCCTGGCTTTCAATCGACCTCACTCCGCAGCAGGGAACTGCCTCCCAACTTCCAACACAGAACACCTCTGCCCTCAAGTCACATTATTTGGGTTGTCTTACAGATCCCTCAAACTCAAAATGCTCTCAGCTAAGCTTGCCTTCTCTACCCATGAGCCTTACCGCCTCATTCTCTGGTGTCTCCTCTCTCCAGGGTTGGAGCCTTATCCAACCTGAGATTCAGACTAGAAATAACACAAGAAGTTTTCCTGGTCTTCACTCTCCCTTGACCTCACCAATCCAGCTGGTTTCCAGACCCTGTCCTCAGTGGTACTTGTAAATATTTCAAAACCCACTTTGGGGTGGGGAAGCCCCTTGTTTGATTTGTAACATTTTTCCGAATTCTTTATTGTAAATGTTCCCAGGATACCAGTGTGATGTCCCTGACCATGGACTTGGGAAATGATGTGCATGACTGGTCCTCAGTGCACCCCCACACTAAACCCATCCTCTTATTCTCTCCTGCTCTCTCTTACCCTAATTCAGACCCTGCCAGTTCTCTCTTGGATGGTTGAGATGTAGTCTCACTTGCTTGCGCTCTCTTCCCTTTTCTAGGGAATCTTTCACCAGATCTGAGTGTGTCAGCCCCTAAAAGCTTGGGTAGTTTCCCATGGTTTTCAGGAGTACTGAAGATGGATTGCTTTTTGGGTTGATTCTGGAGAACATGGGCCATGACATTTCTCCACCTTGTCTGCCTCCCCCCACCACCCTCCCTGGGCTTACACTGGACTTGTGCCCCTCAGGGACAAGTGGAACATCTGTCCATGTAGCTGGCATTTGCCACCTTTTCCTTCTGTCACTTAGTTGTTAAAACATTTGGTCACTGCAGAAGGTTTGCTTGGTGGGCTGTGGTGGTGACCAGGAGAGAAGCTAGGGTTGACTCAACTTTACATTTGGGGACTGAGAACAGTGCTGGGGGCCTCTTGAGGTGAGGGAGCAGATTTCTTCAGTGTGTCAATCACATAGGGATGCTGCAAAGACTCTTCTGAAATAAGTAATAGTCTATAGGGTCAAGACCTCAAGTAGATCTTGAAAAAAACGAAGATTTTTCTTGGCTATAGGTTACAATAGAGAAAATGGAATCAAGTGCAGAGCCATTTGTTTGCAATTTCCTGGTCATTCTTTCTATTTCCTTCTAGAAATCACTCAGCAAAAAGTTGTCAAATCCCCTCCTTGCACATTGGAGATACCAACATAGCAGGTCGTGGTACAAACTCACAGGCTGTGAGTGACTGCAGACAACCCATGTTTCTGTTTGTGGTTTACCCAGGGAAAGACTCTTGAAATTAGTCCCAGTAGCTTAGGGTCTGGGTCTCATTTATCTTTTCATAAAATGGGACCAAAGTACCACCGACCCAATCACTCACCTTCCACCCTGCGATGCTGTTTGTTGAAGACTTGATTAAAAGAAAAAGGGAAAGGAGATGTTTTAAGAACACAGGACAGAGTGTGATCATTTGCTTATGTTCTCATTTGTGCACCTGTGACATACGTGTGTGTGTGTGTGTGTGGTCCTCTACTCTTTCCTGGACACTCTGGCAGGCTGGAGTGGGAGCGGTGGGGGAAGCAGAAGCCAAGGGAGACATGATATTTTTTGTCTTCAGGGGCTTATTCTCAAAATATGAATAGTTACAACAAAACATATGACAAAACTAGGTGACTGTGTGGCACCGATGAGTTGGTTCACTAGGTGGCTTCAAAGCAGAAAAAGGAATGTGGTTTCGAGAGAGGCAGCTTGTAGAGAGAAGTTTCTCCCTTTTTGCAGATGCATGGATTAGAGCCAGGCAATCTGGCTCTTATCCTTACAAGGCCTTGCTTTTTCAAGGAACCAGAAAGATTAGAGGATTTCCTTGAATACTGTTATAGTTTAAAAAAATATGTTCTCATTGTAGAAAATTAAGGAAGTGCATTAAAAATGGGAACATGGTTTTAAAAATTCTGTTAAAAGATTAAAAATCAGCCATACCCACCATCACTCAGAGATAATCCTAAAGGTATTTTGGAGATTTTTTTTTCTGTGCATATTTTTACATAATTTAGTTCATACCATATATGCAATTTATATCTTGGTGTTTTTCACATAACATTGCCACATAAGTATTTTTCCGGGTTATTAAAACTCTTCATAAGCCTTTCCTTTAATGGCTACATAATATTTCAATATGTGAGTGTACCATAATTTATTGGAGCAGTTCTTTTTTGTCAGATATATTAGTGATTTCCATTTTTTTTCACTATAAATAATCCTGCAGTGAAAGTTTTGTATCTCGTTTTATGCCCCTAGGATATAGTTCTAAAAGAAGTATCAAAGAATATGAACATTTTAAGTTCCTGATACATTTTGCCAAACTACTTTCCAAGAGGAATCCATGAGTTTATATGCATATTTATAACCTTTCAGAGCTTTCTCCACTACCATTTTCCCTAACAGGTATAATTAACATACAGTAAACTGCGCATATTTAAAGTGTACATTTTGATCATTTTTGATGGAGGTGTACAACCCTTGAAGCCATAATCACAGCCAAGGTAATGAGCAAATCTATCACCTTCCAAAATATCTCCATCTTCTTTCGTCATTCTGCCATATTGCCCTGCTTTCCCCCACGTTACTTCCCACTCCACGGGCAACCACTCTTCTGTTTTCTCTCAATATGGGTTAGTTTGCATTTCCAAGAATTTTATATAAAAGCAATTACACAAAATGTTCCTCTTTTTGTCTGGCTTCTTTTACTTGGTGCAATTATTTTGAGATTCATCTGTGGTTGCATGCATTCATACAGAGTTCCTTCTTTTTTTATTGACGAATAGTATTTCATTGCATGGAAGGCACCACAATTTGCTTATCCGTTCAGCTGATGGGCACTTGGGTTGTTTCCGGGTTTTGCTATTCCAAATAAAGCTGCTATGACCACATGTGTGCAAGTCTTCCATAAATATCTGCCCTAATTTGTGTAAATACCTAGGAATAGAATGGATGGGTCCTGTGGTAGCTGTAGGTTTAACTAGCATGTTTTGTTACCAGTGATCTCCTTTAAGGATAAAACACTGATGGATTATTATGACTATTATTTTAATTAGCTCATTAATGGTTCCTCATCAAAAATGAGAATGCTTTGAGGAGGACAGATACCCACACACTTCCTGCCACTATATACTTCAGTGAGAGTAACCAAGAGGGATACTGTGACATAGGGACTTCATCCTCTGTTCCTCACACAGGGTCTGTTGCCTTAGCTCTGTCCCAGGTACCTCCAGACCCTCTCTGTTTTTCCCAGAAGAGAAGACTTGGGTCTTTCTAGTCTTTGGTCTGAGCATTCTTTTTGGATCCAACTTCCTTTCTCTTTATAGTGAAATGTCCCTTTGACCTTTCTCTTGAAGGAGAAATGTTCTGGCCCTCCTCTGTCAGTCACATCACCTCTTTTTCTGTCTCTGTACCCAATTGCTTTCCTATTATGAAGAGTGGCATGGGTGCTGGTGGGTAGGAAAATGTGGACGGAGCTCACATATAACCTGCCTTGGAGGCCCTGCACCCCGGCACCTCACGTATTTAGGACTGAGGCAGATGGCCAGGGATTGGTATTGTCTCTTTGCTACACTTGCCTCTTTCTTCTCTGAGCCTTCTATTTGGAATCACATCACATTTTCCCTAAAGTTTCTGACATATGTAATAAATCAGGGTAGTTTTCTTCTTTGGATGTCAGTTTTGTGTCTGAAATTGCAGGCTCTCTAGAAGACCTATAAGGATGATAGCTGTAGTTTGTGTGGCTCTCAGTCTGGCTTGTCAGGAGCTCTTCCTGGGCCACATCTTGCCTGGCCGCTGGACCAGGTGCTGCGCAGGACCTTGCCCTTGACCCAATGCTGAACACAGCACTGCACATGGTAGGAGCTCAATAGATGACCTGGGTGGACAGGGACAGGAGCAGTGCAGGTGGGGTTGGATGACATCCCCAGGGCAAGCTGGGAGTTGACTCTCCCATTCCCTTCACTCATCTCACTGTAAGTCCGGGTTCCCTATTTTTTTTTTTTTATTATCTCACAGCACTCTTTGTGTATTGGAACTCTTTTTAGAGTGCTCATAGGCTCCTCCTCAAACACCCATCCGCTGATTATTAGATTTCCTAACATTTAATAAGTACTTATGTCCTAACAGGTTAAGCAGTGTAGATACTATAATGCCTCAGAATCAAGGTTAGACTGTCCTCCCTTCGTTCATCCCCGTGTTTACTGGGTACTGACTAAATTGGAGCCACGCAGGAAGCCCCCTCAAGGACCTTCTCATCCAGTGGGTCAGCGGGATGTGTGATTGATCCCAGTAGAAACCAACTAGGGCCATAATGGAGGTGCCTGCAAGCCTCGTAGGGCAATGTGAAGAACTCCCTGCATCTAAAAGAGAACATGGCAGGATAGGATCAGTGTGGGACATGGTGCAAACCTATCTGGGGTTCTAATCCAACTGAGTCAGGGGAAGCTGTGGAGCAGAGGTGATGCCCTGACTTGGTCTAGGAAGATGGTGGAAGAGCCTTAGTGAAGGGAGGAAACTTCCCTTGTGTCCAGGCACCCAGTATAAGCCAGCCCACCTCCGAGGAGCTCAGGACGGGCTGTGGAGTTGCATCAAAGATCAGCACATGGGGACTGTCGTACCTTCCAGAGGGAGTAAGACGATATCAGGCTCCAAAGGGCTGAGTCCTGTGTCTCCTCCCAGGAATTCAGGGCGGTGCAACCCCATCCCTCTGCTGCAAGGATTTTTCTTCTCTCTCTTTTTTTCACTTTTGTTTAAATAAACGGAAACAGCATTTTGCCAGTGGCATATAATGCTGTTTCCAGGAGTTTTAATTTTACTTCCAGCCACGCATCTCTGGCCCGTGGCGGTTGCCTTACTTCTCTTCAGTGGGGGAATGACCTGTTTTGTCCTTCAGAACAGAGTTGACAAATACCATCTGATGGTTCTCCCAGGAACCCCCATTCATCTTGATGGCAGGCTTCAGACAACACCGCTGAGGTTGATATTTTCTACTTTGGGAGGTTTTTTTTTTTTTTTTTTTCCCAGTGATTTCATTTAATGTGCTTTTGATTTCCGTGCCACCTTCCCTTGGTCCCCAGGAAGTTTACACGGTGTCATTTGGTGGAGAAAATGCTTTTTCCACAATCCCGTTCAAAGGCTGTTTAAAAGAATTAATCAAAGGCTCTGTCATTTGCCCAAGAATGGTTGCAGGCGATGGTTCTGCAGGTGAAGGATTGGCATTGATTGATCCTTTGACAAGAGGCTGTGTCCACCTGCTTCCCTGCCTAAGTAGGCCAGGCAATCTCTCTCTCACCATCTTTGTGGTGGCCCCAGAGGGCACAGGAGGGGGAAATTTGTACTTCTGAGCAAGCCAGGGATCCTGAGCAGCTCTGCAGACAGAGCCCAGGAGGTTTGTCTCTATTCTCAGGCTGCATCCAGGTGTTCTGAGGGATTGGGACCCTTCACACCCAGGGCTTCTGAGTCATGGTCTTGGGGCCTCCACTCTGGTGACCATGGAGAGGGAGACAGAAGGCAAATAGAAATGCCCTGTCAAGATGCGAAACAAAAACAAGGCTGTCTTTGTTATATGGTATCCAGATAACCGCTTGCACTTTCTTTGGGTACAGGGGGACAAACACATTCCTCTGTGAGGTCACCTGCCTCTGGGCTGGCTCAGCCCTCTAGAGAATCAGATATGGCACCAGACCCTAGCCCTGCCCCACCTTCTTGCAGAGGGCTAGAACCCTCACAAAGCCTCCTGCTTCCTCCAGAAACTTCTGGCAGCCTTTGAGACCCTATCCCCAGTATGCTCCTCCCACCCCCCTGTATGCTCCCCCTGCCCCTCCCCCTGTGTGCTAAGGCACGCCCCCTCAGGTGCCAGCCAGGAAATCCATGCCCTTCTCCTCTACTTCTCCCCTTCAAAATCAGCTTGCTCTATCAGCCTGCTGGATGGTGGTTCGGAGGTGAGTCCACCAAGGTAGTAGTGTTCCTCTGTTTGCTCCTGGGCTTTATCAACTCTGACCAGTGGAACACAGGCAGGTTCTGGAAAACTGGAGCAGGGCCAGGAGAAGGGACCTGCTAGTGAGAGGGATAAAATCGATGCCAGGGGCTCTTACTTACTGCGACCAAGTGGTAAAGACCTGAACTCATCTGGGCCAGTGGCCACCCAAGTGGGTCTTACCTGTGAGTGGGAGTGGCATTGAATCTCCATGTCACCACCCCACCTGGGGTGACTGCAGGGGCTTCCTACCCCGTCTGCAGCTCCTGTTCTTTGCATAGTCCACTCTACAGCCAGTGACGTCAGCCTCAAACCCCGATCTCCCGTGGCCACTCTCTTGTTTAAATCACTCCTGTCATCAAGCCACATTAAGGATGTCGTCCCAGCTCCTGAACATGTCTCTGTGGTCCTTTTTGATCTAGCTCATACTCAGCTCATGGCCCTGTGGTTGATTGTGCTTCCACCCAGATGCCACCATGGCTGTCATCTCCTGCTCTAGGGGATGCCATTTCCTCTGCCTGGGAGGCTCTTGGTTCCCTCCCTGCCCCCCTCACCCAAATCACCAATCTCTATTCAGGTTCGTATCCCTTCAGAAAGCCCTCCCTGGTGCTGCTGGGCAGGTCTGGAGCCCGTTAGCCTCTTCCTGAAGTCACCTGGCACCAAGGTGTCCCTTGAAGCACACACCACGCTGTGCTCTCATGGCCTGTTTGTTTGTCTCTCCCACTACAACATGGGGAGAGCTGAAGTTAACTCTTGCAATCCTCAGAAGCACCTAGAGTTTGTTGATGGACTGAATGAAGGGAGGGTGTTCAAAGTCAGGCCTGTGGCTAAATCACATTGGAGCCTTTGTGTGAAAGGTAGGCAGGACCCAAACCATCAGTTGAGGCATTGAGAAGGGTCACCAGAGTGAAGCAGGGAGTCATTACCCTATTGTGTTGCCAGGGTTCTCCTGGAAAACTGGAGTGTATATCAGAAAAGAAAAACATCTAGGGGCACAGATGTGTTTAAACACCTTGGGGACAGAGGAAGCCTACAGCTCATTAAGGATGCCAGGTAAATTGCTACCATCCCCACATAGGACCTGGCAGGGCGGGCCTCCCGGCTAGTGCTTCTGAACACCTGCTTCTGATCATGGCAGAAATCAGGGACAGGCGGGAAAACCACAGGAATGATGTCTGAACGGGATGTATTCTGAGATCAGGAGAATAAGGGCCCATTTAGGGGAGACCTCCTGCCATCTTGCTTTCTTCCCTGACTGGCCAAATAGTAACCTACAAGGTGGCCTTGTCTTTTAAAATATGTACCCATTAGGACATGATTAGTCCAATTGATTGTGACTCTAGCTTCCCTCCTGAGCATCAGGGTCAGGAAGAGGTTGTCACGCAGTGGACACTGCCACCTTCCAGCTGCCTCTTGGGAGCACCCAGGCTTATGAGAAAGGATGGCCAAGAAATTGTCATGGTTATCGGCCACGTTTGTCCTGGAGGAACAAGTGGAGGGAATTTGCATGTGGGATGCAGGCGGCTACTGGAAGCACCCCCTATATCCCTGGGAGCCTCAGTGTGTTTGTTTTCCCAAGGCCAAGTTGCCTTTCTGTCTTCCCTCCTGCTCTGAGAAAAGCTGTTTTGCTCTTGTAAGTGGTTGCCAATTCATTCCTTTCCTGAAAATGAGAACTCCCAGTTTCCCAGGAGTAAAATATTCCAATTGTGTGCTGGGTGTTTTGAAGTCATAGCAAATAGCTGTTTAAAAGTGGTGAAACAGCTCTGTGTTTTTACACGTCTACACGAATGTTTATGCATGGTGGTGTGCAGGCAGAAACTGCCCAGGTGTCAGGAGGCCTGTGCAACAAGTGGCCCTGCCCGTTCTGTCACAGGGAAGAGATCCCCCAGGAGATGAGTCACACCTCTTAGATCTCCTACTTAGGTCTTCTGAAAATGGAAGAGTGAGTGAAGGGTATTGGGAACGCTGAGGTATTTATAACACAAAATGTGTGGCCCTTGGCAAGTTATGTAACTTCCTCTTCTGAAAAATGGGCAGTAATTTTTAGTTGTTTGTGAAGATAAAATAAGGACATTACATTATATATCCTATATTATACCATAAGGATGTTATATAATACCTATGTGGGGTGTGTGTGTGTGTGTGTGTGTGGGTGGGTGGGTGGGTGTGTGTATACCAGCAAACATAGGTAAATATTTTGTTCAATCAATAAGCTTAGCAATTGGTTATTTGTTCCAGAATTGGTTGAGAAACTCAAATGAGGCTCTCCATTTAGATGACATATCTACCTCTTGAGCATTTAGAGTCCCTGAAAAAATTAGCACCACATATAATCCATTCCAGTAAACTGGAATTAACTAGAATTTCACAGTTGTAAGGACTGGGTTCCCTTGGAACTGTGAAGTAATACTAGTTAATGGAATTCTGGGGATAATTGAAGGCTATGTCCTTAAATCTGTTCTCTTCTGTGGTCTCCTTTGTAAGTCCCCTGAGTTTCAAGATATATAATTGGTGGAGGACCTTCAGCCTAAACATCAGGAGCTTCATGATGCCATCTTCTATCAGCCTTAGTAACCAATTTCTTTTCCTTTAGAGGAAACCAGAAGGTAACTTTTTCATGACTGCCATGGTCTGAATGTGTCCTCCAAAATTTATGTGTTAGAAACTTAATTGTCAATGCAGCAATGTTGGGGGTGAGGCCTGTGGGAGTTCTGTATCATAACAGATTAATGCTTCTATCTAAAGGGCTGTGGGAGTTGGTCCACTGACTTCTGTTCTTCTGCCATGTGAGGACACAGTGTCCATCCCATTCTTTGCCTTTCCTCCTTCTGCCATGTGAGAAAGTAGCAAGAAAGCCCTCACTGGGCACAAGATGCTACTGCCTTCATCTTGGACTTCCTAGTCTCCAGAACTGTGAGGCATAACTTCCTGTTCTATATAAATTACCTAGTCTGTGGTATTCTGTTATAGTAGCATAACAGGCTAAGCCAATGACTTTGTGTTCTGGTTAGTTTGGATCTTGAAGTATTCCAGAAATATAATATGTACAAGATATTGCTCCATAAAATAAGGGGAGAATATAAAAAGAAATTAAACATATTTTAAGAAACTCAAATAAAAGAATATTGACATTTTAATTTAAATTCATGTTGGTAAGTCCAGCAACCGCAAAAGACATAAACTCTTTTTATTTGTTCATAACTTTGAGCTATAAAAGACATCATTATTAACACCTTTTTCTCATATGGAAGCATAGCCTTCAAGTTTAAGAGCATAGGAAAGTAAAAAGAACATGCAGAGTGTTATTGACATCATGAAACGGTGTAGGATTTTCTAATATAACTCTTTTTTATTCCTCTATTTTCACATGCATTGTCTGAGACTCTCAGCCAGCCTGTGAGTTGGGCAGAGAAGGTGTTATTCCCATTCACCAGAACAGGATACAAGGCATAAAGGGCCAAATGACTTGCCCAAGATCACTAGCTAGTAAAGGCCAGGGCTGCTACCCAAAGCAAAGCTTATTGCTGCCAAGTCCTGTTCTTTCTGCCATCCCAGAGACTCTTCCTCCTTCTGGCCCTCCACTGGGTCAGCTCCAATTCCTGGGAAGCCTGCATCTTCCTCCTAGTTGATCTCTCACCTCAGTCCATCTGACCTGTCCATCTTTTTTTTTTTTCAATGCAGTAGACCTAGGTACCTTTCCTGTTCCTCTTCCTAGATGACTCTTCCTAGCATGTGTCCACAATCATGTCATTGCTAGTTGGAGAGTCTCTAGGGGCTTTCTGTTGCTGTCCACATAAATCATGGCCTCCTCCTTCTAACCCTCAGGGCCTCGCCACACCACCCCCATCTTTCTTCCCTGCCTCAGCCCATGGCATATCTCAAAGCTCCAACCTCACTGCCTCTCTCCAGCCCCTGCTTAGTGCCTGCGCCCACCTATGACACCTCCCACCTCCACTCTTTGAGGTGCATATGTGCCTCAGGGCCCTTTCAAATGAGACTTGCTCTCCAAAACCCATCAACACTTGCTCTCAACTCAGGTCTCTCTCCTCCCTTGAATTCTGGATCCCCTTGGACTCATCAATCATGGCATTGATGGACTCTCCTCTGGGACCCTCTAGACTGGTCTTACTTCCCTTGTTAGAGTCTGAAGGCAAGGGCTCTCAGAGTGACATACAGGAGAGGGCACCAGTTTTGGAGTGAGACCACCTGGGCTCAAGTGTCCCTGTTCCCCTTTTCACCAGCCAGGGGGACTTCAGCCATTCAGGAGGCCATTGCTGAAATCACCTGAGGGACTTATTAAACCAACTGTGTGCCTTCTGCTGTGAGAGGTGTTGACACGGTTTCTGCTGAGGTGCAGCCTGGGCATCAGAATTTTTAAAAGCTCCCTAAACCACTCTAGTGAATAGCAGAGCCTAAGAGTCATTTGTTTCATTGGCCTGAGCAGTTAGGTTGAAACTTACTCGCCAAATAAAAATCTTTGTTGCTCAGGCACTTGGCACTGTATGGACTGGTGACTGGTGGGGCTGCTCTCCAGATGTTGCCAGTAAATGGTGGTCATTATGATTCTGATTTTTGTTTTATAACACGACACTTAGCATTGTGTTCTAGACAGTAGGTGCTCAGAGCCTCGTTCTAAAACATGGAGGATAAGAAAATAAGTGCTTTTGTGATAGACGTCTGATCTGTCAATAACCCTGCCAAGGCTTGTGAAGATCCCGTGAGCTCATCTATGAAAGCCCTTAGTTGAAGGCCCAGGCATCTCCTGAGTGTTCCTCTGTCCTGGGCCTCTGCACCATCTCAGCTTATCCCAAGTGGCCTGCAAACAGCTCTGTGTTGCTCTTCCTGAGCACAGCTGTACTGGATCGCAGTGGGCCCTTAGCCCCTGTGGATTCGTGCAGGATCCACCTGAGGCTGCCTCCTGCACTCCTGCTAGGAAGGAGCTGACTCGGCACTGACGCTGTGGTTTCCAAGGGCAACTGTGACCTCTCTCAAGTCTCCAGTCGTGATGGGCCAGTGGCCAGGAGAGGATGCACACTTCAGAAATCACTCTTAAAATGGTAATGATGGAACTTAGCTTCCAGAAGGGCTGAGGAATGATGACGAGACCCATTGCACCCCTGCCCTTTGCCCTGTGTCACTGTGCTGCCTGATGTTATGGAGGCCCGAGAGTCCCTGTAAAAACTTGGGAAGGCAACACTGATTTTAATGGAGAATTTTTGCCTTGAGGAAATCAATCAAAAGAAAGATTATGGCTTAGAATTATCAGGCTTTCTTCTTTGCATTCATTTGCTCGTCTCAGAACTGAATAGCTATTAGTAGTCCTTGCTAATGCCAGAGAAAAGAAATGACCGCTGAAGACATAGGGTCTTAGTACTGTTAAATGAAATGCTTATAGAATAAATAGTACCTCTGATTATGAGAGAGACTGAAGAGCCTGGGTGCTCTGCAGGGCTCGAGAGAAATGAGACGAGAGGCCTCATAAAATAGCAGTCAATTATTTTAAAGATGAGTTGGCGTCTTTTAATTCCTCACCACATAATGAAATATCTATTTGAGCCTGAGGCTGTTGTATCATTTCTGATATATTCAACAAAATTTATCCAACAATCACTTATTAAGTGTTTCTCCATGCCAGGCCCTGGGCTCGGGACTGGAGGTCCCTGGGGAGTGGGCCACAGTGGCTGTCCTTGGGGAGGTCCAGTCTGCTGGGTAGAGATGTAGAGTGGTGGGCAGCACAGGCTTCCTGGAGGAGGTGTGGCCTGAGCCAGGCTTGGGGGTGGGGGAGGAGTTGTTAAACAGGGGAGGGGGCTTAAGCCTATGGAATGTACCACCCTCTAATGTAGCACTGGAGTCTCTGTCCACATGTGGCTGCAGGTACAGACCAGGTCAAGCCACAGTTATAGAGGCTGGAGAGACCAAGCCTCCATGATGCTCAGCCAGTGGAGTGCAGTCAGGAGGAAAAGAGACGCAGACTCTGGCCCTGCTCTGCCTCAGGCCTTCCTACAACATCAGCAGCCCTCGCCCACAGCAGAGTGCAAGCCTGGGTCGCTCTGAATGCCTGGCCACAGGTGTTGAGGAAGGTCAAAAGACTCCAAGTCGGCCGAGGCGCCTTTAAAGAAAAGGTTTGATGGGACCTGGGGGATGGGGTTTCATCATTTGGTGAGTCCCCCTTTAGCCTTCTAGAAGCATTTCAGTCTTCTACCCTTAGGTAGGGGCTGCTCCTAGGAAATAATGATGTCATTATGAGCATCTCTCTGAGGATTTAAATCCTCTGTAAGTACCAAGTCTAGTGGAGGGGAAAGAGCAGGGGCGTGGGTCCAGTCCTGTCACCTGTTGACAGCACTGCCCAGCTCCCTCGTTATATTTTTTATTTATTTATTTTTCTGGTCATTCAAATGAAGGTGATCCACGGTGGTATTCAGAGACTTGTGAGGATTCTGCGAGATCATCTATGAAGGCCCTTAGCAGAAAGCCTACCGTATTGACAGCACTCGGTAAATTACACTCAGTGACACGGACAGCACCATGATGGTTCCTGCTGTGAAGGGGCTGCTGATGGGGAAGCAATGCTAGCAAGAAGCCTGAGGATTTCAGGACCCCTGCTCCCCTCCCCGGCCCACAGATAGCTCTCGGTATTCACTGAATGAATGGCCGAGTGAATGAATGAATGAATGAATGCATGCATGTATGCATGCAAAAATCAGAACTGGCCCTTCACTACTTTTTGCCAGGAATTTTGTCTATACATCTGCCTGTGTTAGAAATTAATTGCTCCTTCAAATATAAAAAGGATTCCTACAGAGTTTTATGTATGAGTAATATGTTGGGTAATTGGGCTCTTGATTAGGCTGACAGGAAAGGAAACCAACTCTTATTCAGTGCTCACTGTGAGCTGGGCTGTGAAGGCTTTCCTGATGGACACTTGGGGTGAGACCGTGAAGCCAGGAGCCTTGGTCCAGACAGCTACATCCCTAGGTGGGCTCTGGAAGGGTGTTCGGCCATCAGTCATCCCTTCATTTCTGCTAGGTTCCCTTCATTGCTGAGGAGCCCAGTATCTCCATGACTAGAGGGCTATCAGGGGGATCATGTGGGGGAGAAGCAAGGCAGGGTCTCTGGTTTTCCCCAGCACTGAGTTTCAGCCACAGCCTGGTCAGTGGCTGGCTCAGGTTAGAATTTAGAAACCTGGCCAAGGACAGGAAGGCCTATCTCAGAGGATGGCTTTAAAAAGCAAGGTGTGCAGAGAGAGTGGATGGATGGGGGAGACAAGGACTTTCCCCATCACCTGGTCTGTAGTACCTGAGATTGGGTGTAGAGCAGGGGGAGGCTAGGGACTTGGGGTTCTGGACCTTCTTGGAGAGGAAGAAGGGTACTTTGAGGAAGCTGGCATCACCCACTGTGGCAGGATTCTGAGAAGGAAGGAGCGGGGCCCATGGGCATGTGGGGTTGAAAGACGTCACCCCGTGAAGAGCTAAGACTTTGTGAAGTCTGCTCCTGGGATTGGAGTAGAAGCTGCTGAATTACCCTTAACAACCCAGTCTTGTGCCTGTCCCACGCTGTCACACCTGCACTTCCACTCTAGCTCATGGTGCATTGAGTCTGAGAGAAAGTGATGTTCATATAAACCTCCTGGGGGACCTTGAAATGACAAAGTGAGGCTGCAGGCTGTGGGGCTGCACGATGACCCTGCCTGACCTGTGAAAAACAGTTGGGGAATGGGATCCAGAGGATGAGGACTAAAATCACTTTCCCCTGGACAGGATGTGTCCATACATCTTCAGCCATAACAACCTCTCTCTGGCCAGGCACAGTGACATACACCTGTAATCCCAGGAGCTCGGGAGGCTGAGGCAGGAGGATTGTGAGTTCAAAGCCAGCCTCAGCAACTTACCGAGGCCCTATGCAACTAAGTAAGACCCTGTCTCTAAATAAAATATTTTAAAAAGGCCTGGGGATGTGGCTCAGTGGTTAATTGCCCCTGGGTTCAATCCATGGTACAAAAAACAAACAGGGGCTGTGGCTGTGGCTTAGCAGTAGAGCGCTCACCTACCACATGTGAGGCCCTAGGTTTGATCCTCAGCACTACATAAAAATAAATTAAATAAAGGTAAAAAGAAAAAAAAACCAACAACACTTTCTGCACCACTGTTCACATCAGAATATGGTCCAAGATATGCCATTGGATGTTCTGCCCTGAGAGTGATATGGCAGGGCTACTGTGGACCACTTATCTCTGGTTCTAGAGGTCACCCTATGACTTACCCAAAGCCCTGCCAAGGAGAGATGGGACATCTGTGGAAGGACGGCAGCCTTCTGCAGGGAGCTGCATGGATGGGATTTATGCCCTTGCTAAATGTTTTACAGTGTGTGGCGAACTGAGTAAATTGAAATTGGGCAGGGAGGTTTTTTTTACCAATTCATCAGTCCAAGTAAATCCCTGTTAAGAGGTAGAAATGAGCTCTTATGGGGATAATAGCCATAGGAAAACAAAGTACAATAATATTCTTCTCTTTCCAAATTACATATAAAATCAATGGCTGGTTCCCTGCTAAAAAGCCTAATGCCCCGCACTAACATTCACTGCAGGAGTTCAGGCCTGTGGGTGGGGGCATGCTGGCCGCCCTGGGGCCCTGCACAGAGGTCCAGGATGCTCATTTTAGAGTGAGGAGGGTCTCCAGCTGAGTGGAGAGAGGTGTGGCCAAGATGGCAGTGCTCAGAGGAGAAGGCAAGATGGAGGGTGCCACCTACCTCACCCTGAGGGCCTCAAGAAGTCCCAGAGGAGCGGTGGGGGGTCTCTTTTGCAGACAGGAAACTGAGAGTCTGAGGGAGGAAGTACATTCTGAGATGCTGCACAGCTGGTCAGAGATGGAGCCCAAGTGGTAACATTCACCTAGGGCCTCCCTGTGAGGCCCTAGGATGGGGATGGGGGAACTTCAGGGCCTGACTTGACGGTGCACCCTCTCAGGGAGTCACATCATTCCCAGGCCCATTGTCTCCCTGTGTGTGAGCTGGTGTGGGTGCCCATGAAGTGAATGAGTGAATACCCTTACTCCCAATATGAACTGCAAATATGAAGTAGGACAGGGGATAGGAGTCATTTGACATACTCAGGACTAAGGGACTCATGGGCCAGGATTCTGGTTCTAAGAAAGGACCTGTGCTGTCTGACCCTTAGACAGGTGTAGAGTAGCAAAAGGCCTCAAGCTTTTAAAATCAGAGCTCCATGAAGACAGGGACTGGGTCCTGACCATACCTGTGTCCCAAGCACACCTGCTGGCTAGCAGAGCGGGACTCAGAGAGTGATTCTCCAAATGAAGGAAGGAGTGGACAACTTCCCCGTCACCTCTGTGCAGAGTGGGTGTTCAGGTGAGTTAGAATAGCCCCAGTGTTTTGTGTAGAGACCTTCTTCCCTCCTCCCTGGTGTCTGAGGAGATGACTGAATCAGGCCCCTGTCATTGCAACAGCTACCTCAACATGACCTCAACATGACCTCAACATGACCTCAACGTGACCTCAACATGACCTCAACATGACCGGAGCACAGATAGCGTGGCAGCACCATGGTGAGAGTTTCTGATCCCTTAGTTCACATAGTTCTCATGACAGTCATCAGTTTGGGACTAGCCCAGAGACACTGAGGCTTATAGGTAGCCTCATGGGGTCCATGAGTAATGGAAGTAGCTGCTTCTGCCTTGGTGCAGAGAGGAGGGAAACTGAGGCTTGGGGGACTTGAACAATTTGCTCAAGGCTGCTCAGCCCATAGATAGTAGAGCAAGGGTTCAAATGTAAGCTGCCTAATGCCAAAGTCTCCACCTACTGGGCCCACCATGTACCTAGCAAAGGACAGCTGGGTCAGAAGCAAGAGCAATGGTCTCTACTCCTGGCTCGGCATTCAGCTGGTACTGTGGCCTGGTACACATCATCTCACCTTTCCAAGCCCCTTGACCTGTATCTGTACTAGAAGGTGCTAAACATGCCAAGGTTTGATTCTCTGAATACCTGTGCACCACCTCTATGTGTATATGAGAGAGAGAGAGAGAGAGAGAGAGAGAGAGAGAGAGAGAGAGAAACGTGCACACATCCACGTTTGCTGGCAAACTGGACACCTACAACCCTCCAAGGTAATCATACTTCCTAGAAGGCAAATGTTCAATCTGCTCCTTTAGAGACCTTCAATAATGAAGTGCCTGCCTCTCCGTCTGCCTCCTCTTCCTGCTTTAGCCAGTCGTCACCTGGGCTTGGGGTCTGGGGAGGACATCAGCCACTCTGCTTTGCAAATGGGAATCAGTAGGGGAGAAAAGACAAAATCTCGAGTCCTGCAGGTGGCTCCTGGCAGTGCTAATGTGGGCTTTGCAGGTGAGAAGAGCACAGTGGGACTTCTGCTGTTTCCTCCAGGGTTCCTGGTCCCTAGCTGACCTCCTAAGCCCACCATATACTTTACACCTCTGAGCCCCACAGGCAGGCAGCCTGAAGATTTGGAGAGGGTGAAGGGGGGGGGGGTTAAAGGAGAAGGGACAGGAACAGAGAGAAGGAAGGCCACAAAGAAGCTGCTGTTGGAGGCAGAAGCATGAGCAGGGATACCCCTTGACTGCCCCACACCTACTGAGCCTCTGCGCTCTGTTCTTTTGTCCTCCCAGAATCACAGATTGCCTTGAGTAAAATGACAACATTAGCCATACACGGTGTCAACTAGTGTGGACTTTAAACCTGTGTCTCTTTTTCTTTACCCATGAATCTCTGAGGAGCCTTCTAGATTAAGTGTTTTGGCATCAGAATGACCGATTCTGTGCCAACATCATTCCAGTTCACATGCTTCGCAGCCTTTCCGAGGCCCTTCTTGCTTTGTGTTGACTTTGGGCCAGGTCTGGGTGGCCTGGAGGCTGGGGCTGGGGGTGGGGAATGACAACCAGGCAGCCCGGGCACGGTAGGAAAGCCGCTGCCTGGTGCGGAGCAGACTGCATCTGCTGCTGCACGTTGGCCGGGGCGGAGGTCAGCCCCATTATTTCTTATTCGTTATGTGCTGAGAAAAATATAGCTACAGAATTGAGGCTATTTTCCCATGTTCTCTGCTCAGCATGTTCTTAATGTTTTCCTTGCTGGTCTGTTTCCGTGACACGTGGTGACATGGGAGGGAACTGATATTTCTCGTTTTGATAGTTGGAAGGGGTCAGCTCTGAGAAAGGACCCCAAATAACAGCATCTCCTTTTAGGGAACTTTGTGTCAAGTACAGACACCAGAGAAATGGCTCAGGCAGAGGAGCAGGAAGAACAAAAGGGACAATCTGTCTTAATAGAACCAGATGCAGAAGAAATCAGGGGATCCTGAACTCATCTCTTTAATAGTTCAAAAAAATGTTTTGAGTCCAACCAAACCAAGCACCTGCTACTTCAAGGTGCTATGCTGGACCTTTGCCCTGTCTTACTGATGACAAAATTCTTTTCTCATACCTGAGATGTTTCTGTGGGGTGATGTCTCCATCCTCCCTGAAATCTCTCCAAAATGTGCATGGCACGGGGCAGAGGCAGGAGAATTGGCACGTGATGTTGGCACTTGCAGTTTCAGTTCAGCTTAGTTGTATTGTCTTGCTGGAAAAGAGCAAGATAGTGATGGTGAAAACTTGGGAAACACAAAATGTCAGAGAAGGGTGACCCTGGGCATCTCTGTGACTTAGCCAAGAGTAGCACCGAATATAGTCATGCTTGTGCAAATGCTGAACATGGAGCTATCTGCAGTGCATCATGACCAGCTCTGCTGGGAGGGTGATGGGCGGTATGCATGTGTATGTGTCTGCACGTGTGTGTGCGTGCACGCACGTGTGTAAGTGAATGGGATAAAGAGAAAAAGAAATAAATAAATCTTTATCTTTCAAAGCAGAAAGTCAATAGATAATGCCTCTCAGGGACAACTGGGTGGAAACATAAGCATATTATTTATCAACATGCAGGAGGAGAGAATATGCAAAAAGAGTTAAAAATCAGTTGCCTCTCAGAAGTAGAAAATAGGACAGAGAAAAGATTTACAAGGACAGCTGTTCTTTGCGAGGAGCCCTATTGAATGATCTGACTCTTTTAACCAGCTACATGGAGAAGACCTTTGATGAAAGGTATTCACCAATTTAATAAAAGGTGAAATTAAAAATGGACATTTATTACTCAGTGGACCCCTTTGTTATGTCCAGGGGTACGTGGCCCCATGCTGGGGGTGGAGGGCCTCGGGGACTCGGAGTGCTTGAATCCCTGAATTCTGAGGCTTGTGCACCGCCGGCTGCTGATCCTCCATGAAGGACCAGGGTGCCAGGCCTGTTGCAGTGACTTTGTGGTCTCCCCACCTTTGCACTTGGGCATGCCTGCGTCTCAGAGCAGCAGAGCCCTTCGATTTGTCAGCTGTTTGTGGAGAGTGTCCAGGGTGAATGTAGGGCAATTCTCTTATTTATTTTTAACATTTCTTTGTTCATGGATCTAAAAATAACTTCCATCCATTTCTTGCCAAAGAATAGATTCCTCTGTGAGCTCTGGGGGCTTCTTGCTTGGTCCTGTGAGGACTTCTTTTTAGTTTTCAATAATTGGGATCCATTCCTTACCATGCTTTCTGCTGTTAACCACCACCACTATCATCTTCAGCACTGCATATTTATTCCTAAATGAAAATGTTGGCTGCCCCCTCTCAAGCTCATTCCCTACCCCCTCGTGTTTCTTAGCTCCATAAAGAGCATTTGCAGGCATCCATTTGTTCAGGCCATCTTGCAGTCATTTTTGACTCTTCTCTTTTACTCTGCATCCCACCCTCCAGGAAATCCTGTGAATCCTACTTCTAAATGCATCCAGAATCCACCCACTTCTCTAGCTGTATGGTCACCACACTGGTCCAGGTCACCTTCACTTCTTACCAGGAATACTACACCAGCCTCCTCCAGCCTCCCTGCTCCCACCTGGGCCCCTAAGGTCTGAAAATGCATATCTTAGAACTCTGAGGGCCCTGGGAGCAGAATCGTTGGTCCTTGCAGTGATTGGCAACCTTCTGTGCGATGGGCCTGCTTCGGTGGCTTCCTTTCCCGTCATTCTGTTCCCACTTTTCCTTATTTACCCTTACCAGCCTTCCTGCAGTTTCTTGAAACCTTCAAACCTGCCCATCTTGGGCCTTTGTACTTGCAGTGTCTTTCTAGATTCTTCTCCCAGGTGGCCACTCCTTCACTTCCTTTAGGTCTCTGCCTCAATGTAAGATCATTAGAAAACCCTCTAATGATGATATTTTGGGAAATGAGACACCCTTTCTCTGTACACCACTGCCTAGGCCCTTCTTTTTATATTTCTTCATGGAATTTTGTATTTATCAACTATATTATACATCTAATTTTTTTTTTAAAATTCTGTTCCCCTCAAGACTTTAATCTCCATGAGAGCATCTGTCATTTTAATCCTCTGATGGATTTACAGTGTCACTACATAGTGGGCACAGAGTAGGCTTTTGTTAAATGTCCCCGTGAATGCACGGTGCTATCACTGTAAGCAGAGCCCTTCCAGGCACTACAGGTTACAGGGACTTTGGACCTGTGCCTGCATCAGATTTTTCACATCCATAGAGAGTTAGGTGACCACAGGGAGCGGCCACACTGTCTTCCAACAGAAGTTGTGGAGAGAGCCTATTGCCTTTTTAGTTCCCTCTTAGAACTCTGGTCTTGATGGCCGGAATAAATGGTGTGTGTTGTTGTAGGGTATGGGGCAGGCAGTTCTCTGCAGCTGGGAATTTTATGTATGGGTTTGACTGGGCAAATCAAAGCTATCTCTGCCAATGGGTCATCTGCACATATTTAGGTTTTACTGATGTGTCTCAGAGGCATCATCTCTTTTCTCTCACCTTTTTGGAAAATGTCATTCTTTCAACTGACTTTTTGAGAAGATTTAGCTATGCACATGGGAAGGAATTCAGCCCCACTTCCAAATTGCCCTCTTTGTGAAAATGTGGTGATATTTAACAAATCCTTTAGAACACTGCTGTGTTCTTAGCTCTGCTCAAGGCAGTGGAGAAACAGGTGGAATATCAGCCCTGAGTTGAAACCTTTTCACAGGGGCAAGAGTGAACCATGAAACAGAGCACAAGTCTGCTGGGGTACTGGTGCCCTTTGAAAGTATGTGCGCTGGGTAACTTCCATCATTGCCTATACTTCAAGATGGCGTGCCAAACCTCCGTTACTTTGACTTTCTCCTTCTACAAATGGAATGCCAGACATTAATTAAATGTCAATGACTATTCCTGCCAGTTCAATTTTCTGGCTCTATCTAATTAGGATTAAATGGCGAGAGAGGTTAGGCAGACTAAATCAAAGAAACAAAGAAGAGTTCAGGCTTCCAAACTGGGTCCCTGCATTTGCTAAATCAATTTCAATTAGCTGCCTAAAGCCGTTTGGCTGCTTTGTGAAGCAAGATGTTTGCCTTTGCAGAGAGAATCTATGCTCTTCTCAGTTACCCACATTGACTTTGGGCCACCCCATGGCTCTGAGAGCCTGTATCCCCTCTGGGCCATGCTGCAAGGGTAGCGAGTGAACAGGTGTGCATCTACCTGGAGATTGGCAGGTGCACAAGGCGATTCTGTTTCCCAGGATGCTCCACCCTTCTCTGCCTTCTTCTGCTGGTCAGTATCTGTCCTCGGCATTCAAATGTGGTTGGGTGGGGGAGCTGACATGATTTGTGTGTTCCCTTCTGTCTTTTGGCAGAGCAAGGAAGAATAGACCTGGGAGATGAGCAGCTTGCTAATTCAGCCAATAATAATTTATTTGCTATTCGGAAGAAGCCAAATTCACTGTGGGCAGCTTTTCCTAACTGAACTAAGTGTTCATTAGCAAATTAAAATACGCTACAAATTGGACATCTTTAATCCCAAATCATGGAGGCCCCCAAATCTGAAACTTTTTGAGTACTGACATGGCACCCCAAGTAGCAAATTTGACATTATACAACTTTGTTTCATGCACAGAATTATTCAAAATATTGTTTAAGATTACCTTTATGCTATGTTTATAAAGTGAATGTGAAACAAACATAAATTTCATGTTTAGGCTTGGCCCCATCCCCAAGATAACTCATTATGTACATTCAAATATCCTGGAATGTGAAAAAATTCAAAGTCTGAAACATTTCTGGTCCCAAAGAGTTTGGATAAAGGACACTCAACCTGCACTAATTTCTCTTTGTATGTTTGGTTTTGGTTGGTTTTGGTTGAACTTTTATATTTTCAGGCATTATTGTTATTAATTTGTTCATAGATTACTGTTGTCCAAAGGAACTTAACATATGCTCAAGTTATATTTTGGGGGAGTCTTTTGACATGGACTTTTAATATACTTTTGTTGTGAATGACAGCATATCATATTAACGTTAAAACATCTCAAAGTATTACAAAATGTTCACTGGTTCTTGCATGACTGTAATACCCTTGGTATTGAAATACTTCTATGGGGCTTCATTTCTACTGACTAATAATTGTGGATAGATGCAGATGGTTTAGTCCCTTTAGCAGCACTCAGAGAATCTTCTTTATTTAGCACCTGCAACTCACAAACCTTCACAGATTAGAAAACCCTGTGCCAGGGCAAAAGCTTGGGCACTGTGCCCCACACTGCTATTGGGGTTCAGAACTTCACCTCTTTGTGAGGAGAGGCCCATCTACAGTTTCACTGCATTGCAACTGAAAACCCTCCTGTGGAGAGTCCCCTCATGGCTGACGCCTCAGGCCAGCTTCTGTTGCGGCCTGGGAAAATAAATGTGCATACAACATGGGTATAATAGGCAAAAAATTCATTAAGGACTTAATAAAAACAGAAAGTAGATGTGAGTAAATAATAAGTGAGCTAAAGTTGATACTGGGCAGAATGTAGGCGTTTGTTCACAAAAGATATCTAAATATGTACACAAACATGTCCACACATACCTGTATACACACATACACAAAACACATATGTCTGTACACATATATGCACACATATTATATATATGCTCAGTATAAACATATCCACCTGCACATTCTCAAGCATACACACACACATGCATACACGTTCATGTACAAACATGTACACACACACATGCATGAACATGCAGGTATACAAACATATACAGATGTATACTCATGCATACACACATACACATGTACACAAATGCATATGTACATATACATGGCTGTGCATGAGGGCTCTCTAAAGAGACATACTCCAAAGCAATCACTGATATATTAGAAACAAAGCAACAAATGAAAACCTCAAAGATTTCTTTTTTCCTATGCAAAGTCCACCGCTAATTTGGTAATTTCCCCCATATGTTACTGGGAGGATTTGAGGCTGGATTTGGCATGATCTATCCACAGGGGCTGATCAATGGAACTTGCTTTTGTGCATGTTACTCACCTTTAATAAGCAGCGAGCCGTGGGGAAATCTGTTTATGAAAACAGCAAGTGAAAGAAAAAAAATGAGAAGGATGTTTTTTATCTGATTTAATATAATCTAACCACATTAAAATCTTAATTAGGAGTTTTAAGCTGTGGGTCTCATCTGCAGAAATATGCCTGAAAGCACTCCTAAGAGGGAGTATGCCTGTGCTTTCACTCACTGCTGTGACTGGTTCATGTATTCATTCCAAGGCCTTGAAACGATCCTGTTTTAACCCACAGCCATGAGAATCCATGTGCCATTGTATTATGAACTTCAGGGAGAGATTATTTCACATTTCTAAAGACTGCTTTTCATTGGATTTTATGAAATGGTATGTGTGAAGCCTGTTTTTAATTAAATCTGTAAGTATCATATGATTTAAAGTTCTTGGTGCATCAAAATGTCACTTCTACTATGTTCTAGCATTAAACTATGTGATAATTTGATATGTTGCTTTTAGCATATTTAAAAAGTCAACTTCCCAGATACTGTAGATGGCGTTTTGTTTTGTGTGAGGAGCTTCACACCCTGAGTGGGGCTTACCCAATCCATAGTATGTTATTAAGTTTGTGTGTTTGTCATAACATGAAATTAAAATCTAGCAGACTCATGCTTCTAAAAATGAATGCAGCAATTGATTTTTACTTCTTCATCATTTCTGTTTGGATTCAAACTCCTCAAATGGTCTTCCTTTATCATATTTCTTTCTTTCTTCCTTCTTTTGTTTGTTCCTTTCACTTCCATTCCCCTCCCCTCCCTCTCTCTCCCCTCCCTCTCTCTCCTCCTCTCCTCTCTCTCTCTCTCCTCTCT
>NW_026000240.1:24045410-24148142 GCF_001458135.2 Marmota marmota marmota | reverse complement strand
GCTAGAGGGAGTGTTGTAGGGGGATGTGTTGTAAAGGCAGTGGGGAGGAGCTGCTGCCAGTGTCCACCGCAGTGCCACTGCAGGGACTGGTCAACACTGATCCTCACCCAGAGCCTGGCTTCCTACTCCAGGAGCTGATTTCAGGATGGGCCTTGGTCTTGGAGACTGCAGGTAGGCAGTGTTCCCCACACCAAGGAGTGCCATCAAAGGTACTGCCCCAAGAGGGAAAGAGATGCCTCTAGTTGCTCTGTCTGCTCCTGTTGTCCCTTCACCCAGTTCCTGTCTGGTTCTGTAGCCTCAGGCACTGAACTGCCCTCTGCTCACCATGCCACTGGGTCTTTCCCCTTCTTACCTGACTGGCTCTCTCAGCGGTACTGAGCACTGAGCACAGGTGACCAGCTTTTCCCCCCCCAGAACAGCCTTTTCCTAGCTACTGGCGCACCAGACCCCTTCCTCTTGCTCCTCCTGCACCTCTCCTTCCTGATTGCTCTTCCTCTTTCCTGTTCCTCTCCTGGTTTTGTTGGCCTTTCCTGGGGCTCTGTCCAAGCTTTCATACATTGCTCCCTGGATACTACCCCCCAGTCCTGGGATGACACATTTTAAGTGTCATCTATAAGATGAGAGTTTCCAAAGTCGATTCCTCATTGCATCCCAAATTGCCAGCTCTCTGCCTGATCCTTCCGCTTGGACACCAGTTGGCTATCTCAGGTTGTAGCAGAATACTTGTTCCCACATTCCCTGTCCCCGATCCCCAGCACATCTGTCCCTTTTCAAATCTGCACCACAGCTTCTCCAGCCCCAAAACTTTTCTCTACCTAATGCATCCAAACCAGCACCAGGGCCATCCGCTTCAGCACCAGAATGTGTCCCAGGCATGCCCAGTTCTCTGCATCCCTACTGCCCTAGTCACACACAAGTCAATGTTGCCTGTCACCTCCTCCCTCTTCACCCACTGCGTGGCTTCCTGCTTCTGCCTTCTGTACCCTCTCAATGGTTTGTCCTTCACAGGAAACTCTCCATGCAGCAGATTTTTAAGGCGAATAAGATCATATCATATCTCTGCCTAAAACTGCCCAGTGGCTTCCCTTGGTCCCCTGCCTAAAATCCAGATTTGACAGTGGCCTATAAGTGCAGAGAGGGGTGGACTGAGCCAAGCACTGAAGAGCTGTCTAGGGAGTTGGCTGTTTCTAAATAAGAGCTAAGGAGAGGATGCCTGGAAGAAAGTCACCTGCAGCAGGGGTGAAAGCTCTTTGATCTGTGTTCCCTCACACAAACTCTCAGACGTCCCTCCCAGCTTTGTATCAGCCAATAATTTGAGGCATGGACCTTCTGGGCTGTTCTCTAGATTGAGTTTTCTAGCTGAGGGTCCCTGGGTGTTCATCTACTGAAACTCTGACATCATTCAAAAGGGGTGTGTGTGTGTGTGTGTGTGTGTGAGTATGTGTGTGTGTGATTGTGTGTCTCTCTTCTCATGTGTGTTGTTTTTCCTGGAAAGAGAGACCACTGTTTGCATCAGTTTCTCAAAGTCATCTATAGCTGTTTTCAAAAATATCCCATTTGAATATAGCAACTTAGGGTTAAAGTTGAGGAAAGGAAGGTACTGGGATCCTAGTGGCTCTGAAGTTCCTTGGGGTCTGTGTTTAGGGCCTGACTGCCATGAGGCCTAGTTCTTGTCATCCAGACTGTGATGGTAAGCAGTAGGCCATCCTGGGATGATGGGGCTGGTCCACATCTGTGCCGTTCAGTACAGCAGCTGCAACATAGGCACTCGAAATGTAGCTAGTACAACCAAGGGGCCGAGTGTTTAAATTTCACTTACTTTTAATTAATTTAAATCAGAATGCCCCACGCATGGCTACTGGCTACCATATTGGATGCTGCAGATTCCAGCTTTGTTCTCCAGCTATAGCTGGGCATAATTATTCCTGATGCTCTTTAGCACTCAGATCTTTCCAGCCTCCTTAGCTCTCTCTTTTCAAGTCATCCTGACTTTGCGGATAGTTTGGATGTGTTTTCTTCTGTGGTTTTATTGAAGAAACAGTCATGTTTGCATGATTTGTCTGGGTTTCCGAGACTAGAACTAAAGTTTTATAGAGCAAGTTCCAGAGTGTATTGGAAATTCTAAATTATTACATGTACATAAAGATTTTTGTTGTGAATAATTACTATAATTATTAATAATCACAGTAACCTTTTATTGCATGCCCTCTGTGGTACAAGGTACCATGCTTTGTTATCTTATTAACTTTCACCCCAGTAGCTTACTCCTGGGCTCAGACGGGCTCAGACAGGCTCAGTATGTTGGCCAATGTAAGAGGCAGAGCTGGGCTTCCCACCTCTGTGTGCCTCTACTCCTGCAGCCAGTCCTCAACTCCATTTCCCTCCACCTTCCACAGAGACCATCATACCATAGGGAGGCTGCTTGTTCAATCAAAATCTGCTGCCCTCTTCTCATGGAGCACATTAGGTCAAAGGGATTTTTCAAAATGGCATCAAGCTAGATAAAAGGTAATGTGTGATCCATCTGGAAGTCAAGGAGAGGGCAGAAGCACTGTTGCTAGGGAGTACTAAGTAGTACTAAGTAGTAGTAGTACTAAGACCATATCTAGTATAGGGACTCTGGTTTTTCCCTCTCCTTTAGCTCAGACTCTTCAGATTCTAAAGTAAAATTTCTCTGTTACTCTTGGTGGGGTCTCCCCGAATCCTTTTTGGATTTTTAAATGAAATTGTGCATTCCCATTTTGCCTGATTGTGCTCAGCCATGCTAGTTGGCAGTTGAAATGCATGCAGACATAAGGACATGGGTGAACACAGCTCCAGCACCAGGACCATGGAGCTGGGGTTGTTTATACCATCCATTGCACACTTGAGGGCTGGCTCTGGGGTGGGGTTCCTGAGCTGTATTTGAAATGTGGCAGAGATGTCTGAGAGACTGTCGTGAAGGCTGGGTATCTGTAAGAGAAGATGCTTCTTGATCATTCCTAGCAACAGCGCTTCTGCCCTCTCCTTGACTTCCAGATGGATCACACATTACATTGCTGGGACCCTGCAAACGTCAGTGGCAGAGTGCTTTGGCAGGATGTGTAAAATGATTGTAATACATTCCTACCTTTACATTCAGGCATAGAAATGTGCCTGAAGGCACGAATATCAGAAATGGGTAAAACTTCTTGAAAATGTTAATGGTGGTAGGGTCTGCCACAGGAATTCCTGAGTTGCAAATGGAACCATGGGAAACAAGCAAGTCAAAGAGCAGGGCTCAGAAGTCCCACCTTTCTCACCATCAGGCTTTCTTTTTAAAAGCTGATGCTATTTCATCACTGGTTTTAAGCTTATATTTTAGAGGTAAGAGAAATAGGAAGTAAAAATTAAAAGCACTTCTTCCAAATCATGTTCTGCCAATCAGCAAACAGCACAAGGACACTGCTGTTGGCGGTGGGATTTATCCACCTTGGGTGGTCCAGGGTGTCCAGGTCTCCTGCCTCTAGTGTCCTTGATCATCCCTATGAGAACTGTCAAGGTGCTAGGTGCACAAGTTTATTTGCATACTAAGGGCAACAGGTTAGTCTGGGGCTGCCTGGTGAGCTCAGGCCCTGAGCTGCAGGAACTGGAATAATTTTAATAGGTTGCTTTTGATTTTGTTCTAGAAAATCTGTACCTCCTGTCTTCGCAGCTTCTGTTGTTACTTCACACTACAGTAAAAAGTGAGGAAGAAGAAAGAAGTTCTCATGGGGAATAAGGAAGGTCATCCTGGATTCTCAGAAACAGAGAAAGGGCCAGATTCTGGGTTTAGCATCAGAAGCCAAGTGTTAGATATTTTCCAGCTTTTCTAGTTTCACGAGCTGAGTTTTCTTTACCTTCTTAGGCCCAATTAGATGTTCCCTTCATATTTCATGCATTAAAAACAAATAACAAAGAAACAAGAAAAAAATGGTGCATTCACAAAGATAGGCAATTTCCTGCTGGATACAACTTTCAAGTACAGTGTTGGGAGCCAGGCTCAGCATAATGAAGGGAACCCCCAAATATGGTGACCCCCTGGCCCCATATCCCACAGCATTTGTGGAGCTTCAGACACATAGCCAGTTCCCACTTAGCAAATGTTTATGGAGTTGAGTTTATTATGTACTAGTTTCTCTGCTAGGTGGCAATACACAAGGATGAAGAAGAGGTCACCTTTGCCCTTGAGATTGTCAGTCTTCATGGGGTCATTAAGGAGCAAGCAGCATCCAGAGGCCATGTGCACACTGGGAAAGTCAACTGCGCTGGTCTATGGGGTCAGGAAGACCTTCTGGAGAGGGAGGGTGATAGTGTGGTAGGGAGGGAGGGATGGGAGCGTATCTGAGCAGAGACAGATGTTAGGAGACATCAGAGAACTTGATAGAACTCCAGCATCAGGGATCTAAATATTGCCCCAGAGCAAATAAAAGCCCTCTTCTGGCTGCTGAATTTGGAAATTCTTGTATGAACAAATATTGTCAGGGGTCTGGGACTGATAAGACAGATGGCTTTGTACAAATTGACTAAGTTCAAGGAGAAAAAGTGACAGATCTTATGGATGTGACGTGGACAGGAGTTCAACTCCTCCTGAGCAGGGGCAGGGAAAATCCTCTACCCCAGGACAGCCCCCTCTCATCTGCTCTAGAGCTTCGGGAACACCCTGATTTGTGTTGTCCAGTCAATCTGCACAGCAGGCTTTGAGACAGGCTCTCCAAGAGCCAGCTCAGTTTCACAGGTGCAAAGTGGTCACGTTGGATCCAGGATGGCCCCATCTTGCAGCTCCGGTGTTGCAGTCTCTGTCAGAGCCTCCTGCTCTGCCCACCTGTGCCTCAGGCCTGGTGTGGACCTCAAAGGCACCTTTGCAACCATCTACAGCCCCACCTTACCCTCTAGGGGCAGGGGCCCCTCTTCCAGAGCCCACCACAGACCCTGACTTGCTTCCTCGTCTACTCACCTTCTCCCATGCTCTCAGTAAGCGGTTCTTCCACCCACTGACTTTCTGAGGCCTTCTACTCCGTCCCTTATGGCTTTCTGACTCCACTTGCAGAGAGCTACTGCCCTTATCTCTGTGTGGCCTGTCACCAGGATCTCCCACTCTCCCTCCCTCTGGGTATGGCAGGGCCCTTCTCTTCATTCCTTTTGCCTGAAGTGAAGGCTGTCTTTCTTTGGCCCTGCACAGGTGGCCAATTCCCCAGCTTCTTAGCTCTGAAAGGGGGACGTGAGAATCAGTTAACGTGATGTTTCCAACATTTTTGCACAGACCTTACTACATCTGGGATGCTGACGGGTGACCGGCCCCTTCCCTGTCCTGCACTTGGCCAACTTCCCTACAAGGGACCACTTTGAGGCCTCTCCCACCCATCCTGCCAGTCACTGGGACTTCTGAATCCCCTCTCTCCTGAAAGACCCTTGGTAACAGCTGTGTACTCCATGTGGAATAGAATTAGCGGATTTGAAAAGTGTAATGTGAATGCTTTAAAAATCTCACGTCACATACAAAATTAGAAATACCCTGGCCTTACCCCCTTTCTTTCTTTTTATTTTTATTTATTTATTTATTTATTTATTTTAAAAAACTACATGATTTCAAAGCCAGATAGCAAAACTATAAACTGTGCTCATCTTGGAACTGGTAAATAGAAATAATCCCTTCTGTGTTCACGTCCTGTGAATTCTTTGTTGCTGGTATTCACTGGAAGGCTCAAGTCATTTTGGTAGCCATTAGTCTGTTATTTTAACATTCACTGTTATTATAATTGGAAATCTTTTTTTATTCCCTGTAACAGTGTCATCCAAGTGTTCATTAAGGAGCATTGCTTGTCTTAAAAAATCGCACCTGAATGCCAATAAGTTTGGTCCAGAAGGTAGAGTCGATAGAACACCATGAAAAAGGTCGGTTGGCTGCCATGATAAACTGCACCCTCGGAGGGTAGATGGAAAGACCCTGTGTTAGAGCAAGGCTAATGCTGAGAAAAGGAAAAGCAGCTTTCAAAGCAAGTCTGCAAGGTAGCTTACAAATTTAGGTGCTCCGTGATTGGTCTCCCTTCCTATGTATTCCCGAATCTTAAAAAAGACCTTTTTAAAATTGTTTGACACCTTCAGAAATGCTTTCTTTACCTAAAATGCAATTGCTCTGTAAGATCTAAGAGGTCATTCAATAATCAATTGCTTAGTGGAGAGGAAGAAGGCTCATGGCAGGGAGGCACAACAGAGAGGCCCTACCTGGGGTGTTGCTGCCAACAGGTAGATGTTGTATGACGCAGGTAGCTCAAGGAGACGCTGGACAGGATGGCCTTGGAGTTCCCACTGGGATGGCTCAACTAGCATGCTTCCCCCAAATGTGCCATGACTACCATTGTTGGTACGATGACTTCAGAGGGTGCAGAGGGAAACTCTTTATGTTAATTGTCATGCCTTTATTTCAGTGTTGTCTTAAAGCATCGTTAGCATATTTATTTTTTAAAGTTTCCTTTAAAAAATAAAACTATTCAAATGAACAGAACAGGTTTACTTAAAGACACATTTAAAGGAAATCATAGTACAGGTGGCACATGGCTCTAGCAGAAATGACTGGAGTATTATGCAAACGATAGAGCATTGGAAGATGTTGGTTTTCACTTATTTAGGAAAATATGGTCCCCGTGTTGATGGAAATCCTGGTGAGCACGTATTGTTCTTTTGGGACAATATATCACATAATTGGATATAGTGTTATTTTATATGAGGCTAATTTCGGAAGCTAAAACAACCATATCTATTAAATGCTATTTTATTTGATTAATAAAAATGCTAGATTGTTTTAGGATTGAATAAATATAAAATGTTAATTGGATATAAAATGCTTATTTATGTGATCATGGGCATTGCCATAAAACTATAAGACAGTTATTACTGTTTAATATTGCTTTAATTAGAAGTGCTCTTCCAAAAGTTAGAAGACAATAAGCTTCTCCTTATAACAGCTCCTGAGGAACCAAGATGATGCTCCCATAGATCATCAGTCAAAACAGAACAGGGCGATTTTCATTCTCCCAAAACCACGTAGGGTGAGGTGAAGTTGCAATTTTGCAGGCTGGTGTTTCAATCAGCCACCGTGGACTTGCTGAATTCAATGTAATATGTATTGGATGTGCACCACGTGCCAGGCTCCATTAGGTCCATGGGGAAGTTAGCCAGGACTGGTTCAGGTGCAAGTGGTAGAAAAACCCTAACTCGACTGGCTGAAACAGGGTGTATAGATTCACATGGTGAAGAGTCCAGGTGTGGGCCAGGCACAGGGGAGCACGCCCACAATCCCAGCTGCTCCTGAGGCTGAGGCAGGAGGATGGCGGGTTTAAAGCCAGCCTCAGCAACTTAGCAAGGTCCTAAGCAACTCAGTGAGACCCTAATCTCTGAAGAAAATATTTTTTAAAAGGCTGGGGATGTGGCTCAGTGGTTCAGTGCCCCTGGGTTCAATCCCCAAAGAAAAGAAAAAGTAAAGTCCAGGTGTGGGATTCTGTCATGGCGAGGAATCCAGGTGCTCAAGCAAATGTGATTGATCGCCTCTTCTGTCCGTCTCAACTCTTCTTTCATCTTGAGATGTGGCAGCCCTTGACAACTTGCCGTCATCTACTCGATTTCAGGGCTCATAAAAAGAGGATCTTATGTCAGCTTCGACATCAGTCTTAGAATTGAGTCTCCTTCACCAGGCTGTGACACCTGGGCTGGGGTGTGATCACCTGTGTGGACTGAAGGTGGAAGGAAGACAGGACACATGTTGCCAGAGGAAAGGGAATGGATGATAAATATGGTCTTCCACAGACGCCCTGCCATAGCACGGTCAGTAGCTTGAGCAAAACTTTCAACAGCTGGACAAAGGTGCCGGGGGCGATTTGGAAGGGACTCAGGGGCTTAGAGATTTGAGCGAAGATAGGGCATTTGGGAAAGTAAAAATTGGAGATTGCTGGCGCAAAGAATTCTAAGGAGGGGGAAGGGCAAGATTCAGTCCTGTTGGGATTTTCTGAGAACCAGGAGAATGCATCCTTGTATTTGACAGGTCTTCCTTCTTACCTCCTGAGACATGGCAGAACTGGGGATAGTGGATGAGGGACCTCAGCAGAAAGCTCAAAGACAGCATGTACAAAGGGCCAAGGCACCTGCTTTTGTGCTGCTCTCCCTGTGGTTGGAATGGAGAACTTCAGCCATTCATTCTACAAGTGCTTACTGAATACCTGTTTTGTGTCAGGCACTGTGCTGGGGTCACTAATCAAACCAGAACTCTGATGCCCTGTATCTGGTGCTTTACTAAGCACCTCCCAGGCCCCAGGTATCCAAGAGGAAGATCAACCCATAGGGACAGGGTATCTATCCTCAGGGGAAAAGATGCATGGTGGGGTAGGAGCTTCAGACAGGAGAAGGGGGCTCCTGAAGATGCAGAAAAATTGGGGTATAGAGGGGTAGACAGTCTGGAGAGAAGAAGGCTTTTCTCCTTTAAGCCTCCTTGTCTCCTGCTTTTTGTTTCTCTCTCTATTCCTCTGCTTCCCTGGAGCAGACCAGGCTACACCTGAGAGATTTTTCAAAGGCACAGGGCACAGGACCACAAGTTCCTTATGATCCTCCTCTCCCATTGGCTCTGATGGCCTGTCTCAGGGTGCTCTTGAATTCTTTGAGGTTCTCTCCCTACATCCTTCAGGGATGGACAACAGATTAATCACTTTATTTTCTCTCCTTTCATTCCTGCCACTCCTTCCAAGCCCACTTTCAATTTCTCTGTGAGAGAGGAGGGATGATTGGCCGGTGCTTGTGATCTTAATTGTGCCATGGTTTCTAGGGTGCATGTTATTTCGGAACTCTGGGACACAGGCCTTCTCTCTCTCTCTCTCTCTTATGCTCTCTTAAGGACACCTGGCCTGGCCTTTCCTCCTTCCCTCCTATTCCAAAAATACCTCTTGGTGTATTTAGGTCCAGCCCTCTTCTTCTTGGGTCTAGTGGTCTGTCTTTATCTTTCTGCTTCTACATGCAGAGGTTCTTGCACACAGTGATCTTGAGATTTGGATTCAGGTGGCTCTAGGTTCATGAGGTGTGTACCTGAGCCCTGGCCCAATGTGCACCACACACCTCTGATTAGGATACTGGGTGTCCCTTTTCTTCCCCTTAACCTGCTTATTCTTCTCCTGGGACCTGGAAGGTAGAGGAAGGGTGAGCAATGGCTGGTATCCAGCTAATTTGGGGGATGTGGCATCCAAACCTCACCTTAACCCCAAGGTGCCCTTTCCTGAAGGGTCTTTGCCCAAAGAGTACATGTCGCCATCCCAAACCAAAAACACAACAAAGAGAAACTCCTAAACTGTGTCTGCCTTTTTTCTGCACGTTGGTTTGATTAATTTATTAATGGAAATGCTCCAATCAGTGGACACAAGTATGGGCTTTGTGGACAATCATTTATTGGTTGAAATCCTAATTTAGTTGCAAATCAATCATGTGACTTTAAGCCAATTTAAGTCTCAGTTTCTCATCTATCAAATGGGGATAAAAATTCAGACTGCTTTGGTGGGGTTGGGAAAAATCAATGAAAGTGTGTGACCAGTGAGTGTTAATGGCTGGATACTGCACAAATGGGACTTGCGGCAGGTCCAGGGAATGAATGCTCCTGTCTTCGGAAGCTGCTTGCTATTGCCAGACCCACAGGACTCCTGTGGGAGGATCTTTACTGGGACATAGGGATGGTGTCCCAATGGAGCACTGACTTAGCCTAGCTCAGCCTTTGGGGATGATGGCTCTTCAGTTCTTTGTACCTGCCAGGTTAGGGATGGAGAATCAAAGGTCACTCACACAGCTCTTCTTATCAATCTGGTACTCCTCTACTGTGCCTGAACCAGCCTGTCTTGCATTTGAGCATTGTAATCTTTCTGGACTGATGCATGTCTATCTCCAAGAAATGGTGGCCACCTCTGTGACTTGGCTTAGCACCTGACAAGGACCTTTCCTTGCTTCATGCTTTTAGTCAGACTTCTGTATCAAAATCCCTCAATCTTATTACAACCTTGTTAAGTATTATACCCATTGAACAGATGAGGAAAAAGAATACATGATACCTTTCTCTAGATCTCCTAATTTCTAATCTTATGCTAAAGATCCACTGTCCTGAGCCACCACATATGGCCTTCTGTCTTCATTATTCCCATGTGGAGGTGAGTTTTGGTGAGATTTTAATACTTGTATTATTCTAAACCATCAGAGATACGGCCTGCAAGCAAAACCTTTCAGGATGCACAGTTCCCTGGAGAGATCTGCTCCTCTTTGCCTCTCCCTGGCTAGTCCCTGTCCCCACCTCTGCTCCTGTTCAGTGCTTATATGACTCTTACCCTGGGTGAATCTTTGCCTTGCATATTCCCTGTTGTTTAAATGAGCCTCTTGGATTGGAGAAGCTGATTAAGAAGTCAGCTCCATTTACTGCGCGTGTGCTATGCTGCATACGCTGCCACCTTTGAACATGCCATAAGGAATTAAAAGCCATTTTCTTTGACACTGAGGCACTTAACAAAGGAAAAATGGACACCCTCCTTTTGATTTCTTCTCTCCCTTAGAATCCTAGCATCCTTTCTAAAGGACTCAGGTCTCAGGCTCAAAAATCTTCTGTTTTTGAACCAAAAGAAAGAGCCACGCAGTCGCTGGTGTCTCAGACTTTATCTGCCTGATGTTCTCTGGGTTCCTGTTCTGACCTGTGGCTCTGGCTTTGGGGAGCTCTGGGGACATTTGGAAAGTTGGATCTGCTGACCTTCAGCTCTGGGGGCTTCTTCAGCTGTCAGGCTAAGGTACTGCTTTCCACGAGCCTCCAGGGACGTGCCAGAAGAATCACATTTCTTTCCTGAGCTCTCAACACCCCGTTTTCTTTCAGGGGCCCCAAATCACCTCGTCATCCATGAACGGAGCTATTTCTTCGGGAAACGGGTTCCCATTTCCAGCCTTCACACCTCATGGCAAAGCGTATTTCTCACCTGTCAAGTTAAATATGCTGTCGTTTCTCCTGATTTCCTCTTTCTTTCAAGAACCAAGCAGGCAGGGAGCCACGGCACTGTGGGGAGGCTCAGGGTCTGGTCAACCAGGGGGCCCCACGGCCGGCTGTCCCAGACTTGACATCCCTTTTCTGTCGCCGGCTCCCCTCTCTTCCCTGGCCTGGGATCCCTCCAGTTCTTCTTCTCCAGACTGTCTGCCATTCTGGGCGTCCTGATGGAGCTTCTGTGTACAGAATGTGCCCACTGTTCCACACGCCTCATTTCCAGGGACTGTGGAGGAGTTTGACATTTTAGCAGGTCTATTATGGATGTCTGCTGTGGCCAAGACAAGGAGAAGGGATTGTAGCGTTAAGTCAGCTGCACATCAATCTGCTCTCTGTGCTCAGATATGCAAGGGGGTCGGAGAGCGTCCTGGCTGTGGGTCTCTGGTCTGCGTGTGTATACTAAGAGGAGCTTTTCATAGATGGAATTGTTTTGGAAGTTGCCAATGTTCAATTGCACTTATGTTCGAGACTTTTTAATATAGGATCTTAGGGATACAGAATTGAACTAATCACAATTCTTTTCCTGATATAGTATTCTTATAAAATCTTAGTTATCATGATATACTCTTTTTTTAACTCAATAAATAGCAAATTTTTGTGTACTCACAACTTAAATTGAGAGTAGTGGATGACCAACAACTGTCTCCTTCTATGGCTTCTTCCACATTCCATCAATCACAGAGGTGACTGTGATCCTGAAGACTTCTTGTCTTAAAAAGGTTTTATCATGCATAATACTTCAACCCCCATTTATGTGGTTTGACTTGTCCTGAATGTTATAAAAAGCACTACTGGATATTGTTTTCTGGGACTTTGTTTCCAGTCTGCTTTAAAATGTTACTGTGTATACCTATCTGGTACTCTAGGGTGTGAAGTATCCATGCTCTATTTCTCACGCTGCTGCTGCTGGGCCTTTGAATAGGGGCCTATAGGAATTTATAGGTTAATGCTAAACTATTGTTCAAAACATTTGGATCCTTTCATACTCCTCCTGGCAGTGTATAAAATATCTGTGTTAAACTGCTTTCTTTCAAGCATTGAGTTTTGTCAGACTTCTTATTTTTCCAGTTGAATGAATATACAATGAAATCTCGTGGTCTTGGCTTTTCAGTCTCCTGATTTTCTTCAAAATAGAAGAAAAATAGGTGGAGGAGAGGGAAGGGAACGGGGGAGGGATGAAGGTTGGGAAAGGGGAAGTCAGTTGGAGCAAATCATATTCTATGCTTTCATAATTAAGTTAATATGAGTTCTAATGTTATGTATAACTAAAAAGAACTATTAAAAATAAATAAAACTAACTTTAAAAAGATATCTTTTTCTTTCCCAAAGTCAGAAAGATATATACGTGTGTACACATGTTTCCCTCCCCCGCAAGTACAGAGTTGATTTTTGTGAATGATGTAAGCTGGAGATCTAATTGCAAGTTTTACACATGGAGAACCAACTTTTTCAACTCAAATCCGTCTCCTGTACTGAGTATGCCATTTCTTTCATGAGTTCAATCCTGTGAGTATGAAAACCTTCTCCTGGGCTTTCTATTCTGGTTTCTTGGTTGGTTTTTCCAGTCGTATCTAATAGCATTCTGTTCTAATCATTCCGCATCTGCACTTAGTGTTTGAATCTTGGGTCAAGTTTCTCCATTCTATTCTTCTTCAGAAGTGGGATGACCCTGTTTTTGTCTATTTCTCTTCAAATGTACATTTAGAATCAATCTGTTGGGTCTGTTCAGAAAACTTGTTTTAAATTCATCAGATTTTTGGTCAGTTTGGAGAACGCTGACATTTATCTAGTTATTCAGACCTCCTCTCCATGAATATGGTATACCTTTCCCTGAGTTGAAGATGTGGAGTTTATAGTCTTTGTAACGTCCTGCAATGTTAGGGCAGATCTCAAAAATAGTGCTAGTTTCCTTTCTCCTTGCCAGCTGCAGATGTTAGATTAGACAAAGCCTTCATGGACATATGGCCTGACTAGAAAGTTTTCTTTCCTACTCCCTGAGAAGTCCTGAGAATGACCATGAAGTTGTGTCGTAGAGGATCTAGTGAAGTGTGTGTCCAGAGCTCTCCCACAATAGTCAGATCTGAAGTTCTGGAGGGAGATGAGGCTTCCTGGGCTGAAAAGTTAGACAGACTTTGTAATCATGCACTCACCAACTTGGAGGCCCAGAGTGGGGACTCCAGCTGCCCAGCTCAGTTCCTTTTATTTACTTTAGAGATATAGCACCTGCAGCATGCAGCTTCTGGAAGGTTCCATGGAGCGTGCAGTTCAGCCTCATGCTTACTGCAAGGCCAGAGCTCAGTCAGGTATGGCTCCTTTCCCTAAGCCAAGGCCAAGCCAAGACCTTGAGGATTTCCCTTCCAGCTTCAGAGGCTGCATGACCCTTCTTGTCAGGAGCCCCACCTGCCCTAGCCTGGACCAGAGTGGACTTAGAAGCTCATGGCCCCATTCCCTCAGCTGATTTCCTAACTTACATTCTAGTCACATGCAGAGACTACACGAGATCCAAATAGGTTTCTGGAAACCTTGAGGCCAAGTTTAAAATGAGATTACTTCTGATGGGAAGAGCAGGAGTGTCAGACCCCGCTCTCTTCTCCTGCCTGGACTTTATAATTTCTTTTTTTCCCCTTTGTCTATTTCTTTATAATTTCTTTTTTTCCCCTTTGGTTCTAAATCCTTCAGTGATGCTGTTAGGTCTGCCTGTCCCCAAGGCCAGAACACCTGGGGGCAAACAATCTGCTGGTGCCAGCCCTTTGGAGAGCTGCTGTCTGCAGACATCAGCCACTTGGGCAGCCTTTGTGGCAATGGCTGGAGGTGGCCTGACTCCTGGGAACCTGGAGATGGGGAGCAAATCCAGCATCCTGAGCCTATCTGCTTTAGGCCCCAGGGTCGTTCCTTTACCTACATATTTTTAAAAGATGCATTGGAATCTTGATGGTGACCCCTGCTTGGTCAGAGATAGGAAAGCTGCTCTGGGGTCTCAGATTTGCCTGAGATGGGTGGATTAATTAAGTTAGCACTCCTGATACATCTCAGTAAGCTCTGATACTATAGTTTACAACCATAGTTTCTCCAGATTGAAGACACACAATCCTTTTATTTAACTTCCATTAAAGTATAGAAAAAAGTGCAACTATTAGAGCAGATGTTGGCAAGCTTTATTTTCTATGCAAATTATATGTATGGAACTTGTAAGTCCTTTCCTTCTATGTTGTCACACAAATGAAAGAGACAGATGCCTAAGAAGTGTTGGCAGTTGCTGATCATGGTGATGGGCACTTGTGATATTATCTCCTGTAAGATTCACAGAGGGACATTCAGTATCTTGGGACTAGTGATGACTCCAGTACCACCACACTTGTAGATGAGAGGTCAGAGTCTGGGTGGTTGTCATTTAGGTTCAATGAGGCAAGTATAAAGGGTCTCTCACATATAGTGGCAGAATTGTATTCAGTAGCCAGTTTATCCATCCCTTGATGCTCCAGGTTTGACAAAGAACCTTGCTAGACAGGTGCCCTTGAAGAAGATGTCTCGCCATTACTTTTTAGAAGGTGGTTGTTCTGAGTTAATCAACATGTGGCACGTTAAGATGGGGGTCTGGCATACAGTATGCACTCATTAACTATTAATTATAATTGAACTAGTATGTAAGAAATCTTCACAGTCATTAGCTAACACAATGTTGGAATCATTACCTAGTTTTATCCATAAATTGATCCAGAAAACAGGGATTGCCCGAATGGAGAGAGTCAGATGGGAGACTTCACAGAGTCAGGGCCCAGAGGAGTATTGTTCACCTTGCTCTCTGCAGATTGTGCCATCATAGGAGTCGTCATTGGACAATGGCAGCAAGAAGCCTCCCTAAGAGCAGAGCTATTTCCACGGATCTTGAGTTCTAGCAGGGGTGTGTCTGCTGTAATTAGCAGCCTACGTTTTACATCTTGCTTTCTTCTGGCCCACTTTATCTTTCTTTTCTCCAATTTCCTATCCTGGGTCATTGCTCATTTTTCTCAGGAAAAAAGAAAACCCACCACATGAGTCTTCATTTCTGTCTTTCCAGCTTTTACATTGACCAAGGCCTTGCTTTTGAGCCAGGAATCCGTTATGAGGGGTCTTTATTTTACAGTTCTGCAGGTGTTGGCACTTGTCTTAATTCTGGGGCTAGTAAGATGAAGGGACTTGTTAGACTGCAAGGAGATGACTGGAGATGCACATAGATAATACTGCAAAATTATTTGACTTATTTGTCCCATTTTGCACATGCTAAAAAGGAGGCTCGGAGGAGTTAGGACACTTATCAAGAACAATATTTACTGAAAACTACAGAACACTATAGAAAGAAATTGAAGAAGACCTTAGAAGATGGAAAGATCTCCGTGTTCTTAGATAAACCGAATGAATATTGTCCAAATGGCCATAATACCAAAAGCACTGTACAGATTTAATGCAATTCCTATTAAAATTCCAATGTCATTCTTCATAGAAATAGTAAAAGCAGTCATGAAATTCATTTGGGAAAATAAGAGACCCAGAATAGCCAAAACAATCCTTAGCAAGAAAAGTGAAGCAGGAGGCATCACAATACTAGATCTTTAATTATACTACAGAGCTATAGTAACAAAACTGGCATGGTTTTGGCACCAAAATAGACTTAGACCAATAATACAGAATAGAGGACATAGAGACAAACCCACATAAATACAATTATCGCACACCAGACAAAGGTGCCATAAATATACTTTGGAGAAAAGATAGTCTCTTTAACAAATGGTGCTTAGAAAACTGGAAATCCATATGTAGCCAATTGAAATTAAACCCTGTCTCTCACCCTGTACAAAACTTAACTCAAAATGGATCAAGGACCTAAGCATTAGACCAGAGACCCTCTGCCTACTAGAAGAAAAAAGTCAGCCCAAATCTCTATTATGTCAGTTTAGGAACCTCCTAAAGCACAAGAAGTAAAATCTAGAGTCAATAAATGGGATGGAATCAAACTAAACAGCTTCTTCAAAGGAAACAATCAAGAATGTGAAGAGAGAGCCTACAGAATGGGGAAAAAAATCTTTGCCATCTACACCTCAGATAGAACACTAATCTCCAGGATATATAAAGACCTTAAATATCCTAGCACCCAAAACAAACAAACAAACAAAACCAACCCAATCAATAAATGGGCTAAGGAACTGAACAATCACTTCACAGAAAAAGAAATTGATTGGTCAACAAAAATATGAAAAAAGTGTTTAACATCTCTAGTAATTAAAGAAGTGCAAATTAAAACTAGACCAAGATTTCATCTCACTCCTGTCAGTAACAATAAATTTTGGCAAAGATGTGGGAAAATAGGTACAGTCATACATTGCTGGTGGGACTGCAAATTGGTGCAACCACTCTGGAAAGCATTATGGAGATTCCTCAGAAAACTTGGAATGGAACTGCCATTTGACCCAGTTATCCCACTGCTGAGCATATAACCAGAGCACTTAAAATAAGGATACTATGGTAATGTGGCCACATCAATGTTTACAGCAGCTCAATTCATAATAGCTAAGCTATGGAACCAACCTAGGTGCCCTTCAACAGATGGATGGATAAAGAAAATGTGGTATATATACACAATGGAATATTACTCAGCCATAGAGAAAAAATGAAATTAAGGCATTTGTGGGTAAATGGATAGAACTAGAGACTGTTATGCTAAGTGAAATTAGCCAATCCCCGCAAACCAAAGGCTGAATGTCCTCTCTGATATGCAGATGCTAACACACAACAAGGGGAGGGTGGTGTGGGAAGAACAGAAGTTGAATGGATTAGAGAAAGGAGAATGAAGGAGGGTGGGAATGAGAAAGGCAGTAGAATGATCAGACATTACTTTTCTATGTTTATGTATGAATACATGACCAACGCAACTCCACATCATGTACAAAATGACCTATGTAACACAACCGATGTAATTCCATATTACTCCACAAAAATGGGAAGGCATACTCCATGTATGTGTAAGATGTCAAAAGATACTCTATTGTCATCTATAACTAAAAAGAACAAATTAAAAAAGGAAACTCAAATATGTACAGATAGATATAATAAATAATAAATATCTCTAAAACATGCAGAAAAAAAGAACAGCATTTACATATACAATAAGTGAGGAGGCTGAGGTTCAGCTCAGATTTATCTGAAGTCAAAACACAGTATAGCTCTCATCACTTGTACATGAGACTGTTTGGCCATTTCCCATATACCCCTGCTGTGCTTTTCTCTTTTTTGCCCCCATTTATTTTTCTCCCTGGCTTTAGTATTGCTAAGCAGTAATCTTGTCTGCTGCTCTGTCAGTCCCGTTTGTGACTTAATATGCCTGGTCAGTTCTTTTTTGTGGGGGGCACAGTTACTGGGGATTGAACCCAGGGGTGCAAAAGAGCCACATTTCCAGCTCTTTTTAATTTTATTATTATTATTTAAATTTTGAGACATGGTCTTGCTAAGTTGCTCAGGCTGCCTTTGAACTTGAGATCCTTCTACCTCAGCCTCTGGAGTTGCTGGGATTACAGGCGTTCGCCACTGTGCCCAGCTAATTATGCCTGATAAGTTCTTAGTGTGATACATTGCATATATTTCAGTTGCAAAATGTCTTTTAAAACTTTTATCTAGTTTCCAATTTGTTATAATTCTCCATCTTTTCATCCATTTGTTTTTCTTATACTTTATTATTAACCATGTTAATGACATTTGCTCTAAAGTTGTTCCATCTTCTGACTTCAATATCTAGATTACACGTGGGTCTCTTTCTAGGATCTTTCGTCCCTTGACTATTGGTCAAATTTTCCTGCCCTTTCACATGTCCAGTAATTTTTTTTTTTACTGTATGTTGGCCATTGCATATCAAAAACTGGAGATGTGCTGATATTATATTCCACCAAAAGGAGTTCTGCCTTTCCTCTATTAGGCAATTAGAGTGAGAAAATTATAATTAGATTCAATAAGAATACATACTCATATTGTGAACACCAATCATTGCCGATGCCTTCTTTGACGTTTCCATGATCAGGTTGCCTTCATTGCAATTTCTCTTATACCAATTAATTAAATAAGCATCTTCATTAATATACATGCCTCTTGTTTATCCATAGAATTAAGATGAGAGAGAGAGAGAGAGAGAGAACTAATCATTTTGAAGGTGACTTTATTAATATACAAGGATGACTAATCTGACCTTGGTTTGTATTCATGACAAGTGCCATCAGGAGAGCCCTCCAGGGGAAATGCACAGGTGAGGGGTGGGAGAAGTCAGTGAAATCCACCCCTGGCGTCTGTATCCAACAGGAAAACCCCATACAGAAATCCACCACCACCAGTCATTTGCAGGGGAATCAGGGAAGATAAATATTTAGGAATATTTGGGAAATCATTCCTCAGGGAAACTTCCTGAGGCTGGAGCTCGTCCTGCTATTCACAGATTTCTACTGAGTGAATAACATAATGGGGTTTTTCAACATTAAGAGGAAAGCCATGGAAACATTTCCTGAATTGGGAAAAGAAGAAAATTGGTAGTCAAGAAGATCTAGTTTCCAACCCCTTCCATCAATAGAGGTAGAATCCAGTGTGAGAGGCTTCTTATGATAATGTTTTTTGTTACTTTTAGCCATTTTACAATAAAATCCACTGCATTTTTTTTCCTGAGCCTCTATGGTATTTATTGGGTGCTGGACAAGATATAAAAATTCCAATCAAACTCCTCTCTACCCTATAGTTGGCACTGTTGTGACATTCTTTACACATTGACCGTGCGGTCTGCCTTTTTTATTGGTCAATTGGTACCAAAGTTTATGATTCATAAATAGGTGCTGTTACAAGTGGTCTGGATCCCCAAAGGCCATTGCAAATGCTGGGGAGAATGGGGATCAGTGGACACTGCTGGATGTCATCATAACCAGGGAATAAATGGAGCTTCACCTCAGCCCCAGGAATTTGATGGTGAAGGAGCTGAGCCCTGTGGATTTAGGCTTGTGGATGGAGGAAGCTCATGGCAGGGTATCTCTGGGAGGACAGAGTTCCCTGATTTCTTAGCCATCAGGTAGTCCCCAACAAGAATAGCAGGCATGATCTCAGCCGTAAACCACATACCTGGACTGATTTATGTACTCCTCCATCCAAATTTAGGATTATTGGTTTCCCTGTGTTAAGACCCTCCCCATTTTCTGTGGCTCTATGATGATCTTGGCCTCTGTACATCTGTGGTGTGGATCTAGCCTATGAATACATTTCTTCAGACTGTTCCAAATAGTCCTACCAGTCCCCTTGGTCTTCTCCCACTCTCTGCCCAGCGGGACCTGCACATAGCACCCCATCTGCCTTGCTTGGTGTCTGTCTTTGGTCCCAGTAAGCCTTTCACTCAGTAGCCTAGTGTTGCACTCAGCCCTAAGCCAAGCATGTGGGAATAAGTAAAATAAGATTCCTGCTATCGAGTAGCTAATTCTACCCAAGGAGACAAATATTTCTCCATTTTCAGCACGATGGCCTGCATTTAATCAAGCACTAAATGCTTCTGCACTGACAGATGTTGGAGAATGTTAGATGAGAGATGCTAATGTTGTTTGAAGTAGAAGAAGAAGATCTTGACCTGGGACCTTCTGTCCACTTCTGGACTTTAGCCAGTGTTATCATCAACTGGCAAGGTGGGCAGCAACCACCCACACATAAATACGAGGTGATCCGGAGAGTTGTAGAAAGGTGCCAACCCACATGCAGCAGAATGGTGACAGCCATAGATCTCTCAGGTTGACAGATCAGTCTGAACACCATTGTGTATTTGATCTAGCCCAAGAATTAACGATATCTCAGCTCATTCATACTACTGTAATATTAGCAGAATCACACTTCAGAAGCCAGAGATGGTGCATTGATATTCGGCGTGACATGCACATGCTCATTGAAACACAGCTCCCAATTCAGGCTCTGTGGTTTCCAGTGAAGTTTGCATAGATCCTTGGGTGTTAACAAGAATGTGATATCTATGAACAGATGAAGAAGCTGACCTATGGCTTTAAACCAAATTAGACATTTGTGTGTGAGAGAGATAACTTTGTTTTATTCTTTTTGGGAAAAAAAATTAAATCACAAGAAAAACACTTTTGGCTGCAGATTTCATAATAATTTTTCTCCCACAAATCTAAAATAATCTTGTGAAAAATTCAAAGCCTGGATTTTGAAACACCCACCAGTATGTGAATCCTCTAGCAGGGAAGCCTTTCCTTAGTCCCTATGCAAATGTTCATGGAAGCCGCTGGTCTCCACAGCCTCCTTGAGGTCCCTGAGAACCCCTGAAGGCCCCTTGGATTCCACTCTAGATCTCTCTGGAAGCCTGTATGGTGCTCCACTGCACATTCCCCAAGTCACTTCTCCCCTAAATAAGACCCATAGTAGGCTGGTGTTTTCTAACCAAATATGCCCCCACTACCTCCTACCAGCTGTTGTGATACTCAATGCCTGATTTACTTTCTGTGCCTCAGTTTCCCCATTCATCAAGCAAGGCCATTCCTCACCAAGTCTCACCAGTTGGTAACTCTGGTAAGAGCTGAGAGGAATGAGTATGTGAAAGTCATGTATTTTGTTTTTTTAAGCGAGTGTCTGGCATGTTATTGGGAGTTCATAAATAATAGCTCTATCCACAGGGATTACTGTGAAATGAGTACAGCATTCATCCCAGCTGTAGAAATTAAGGAGTTGCCAAAAAAAGAAAAAAGCCTTCAGCAATTAAGATAAATTATACATAATATGGTATTTTAGAAAATCAAGATTAATGCAAAAATTTATGGTGAAACAAATATCCAAATTCTTTTCCATCTTTTTTATTGGTGTGTTATACATAGGAGCAGGATTCATTGTTACATATTTGAATGTTATGGTTTGAACGTGAGGTGTCCCCCAAAAGCTCACATGTGAGACAATGTGAGAAGGTTCAGAGGAGAGATGTTTGGGTTCCGAAAGTCTTAACCCACTCAGTGAATTAATCCCCTGATAGGGATTAAAAGAGTGGTAACTGGATTGGCAGAGTGTGGCTGGAGGAGGTGAGAATTGGGGCATGGCTTTGGAAAAGTGGAGTCTCTCTCTGCTCTCTGATCACTATGTGAGCTGCTTCCCTCTGCCACGTTCTCCCACCATGATGTTCTCTCTCACCTCAAGCCCCGAGTAATGGAGCGGGCCTTCTATGGACTGAGACCTCTGAAACCGTTAAGCCCCCAAATCAACGATTCTTCTGTAAAATTATTCTGGTCAGATCATTTAGTCATAGCAGCAAAAAAGCTGACTAAAACATCGTACATACACACAATAGGACAATATAATTTGCTCACTATCATTCCTCACTATTTAAAATATCGAAATTTTATTTCAACACAAAATCCGGGTTACTGATTTTCCTTTTGCTTCAGGCTCCAATGTGGCACTGGCAGGAATGAGGAACCTTACAGCCATGATGATTCTTGCCACTTTATTCCTGTTTGTCCCACGAAGAAGACCCTCTTCCTCTCTCACCCATAAGCAATAGCACTCCGTGGGGATGTCCAGGAGCAGACAAGTTCAATACCACCTTAGAGCCAGTCAGAGGCTGATTGGCTGGTGTGGAGGTGGGACACAGAGGAGCAGGAGAGCCAGGGGTGCGGGCAGCTGGTTCAGCAGGCGTGGGGGTTACCAGCCAGCCCTGCAATCTGATCTTGGGGGTGGGGCAGCCTGCTCCCTTCCCCCAACCCTTACCTGTTTCATTTTGAGTTTATGATAATCCAGTTGCAGGAATGCAGTGGAGTCCCATGGGATAAGAATTTTACTCGTTCACTTACTGTTAACTTTGAAGAGGAAAGAAAGAACAGCGAAAATAAAGCTGGGAATCCCAGCTCCTATTCCACCGCAGACGAGTGGACCCCGGTGTCAGCAGGAGAAGGGCTGGGCCTGGCCCTCCTATCACTGGGTCCAGGTTCCTATGGACTTACCATGGTACAAGGGGAATGCTGAGTGTGTCCTCGTGTTCGATGCTTATATGCAACTGGGTGAGTCTTTGGAGCTGGACAATTCCCTGAGCAAGGCACCCACTTCCTTTAACTTTGGAAAGAAGAACTAGTGACCTCATCCAGTGGTGGAAGAGAGATGGGGGTTGGCTCTGAATGTACCTTCTGGAAAATAAAGGGATTTCCTGGAGATAGTGTGCCCATCTATGATTATTGCAGTGTGTGCTTACGTAGAGCTTAGACTTTGGGTAAGATGCCCGTTTGCTAGTTTCAGTCTCATTCATCCATCACTCATTTAACTGCCAATAGTTACTGAAGAAAGGGCAGATATTGTGCTAGGTGCAGGGATGCCAAGCTGGTCAGTTCCCGTCCCAGCTTTGGAAGTTCATGTTCCACATAGTAACGGCAGATTCCAGCACTGGGTGAGTAGTAGCATTGGGGGCATGGTTCCGTGGGGGTGATGGCTTCTCTTCTTTCCCACATCTTTGAGTTTGTCCCTTGAGTGCCTCATGCTTTTTAGATGGAACAGCAGTGAGCTGTCTGGAGTCATAGCCTAGGTCTCTCCGGGGACAGGCACAGCCTGGTGTATGAAGCAGGCTCAAGAAGGTGGGAGCCACACTGCTTGTGCAGGGTCAGGGAGGCCAGGCAGAAAGCAGGTGACCCCTCTAGTGATAGAGGAGGGACCCTCAGGGCCCAGTGTCCTCCATTTGGCCAGCTCTTCTAAGCACCTGCTGCCAGGATCAGAGCCAGGACCGTGCCTTCATCAGGGCTTCCAGAGTTTCAGGGTTAACAGAATTTTCCTAATGATATGAACAATCAGAGGATTACAATTTGGCTGCAGGAGGCCATCAGAGAGTAGGTAGTGTTGTTTGCCCAGCACATGCTTTCAGTTATGGTGACAAGGGAGCTGGTGGTGCATGTGCCCGGCTTTGGCTTGATCGTTTGAGGCCACAGTCTCTATTTTGCTAAAACATTAGAGGAAAATGGACAATACAACCAGTCACCCCAGAAATTGATCCAAATGGCATTTGTTTTGCAGATTTCCCCAAATATTTAGCTGTTTGACACACATAGACTTTTTTAGGGTAATCTTTTTTTTTGGCATCGTACAGACATAAGCCTTGTTGACTTCATTTTTGCTTCAATGTAAATGTTTTCCTTTGCTAATATTGAACTAATGTGCAGTGTGACAGATAGCGGAATAAATAAGAAGTGTGAGATGGACCTCTGTTCAAAACGTTTTGCTGTGACATTGACGAAAGTTTCATCTCCTCTCCATGTTTGTAAGAGGGATATTTCCTGTCCATTGTACTTATCTAGCCAAGTTATTTTCTGTTCTCTCCTGAAGTCCCATTTTCTAATTATGAGTGTTGATCTTTAAAACTGACCTTGGTAAGTCATTGCTTGCTGTGTATAGATTTTTTTTATTTATTCTTTTTTTATTGTGCATGTAATTCATATGCATAATGCAAAGAAAACAGATAGATCAGATAGGCAGATACAGAAAAGAATTTTAAATCACCAATAATCCCATTGCCTAGAAATAATGAATGTGAACATTTTGTTTGCTGTTTATCTGCTGATACATTTATTTTCCATTCATTCAGCAAATATTTATTGAATTTCTATTTTGTGCTCAGTACATGAAATCATCCTATACATACTCTCTGCTGCCTGCCTATTTCTCCCAGTGTACATCTTTCCACATCATCAATAAATGTGTGTTTACATTATCTTTTAAAATGTTTTTCAAGAGTCAAGTCCTATCGACAGACCTTGCTGTTAGTTTTAGGATTCCGTTGTACGTTTTTGTTGTTACAAACACTGCTGCAACAGAAATCCTTGTAAATATTTATTTGCTTGCTTATTTGACTAGTTTGGAAAGATCTGTATATGTTTTTATTTCAAAGCTACCACAGAAGATATAGGATGCACTTATATCCTGTCTGCAGAAATGTACCATTACTTGCGAGTGGCTAGTGATGAAATTGCTGTCTCAGGAATGGGTTTTGTGGGTATTGTGTTCCTACCCAGAAGTGCTTCTTGAGGTTTCAGGTTGGTTGTCCCTTCTGTTTCAATGTAAATGTGACTTTAGGAGAGAGTCTTTCCCGACCCTCCCTCTGACTAGGTTTGTATTATTGCTGCCATCCCAACCCCTCCAACAATGCCTGTTTCGGTCCTATGAAGGTCCCTGAGCATGGGGGACCTATCTTTTGGGCTCACTACTGTCTTTCCAACCAATTAACATCATGCTCAGATATTGCCCATAACTATTTGTCAAATGAGTAAAAGTAACTGTCTAGGGTTGGAAACCTATGCTTTTCTGTGATTTTAACTTCTATTTAGGGGGAGATTTCTGTGCCCTGCTGCTAATTAGGCTTACTCTTTGTTTTGGTATGGATACTGTTTATGTTTTAAGCAAGATGAGAACATATTGATTGACATTACTAAAAACTCCAGAGGTGGTACCAGCTGCAGGCACGGCTGGAGCTGTATGCACAGTAAAGTTCCAGAAATCCATCTCTGCATTTGTATAACTGGCTCTCTTCTAGGCCAACCTCAGTGCCTGGCAGGCAGGTCTCAATGCTGAGGGGGTGGCCTGCCTTTGTACCAGGCTGACATATTGCTCTTCCCTGACAATTCCATCGGACATTCCAGAGAGGATGCAGAAGGGCCAGAGGAGAGCCATGGGCCCTTCCTTCCTGTTTTGCCTAATAAGGTGGGACACCCAGGGCACTGTGTTCCACAGGCACCAAATGAAAGAAAAGAAAGACATCATTGATTGCTTCCCATGTCCACTGCACTCTGGGATTGTGGTGAGGGCTTCAGCTGGCCAGGCCTCTGTTGATGTTCCCTGTAAAAATTTTTGAGAAGTCACATTGCCTTTACTGCTGTGAACAGCCAATGGAATAATACATGTGGAAGACTTTGGCAATCATAAGACAGTAGGAAAAGTAAAAGTAGGAAAAAGAAAGCTCTTTATCTCCACTCCATGGGGGTGGCTGAGTGGCCTGTGTGTTCTGGTAGTTCCAGTGGGCTCCAGCTAGCGGGGTGGTGTCTGAGGCTGGCAGAAGCCCAGCCCCCACCTGCACAGGGCATATCACCATGGTGTGATATGGTCAGGGTGTGAGCTGACCTTGGCAGCCAGGCTGCTTCCACAGTCCCTCCTGGACAGACCCAGGGACCTGCCTTGAGGGCTGTGGGCTCAAGCCACCATGCTGTTAACCTGGCAGCTTGTTAGGGAGCGATATCCCCAGGAGTCCACAATCTGCCTATTGGCCTTTTGTCTGCATGATGACAAGTGTGGTGATGTTAGGGTTGATTTTGTAATTGATCCTGTGCTAATATTTGCTGGGCTTAAGGAGGGGTGTCAGCAGTTCTGAGGAGCTACTGGCAGTGGGCAAGGGGAGACAGCTGTCCTCTGCTCCCAGGACATGCAGTCTTTACCTGCACACCGCCAACTCCTCCAGCCTCATTGCTCTCTGTGCTGTGTCACTCTGCTCAGTCACTCTGGATCTGAGGAGCTCTTTCTCTGTAAAGCTACCCCAGTTGAGCCTTTTCAAATGAGAGAACACACAGATGGTACCTGACCCTGGGCTTAGTATATAGTGTGTTTATGTACTGGGCATCTGTCCCTGGCCTTTGTCCCTACAGGGCTGTTTGGATCTTGTGCCTGAAGGCAACTCTGGTCCTTCCTAAGTGCTTTGACCACTGGGTCCTTTTCCTGGTACTGTCACCTTGCATCAGAGATGCGCTGAGTTCATGCGGGGGACAGTGGTGTGAAGTGTCTGGAGAGTGGCATTGAAGTGCTGAGACCAGGGTCTTGGTGACAGGCAGTGGGTATGGGGTGTGAGTGGGGCTGAGGAGGAGGAACCCAGCTCTTGGTTACACAATGGTCCTAGACAGGAGTGGAAGGCTGCGCATAGAACCCTCTAGAGGGAAGGCTTAGGAACAGACCTGATTGGAGAACACCTAGAGGCATATAGGGAACTCTGAAGAGGGCAAAGGTGATGGTGGCAGGAGACTGACAAGCTGGGCACTACCAGGGTGAGGAGCAGGGGGCTATGGGGGCAGAGCCCTGGCCTGGGTGCTCCCTGCATCCGTTTTCTTTCCACCATGCAGTACCATGCCCATCCAGAGGGGGCGTTCAAAAAGCATTTGGCAAAGAATCGCCAAGTGAAGGGAGGAAAGCAGGAAGAAGAGGAAGAGCAATCAGGTCCCGAAGTCTGTGTGGGAGTGGGGGGATGGGGAGGAAGAAGGAGAAATAAAGAATAAAATGCATCTCCATTATCAGTAAGGACGCTCTCCCTGCAAGCAGCAGAAGACAAGAAAAGCATGTATTTACTTCCCAAAATGAGTTATCTGGAGCTTGGGGAGAGCTCTTAGTATTTCTTCCTCCCTTTGACTCTTAGCACATTACTTGCTGTCCCCTATCGTCTCAGGGTTGCAACAGCTCCAGAAAACACGTCTGTGCTGCGGTGCAGCAGGGGAAGGGGAAGCTGGAAGGAGGGGGAGGAACTGTGACATCTGTCCATATTTTCCAGAAAGCGGCAGCTTCCCAGACTCCCCAGTAGGCTTCTGTTTCCAAACCACTGGAGAAAAGACAAAGCCGCGTCTCATGACCACTCCCAGTTTGCAAGGAAGGAGAATCGCTGGCTCTTGCAGCCTCTGCAGAGGGGCTGGCCTGCAAGAAGGGTTGGAAATGGGTGTGGCTTGAGCCCATGCCTGGGACAGAAAGGGAGGACAGGAGGCAGGGAGGGCTTTGGAGGGGAATTGAGTCCCAAATGCCAACATGCATTTGAATAGAAACAGCACTGGTGTTGGAATTTCAGCCTGGAGGGGAGGTTGGACCTAGAGACATGGGGTGGCTGTTGCAAACATGGGGTGACAGCAGCCATGGGGAAAGAGTGCTGTTTTAATCCAGGCTGCAGGAGGAAGAGAGGGGAACTGTCAGCCCAGTAGAGGTCCCCAAGGGGAGGGCCCATCAAGGGATGAGTGAGCCAAGGAGCAACCCAGGGAGGAGCCTTCTCAGGAGAGCCTCACCCACTGGGAAGGGTGTGATGGGGTCCTGGATCCAGCAGGAAAACCAGGTCCCCCAAGCACATGTTTATCATGTCCCTCTGTAGCCAGGGGTCAACCCAGGCGTGCTTTAGAGTGAGTCTTGCTGGTATCAATAAATATAGATGGGTAAGGGGAAGTCTAAAAGGACCTGCAGCTCTGGAGACCAGGCTCGGGACAGAAGCCCAGGCTGCAGTGTGTGAAGGGGAGGCTGAAAGGCAGCAGCTGGGCCTGAGAGAGGCCGTGCTGCCTCTCCACTCTTTGTTGTGGCTCCCAGGGATCTGCAGGTTGTCTCTGAGGGTGTGGGAATTGAAAGCAGCGCACGGAGACGTGGAGACATGTGGGTGATGTTGGAAACAAGCCTGTTGAGTGCCAAGTATTGAAATATCCCCTCGCTGAGGTTTTGCAACCCAAAGATATAAACTGCATATACGATTACAGCACGGTACATTATAGACAAGCCCATGCTCAGGTCTCAAGTTTTAAGAAAATTTAATTGCAAAAGACTAAAAATAATCAGAAACATAAATAGCAGAGCAGGCCTGTCAAAAATCACCAAAGTCATAACAGGAAGGAGTTGAAGATTCTGTAGAAAATGTAACAGTTGAACAAATAAGCTGACTCTTCCAGACATCACCAGCCTGAGCTAGAGGTGGGGGTAGGTTTCACACAAGGCTTGAATGCCCAAATCACTGCAGCCTGAGCCTTCTTCTAGATGAGTGATTGGCACTCAGCCCCGGACCACAACATCTTCCCCAGTACTTCTGCAGCTCCTCAGAGATGCCGGCCCCTCCTTATATCACCTGTTCCAATCACCCGGTGCCAGCTCTCTTTTGGACTCCTCCTGCTTGATCCAGCTGCCATTGCGATCCTGGGTGCTCCTGGTTCCATGCCACAGCTGAGACCTCAAGTCTACTGATGCCCCATCTAGCCCTCACTGTCCAGTAGGGCTGAAACTGGCCTGCAGTGAGGTGGTGCTGAGAGTTATGTAACAGCCCAGGCCACACTTGAGGAGATACTTTCATGGGTGGGAAGCAAATGGCTGTTTAGGGATCCAGGGGCTAGAGACATAGTGTTGAGGGCCTGGATGAGGAGGATGTGATTTTAAATAGGGTGGTCTCATGAGAGCATGACCTCTAATAAAGACCTGAAGGAGCTTATGGACAGAGTCAGGTGGACATGGGCGGGGGACGAGCATCTAATGCATGAAACAGCAAGTACCAAGTCTGCAGCTTGCATTTCTGAGGAACCCTGAGAAGACCAGCATGGCTGGGGCAGAGTAAGGGATGGGGAGAGGAGGAGGAGGGGTGAGCCAGGTGTTATGGTTTAACTGTGAGGGTCCCCCAAAAGCTATTGGTGAGATAATGCAAAAGCTCTCAGAGGTGAAATAATCCCATGACGAGAGGTGTGAACTAATCAACAGATTAATCTACTGATGTGCTTAAGCAGGCAGACACTGTGGGCAAGTGGGGTGTGACTAGAAGAGATAGTTCACTGAGGTCTTTGGGGTTTCCATTTTGTTCCTGGTGAACAGAACTTTCTGAGTTCTGATTACCGTGTCCTGAGCTGCTTTCCTCCACCATGCCCTCTGCCCCATGTCCTGCTTCATCTTGGGCCCAGAGCAACGAAGTTGGCTGTCTAAAGACTGAGACCTCTGAAACTGTGAGCCCCAAATAAACTTTTCCTCCTCCACATTGCTTTTGGTCACAGTGGCACAAAAGCTGACTAACACACCAGGCATCAGGGGATGAGGTGGGGGTGAATTGTGCAAGGACTTTGGATTTTACTCTGTATGTGTGGGTGGTGGTGGTGAGGGGTTGTCATCATGGGCTTCTGAGTAGAAGAGTGATTTCATGTGACTTAGAGGGGAAATGTGCATGTTGCCAGCTAGGCAGGAGTTGTGAGGGGTCTGCTGTCGTGCTAGTAGACACAGTTTAGCCTGACACAGTTTCACAGGTGCTGGTTGGAGACCCAGGATTCCTGGTCAGAACTTTATTACTCATGGCACAGAGGTCAACTTGAACCCCTTATTCACATCATTCCTCTTTCTCCAGAAGTCCCATGGGGTCAATTTAGAGCAGCCGAGGAACCCCCAGCTTAGGAAGTCCTCAACTTCATAAAGGGTTTTTAGCAAATCTGTCAAAACTTCAGCTTGGATTGAGACCACATCTTTATTATCCTTTTAGGGAAGCAGCCTCCCCTGTGGCAAGGAAGGACACCTTGCCTCTGTGTCTTCCAGGGCTCTTTATATATAAACTTCCTCAAAAAGGTGGCCCAGCTGTCACAAGACGTGTAGAAATGCCATGGAGACCTGCACCAGCGTGGCCGTGACTGTAAGCTGGGAGGAGGTGGAAAGTAGGGAGATGGGCCAGGAGGCTGTGCGGTCACCCTGGAAAGATGGTGGTGTTGGACAAGGATCATAGTGGTGGGCCATGAGAGAATTAAACCCAAATTCCAGGTGGATGCGAAGGTGAAGTCAACAGGGTTTTCTCCAGATCTCATGAGGGGTGTGAGAGAAGACAGTGGCAAGGAGACACCCAGGTTTGTGTCTGAGCAATGGAAGGATGGTATTTCCATCAGCCCAGCTGGGGAACAGGACAGGAGGACCAGGGTTGGTAAGAAGATAGTAGTTATGGTCATGATGTTTGATTTACCTGTCAATCAGTGACTCAGAAGCAAGACTGTGGAAATTGGGCCAGAGGCCCATTGATCAGACCAGTCCACCTGAAGCAGCTGCGGGCACGATTGTGGTCATGACCATTTTTGTCAGGGAGTGTCCACCAAAGCGCTCTGTCAGCTGTTGCTGTACATTCTCGCCACTGGTCCTCTCAGACTTTCTCTTTGAGCTCCCCACTGCAAACCTGCTCAGCAACCTTACCCAGCATCTGCCTGATATGGCCCTCTGGACACAGTTGAGGTCACATCACAGTCCATGAGGGTCCCCTGCACAGAGGGGTAGCCAGATCACTCATCTGCAGGTTTAAAGACAGAGAACTGAAGCAGGTATAGAAGCAGAGAGGGCTCCTGACCAGGAGGGATTGTGTGGAGACTTGGAGGAGATGAGGCTTGGACTTTCCAAGGTGTTAGGATCTGTAGACTACTGGAGTGAAGGAGGTTGGCAAGAAATGAGGGGGGCTGGGCCTGGCCTTGATATCCTTCAACACACAGGCCAAGAAGGCCAGCAGACCAGTGATCTACAGACTACAGCCCAAGACCCACTGATTGGTTATACACTCTGTTTAATGGGATACAACCAACGTTGTTTTAAAAATGGGACTGTATGGATTGAGATAGGATAGGGTAAGATAGGATAGGTTGGGGGGCAGGAGAGACTAGAGTATCTGGGAGCACTGAGTATAGCAAGGGCTCTCTTGTGGAAGCTGTCTTTTAGTTAAGTGCCTGTGTTGTGTCTTGGCCCTGTGTCATTGTGTGGCTATCTGTGGACCCTGCTGCATGTTTGGAAGCCCCTAATAGTGTGATCTCAGCTGATGGCATGCATACTGATTGGACTCCTCATCCCTTCATCTGGGCAAGTAGCCTCCAGACAGGACAGCCTCCCATGTACACCCTTGGCCCATGCAGAGGTCATTGTTTCTCTGTGCTGTGGAATGGGAAGCTTAGGCGGTGCTGGTGAGCCACTGAGGATTTGCAGGTAAAGGTTGGATAGATATGGCTGTGGAGAGAGGATGGTCTGGGAAAGGTGGGGCCCAGGTACCTGTCACTGACCTTCTGGGAGAACTGACCATGTGGCTCTAACATCTGACCCCTCGGCAGAGTTCTTCAAGTGGCCTGTCCTGGGCCAACTTCCCCTCCATCTCCCAGGGGCACATGTAGAGATGAGCATGCAGCAGAGCCCAGACAGGCTGGAGACAGTGTGCAGGATGGGTTCCTTGGGGTGGAGTGAGTTCTTCCCAGCATGCCAAGGGAAGTGGCGATTCAGAGGTAAAACCTGGAAAAGAGACGTGGGGTGTGGTGCTCATCCTTGGAGCCTCCTGCACAAGTGAGGGCAGGCACAGGTGTGATTCAGGCTTTTCCTTCTGCCTGCAGGTGATGTAGATGAGTGTCCCAAAGGGGGACATTTTGCCAGGGCCTGGGAGCTGCTTTATTGCCTCCTGCTGGGATATTTATGAGCACATGGATTATGGCAGAGACTGTTTTTCCTAAATAACTCTGCTAGAGGAAGGAGATATCATCGTGGTGCCTGGGTAGACCAGATTAAGTACAGTCTATTTTTGCTGGTTTTGTCTTTTAAAGAAGGAGGCAGTAGAGTGGAGTGCTCTTTAAGGCTGAAAAGTGCATCTAAAATTATAAAGTCTAACTAGAGAGCACCCCTTTTCCTCCATATTTTTTTTTAAGAAAACAGGCCTTCCTTCTGCCACCCCATCATGGCGGTCAAGCGACTGGCTGTGGCTCCTGCGTATGTGTCTGGAAGATGCTTTTCCTCTGGCACGATGCTTCCGGGCACAGTGACGCATTGCCAGGTGAAAACCCACTTACCGTTGTAACGTGACATTCTGTAGATGAGTCCTCAGGTCTGAGGGGACACATTTTGCCATTACTCTGGGAACATAATTTTTCTAGCTGTCCTTGCTGATGGGAGTCCCTCCTTTGTGCAGGGGACTGGCTGTAATAAGTAACCCGTGCAGAAGCTGTCTGGGCCTGCGCCTCACCTGCACTCTGGGCAGAACACTGGTTGAGAGCTCAGAGACTTGGGGTGCATTGGTGGCTCTCTGGGGAGGAGATGGGGAAAAGGCAGAGGGCAGTCTGTGGGTTGGCTCAGGGTCCAGGATGAGCTCCCAATTATTGCACATGAAATCTTGAGGGACCATTGATGTGAGATGTTCTTCATCTGCAGAGGAAGACCGTTGGTGTGAGAATAGTAGCACTTTCCATCTGGGAGGGTCTTAGAACCTTGTTCCTTTCATCTTCTTTGTGCTTTTCCCCAAATCATGCCAGATAAGGAGACAACCTAAGTAGAAACTGTGAGCTAGCTCGGAAACGTAACTTCAGGACAGGCCCCTGCTACCCAACCTTATCTGCTTCCAGCTGGATTTCTGCCTTAGGCCCTGCAGGACCCCCAGCCCCAGCCACAACACATACTCCAGATCAGATGTACAAGGCAGGGCCTGCCACTCAGTAGGGACTAGATTCTGATCAGTGATAACTGTGGATGCTCTTCAACTGACACCAGAGTTATGTCCCAGTAACCCATTGTAAATTAAAGCATCTTAAGTTAAAAATGAACTTCAACTACCGAGTATCACTGCCCACTGCAGAGTATTGGTTGTGCACCCTCGATTGCTAACTGGGAGCTGTGGCTTGCTGCTCTGCCCTGCCTGGAAATGGAGTATTGATAACCTAGGAAAAGATCCAACTTTAAGGTTTGAAGCATGGTTTCTACTGAGTGTGTATGATTTTTGTACCATCATAAAGTAAAAAAAATTATCAATTGAAACCCAGTGGAAATTGAAGATGGGGTTGGGTAGCAGGAACCTGTCCCAAAGTTATGTTTCCATAGCTAGCACAAAATTTCACAAGACAGGATTCCTTAAAAGTGCATCTCAATCTCAGTTTCAAATTCCTTCCCTCCCACCCCCTGTGTGTAAGTGTGTGTGTGTGTGTGTGTGCATGCGTGCATACACACACACACACACACACATACACATACACCCTATTGATTCTGTTTCTCTGAAAAACCCAGACTAATACAGATGGCATAATCAGGTCTTTTAAAGAGATGTTTGTCAGATATATTCCCAGGCAAAGCAATTTGAACCCCATCCTGATTTTGGCAAGAACCACTAAAGAATTTAAAGCAGAGGAGGTGCATGATGGGATTTATGTTTTAGACAGATTCTGGGAAAGGTCAAATGATGTGTGGGGAGACTGAGAGCAGGAGACTGGTGTATTTATCCAAGTGGGAATTGATGAATTTGTGGCAGCTGTGGGGATGGAGGGGGGTCCACGTGGGGAAATATGTAGGTAGAAGAGCCTCAGGGAACCAGGACCCAGTGTGTGAAGGATGCAGGAGGGAGTCAGTTCCTGGCTCGGGTTGCCTGATGGTGTGAAAGCTGGGGAAAGCAGGTCAGAGAGGGCGGTGAGTTTTCTGCAGGGCATGTCACGTCTTGAAGGAGCTGCCCAGGAGCACAGATTTGGGAGACGGGAACAACTGGTGTGTGTGTGGAGGGGATCATCGAAACCCTGTGGAGTGTGCAGAACTCGTCTGTGTTTTCACAGAGCACATCTCCCGTGGGACAGCCATCGGGAGTGCCTTCCCAGCATGCACTCCTGCTGAGGTCTGTCACCCAAGAACCCACAGACAGACTGGTAATGCCAAGAAGGGAACATTCAGCACCTGTCACCAGAACTCAGCAGAAGTGTTAAATACCATCTGGTGCCAGCCAAGAAAAACAAATAAAGACTGTGAAAGACCCAGTACCAAAGGGGAGAGGCTTTTTGCTTATGCAAGAGGGGGTTTTTCCATGGTTGCTGGAGGAACGTGACACACCCAGGTGCACGTGCGCACGTTCTTAGGTAAAAGGGACATACACCCGCACACGTGCACCATGTATCTCATTTTAGCTTCAAAATCCCTCTCTTTCCACCCCCCACAACAACTCTCTTATCACTAGTAACAGATGAGGAGAGTAAGGAAACTGTCTGCAGCAGGCTTAGTGTGCTGCTCAGGGTGGGCAGCAGCTCTGTCCCTGTGCCTACCCTTTGGGTGTAGGGTGCATCTCATCCTGGGAAGGCAGACCCCAAACCAGACAGACTCTGGGCTCTCTGCCCTAGCCAGCAGCAGCTTCTCCTCCTCCTCCAGACTGACCAGGCTGAAGACAGGACTCTGACACCGGCTTATAAATGCATCTGTCTGGGTACATTATCTAAATTGTTATGGATCACCCTGGGTAATGGCAAAAGTAAAAACCGCTGTTAGCTCAGTGAATAAATCCTTGGTGTTGATCAATCATTGCATGGTGTAGACTCTTTTAATAGGCACAATTTACACGAAGCCTTGGCAGACTGTTCCGTCTACTAATTGCAGTTGGAAAACGGATGCTGATCTCTGCTGTGCCGTAAAAATGTAAACTATAAATGACTTAAATGCTCGCACACTCCCTTCTCCACCCGGTGCTCATTCCACCTAGTATTTAGATACAAATTGGAGAAAAAAACTACTCCCCTGCGAGACAATAACTTTGATGATGTGAAGCCTGATGCTTCTCCCATCTGATGCCCTAAATGCTTTCCGGAGCAGTGGCTTCCCAGGTCTCCATCCACAGGAGAGGCATCGTGGTGAGCTACCTAGAGGAGCCCCAGCCTCCTGAGCGCCATGATGTGATTGCACTGTCTTTAAGTACCCTGAGTTACTGCCCCGGTGCTCACTCCTACTCCTCCAGGAAGACAGGATCTGGAGCTTCTAGGAAGGCCAGATCCAGCACAGAGCCCTGGGAGAAGTGGATTCCAATAGCGTGTGTGCACCTGTAGCAGGCACTCAGATCAGGTCAGGTCAACACAGGTGCAGCCCTGCCTACCCAGGCTTGCTTCACCCTATACTCAGCTCTCAGACACCAGAGAGTCCCTTCCTGTAGGAAGCTTGTCCTGTCAAGTGGAGGGCTATGGGGTGTACCTGACATTATAATACCATTCGGGTGGGTTGTGTAGGAATGTGTCTCCGTAGATTGGGGCTTGTTTTCAATTAATGCTCTTGGGACCATGAAAGAAGCACATGTGCCTATTTCGCAATGATATGAGGGAGGTCCTCTCAGCTCCAACATTCTTACTCCTCACATGCCATTGTCCCTGAAATTCCACCCATAAGAGGTAAATTTATTGGAGGTTTAATGCAAAAGGACCCCTGTTAAACTCCAGATGAGAGGGCCGTCCCAGGAGTCTTTCTCCATTGTTAATAGCTTTGTTCAGATCGGAGTGTGGAGTCCTGGGATATTGAAAGTGAGATGATGGTACCCAACACACTTTGGGAATACACAGCCCAGAGTGGACATGTAACCTGCCCAGTCAGGCAGCCCGTGGACAGCTCTTCTGGCAAGATGCCACCTAGAAAGGTGCTAGAAGAACGTGACATACCCAGGCAATTTTGATGGGAGAAAAAAGAATATTGGAAACTCTGGGTCCAGCCTGGGGGGGGGGGCAGGTCACTGGCAGTGGTGGGATGCCCTGGGGAACTCTGACCGACATGAGAGAAGCACAGAGGTTCTGGAACCCCAAGATTCTCCACTAGTGGCCCTTCACTCTCCCAGGGGACTTCAAATGAAGCCTGGCAGCTTGCTGGGGTAAGGGGGAGAAGCATAGGCCACAGAGGGCTTGAGTCATCCTGTGGGCAGATAAGAGTCCCTGAGAGAACTGTTTCTCCTATATAAACAACATGCTGTCCCTGTCTCTTTGACCTGTGGCCCATGGCTTGCCTGCTGTCTGAGAGCTCCTGTGCCATATAAATACAAGGGAGGGGGAGGAGGCAGCTTCTGTGGACTGGTCCACTTTTGTGAGCAGGTGGCTTGCTTTCCCTGGGCTGATGGAACATGCTGTTTGAGGACTAGTAGCAAAAAGGCTCCAAGTTATTTTTAAGTGAGATTTTTAAAAGTATGTATAGTGATTAGTCATGGCCAAATTGAGGAGCATCATTTACAATTGTGATTGATTTTCTTGGCTATTTTACATATTTTATAACGCCCCTAAATGTTTACAAAGCTCATTTGGTCCTGTACTCTGGCCTGTCGGATGGTCTCAGAGCTGAACTCTGTAGCGTCTGTTCCCTGAGGACTGTCGGTTGGACAGACAGAAAGAGAAAGCCTTGAAATAGGTTCATGAGGAGGTACCAGAAAGGGTCTCTAGAAAAGAATGATGAGCCCTGGGCTAGCTGACCAGAAGGGGCAGTAACTGAGCCAAGAACTTAGTGACCAGGGGACATCTCCTGCAGAGAGAGATGAATAGAGAGTTCCAGATGCACTGGGGGTAAATACAAGCATCCTGGGGCTGAAACAGAGACCAGGAGACATGGAGCAGAGGCAGGTGAGTCTGCACTGTGAGCTGGGCAGGGCTGTTGGGTAAGGGTTCTCGCGGGCCACTCTGGAGGTGATGGCAGTACCGGGGCCCATTAAGCAGGGGGTGGCTTCTGTCAGAAGGACTCATAGCACCGCTGTGTGGAAAGTGGGGTGGAAGTGTGGGTGGGGGTGGGGGTGATGGTACCTAACAGCAATGCTGGTGAGACTTGTAGAATCTTAGGAAGGGTCATCCTCAGTGTGATGCTGGGCTGGCCCCATGGGCCTAGGTCATGGACCTCTCCAGGCAGGCCCAGAACTGGCCTTTCTGAACAGATGCGTGGGATGGAGCCCCTTCCTTGGGCAGAGCTTCTCAATAGCCCTCTCTGACCTCTGCATGTAGGAAAGGTGCTGGACAGGTGAGGAAAGTGAGGTCGTATGAGGAAGAAGAGGTTCAGCTGTCCCTAGAGCCCACTCCTCCCCACTGGGAGACATGTTCCAGAGGACCCTCCTCCTAGGCCCCTGGTTCTTCCACCTTGACTCCTGATCATACACTCCCTCGAGTTCAGTGGGTCAGATTCTCAGGTCTCACTCTATGGGGAAGGAGAGCCAGGCCCAGGACATCGAGAGGAGAGGTTGTCCTGCAGGTGGGGTCCCCTTGAGGGTGGGGACCACAAGGACAGTGGCTGCTGCTATAACCAGGTAAGTAATGGCGGGTGGGCATAACAGAGGGGGAGGGACAAGCCAACTTCACCAGTGCAACCTCATGACCACTGCCAGGTGCACCATGGGGGAGGAGCCTGGGGTCTCGTTGTGGGGGAGTCTTTCGCTTCTGTCTTAATCATGGTCCAAACAGGGAACCTGAATGTGGGGAGTAGAAAGAGAACGCAATGATTCAGGATGAAAAAAACTGACATGCCACCGAGAGCAGGCGGGGACCTCTCTAACCCAGGAAGCATGTTTTTTCTTGGGTCTTCACAGAAAATTGTTGGGTCCTGGATAGCCATGGCTCTTTCTTGGCCTGATTCCCCATTTGAAAAAAAAAAATCAGAAAACAGACCTGAGGATCCTGCAGGGGTGGAGCCACCCTGAGTCCCTGACTTGCACTCTCACTCCCTCAGCAGGGCCCAGGCAGAGGAGGCCCCTGGGGCAGCTCTTGCTGCTAAAGCTGAGTCTGCTGCCTGAGGAGGAGCTCCCCCTGGCTCCAGGCGCCTCTGTGGCAGCTCAGAGCTCCCTGAAGACTCCTTGTTTACCAGGAGCGTCTCCCTCAATGCCCTGTGACTCTTTCCCACCTCCCCTGCCCTGCTCACCTGGGGCACTGCTGCCTCTCAGGAAAAGGAAGTCTCTCAGCCTGGACTCACTGAACCTCAGCCCCTGTAGGTCTTGGTGCCCACCTGCCTTGCTCTCTACAGCCCAAAGGGACCTCCAGGGGGAACTGTGGCTGCCCTGAGGCAGCCAGCAGGAGGTTCAATGTTGAGGCCAGACTGCCTGTCTTTCTCCCCTGGCTCTGCTAACTCCAGAACATAGTGTCTCAGGCTGTATTCTGCTGCTATGACGGAATACCACGAGCAAGGTAATTTATAAAGAGTAGATGTTTGCTTAATTCAGGGTTGTGGAGGTTGGAAAGTCCCAGAGCATAAGACCAGCATCGGGTGGAGGCCTTGGCTATGTCATAACATGGCAGAGGGCACCACCTAGCTAGGCAGAGCAGGTGTAGCTGCTCAGGTCTCTCTTCCTCTTCTTATAAAGTCACAAGTCCCATTCAGGGCCTTACCCTAAAGGCCTCTCTAATCCAAGTCACATCCCAAAGGCCCTGCTCACAAATACCATCAGCACATGAATCTGGGAATTACAATTTCAACCCAAGAAATCTGAGGGACACGTGTCCACTATAGCACCTAGCCAACCTGGGCTCCAGTCTCATCTGCAAAGTGAGGATAAGTAATGATCAGCTTCAGAGAATGGTGAGGCTTCAGGGAGGGAGGACACCTGGGAAGGCTCACCACCCCGGAGTTACCAGCCTCATCCTGGTTGTTACTACCAAGATGGTAATGGCATGAAGCACGGTGGTAGGAGTGCACCACAGTGGGCGGTCCCACGGCACAGGGACATTTTCATCTGTGTGTGTTCCTTACACACATGTGCGGCCTGGGCAGTGGGCTTCTCGTCTTCAGGAGCCCTGGATTGACCCACAGGAAAGACCCCCCTGGATGTCCTTTTCCTTGTGAAGTGAGGTTTTCTTTTCCTAAGTGACATTGAAGATGTTCAATGGGTTTTGTGCAGCCCTCAGCCCCTGAGGGGAGGATCCTCACTAACAGACTTCCTGTGGCTCTGAATTTGGCTGGGCAGAGCTCTCTACAGCCGATCCTTGTCAGAACAGGGCAGTCCATCTTGAGTCTCACTGTGTTCCTGCTGGTGAAGAGACATGAACTATGATTTAGAGAGTTCTGGGCTCCAATTTCAGCTCATAGCCTCAAGACAGTCACTTAGACTCTCGGTTTTGTCATTCATATAATGAGGATGGAAATCCTGATCTGTAAGATCATCTTAGGACCCAAGACACGGCACATCAAGCACCTGGAACATATTTGGTGCTCACTAAGTACTGCCATTTTTGTTAAATGAATGTACCCAATGCCAAGAACTCCACTCTTTCAGGATTAACCTTGGGATTGTACAATTATTTTAACTAGAGTAAGAATTTTCAAGCTGGAGAAATCCATAGTCAATTTTGGACTTTTTTTTTTCGGGGGTGGGGTGGATTTAACTCAGAGGCACTCAACCATGAGCCACCTCCCCAGCCCTTTTTTGTATTTTATTTAGAGACAGGGTCTCACTGAGTTGCTTAGTGCCTCACCATTGCTAAGGCTGGCTTTGAACTCTTGATCCTCCTGCCTCAAACTCCCCAGCTGCTGGGATTACAGGCATGTGCCACGTTTCCCGCCCTGGGCATTTTTTCATTTTTCAAATGGTAAGGCCCTGGGTGAGCTGGTAATTTGTTTAAGGTCTCTCTGGACAGGAAACTTGCTGATTCTTTAGTTGATTTTCTTTAGCTTTCAATATTTTGGTTTGTAAAGAGGAACTTTGAAAGTGACTTTTTGTCTCTCAAGTACGTTGGTTTCTATTTAGAGCTTGGGTACATTAGAAATTTGCTCAGCAAGACTTTATTCCTGGCTATGCTGACCCACACCAAAGGTGTGTACATCTAGTGGAAGGCCTTAAAAACACTCACAAATGTGGTGGAAGTACAGGCTGGTGTCTCACTGACGTTGTTCGGGAGCACGAGTCTGGAGAAACTGGGTTTGAATCCTGGAGCTGCTCTTTATTGAGCTCTGAGACCTTCAGCAAGTTATATACCCTGTCTGAGCCTCAGCCTTCCCATCTGAGGAAATGAAACAATAGAACAAACTAAAAAAAAAAAAAAAAAAAAACTGGCTCAAACTTATAAGGCATTTGCAATTATTAATGTTGCAACTGGTTGTTTCTGACCTCCCAGGGGTTATTCTTGATGGATAGATGGTGTGGAAGGTTTGCATCAGGAATAATGCAGGAGGAAGAGGAGAGAGAGGTGGAGCATCTGATGAGAGATACAAGGAGGATTCATAAGATGTTTTGGGTGTGACAGATACTGAGGTCCCCTCCAAAATCTGCAGTCATGTCTGTCTTGCTGGGTGTCCTCTCTGAGGCTAGATTTGCTTTATGGGGATAAAGACAGAACTCAGTCTTGCTTCAAGATGGGAGGGAATGGGGACCGAGACACTGATGGGGGCCAGGTAAGGAAAGGATGCTTGGCCCTGGGCTGGTTGCTGTGGAAACAAGGAAGCTTGGTGGGTTGAGTTAAACACGGTTGAGGATCCGTGGTTGCTGTGCATAATAGTGAAATTGGTCCCTTGTGTCCTTCCCTCCAGGAGGCCCAGTGACTGCTGGATGCTAGAGATAGGGGTGAGAGGAGCATTGGTGGGTCCTTCTGCTCATGGGGATCTCCCCTCACCCCTACCTCCCTCCAGTGGGGCAGGAGTCCATGAAGTTCCTGACCCCACTCTCAGGGTATTGATGAGTTCTGTTTGATGAATTCAGGCCTCAGCACTCCAGTATTCTTGACATGAGGATATATTGCTATGGAAAACATAGGAGTTAGGGACTATTAAAGTGTTTTCTGAAGTCAGGCCGTGGGCCGTAGATTTATAGGGAAGGGTTTTGTGAGGGGGGAAAGTGCCCAGAGCATAAAAGCCGACCATACCCAATATCCTTCCCAGACAGAAATGATATTTCAGTAGGTAAAATAAATAGTATATGGAAGTGCTTGCAAATACATCACCCCACTCCGTCTATGCTGTGTGGGGTGTGTATGAGCTGAATGTGTCCCAAGGCTCGGGAAGTGGAAAAATCTAAATGGACAAGAACATTTGCCTTCATAGAAGGGCCATCTTTTCTCTGCTCCCTCGCTGTCACCGAATGCCGTGGGCTTGAGGAATTGAGCTGTTCCTGTTCCTTGTCGGATGGTCACAGGGACAGAAAAGGAGGTGGTGGACACTATTCTTTAGAAGTCCTCCCCCACAGGGCCCTGAGACCCCACTGTGAGGGGACCCCTCAGGGCTAGTGGGCTGGGGTGACGCTCTCTGTAGACAAGGCCCCCCTTCTCCACTAGCTCACTCTTTCAAGGTCACGAGTGTCAGATCCAAAAGCTAACTTCTAGATTTATAGACCAAGGTGTCCAGAGAGGATGCTGTGACTTGTGTCAGGGCTGGCCACCTTCCTCCCACCCTCCGGGGCAGCCCAGGCTTCTGAGCCCAAGGTGTAAGAGAGACTCAGAAGCTGTGTCACACAGCCACTGAGGGCTGAATCACCTCTCCCTGGGGAATGACAGCCTATAGAATCCCAGCAGAGATTCAAGGCCAGCTGCAAGACTTCCCTTCAAGCTGCCTAGCTCAGTGGCTTTGCAAGACAGTAGCAGCCAGGGACAAGAAATGGCTTAACCTTGTGACTCTGTCCTGGGTTCAGTAGTGTCTTCTCCCAGTTCCCCAGCACAGAACCCCAGCATGTAGCCTAGTGTGGAAAGGGGGTCTTTATGGATGTAACTAGTTAGGATGAGGCCATACTGGATGAAGAGGCCCGAAGTCTAATGACCGGTGTCTCTATAAAAGGAGAAAGTGCATGCCTGTAATCCCAGCAGCTCGGGAGGCTGAGGAAGAAGGATTGTGAGTTCAAAGCCAGCCTCAGCAACTTAGAGAGACCCTAAGCAATTCAGCAATACCCTGTCTCAAAATATATTTTTAAAAAGGTCTGGGGATGTAGCTCCGTGGTTAAACTTCACTCCTAGGTTCAATCCCTGGCACAAAAAAAAAAAAAAAAAAAAAGTCACAGGGATAAGACCCTGTGAAAGTAGAGGCATCTCCAAGCCAAGAAAACCAGGAGCCCCAGGAAAAGGCATGGCAAGATGCTCCCCTAGCACCTTCAGAGGGAGCGTGGCTCCACCAACATCCTGATTGCAGACCCCTGTCCCCCAGAACTGTTGGAGAATGAATTCCTGTTGTTGCAAGCCACCCATTTGTGACAGTTTTTACTGCAGCCCGGGCATATTAGAGCAGACTGCTTGGTTGGGTTTGCCGGCCCCAATCCATACGGAGGCACCTTCCCAAGAACCTGGTGTCCAGTCTGGAGCCTGCTCATGGGTGAACACTGGGGCTGCTCAAGCCTCCAGAGCCAAGGGTTCTCCATGGGAAGGGAGCTTCTGCAGCTCATGTTCTTGCTAACAAGACCTGGGCTGTGGGAATTTTTGCCTCCACAGAGATAATTATCCCGGAAGGGAGGAGACGGAGGGGACATGGCAGGTAGCCCCTCACCAAGTGGTCAAGGGTAGGAGTCATGGCACGTCACCTGACTAGAATCACAGGTTCGCCACTGACTTGCTGGTTAATCCTCAAGCCAGTTGCTTTCACTCTCTGAGCTGAAAAGTGAAGTTGTTGCATCACCCTCCACAGTGTGTTGTAGGAAGTGAGGATTGTGCTTGGGTCGGCACAGGCGTGGGCGGTAGCAGCTACTGTGATCCAAGAGGCCTTCCCAAAGTCTCAGAGTCTACTCTCAACCATGACGATCATGCCCAGGACTCCTTGGTTTCCTGGCACAGGATGGGGACAGCAAGTGGAAGTGTGTACTGGCCTGTCCACTCCCAGCAGGTATGAGAAGAGGAATACTGGGACCTGTGGGCAGCCCCTGCACGCCTGGTGACCCCTCTTCTCAGGTGATGGAGCCCCCGCCCTGCACAAGGGCAGCTGTCTTTAGCTTCATGTAGACTCCCAAACCCCAGGGTACCTCCCTGAGGAGGCTGTGTGTGTTGACCCCAGGACTGTGGGTGGAGGTGCAGGGCTCCGAGAGGGGAAGGCGGGCTCCTGTGTTGAGATGTAGCCCTGCACAGGTACAGTGTGCTGTGTCCTCCCAAGATCATCTCTATGTTCCAAAGACAAAGACAGAAAGAGAAATCTGGGGTAGAGGTTTGTGTGAGGGAAGTCAAGAACAGGAGTGCCAGCCTCAGCAGAGAGGCCGGGCAGATGCCCGCGGAGTATGAATGGGGGACAGAGGGCCCTCCACATCCCCGAGGCCAGGATGTCCTGCATGTCCTCCATGAGTGTATCTCCCAGGTTTTCTCATCCCAGAGCAGCCGCCACTGGGAGATGCAGGCGAGAGTGATATTCTGTTAACATGGAAGTCAGAGGACAGGATCAGGGAGAGCCAGGCTGATGGGTAACCCCTGGACTTTGACTGCAAACTGACCCTCAGTCCCGTGTTCCCGTTGGCAGTGCAGGGGTGCTTGGCCACTGGATAGCTCAGCAGGAAACCTGGGGTGCGTGCCTGATCAAGAACGGTGGGACCTTGGTTGCCTCTTTGAGGAGGGCTGGTGGCTTGTGGGGCATTGGCTGAGGGGAAGAGTTTAAGAATGTTCCAAATGGGGGCTGCTGTCTGGGCAGCTGTGATGAACTCCCAAAGGGTGAACAATGACACTTGAGGACACATTGGAGCCTTTGTCCTGCAATCGCAGCATGGGTCGGGTGGGGTCACTTCTGGTCCATACTGATGTTTTGTCTTAAAATCACCTACTTCCTCGTTTCTCTGCCTCCTCCAAAAACTCTCATAGGATCCAGGTTCTGAGAATCCAATACATTTTTCAAAATCTCTCTCAGGGTCTCTGGAGTGAAAATAAGGGCTGTCTGGAATAAATGGAAGATTTTTGAAAAGAAATTCTATTCTTTTTGATATTTTCTCTTACTTTTTTTTATATTTTAAGAGGAGCAAAAAAAATGATGAGTTTTGAGACTAAAAGTCTGGGATACATATGGTATGTATGTGATCTTAAGTTAACATTTAAATTTAGATCGCTAAAGGATATGGGGGGTGGGGGGGAGAGAGGATCAGAGAAACCCATAGGGACATCTGGCCCGTGTCTGCAAGGTCTGGGTCCTACAGGTGAATTCTTAACTTCAGTGTTTGAAATTTGAACTCATTTTTTTAAATGCACAATGAAGCCTTCATAACAGTCTCTCCAAAACTCTTTGGCTGAATAGATTAAGATTTTGGTGAGGGGATCTGGGCTTGGGGAAACCTATATATATATATAAAGTGCACAGAAGCAGAGCACACAGAGATGAGTGATACTAAAATTGCTGCTGTCTAAAATGTTACAAATTTTCTGTTGTTTTCCCCCAGGTTTTCGAGTCTGAGGGTATTGTTATCTCCTGTGTTGGCATCATGATTTCCCCTCAGATCCCTCTAGGATTACTTTGAATTTCTACTCTCCCTGTGCTGATCCCGCTGCGTCCAGGGGTTAGCCAAACACGGAGATCTCCAAAGACCCCAGTCAGAGACATCGTGGAATTTCAGAGTTGCCAGAATGCAGCAGATGTCCTCAGAGGCTGAGTTCAAAAGAGCCAGAGCTATTTCCGAGAGGTCACGGTTTCAGCTGGTCCTCTTAGCATTTCACCTTGGCCCCACATTTTCTGTCTTTTGTTCAGTGATAAAGCTCAGTGCCGGCTGCTGTGTTTTCCAGCAGGGACAGCAGGCTGGGGGATGGCTAGAGGAGCTCAGAGAAGGAACTTCCTGTCCTGTCTGGAGGGCTTGCTGAGTGCTAGGTACCGTGCACTTCATGTGTCCCACCATCCTTGGCAGCCCTCCTAGGAGATGTGTGACATTTTACCCACTATAGACAGGGACATGAAGAGTCCCCAATAGTATCCTTCTAGTGTGAGGAAGAATCCACTCCCCGGGATGGCTAGGCCCAAAGCTCCTACTCTTTCTTTTTTCATTGACTCTTCCCAAGCTGGATCAATGATGAGCTAGCTGCATCTCAGGAGGTGAAGAAGTGGGCAGAGACATATGGATTATGGGGGCGCCTCACCCCCGTGGCTTTCATTTTCCCTGTTTTTTAATGAGTTCAGGGGACCTGCTCTAGGCTACCCAGCAGACAGTGGAAGAAAGACCCAGAGAAAATTGGGGTGGGGAAGGCTGTGGAGAACTTGTGGTCCCCCGGGTCTTTACATAGAGGAAGCAGCCCCAGAGGACACGGAGCCACTCAGGTACGTGACCTTCAGCACTTTCCTGCAGCTCTCTGCAGTTCCTTACCAAGAAAAATGGTTCCTTCACTTGGTTGGAGATAATGGAACTGAAATCAAAATTCCTTAACACCCTTTTGGAAATGTTAATTAAAAAATGCCTTCTCTGCCCCACAACATTTTAACTAAGTGACCAAAATGGCAGATCCTTAGTATCTTCCGCCTTGAATTCCCTGTGGTAGGACACATTATTAAAGTCAGAGAAATGGCGTACTGGCTCTGAGGCATAAATTAGGCTGAGGGACTGTTAGAGTCTGTAAACAAGTCAGGATGGCGCCTGGCATTTTGCCAGAGGGAGTGGTTCGTGAAGTAATGCCAGCGAGTCATTAAGTGTGGAGATTCCTTATTGGTTGACTGCTGTATCTAGTTTATGTTAATTAAGATAAGCTGTGTGAAATGTATATATACCCCTCCTGTCCTACAATAAATGGCTCCCACTCCTGCTGTATCAATCTACACAAGTTGTTCGTCACCCCCCCGGTTATTTTGCTGCAGCCGGACTACAGCAGATGGTGGCCCATATGGGGAACCCCGGGAATCCTCTGTCCGTTTTTTGATAACGGAGTACCCTCTATGGTAGTTTGAGAATGGCATTCATTAGCCCAATGTCTCCCTCTATGGCATCATGGGCAAATACCCGGTATTCTCCTCCTTTGATACCTAGCTTTGTTAAACCCTCCTCCTATGGGGCAATTCCTTTTAAAATGTCCTGTTTGTTCACAATTGTAGCATGTTTTTGGCCTGGCATCTAAAGCCTGTTGTACTGCAGCTGCCAAGACTTGCCCTTGTTCATTAATGTCTCTACATAATTTAATATATGTGTTTAAATCTCCATGTTTCCGGCTGCAGCAAAATAACCGGGGGGTGATGAACAACTTGTGTAGATTGATACAGCAGGAGTGGGAGCCGTTTATTGTAGGACAGGAGGGGTATATATACATTCCACACAGCTTATCTTAATTAACATAAACTAGATACAGCAGTCAACCAATAAGGAATCTCCACACTTAATGGCTCGCTGGCATCATTACTTCACAAACCACTCCCTCTGGCAAAATGCCAGGCGCCATCCTGACTTGTTTACAGACTCTAACAAGGGACAGAGGAGCCCCAGACAAATGGATCCTTTGTTTCTTTGCCCTTTACACAGGGGCCCTGCAGTTGGGAGATGCCCCTGTCTCCACACTCCCTCTTCTTGCATCTATTGCCCAAGGAACATCTTGACCATGCTAGGCCCTAAGACATTCATGCACAGTGCTGTTTTTCAGGGACCTTAAATAAACAGAGCTGAAAGACTGGCAGCAGCACTCTTAGAAGCCAGTGTGGGATGGGCTCTGTTTCTGTTGGTTATATTATTGATCAAAGGGGTACTCACCTGGGGCACGTGAAGGAAGAGCCTTGGCTATCCCAGTCCTTGTGACCACTTGAAAGTCTTTCAGGGAAGTGACCCTCACTACCTGGACTCTTGGTGTCCAAACATTGGAGATTAATAGGGTTGCGTAAATGTTCTGAGACAGGGCTGGTATCCACGGAGAGCCAAATTCTTGCTGCCTTGCTGCCTAACACTCAGAAACTAAGTAGATTCAGATAATTAAGTAGCCTATGTTTTGGGAGACACATCCACATTCTCTTCTTCCCACCTGTCTGGGTTTGAATATGAAGGAATATTTGTAGTTTTCTTATTCCAGGCATTTGTTGACAGCAGGGACTGCAGGCGTGCGTTGGAAGTTGGTGTGATGGAGAGGACACAGACTAAGAAGGTTTTAGTTAGAGCTAGGCTTGCTGCTATGTCTCAGTTGGGTGGGGCTCTCAGAAGCTAGCTGTGTGGTAGAGTCAGGCAGCTGGAAGTTTGCACAAGTTGAGGTGATTCTGTCTCCAAGAGCTCTGCAGTGTGCTTAAATTAGCCTGTCCAAAGTCAGACAGTTAGTCCAACCCAAAGATGGGATGCAGAGGAGGCTGTGTGCCCTTAGCCACTGCATGATTGACTGTGTGACCTTGGGAAAGTCCTTCCTTTTTTTTTTTTTTTTTGGACCTCAGGGCCCTTGTGGAAATGGGGAGATCATACTCCAGGATGCCAAACCACTGACCATTCCTAATGCTCTGTACCACTGGGGACACTGTGACAAGCTGTTCTGTACCCAAGTCAAACACAAGCTGAAGTGGGAGGGACACCTTGACCACCCAAGGAAGATGCCAGCCCTGGAAATATTGCATAGACTGGCCATGAAAATTCTATCTGTGCAAAATGAATCACTTGCTGGAGTGAGTGGGCCTATAAATTTACTCATGAGAAAAAAATAATTTATTAAAAATATATTTCACAGGTAGCCTTTTTTACAGGTCTGCCTGCTCTCTTTTGCATCCGTGAAGACTAGATCCTAGGGCCGTTAGCTATTTTTACCAGGTGGTCAAAAGCTGGTACAGGGATGCAGAGATGTGTGCACCTCTCCCTGCCAGCTGAGCATCTGACATCCGGTAGGATCTGCAGTAGCTCCTAGCTGCACAGTCACTGCTAGGTGTCTGCATGACCTTGGGCAAATCCCTCCGTCTCACTGCCCCTCCAGTTTCCACTTACAGGATGGCAATTGAGGGTAACAAAATACCCCTCTGGGTTTGTTGGTGAGGAATGAGTTGGTGTGTGAGCAAAGTGAAAAGTGCTGTAGGGACGGCAGAGGCAGCCGGGCCCTTGGGATAGAGCAAGGACATTGGAGTGAGAGAGTCCCTGTTGAATCTGGCTGCACCAGTTGTCAGGCGATGAGCCAGCGTGAGCCCCTCACCTTCCTGAGCTCCAGCTTTCTTATTTTTAAAGTTGGAATATGATACGTACCTCGGAGAGTTGTTTCAATATTAAAAAAAAAAGAAAGAAATAGGACAGGCATACGGTAGATCCCACATAAACCTGACAATATGCGCTGAGACAGCTTGAGGACAGTAACACTGCACAGTCCTCCTGTGCAGACTGAAGGGTCATTGCATGGTGACAGGATCAAACTAACTCACGGGGGAACATGCAGGAATTTGTCTCTGTGCCCCTCAAAACAACAAGTTCACAACGATAGCATGTTTATTGAACATCTATCGTGTGCCAAGAGCTGGCCTCAGGTATGAGAGCACCTTCTTCTTCTACTATGCCTTGCTTTTGATGCCAAGAATGACATTTTTCCATTTCAACGGTGCATTTAGCTAACTGTCTCCTCCAGAGGCCATTAGCACATTTGCAGTATGTGTGCAAAACACCTGATAGTTGAACTTGGGAGCAGAGAAGTAAACACAAATACCACTATCATTCTGCACTCAATACCATTCCCATCAGTGAAACAGGCGGCCATCAGTTAAATAAATAAATCAATGGACTAGAAAAAGAAGAAAGGCAGACATTCTTCAGGATTCTCAGGCTCTCCAATGGATTGGGAAATATAGGAAGTTATTTTTATGTGCTAAGTAATCTGTGTGTGTGTGTGTGTGTGTGTACGCACACATGCATAGGTAACAATATACATTTTTTTTCTGGGGAGATGATCTATATTGCTCTGCACATTCTTAAAGGAATCAGGATCAGAAGGTTGCAGTGCCTAAGCTACTTAGCTGTTAGTCTTGTTTAGACAAAAGGAGGTTGGAATAATTAGCTTTATCATAACGTGTTGGTGAAGATGTCCCTTGTTTAACAGCTTGAAAGGATGCAGGCTTTCAAGATTTCACCGGCGAGCACTCTCAATTACTGTTGAGTAAATTTGCATTTTGTAAATGTTATCAAATGTATATGATTCCATATTAGAAACATTTCTAGGTTCTGACAGAAAGCATAAAACCAGTGCATAGGGGTTAGCACCAAGAATCCCAAGTCGACAATCCCAAGTCGACTCTGTCTTTGTTTTGGAGATAGCTTTGCAGTGCTTAGAAATTTATAAGTCATTTTCTTGGTGATGGCCTGAGGCAACTGCATAAGTTGCAGTCATATGCAGAGTGAAGAGAGCATGTGTGGGACCACGGAGGGGGAGGACAGTGCTATGGAGGGGCATCCAATGGGAATTCTTGATTCCAGAACAGGGATGTCACATCCTATAAGAGAAAGAGGGACTAAAAATCCCAGAATCCACAGGAGCTGAGAATGCCAAGTTGGAATCAAAGTTTGACATGGGGCTTGTTCTCTCCCTGTGCTATTCCTCGCAGTTGGTCCTTGCCCTGAGACAGGCATTCCACGTGGGCAGCCCACCCCCTTAACAGCTCCAGGAGCAGCCTTCTTCCTTCTCCTTTATCAGATCCTCTCCTTCAGCTGGATCCAGCCTCTGAAGGTGCAGGAGAGTGAGGAGCAGGGAGGAATCAAGGGTTTAGGTGTTTGCTATCCATTTATATCAATCAACCTTTTCCCTCCACCCTCTTCATTCTATAGTGTGAGATAGAGACAGGAATAGACCCAGATTTCAGTGCAAATTTCTCATCCATAAAATGAAGATCATAATGCCTACTTCACAGGGTGGCCAAAAGACATATTATTTATGTACATTGGGGTTCATAGTGGATACATAATAAAATTTATGATTGAAGCATTATTACTCCATTACAGGGAAGAAGTGGTCTACCCACAGATCCTTTCTTGAGACCTGTTCTTGATAGTTCTCTTATGCCCCTAGTGGCCAGTATAGGGATTCCTGAGAGCCTCCTTTACCTGGTTTAGGGGATGACTGACACTCTTAATATTGTCTTCTGCTTAATTATACATATTGGAGCTTTTCTGAAATAAACATCTTTATTTAGGAGTTTTAAATCCTGGCCAGCTGGGATGCGATCTCAAGGGTCTATACATCAGGTAAGAAATACTTGCTGAATCGCTGCTTCCTTCGGAATTCTGATCCATTCCAAGGCTGGAAGAGAACTTGAGATCCCAGTGGTCCCTTATCAAGGGGATTGCTAAGTATTTGGTGGCCCACGAGTTGGAATGACTTCTTCATGGTGCTTTGTGTAAGGCCTATGTGGCAATAGAAATGGGTAGCTGCAGTTGCTTATGGGATTATCTTCCTTTCTATCCCTTCTCTAGTCCATTCTTGATGTGGCGGCCAGTGTGAGCTCAGAAAGCCAAGAGTGTACCATGGAGTACTGGAGAGTCAACTTTGGGGCCAGGACTTGGATCCCAGTTCTATATCTGCTAGCTGCGGGAGCTTGTAGATGTTTCCATAGATCCATCCAGGATAATGACAATATCCGTGTCACAGGGATGTTATGCAGATTAGATGACAAGATGCTATAAGCCTCAGACAGCACCTGCTTTGTGGGTGTGCTCGGTGATATTAGCAATTATTACTATTTTGTCAGTCATCTGCCTAAAAGACTTCATGAAGACCAGAAGCTTTACTGTAGACTTTGAGACCCTACAAGATCAGCCCTCTGCCCACCATATCAACCGCATGCTGAGCTCCTGGCCTGTGGTCCAATCAGATTCTTTTTCTTTTTATTCCTGGAAATTATCACTCAAAGATGGCTCTTTTCCACCTGATGTGTTTTCTCCCCAATTTACCTCTCTAGTTGCTTGGGTGACATTTGCTGTGTCGACATCTTGGAGAAGCCTGCTCTGACCACCGGCAATGCAGGCTTAGGGCCTGTTGCCATCCTCACACACCATAGCCTCCTCTTTGGCTTCATGGTATTTATCACCCCTGTCATGGTACATTGTGTCTTTATTTAAGAAAAAAAACTCTTTCTACCAGTAATCTGTGAGCTCTGTGAGGACAGGGACAGTGTTCATTTCCCTGCACTTCCTGTTTCCCAGTACCTGGCCTGAGATCCCACACCACCCAGATGATGAATACTATTTGTTGAGTGAGTGGTCGAGCACTTATGTTCCAAAACACAAGCTATCAAATGCATTCTACTTACATACTGTCTCCATTTTAAGAATTGTTTCCATTCCTTTAACTAAAAACAATGAAATTCAACCTCCAAATCCTTAAGAGTGATTTATGCTGCTTTTAATTAAGGTAAGCTCTGAGACAGCGTGGCTCAAGCCCAGAAGAACCCCATGGCCTTGGCAGGTGTGTGCCCTGAAGAATCAGATGGCATTGTTTGTCTCTACTTTTTCTAGTTGATACTTTTGTTTGAAGTAAGTGGGAAGTAATGATGTCCCGGGGTACTGTTTCAGCCTGCAGATATGCAAGTAGAAAAGCCCCAAATCTGAGCACAACTTGGGACGTCTGGGAGCATTTGGATTTTGTTTTAAGATTTCACCTTTCTTCCAAATTGTGCATGAAGTGAATGTGATATCAATATCCAAATCAAAAGCATCCCATTATATGCTCTGGCCACCGCCCTTATTCTGACTGCATGGGTGGGATGCTAGATGTTCTACAGGGCACTGAGCATCAGATAAAAATGCAAGCATTTGCATTTATCAGAATGTCACCACTCTTTAGCATGTTGCTATTAATTTCTGACCTACATTTTAGATTATACTTATTTAGGAGGGTAGTATATTTAGCCTAATCCTTGAATGTTTCATATACTGTTAGATGTAAAAAGCAATAACATTTTTTTTATTAAAACACATGTGATAATTATAAAGAAAGTGTAAAATACAGGAATGTATAAAGAACACAAAAATCTCGCATAATACCTACACCCTGAGATAATTGCAGTTTACATTTTGAAGCATATAATTTTAGTTTTTTCTCTTGTGTTATGCATATAACTGTATTTACGGACCCAATTGGAATCCTACAGTGAGTGTATGCTATATTGTAGCATCCTTCTTTGAAGACTCAATGCATCAAGAGTACTTTTTCATATTCTGAATTATGATTTTCAACTTCTAAAAAATTTTTTAAGCCTGGAAAATTTCAAAAATATATGAGAGCTGGACATGGTGGTACATGCCTGTAATCTCAGTGGCTTGGGAGGCTGAGCCAAGCCTCAGTAACTTAGGGAGGCCCTAAGCAACTTAGCAAGACCGTGTCTCTAAATAAAATATTAAAAAGGACTGGGTCTGTGGCTCAGTGGTTAAGCGCTTCTGGGTTCAATCCCTGGGATGGATGGATGGATGGATGGATGGATGGATGGATGGATAGAATGATAGATAGGAAACAGAACGTCATAACAACTCTTTGTGTACCCATAATCTAGGTTCCACACTTTTGACTCATTTGTCACTCTCTTGTCTGCCTTGGAGCTATTTGGAAGCAACTCTCAACATCAAATCACTTTCATGAATATGTAAGTCTGAATTTCTAAAAAATAAGGACCTCTTTTATTAAATACATACCCACAATGTCATTACATCTCACCTAAAAAAATGGTGATAAATTCCTTACTCTCATAAACATTTAGTCACTGTTCAATTTTCACCCGTTGGCTTATAAAAGGTTTTGTTTTTATCGTTTGTTTGAATCAGGATGCAAATAAAACCCATAAATTACAATTGGCTGATATGTCTCTTAAGTGTATTTTAATGGAAAGTCTCCCTGCATGCTTTTTTTTCTTATGGCAGTTTATCTGCTAATTTGCAATGTCGAATTCTCCACCATCTGCAGATGCATCCCTGCAGCGTAGTCTAGCAGGCTCCTCTCTCCTCTGTATTTCCATTGCATTTATAAGTATTGCCTAGAACTCTTGCTAGGTGCTGATTAGAACTTTTAGCAAGATGACTTCATGTCTGATATAGCAGATTTCCATCAGATAGTATGTGATATCTAATTGTCTTTATTTTGTGACACTGGCAGTCATCAATGATTATTGTCTGATTCATCATTTCATTGGGGGTTGCAGAATACTGATATTCCAATTGTATCATCCCTCTGCTCTTAGTTAAACTAATTCCAGTAAAATAAACTTCTCTTCATTAACCATGTGGTTGTCAGTTGTTGAAACAAGGTTATGGTTCTTTCTTTAATCTTTCTGCCTCAAAGGTAACTAATGTGTGTTTTGTGAACTAATGGATTTCAGCCGGTTTGATGTGTTTCAATCCATCTAAGTTAATACCGTCATTCAGGCTCAAATTGCCTCATCTTTGTTTGGTGGAAGCTTCTTCAGGCTGGTACCTGTGTTGGCTGAGACATAATTCCATAGTTTTTGTTTTAATGACATCCTTGCTTTCTATGGCAAGATAGTCTAGGCCCATTTTGTTCATCATCCGACCTAGACCTAAAACTAGCTATTTCTTTTTTTCTTTGTACCAGAGAATGAACCCAGGGGTGCTTAACCACTGAGCCACATCCCCAGCCCTTTTAATTTTTTTATTTTGAGACAGGGTCTCACTAAGTTGCTTAGGGTCTTGCTAATTTTCTGAGGCTGGTCTTGAACTTGTAATCCTTCTGCCCTAGCCTCCTAAGCCACTGGGATTATAGGCATGCACCCACCATGCCTGATGAACTAGCTATTTTCTAAGGAGTCTTTCTTTCTTTCTTTTATTAGAAATTTTTTTTTGCTCTGTTTTGGTTTTTTGGATATTAGGGGTGTTCATTGCTAGTGGGATATTCATTGTTTCTAGTCTTTTCCTTGGACGTAGATAGGAAAAATGGATTAGGTTAAAACTATATGAAATGACATGCTATTAAAGTGGTCCAATGTTGGCTATTTCACATAGTTAGACTTACTTTTAAGAGAAAGCACATTTTGAGTTTCCAGTGATAGATCCTAATGAATTCGTCTGTATTCAATTTCATCGATCCTGACGGTCTGCATCACTTATCCCCTGATATCGGTGGTGATTGTTTCTTCTTGTTGCTTTTCTGCTCTTAAGGGCTGTTCTTCATTTGGAGCCTCATCCATCCATCCATCTATCCATCCATCCATCCATTCATTCATCCAGGAGTTGTTTAGGAGTTCCTCCTTGGCTTTGACCTTATTATATCTTTTTCCTGGATATTTTGATTCTAATTTTTTTCTATTGTAAACGTGGCTGTGATGAACATAGTTGCCTACAAAGTTTGGTTTTAAGTCTTTAAATATTTCCTTTGATTATTTATTTATTAGATAAATTCCTAGAATGTGGAAATTCAGGGTGAGAGTCCCTTTTAAGGCTTCGATTCATTTTTTTTTTCCAAAATGCTTTCCTTCCCTGCTTCCAATGCTGGTTCACTGTTAGCTTTTTTGGAGGAATTCTGTCTTCCTCACCACCGGAATGTTTCCAGTGGTCTGTGCTTCCTTCACCTCCACGTTAACACTTATATCATCAATGCTAAAAATTTTAAAAAGCAGGAGGAAATGTTTGAACATAAATTAGAGTTTTAATTTTATTTCATAACCATGCCTGACATTCCTGAAGCAAATTCAGATTTAGATCCTTTCTTAACAATACTATTGATTCCTTCCCTAGGATAATACCCTGGTGTCTGTCCCCTGTCAGTTAGGTTATTTGTAGGACTGGGAACAATTTGAAAGCTGCAATTCTAGGCTCTGGGTGGGAAGTTCTATGTCATGTGTGTAAAGTAAATATATATAGTGTGTATATATGTAGTATATACATGTATTCTACATGGAATTTAACCTATTAAAATTATAAACAGATGTATTAAGCAATATCAACCAGAGTACAAGTTATATCAACTTCTTCTTCTTCTTTTATTTTTTTGGTATTGGGGATTGAACCCAGGGGTTCTTAACCACTGAGACATATCCCCAGCCCCTTTTATATTTTATTTTTGAGTCAAGGTCTCACTGAGTTGCTTAGGGCCTCACTAAGTTGCTGAAGCTGGCTTTGAACACTCTGTCCTCCTGCCTCAGCCTCCTGAGCTGCTGGGATTATAGGTGTGAGCCAGCGTGCCTGGCTATATCAACTTGTAGTGTCAGAAATATTGGACAGATCAGGTGAGGTGGTGCACACCTATAATCTCAGAGGCTTGGCAGGCTGAGGCAGGAGGATCCCAAGTTCAAAGCCAGCCTCAGCAATCTATCAAAGCCCTAAACAACTTAGTGAGACCTTGTCTCAAAATAAAATGTGAAAAGAGCTGGGGAAGTGGCTTAATGGCTAAGTGCCCCTGGGGTTCAATCCCTGGTATCAAAACAAAACAAAACAAAAAAGTTCGACAATACCAAAATTATTTTGAGTTAGATAAATCTGACCTCTCCTCTTATTTTAAACTATTTTAAGAAATTGAGGCTCTACTATTAAATTTCATGTCAAACAATAGAATTCATTATCCATCTTCTGTGGCCAGGCATTGCACAAGGTGACTCAGGCAGTTTATAACGTTGCTTGCTGAGCTGCTAAAGCTATCATGTACTGAATTCACCGGGTCTGGTTCTCACATAGTTTGCACATTGCCATTCTCTGTAGCTGCTTCCCCACCCCCACCACCCCGCATCATCTATTTTGGTGTCTGTCTGAAGTAATGGCCCCTCCATATGGCTGAGGCAATTCTCACCCTGAAACAGACGGCACCACTCGATCCACATGCTCTTTAGTTCCTCTTTGCAATTTATCAGAGAAACACATTACTAAAATCTTACTCAATACTTCTAGGGTGCTAACGGGAAAAAAAATAGGGAATATTTTCAGGAGCCATCCTATGCATTCCATAGGTTACATACAGTCAGATTGGGGCTGGGGGTGTAGCTCTGGGGTAGAGAGCTCAGCATGCGTGAATCCCTGGGTTCAGTCACCAGCATGTGTACACGTGTGTGTGTGGCGCACACACACACACACACACACACATACACTCTTTTTCTCTCTCTCTGTGTGTGTGTGTATACACATATATACATATATATCCATTTATATATTTGATAAAATGAAAATATAAAGTATATATAATTGATGTTATTATTTAGGTGTGAGGCGTCCCCCAAAAGCTCATGTGTGAGACGGTGCAAGAAAGTTTGGAGATGAAATGATTGGGTATGAGAGCCTTTCCCTAATCCATGCACTAACCCCTTCTTGGGGATTAACTGGGTGTGACTGTAGGCAGGCAGGGTATGGCTGGAGGAGGGGGATCATTGAGAGGCATGCTTGGGGGGTATATATTTGTTTTTGGTGAGTGGAGCTCTCTCTGCTTCCTGGTGCCATGTCCTGAGCCACTTTCCTTTACCATAATCTTCTGCCATGATGTTTTGCCCACCTTGGATCCCAAAGAATAGAGTAGGCTGTGTATGGACTGAGACTGCTGATAGATACCGTGAGCCCCCAAATTAGCCCCCAAGTAAACATTTCCTCCCCTAATTGCTCTGGCCAGGTCTTTTGGTCACAGAAGTGAAAAAACTGACTACAAGGCTTATATATTTATTTGTATATAAATACATACACACATATATTTATGTAAAAATAAATAAGCGTACACACACATATATATTTGGCTCTGAGGATTTAACTCAGGGTCTCATACATGCTATGTTCTCGGCCACTGAGTTTATAATCCCCACCCCAATCTGAATGTGTGTGTGTGTGTGTACCTATAACAGATCCACATTTCACAGAATGGTTACAAGGCTTATAGACAGAAGTGGATTCTCATGGCACTTTCTTTCCCTGCGAGGTGGAAAGAATGTCAGTGGCCAATGTCCCTCATGGGCACCTGCTGGTGATCTTAGCAGGCAACCCGAGCCCATCTCATCCCGATTCTACCAGGGGTCTGAATATTTTGTTCAGTGCTGGTAGCTTTTCCTGGGGGTGAAAAGGAAGTCCGAGGAGCTAAGCAACTTGAGATTAAGGAAAATGGAACATTTCTTACTTGGTTTGAATCGGATGGCAAGGGCCAAAGAATCAAGTTGTGGCTCGGAGGCTGTTGGCACTGCAGTGCGAGTGATGGCCCCTCTGAGGGGGAGGGAGCATTTGTCACCATCACAGGGTGGGGTGTGTGGGTCTGGCTGTCAGGCCGACCCAGCAGTGAATCAGTCATGTCTGGTATGACGCGAGGACAAGGAGAGAAAATGGGGCTTTGACATCCAACTCGTGTGGCCGTCAGCAGTGATAAATGAAGGAAATAAGCGCCCTCCAAATCAGGCACCCGAGTGGAGAGGAGGCTCAGTAATAAAGACCAGCCTCTTCCCCCGCTGCCCGGGAGCCCTCCCTACAGTGTATTCCTTCCCATTCATCACAGTCCATCCCGAGAGCAGTGGAAACATGGAACTCTTCATTTTTATCGTCTTGAGACATACGAGCTATGGTCCCGACTTTAATTAACTGACTTAAAGCACGTTTATTTAGAGTTGCTTCCTAAAGCCGTCTGAGTAGTCACTGAGAGGGGCACTTGGCCACATCCGGCCAGCTCATGGCTGAGAGCCTACCACCTGCACCAGTGGCCATTTGGGTCACACACACTGGTTTTCACTTTTCAGGGAACAGAGAGGTGAACAGAAGAGGCCTCCAGAGGTCCTGTTCTCTCCGTGTCCAGGCAGCTGGGGCAACAGGAGATCTCAGGCTGCCTTAGAAAAGACATTTACAGAGAGAGTCCCAGAGAAGTGCAGGTCACTTCCCTCGCACATTATGAAGGGCCCTTGGTAAGGACCCGGGGATCTGGGCCTCAGCAGAGGTTTCGCCACAGAGAATCCATGGTTCCCAGGCCCTCCCTCCCGCTCCCAACCCTTAACATCCTGCACAAACTCCCGTAGTCCCTCAACCCCTTTTCCTTTCTAGTTTTGCACGGGCTACTCCTTCTGCCTGAAATGCGTTTCCCCCGCCCTCTGGACTTCACCAGCTCCTGGGCATCTTTGAGGCACATCTGTTTCATTTCAGAACCTGCTTCCCTAAACCCCCCAGGCTAGGACCTGCACAGAGGCAGGGGCCTTGCTGTTTGGGCCTCCACTCTGTCTGCCACATCCTCCACCATAGCTCACGAAAGTTGATGAGGCTTTGTTGGAGGGAAGTGGGGCTGATCTGCTTTCAGCTGGTAGGATCCCTCTCCCCTGTTCCTTCCACACTCCACCTTGCGTCGTTATATATTATAATATATAAAATTCTTAATTGTATATCAGCTTTATTGAGATACAATTCACATGCCATACAATTTGACCACTTTTTTTTCTTTGGAGGGCCTTGAACCCAGGTCCTTGCCCATGCTAGGCAAGCAGTCGACCACTGAGCTACATCCTCAGCCCAGTTCAACCACTTAAGGAGTCCTCCGTGGATTCTAGCACATTTGCAAGAGTTGTGCAACATTTTCATCCATGAAAGCCCATCCACAGCAGCAGTCAATACACAAAATAGATTTTAATTTTTATTCTTGGGAACCAAAAAAGGATCAGAATTCCATTACTCATTAGCAGTCTCTCTTTCCGCATCCCTTGGTCCCCATCACTAGTCTCCTTTCTGCCTCTGTGTGTTTTCCTCCTTTGCATATTTCACACAAATGGAATCATTTGATAAGTGCCTGGCCTTTTTATCCAGCCTGGTGCTGTCTAGGCTCACCATGTGGTAATGCTGTAATGTGGATCAGTGCTTCGATCCTTCATTGCCAAGTAATATTCCATTGTATGGACATACCACCTGTTATTTCTCCATTTGTTAATGGATCCTAACCCTAATTCTTAATGATATCCCTGGTGTCACATCCTTCCATGGCTCTTCCTGGCTCACCTGTTTGGAAGAGTTATTCAGTCTCCCTTCCTCTGCTCATCATTTGAGTATGACACTATGAGAAGGCCCTTGCCTTCCTTCCTGTGTCCCTGAAACTTGGGGTCACTTGTCTTCAGCTGTCCCTCTGGATGACTACTGAACATCTGTTTATCATCTGTATTATCATTTATTTGAGATATTTATAAAGCATAGGAAGAAGGTAGAATATTTAGCAAACCTTCAGATTGTCTTGATCCAGGTTCCTTCAAGTCACTTTTCACTTTAACGATAACCAAAGGAGTTGAAACCTTTTGTAGATTTATGTCCCCTTAGATCATCAGTCTTTGTCACAGCCCCTCCTCTTCTCTTCCCCTTTATCTTCTGTGGGAAACACCAGCCTTCTAGTTAACTTTGTACATCTTTCCAGATACTTACATGTAGTAATGAGAAATATCAGTAGTAGTATTTTAAATATATTTAATGCTTCCCATAATTTATGCCACAACATACATATAGCTCTACAGTTTTCTATGGTGATCCTGAGCTAAAAGAATAAAGCTAGAGGCATCACAATACCTAGCCTCAAAACATACTACAAAACAATAATAACCTAAACAGCATGGCATTGGCTTAAAAACAGATATACAGAGCAAAAGAACAGAGCAGAACCCAGAAATAAATCTGCTTGTTTACAGCCAACTGATTTTAAACAAAGATAGTAAGAACATACATTGAAGAAAGGACAGTCTCTTCAAAAAATGATCCTGGGAAAATTGGATATCCAGGTGCAGAAGAATAAACCTGCACCTTGTCTCTCATCATACAAATATCAACTTCAAGAAATGGATCAAAGATGTAAATGTAAGACTCCAAACTATGAAATGTCTAGAAGAAAGCAGAAGAAATTCTTCAGGACTTTGGGATAGGCAAATATTTCTTTTTTATTTATATATTTTAGTTTATACCTAACAGTAAAATTCATTTTGACATAATGATAAAAGCATGGAATATAATTTATTCTAATTGCACCCCCAGTACCTNAAAAAAAAAAAAAAAAAAAAAAAAAAAAAAAAAAAAAAAACATAAGCCACAAAGTCAAAAAATGGACAGATGGGACTAAAGTCAAACAAAAAAGCTTCTCTACCTGAGCTGTTTACTTACATAACATTTTCTTACATAACATTTTGTAACTCTCTTCTAATGTAAATTAATTTAAGGAAAGTGTTTGTCACCCACTGTAAGTGGGAAATGTTGACGCTTCACCTTAAATGATGAAACCAGGAAGTAGCGAAGTGTGTGGCTATGAACATTAAAATAGGAAGTATGAAGAAATGACCAGGATATTGTTCCCATGGTGACCGAGGGGAGAAGGCAGAGGAAGGAGCATGGCTAAGGACCTTGATCAAAGGGGCTGTAAATTTACGTCAGATGCCATCATTATTTATTTAAATGGAAAGCTGGGGTTTCTTGCCTTAATACTGATAAAAGGAAACTTTAAAAATGTGTGACTGTTAAGATTAAACCAAAATGTACCACGTAGCCCTAACCATCAGCTTGAACACCTTGAAGCAGGGGACTGCAGGCTGCAGGCCAGTGACCAGGGGCGACCTGTGGTCAGGCTGTGCCCTGCTGCACACAAGATGACCCTCTGAGACAAGGGTCCTGCTAACAGTAACAGCAGCTAGCCCCCTACTCCTGGTGCCCCAGGAACCAGGCTCTGCTCTGTGTTGTAAATGTCCTAACTTGGTCTCCCCAGTGGCCTGTTGGGCAGCAATGTTTTTAACCATTCCCACTTTACAAATAAGGAAACAGAGGCAAAGAGAGGCGGAATGGATTGCCTAGGCTCACTGTCGCAATGGCAAAAGGTGCAACTTACGCAGTCGAGGGGGAGAGATAAAAAATGTCCACGCACCTCTGCCTTTGTCGATGCTTTGTTCACTCAGATCACTCAGTGCAATTTCACTCTATAGGTTCTTAATCAAGAAAATGACAATCCTTAATGCTGGGCACTGCAATAGACATCATCAATTCACAGCAAACAACTCTAGATTAATTAATTCACAGCAAACAATTCTAGATTAATTGTAAGCACTATAAGCACACTTGAGCATGACAGGACCATGACAGACATTCCTCTGCGTGCTAAGTTCAAGTGTCAGATCAAAAGTCTCAAGCCTTAGGCTCTAAGTCCAGCAGATGCACACTCACTCAGACCATAGTGATCCGGTCGGGAACCAAAGCAGGCTTCTCCTAGGGTGGAGCTGACGGCCAGTTTAGGAAAGGGTCAAAGGGAGAAGTTGCAGCTGTCACTAGGGTCAAGACATGGCTGTAGAGTTTGAGAGCTGTAAGGAAGATGCAAGGATCAAGCAGACGATGAAAAGTGTTGGGATGTCATCAGGTTCTCAGTGTGAGGGCATCATTGTCAACTGGCTGAATGTCTGTTCATTTGCTCCATTATTCATACCAAATTTTGGGGCTTTTGACCCTGCTTTCAATCCTTATTTGCTGCCACTGGGTCTCCCTGGGGTTAAAACATCTGGTCTAGGGGTCCCCATCCTGATCTTTTCTCCTTTCCCCCTTATGGGGGAGGACAGCCTGCCAGAGGCTTCACTCTGAGTTTGTCATGGTGGGGAGAAGTGACTTGTTTGTGTGTAAGGGCCACACTGGAGGGCTCCTTGGGTGTGCCTGGTGAGCCTGCAGGCTTCAAATTGGAGTTTTAAAATGGAGTTGCTTAGGCTAGGCCCAAGGCCATCCACACACACACACACACACACACACACACACACACACAGCTAGTGAGCAGAAGAGCTGGGTGTCATGTGCCGAGCCTTCCTCTGGAGGCCTTAGGGCCAGCCAGGCAGGGATCCAGCACCCTCCGTGCTCACATATAGAGGCTCTAGCTCTCCAGCTGCCCCAGGGAGTGCCTCAGGCCCACTGCACTCAGAGGGGAAGACCAGACCCCCTCCTGGCCAGGCCTGAGCTCTCCCACTCCTGTTCCCCAGCCCCACCTGCTTTGCTACCTCCTTTCCTCCTGCTGTGACCGGCTGTGCTGCTTTCTCTGGCCCTAGGGAGCACTGCTTGTGCCAGTCCTTGCCCCCTGGAGACTGTCTCTTGGGGAAGCACACGCAGGCAACACTGGTTGGAACCATCAAAGGGACCTGGAAGCTGGGAGTGAGGAGTTAATTCTGTCTGAGGTGGGGAGGCCTCTCCTCTGACCGGCAACCCTTCAGAGGGCCAGGCCAAGAGGTGTAAATGACCTTCCACTCCCATCCCCTTTGGGGGCCCTGACTGACTTCTTTGTCTTCCTGAAAGCTGTTGCCAAAGAAATCCAGGAATTTAACAGTGAAATCAAGAACACCATCTTTTAAGGTGAGTTTTCTAATCCCAGGTGCAGAAAATCAATGTGTGATAAACAGTTTTAACCTCCCTTCTGAAACCATTAGTTATAATCTCCAGATTAGAAATATTATTCCCAGAACAAAGGAACAGACCGGCTGTTTATTAAATGTGTATTCGAGATACACATTTTGCCTGTACTCAGTCTTTATTTCATAATCTCCTTTGCCTATGACCTCCCCCATAGGAAGGACCCTATCCAAGGGGTGGGGACAGAGGTGCCTGAGTTGGATCATGGTCTCTCTGGCTCAAAAGCTCCCTGTCTACCACATTGCTCTGAGAGAGGCACATTGAAGTCCCAGTGGCTGGACAGGAACTTGATAAGGTCATGGAATGGAGAGGAGGTGACCTCTGGCCCTGCAAAAGGTTACTCGGTTTATTTTAACTGAAGAGCACAGAAGCTTATTATTCCCCTTTGGTCCCTCTAGACGACTTCACCTTGTTTATTGTGGTTTGCACCCTGTTATTGTTTAGATGTGGTGCCCCCCCCAAAGCTCATGTGATACAATGCAAGGTTTGGAGGAGAAATGATTGGGCTATAGCCTTAACCTAATCAGCGAATTAATCCCTGAATGGATTAATTGAGTGGTGGCTGGGGCAGGTGGGGTGTGGTTGGGGGAAGTGGCTCATTTGGGGCGTGGCTATGGGGGTATCATTTTGTATCTGGTGAGTGGAGTCTCTCTCTGCTTTCCGATCACCACATGAGCTGCTTCCCTCTGCCACACTTTTCTGCCATGATGTCCTGCCTCATCTTGTGCCCTGAGGAGGGGAGCCAGCTGTCTATGGACTGAGATGTCTGAAATCATGAGCACTCAAATAAACTTTTTCTTCTCTACAGTTGTTCTGGTTGGGTCCTTTTGTCACAGCAGCGTAAAAGCTGACTAAAACACACCGTTGAGCTCAGCCTGGACAGACTACTGCGTCAGAGCTCACTCACCTTCTTACTCTGGCTGGGTTTGACCAGAGGAAGCACTGGATTAGGTTCCAGAGCCTCTGTTTCTTCACTGGTAAAATGGGCATAACTATGGTCCATTTTGCCATTTGCAGAGTTTCAAGGATTCCGTGAGTTAACCTGTAGGAATTGCGTAGGTGTCTGGCTCTAACTCTCGACCTGTCAATTATTATTTTTTCAACACCATATTAGATGGCTTTGGGTCATTCCCTGGGGCTGTGTCTTGCCTATTTGCCATGGACAACATCTCTCCACATCTGCTGTGTGGGTTTGCAGGAATCAGCCTCCTAGAGGGAGATGGAAGAGAGTTTGAGGTCAGGGATATTTACTGGGTTAAGCCATCTTGAATTGCCATCAGTTGACTTATCAAAGTTTGGGGGAAAGTAAGGAACACCAATAAGAGGGAGGAATTATTCAGGGCTTGCAAAACGGAAGCCATTAGCAACCACAGGCTGAACGGGAGGAAGGGGCTAGGGGAGGTACCAGCGGCTGACCCTGGGCTTGCTGAGGGATATAGTTTGGAAGAGGGGCTCAGGAGCTGTGTCCTCTGTAGAAGAACAGGGGCTCAGTCTCCAGGGCCCAGGAGTGAAGGACAGTGGAAATGGATCTGGAGGGGCAAGAGGGGAATGACTAGCTTCTGTGCTCTTGGTTAAGACAGAAGGAATTCTTCTGCTGCTGAGAGGGTGCCTTCTGGCTATTCTTTTTGTTATTGTTGGGGTTTTGAAGGCCAGGCAGGATTGAACAGAGATGCAAAAATTCATAACAATCAAAACAAAGAAAGAGACCTAGCACTGAGGTAACCATTACAAAAACACTCACAGAGGTCAGCCTGCAGGCTGTCAGAATTCTATAGCCTCCAAAGTTCCCTGGCTGGGCTCTGAGGCCATCTGCACCTCCCCCCCTCTCTTCTGCCCACCCTCAGGGTCTCCCACAGGTCCAAGGGAACAGGAAACAAGGCCTTCAATACCCATTCAAAGCCCAGGCCCTGCTGATGGTGTGAACAGCTTCAAGGTCTTTGGTAGAACTGGGGTTTAAACAGCAAATTACATCAGGGAGAAGCCATCAATCTTGTGGCATGTGCAATTTGCACAAGTTTGCAGACCTTCAGGACTTTTTCTGATGAACGAGAAACAATCAGACTTGGATGAAATATCACGGAGTTTTATGGAGCCCATTAAAATCAAAGTCGAAACCCTTCCTGCCTTCAGTCCGTTCCTGATCCATCCTCCACGCGGCCGCTGTGCATCTTCCTAACAGTCCTGTCACCGTGGATCACGCCCCACTGTGCCCTTAGCAGGCTGCAAGGGGCCTGGAGCAGGGGTTGCTCACACCCCTGTTTATTCATGTGTTACCCCAGGTTCTTCCCTGTCCCTGAGAACCATAGAATAGGAGCCTGACTGCACCTGGGATCCCCTGGGGGGGGGGCTCAAATAATATTCAAGCCTAGGTCTTACCTTTTACATCAGTAATGGTGAGGACTAGACCATGGCCCAACCCCTCCAAGTGATCTGAATGTGCCCCTGGGCATGCGCATCAGAGCCTTCTTAAGCTAGAGCAGAATACCCTGAAGGACTCAGGAATCACCATCATTGAGTCCCAGCCCCCAAGTTGGTGTTGCAGTAGAGCTGGGCTGCAGCCTGGGAATGTGCATGTCTAACACCTTCCCAAAGGATGCTCATGCTGCTGGTCTGGGACCATAGTTTGTGAAGCCTTGCCTTGGTGGATCCAGAGACTCCAAGAGTTTAGAAGACTTGCTTAAGGTCAGATGTCCTCAGTGGGCGGACAGTTGAAGTCTGTGGATTCTTCAGTCCTGGCTGGGCGAGGCTGCGCAGAGGGACATTTCTTTCAAGTATTTCTGGTATCAATTATTAAGGGCCAACCCATGCTTTCCACCCCCATTATAGGTTTATTCTCACAAGCCTGCCACCACCAAGAGGTGAGGTTTGAAATGTGCCTGGAGTGTCCGTCTCCCCTTGCAAACCAACTCCGTTCAGCTGGTCAGTGTGAAAAGGTTTATTGTTTTCTTGAGCCCTGGAGCCCAACAAAGTTGGGTTCTAAGTGTGCTTATCAATTCACCAGCTGTGTAGCCTTGGGCATATTATTTAACCTCTCTGAGCCTTTTTTTCTTCTCTGGCAGCCCCACATTTATACAGTGAAGATTTCAAGAGGCTTAAATAGCATATTTTGGGTGTGAATAGAGCCTGTTGCTTCTCCTGCCCCTGCGCAGAGCTGAGTGAGCCTGCCGAGAGAAAGCACAGATGACCATCATGGACTTGAGGGGCTGAGCACAGGCCTCTGCCATGTTGGACTTCAGTGCATCCACTGGGTTCCCTACCACCCGGGGTGCTGGGAGGGCGGGACCTGGATGCAAACATCCTCCCACCCAGGAGGCACCCCTCCTGCCATCCCCTGAGCCCTGGGTGGGAGGTAATTTCACGCCCCTGGCTCTCTGCACCCTGGTGATGGATGTGTGTAAGTGACCTTGGCCCCTCCAGCCACAGCGGGCACAGGGGATGATGTAATTGAATTTGTATACACCGTAAATTTTATTAGAGGAAAGCAATCTAGTTCCAATTCTGGTTCTCTGGAGTTACTGGATTGTGTCTGAGGATATACTGGCCGGTCAGCTGAGTGGGGACAGAGGTCAGGGCCACAGTTACTCTCTCACTAGCTTTCATCAAGCATGATAAACAAAAGGGTGCAGCGAGTCCCAAGGGCACCAGATGTCTCCAGCTGGGCTGGAGAAGGGTAGTGTGCAGAGCTGTGCTCAGGGAGCAGTGAGCTGGGCTGTCTCTCTTACTGGACGCCGCTGCTCATCTTCCTCACACCCTCATCTCCCTCCTCTGTCTCTCTTTCCATCCTCTCTTCCTGTCCATGATTCTGCCTTCATTCCTGCCCCTCTGAGCTGTGGTGCACTGGGGAAGCTGCTAGCTCACCTCCTTGGACCTCAGTTTCCTAATCTGTGAAATGGAGCTGACAACTCATCTCAGAGGTGCCACGCAGGCTGGAGGGAGATGGACATATGAAGGGCTCCCCCAGTAATGGTGACTTGGCACAGGAAAGGAACCCTTGCCCCTATCTATAGGTACATGTCAACTAACATCCTGTCTGAGTTCGTTTCAGGCTCAACATGGGTACCACTGTCAGTCCTCAGATGGCTGTGGACTGGCTGGGAAATCCCAGCATGCACAGACTTCTGTCTCTCAGAGGACCAGGTGTTGAATGACCAGGGACCAGGGGCTGGTGTGACCAATAGTCCCGTGGAACTCATTGGAGGGAGAGGTCCTCGGAGACTCAAAAGATCAGGGAGGGCTTCCTGGAGGCGGCGAGGTTGAGCTGGGTCTTCAAGAGTAGAGCAGAGCTAGGGAGGCTGAGCAGACCAAGGGGGCCAGGCACTTATTGTCACCAAAAGCTCGGTCCCTGTCCCCAGTGCCAATCAATGCCAATTTAATAATGAGGACACGGTTTTGAGAAAAAAGAAAAAAAGAAATTTTATTGCTTTGCTAGCAAAGGAGAAGCACAAGGGACTCCCGTCCTACAGACTGTCAGGAGGGACAGGGAGCTTTTAAAGGAGCTTCAAGGGTTACATTCCAGGTGTGCTCTGGTAGGGAGTCCCAGAATGCCCTGATGACAGGTGAGGATTCACCTGTTAGTTTGGGAGATCCTCAGCAGGCATCTCCTTCCTGTAGGTGGGTTCCTTCAAGGGCAGTTAACTAGAGGAAGAAAAGATAACGCTGTCTCCCTAATCTTGTTAGGGCGAGGGGGGGGGAGAGAGAGAGAGAGAGAGAGAGAGAGAGAGAGAGAGAGAGAGAGAGAGAGAGAAACATTATTAAAAAAAAAAAGCCTTAGAGCAATGAGAGCTATATTCAAAAGTCGAGGGACCACTGTTACGTTATCGATAGCTTTCCAGTGCTCAGAACTTTATATTGGCATATAATCCTTATCTTAACCCTAACTTGTAGGCATTCTAATCTCTCTTTAGTAGATGCTAATAGAACAGAGCACCATAAAAGAAGGTGCTTTGTTCAAGACCATGCAGTTACAAGGTGGGGAGGACTTTCAAACCCATCTCTCTCTGACCTCACTAATCTAGCCCTGGCCATTGAACACACCCTCTGGTTCACCATTTCTACCAGAGGCCCTTACCTGTACACGTGAGGAGACAAAATTCACACGTGTTGAATAATCCATAGAAAGCACATGGGTTTGTCTATAGGAAAAACCACTTCTCATAAGTTTGTGTGTGTGTGTGTGTGTGTGTGTGTGTGTGTGTGTGTGTGTGAATGTGAGAACTTGTTAGAGGAGGTTGATTTATGGAACACTCTCTTGTGCAATTAAGAGTCTGTTGAGGCTGGGCATGGTGGTGCATACCTGTAGTCCCAGTGGCTTGGGAGGCTGAGTCAGGAGTTCAAAGCCAACCTCAGCAACTTGGTGAGGCCCTAAGCAACTCAGTAAGACTCTCTCTCCAAATTAAAAAAAGAGAGAGAGAGAGAAAAAGAGCTGGGGATGTGGCTCAGTGGTCAAGCACCCCTGGGTTTCAATCCCCAGTAACAAAAAGAAAAAAAAAAAGTCTATTGACTCTGATTGGCTGCTTATCAAGGGTGACCCTGTTTAGGGTGGGGAGACGCAAGGGAGACAGTTTAGGAGAAGAACGTAAAGCTGATGTCCCAAGAGGCCCTACTTCCATTCCTTTGCAACAGAGGTGGCCCTTTCTCATGGGGGTATCAGGGACAGGTTTACCCCAAATTTGATTTCCACCCAACTTCTCAGAAATGTGGTCTATTTCTGGAACACACCTGAGAGATGCCTGTAGGTTTATGTACTATTGTTTCTGAACCTACAGAAGAAAAAAAAAATTTGACTTTGATTTGGTTGAAGGTTTTCTGTTTTATTAATGTTGGGCTTCCCCCTAGATAGGAAGGCGGCTCAGTGATGTGGAAAGCTTCCATTTCTATCTCTTTTTTTCCCCTCAGAATTTCATTCCCTTTCATTACCTGCTACTTCCTATCTAAGACTTCCCCGAGATGGATGGCAGTGTCCGGAAACCATTTTCCTATTCAGCTTATGTTGTTTGCTTAAACCCTGGCATGGGTGGGGGGGGGTCCTCCCTGGAGGAAACCTGGGATTTTCACCTGATTCTGAGCCCCTGCCACACACCAAACAAGTCGTGCTGATCTTTCCAGGTGGCAGTGCTAAGCAGGCCTTTGGAGGTAGGAGAGGACATGTGTTTTTTGGAGGGAGCTTGGTGGTGGAAGGGGGGCTGAGATTCCAGAGCCACATGACTGTGTCTAAATCCACTTTTGTCATTGCTGGCTGGGAGACTGCAGACGTGTGAAACAGCCTCCCTGAGCCTTGGTTTGTGTTCATGCCACAAGGAAACAGCAATGCCGGCCTGCCAGAGCTGTGGTAGGAGTTCCAGCGGGGATGGAACGAAGGCCCCCAGCCCAGTACCTCGCACGGAGTAGGTGTTCTCTCGTCTTCTGTCTCCTTGAACAAGCAAGCCCCACCACGTGCTGTGGTTAGCTCTGCTCTTGGAAAGGTGGCAACTGGTAGGAGGAAGCTTCTCGTTTTTGGAGTCCAGTGAATCTGTCTCTCAGTCTGCTCAGCGTCTAAAGTCGTCTTTGGCACAATGAGGCAAAAAGAAGAAAGAAGCAGGGCCCCAGATCAAAGAATCACAGCATCTAAATAGGAACGTAAGATGCCTCTGTGACCTAGCCAGGTCCCTGGCCAGCTGTGTCTAGCAAGGACGATGTGCACAGGGGCATGTGTCACTGATGCAGAGAGAAGGTTCGGGAACGAACTGGAGACTGCTGAGGGCTCTGGGTTGCGTATGTGTGGGGAAGGGGACGTGCTCGTTCACTAGGGAGGCTGGACCACATGGGGGATGTCATTTTGGGGCATCAGAAGAGTATCAAACAGATGCCAGTACAAGTGGCTAGAGGAAGCCATCGTGGCTTCCTGATTTGGGAAGTCACGTGGTATCATTCTGAAATGTAGCTTCAGCATCTAGCACAGCGCCTGGTATACAGTAGTTGCTGACTGATGGTTTCGTGAATGGTTGGAAAACCAAGGCTCAGCCCAGGCCTTGCCTCCTCCAGGAAACCTGACCTAACCCTCCTCCCAGCGCCCACCCTAGCTCAGATCTCCCCCAGTCCCAGTATCTCTATGCCTCCTGGGTTGGCCTTGTCTATTTCTGGTCTGACTCCATATCCTCAGCCAGAGTGGGGCTCATGGCTTATGGAAATATGGGCTAAGTGCCCAAGGACATGCCCTGGAAGAATAGGGCATGTCCTGGAAGGAAACTGAAAGAGAGACGAGAGAGAAAGAGAGTTTGCAAACTGAGAAGGTTTGAAAAACTTAGAGGCCCTTCAGGGCTGCAAAAGAGATTAATGACATTGTAACTGTGGGCACCTGTCGTTGTGCACTACAACTGAACTAAGTTGACAGTAAGTCATATTTGGAGAAATCCAGGCTACATAGTAACAAAACATTTGAGGGAAAAAAATATGAATACTGTTTTGTAGCATTGAGCAACTGCTGGGTTCCTATGAGAGTGCCTTGGAAATGGCTTAGTGAAATGCTGTCATTTTGTAGACATTAAAAGCATGACTCCAATGCCCAAGGTCGCAAGACTTGAAAGAACAGGGAAGGGTGGAGCTTAGAATCCTGACCCTTGAGTCCCCCTTGTTGAAGCGCCCTGCTCTGTGCTAGAGCTCCCCCTGACTTGAGGGATTACTCATGCCTTCCCCACTCCACAGCTGTAACAGCAGTTTCTCTGGGACCTGCTGACCTACTCTTCTGTGTTCCAGGCACTTGACCTATATCAGCTCATGTGCATGAGCTCAGCATCATTATGTGTATTCACAGATGAAGAAACTGAGGTCCATTTCAATGGCATGGGTCATCCAAAGCCACTAAGCTGTAACTGGTGGAGCTGAGACTTGGGCCCACCACTCCTGACCCCTGAGTTAACGCCATTTTGGGGGCACCCTGTTGTAAACAATCACTGGAGCAGCGCACCCCAGGCAACCACTGCTGGGAACATTTCCAGCAGCAACTGCTTCATATCAGACACAGCAAGCTGGAAAGAAATGGGCCCTTTTCATGGTCCTGGCCCTCCCCCACCTTTGCTGACAGTAGCAATGTCCTTTCTCCTTAGATCCCTCTGGTCACTGATGCCACCAAACTGAATTTCTTAGCATGGAAATGTTATATCCCAGCGATTGTTTTTTTTTGTGCGTAGTATTTCTGGAAAAGCTAATCGCCTCATTAGTCATATTTACATTCTGTTTTAATTGCATCCTTGAGAGCCAATGCATTCATTTTTCTCCTATGTTGTAGTTCTCACTTTAACAACCTCTTCACAAAGCAAGAGGCAAGATCAGAGCACACGCAGGGACCTTGCCTTCTTAAAATATGCCACCTCCCCCAAATGGGGGGGCCCAATTACCACTGTGGCTATATGGTAATTATCAGATACAGAATATGGATCACAACTCATTATCAGGATCTGACCTTAATTCGAAGTCATAGATTCCTGTAAACTAGGTTAACGTTACTGGAGAAGTAGAGATTTAAGTGGGAACTCGAGAACTCTGGTAACGAGCCAGAATGGATGCTCGTATTTCTGACAAATGGCAGGAAGGGCAAGAGATAATTTTCCTAGGCTTCTGTCTGGTGAAATTCTTCACAGCTCACCCTGTGCAAGTCCTTATTAGTGGGACACAGATGATGAAAAGTCCATTTCATTAGCATCCTGGAATTCTTTATCCTGGAAATTAAGATGACTGCTTCCATTTATCAAAGTCTCAAAAACTAAACCCTGTATGCCTGCTGTCTCCCGAGCTCTGAACCAGGGGAAGGCAAAGACGATGAATGGATGAATCGACTAAGCCAAACATGGTCCTTGCCCTCAAGGGGTCAAACTGAGCATATGGAAATGAGATGTGGTCCCGAATTCCAGCAGTGACCGCTGGAATCCCATGTGGGTAGCTCAGATGAAAGCCTCAAGGGAGGGTCCGTCGTATCCATCCTCCAAACATTGGAACTGGGCTTCCATCAGAGAGTGGAATCTCATTAGGATTTCATGAATGAGAAGGGAGGTAGCATCGCGGGTGGAGGAAATGGTGGGAACGATGTTGAGAGGGACATACAGACATGCATCCAGTTTGGGGAATTAGGGGACAGTAATAAGGTTTGCGTCTATAGCGAGAGGCCTCATGGTGACATCTGGAGCTGGCAAAGTCCAGGAAGGAGGTGCTAACTCTGGAAAGTCTTTGCACAGCTTTATTTTCCTTGGGAGAAGTGGTCTCTCTCTCTTGTTAGCTACTCCAGAAGGCCAGTTATTCCTCTCCAAGTTTGGACCCATGGTCTTGGGGAGCAGCTTGTGCAAACTGGGCATTGGAGAACAGAGGGAGGGATTCGGAAATATCAGTTAGGACCCCTGTTGGGGGGGCCTTGAAGGTCAGGGTTACCCATGGAGATACTGTTGGGCAGTTGACCCACAAGGCCAGCGGGGTAGGGTGAGGGACAATGTGGAGGCATGAGAGAGAGCTTGCCGTCACAGGTGCTGCGAAAGGCCCAGGTAGAGGGGGGCTGCTGGGTTTCCAAGAGAAGGAGTGAGCCAGGACCAGGGGAGGCAGCTGCCAGGAAGGAGAGCAAGAGCAGCCTGGAGAAGCTGAGGAGGATGGGGGAAAATGGTCCCAGCGCCTTATTAGGAAAGAGGAAGCAGGATAACAAGGAGGCAGCGGGGTGTGATGGCAAGTGTGGGCTCTGGCCCGGACTCCCTGGGTTTCAACCTCAGCTCTGTTGCTTCCTGTCTCTGCACCTCGGGACAATTTACCTGGCTTTCCTGTGCCTCGGTTTCCTAGCTGTCATACTTTCTTCTGCCTCCAGGTTTGGAGGGGAGGAGAATGAAGCGAGCAAATACACACAAAGGACGTTGTAGAGTCTATAAGTCCTTACTTGGGTAGCTTTGATTTCTAAGTGGTTGAGAGTCCAAGGAGGTAAGTCTTTTTTTTTTTATGTCTGCACCGCTATCCCCCAGGGCCTCAAAATTGCTTAGAATATAATAATCACTCTATAAATATATGCTCAGTGTGGCTTGCAGACCCAGATCTGTTCATGATTGAGACAGAAATGGTCAAGGGAGCTATGTGGAGAGGGTCCCAGGGGGACCGTGGACCCCACCAGGCCTCTCCCCAGGCCTATGTATCAAGGCCTTGCCAAGCCTCCTCTGAGGATGGCCCTTTCTAAGACACTTGGAAACAGTTGACAGGCTTGCTCCTTGGCACTGTGTCACCCCCATCCCATCTCTTGCTGCCTCCCAGAATCCTCAACTTTTTTCTTTGCCAGATCTCAATGAGAGGGACTCATTTATTAAGAAAACAAAAATGTCCAAAGGAATGATTTTTCAACAGCAAAAAATTAGAGACTCGGTCGTGTAGAAAGAGCTCATTCAAGATGCAAATACTGTTTCTCAATGATGGGGTTGAGAGTGACACCCTGACACACAGGTTCTGGAGGAGCTGGGGTCACACTCTAGACCTGCCACTGACCAGCCCTGTGGCCTTTGGTGAATTCTCAACTGCTCTCAGTTTCCTCATGAGGCCTAGTTTCCTGGGCTATTAGCAGAATAAAATAGCATGTTTATAAATAGTTCAACAGGGTTCCTGGTGTCGAGGAAGAATCCAGTAAAGGTTTGCCATCATTCTTTCTTAACATCGTTATGCCTCATTTGTACCCATCGCCTGGCCCCAAGGGAATAATATGTGTCCTCAGCAGCGAGGGTTGGCGTGGGTGTGCAGTCACCAGGAGAAGGGAGGGTGCATCGGGGGTGGGCTCGGGGAGGAAGATGGCCCATGACCATGACCAGGGCTGTCCCACTGCCAACTGTCAGGTGTTAAAGAGCTGCTCCAGGCTTCTTACCCGTGAACTCCACAAGGGCAAGGGCAGCCTTGACTTTCCCAGGCACAGGGAATGCATAGATTCCAGAAGAAGCCCTGGCCTCAGGACAGTCCTGCCTCTGCCACTCTCTAGCTGTCCAAGCCTTCTGGGCCTGGGCATGGGAGGGCCAAATGGGATGATAGAGGGGCACCATGGGAACCAATGGAAGCCTGGCTAGAGGAGGTGCTTTGTGTCTGGCTGTCAGAGCGACCTCTAGTGTCTAGGCCCCTCGCCAACAGGCTGGCCTGATGTGGGATCTGGAGGAATGGCATGTGGTGACTTAGTGGATAACCAGTGTCAATCACAGTGGTGGGCGACACTGGGAAGCATCTAGGTTTGTTCACATCGGTGCTCTTCTAGATCTGTTTCCTGACTGTGCTGTTCTTGTCACTCATTCGTCATTTCCTGGCCATCTCTTAGGGCCAGGTCCTGTGCCAAGCTGAGGGACACTGGAGAAGGAGGAATGGTCCCTGTCCTCAGACAGCTGGCAGCAGGAGAGGGGGACAAAGGGGTCGACACCATAAGCAGAGGTGGCATCAGTGCTGTGGCAGAGGAAAGCCCTGAGCAGGGGGCAGCAGGAGGACACACAGCCTACTTATCCTGGAGTGGGGGAAGCCAGAGTCTCTGAGGTTTTTCAGATTTCTCCTAATCCTCCAGGACTCTAGCCTTCCCGATTCCCAGGGAAATACTAATGTTGCTCATTTTCTCCAAGTGAGCCTTTCTGGATCACATTCTATTTGGCCACCAATACGGCAGGCACTTACTTAAATGGATGCATAAGGACACATTTCCTTTATCTGGAGCATTAGTTGGTTGCTAACACAGGGGCGCCAATCTGTTCAGGCCCCATGCTCTCTAACTCTGTGTTAATGAGAAGAAAAGCTAAATCAAACAGCCCAGCACTGCAGAATCTCAATTTGTCCTCCCTCTTTCGCTGTCCCTGGCTTTCCAGGTAGGAGACTGCTCCAGGCTGCCCTGGGGAATCCCAGGGGTGAAGACAGTGCACGAGAATGGTCAAGGGAGCTATGTGGAGAGGGTCCCAGGGGGACCGTGGACCCTACCACTCTACCCTACCATCCCTGCTCCTTTATGGGTTTGCCAGAACTGGAGATGTGATTCTTGCATGGGCCTCACTGTTTCTTCCCACAGTGCCTTGTGTGAGTAGTTCTCTCTGCCTGGAACTCCTGATGCTCCTATGCAACTTCTTCAAGATTTGGCTAAAAGTCCATTCTTCCAAGTGCTCTGTGAGCCTGTGCTCGCCTTACCTAGCATTAATGACATATATTTAAAATGATTGTTCACATAGGAGCCTCCCTTACAGACTGGAATTCCCAACTGCTGGCAGTCTCCAAGCCATAGGAATTGCTACCCAATTGTTATTATTGTCGTTTCTTATTGTTATTGCTAGTGGTGGTGGTGAAGGAGTGTGGAGAAGGAATTTCCGGTGAGGGTTCAGCATGAGCCGTAAGTGACATGAGTCAAGCAGGCAGAGAGAGGCCCCGGGGAAGGTGAGCCTGTGCCTTGGAGCCCCGGGTCCAGTTTACACACTACAGGACCTGATGATGTCAGTCCTCCCTGGATACAGGGGCAGCCTCCTCCAAGAGGCACTTCTGTGTGGTTCCAATTGGTTGATCTCCGTAAGTCTCAGTTTGCAAGAAAAAGAACTATACTTTGAGTGGAGGGCTTCCTGTTCTATAGGCAGCTTCCCTGCCCCTGGGAGGGCATAGACTGAGGTATTCTATGATCTCCCTAAGCTGCTCAAATACAATTATAAAGGACACATAGGCATGATGTGGGTCTTAAGTGTAAAGACAAATCAAGCCCTGCTACCTTCTCCTGTGGCCACCGAAGGATCATTTAATCTATGATTTCGTTCCACGTGAGCAGATTTCAGGAAAACAAATAATAAATATCTGTAACCACAGCTCTGAGGGCCTCTCTGGCCTCGCTGGTCACTCCGGTGGGCTGCAGCCTACATGGCTTGGCTTTTTATCTTCCCTTGTCCCATTCTGGCAGACCCCCTGCCCCCATCTGGCCAGCCACTCTTTCTAAGCACATAAGTTAAGGAGGTTGGAAAACTTGGGTTCTTGTTCCAATTCTGCTGTGTGACCTTGACTGAATCACTTCTCTGTTTCCTTGTCTGAAACCAGGGTTTTAACATGTTTTTGTACTAGGGACCTGTAGCAATCTGGTGAAGTATATAAGCCTCTTCTCAGAATAATGTTTTTTTTTTTAATTCAGTAAAATAAGACATTGTATTATAAAAGAAATTATATTGAAATGGTTCTCAAAATATTTGAAAATCTTGTGATTCATTTGCTCACTTATTAACACATGAAGTGACAAGCCCCAGCTGTGGGTGGACTACCTATCCTAACTCTGAAGTGTGATGAATGTCGATATTTTGATATGTCTGGGGACAACCTTAAGTGCCATGTAGCTATCTCTGATTTCTATGGGTCACAAAAATCCCAAGGCCACAGTGAATGTTGCAATCTGTTGCCAACATGCAGCAATGAAGGAAATCCCACGTTCCTGTGAGGTTGAAGGTGTGTTTCCCATTCTCAGTTTTAGTACTGTCCCTGAAATCTACCCAGGAATCCTGGACTACATGTTGTCACTGGGTTTTTCCAGCCCTGACATATTAATGAGGTCTACTTTGAGAAGGAGGCTGTCATCTCCCAGCTAGAAACCAGAGGCTAAAAGGAAGGAGGAGTGAGCCCCGGCCCCAGCCTGTACTAGCAGAGCACCTGCCAACCTAACGCTTACGTGTGTCCCCAGGGCTCACAGTCTCACAGTCACACTGCAGAGCAGGTGAAATCACCCTTCATCTTAGGGAACAAGAAGCAGTCATGAAAAGAATGTGCAAAAAAATTCATCTCAGAGTTAAAGGTGTAAACAGTGACTCAAAATCCTGGCAAAACCCAGAGGGGTCCATCATGAAACCAGCTCTTTCGCTGCCCATCTGAAACAGGAGGGGCCAAATCTCCGCCACATCCTCCTGCAATACCTTGTCACCCTTCTGTAATAGGGACCATCCTCCACCATGAATCCTGATCTGAGGGAAGCTTCTGAACCTTTCTGAGCCTCAGTTTCTTTATCTGTTTAGGGAGCTGATAAAGACTTCTGCTAATTCAGAGGATTTCATGACACAATTATGGGTGTCACCCCTGGAACAGTATGGCCAATTGGCTCCCTCTGGACACATCTGACTGTGATCTCTGGTTGTGCACCTGGAGGGCTTGTATTCAGCCTATGCCAGGGCCCTTGCTGGTCCACTCTGGTCCTGGTATGGAAGATGAGACAGTGGCCGCTGGCCAGCATTCACCCTGCTCAGTGAACAAGTCCAAACAGGCAGCAGAGCGAGTCTTGGAAGTGCTGTCTCAGACTGAGTGAGCACCTGTGTGTGCTGTTTTAATCTGGCCTCTAGCTCCTAAAACTTCTTCCAAAACACAAATCACATTTCTTCCCAGACTGAGAAAAGGCCGTTAATGGTTGTGTCAAGCCTGAAGAAAGATCTTAGGGAGTATCTACTCTTGCAAAAGGTTTTGACTCTTGTTTCCTCTTTTCTGCTTTCATTGCTGACTGCCCCTAAAAGTCTATGCTGGTGCCTCCCCCTTACCCCTTTAGCTTCAAGTTCTTGTCCTCTCCAAAGTGGAGTGTCTTTCCCGACTATGGAGGATCCTCTTTTAGCACTTACAGTTAAAATCAGTGCAACATCGAAACCTCGTCACTTGGAAAGAAAAAAGTATATAGCTTTCTTAAGTGACTTTAGGGTGCAAGTGAAAATTAAAACCATAATTACAAACTATTAAGAGAGCCAATGTTATAGACCAAGATTTATGGGATGTGAACAAAGCTGTACTAGAAGCTCATCCAAAGCCTTAAATGTTTTCATTATCAATAAGGAAGAATTAAAATAAATAAAACGGTCAACATAGGAAGTTAGAAAAAAGAGAAATCTGAGGAGACTACTAAAGAAATAAGCCATAAATATAGTAAAAATTAATGTGTTAGAAAATAGAAAAACATTAGGATTTATAAGTGAGTATAAAACTGATTCTTAAAGAAACTCATAAAAGGACCATGCTCATCTTAGAAATCATCAAGAAAATAAGAATGGAAACGTAAGGTACACAAGAAAGCGAACACTTGAACAAGGTGCGGTTTTAAGGAGGGTGAGGAGAAGGTCTTCCCTTTCTGCCACCCATTGGGAGGCTACAGAGCTTCCGCCAGGGTGTTCCCCCTACTCTCTGATACCCCAAATCCCGTTCACAGGCACCAAACCTTTTGCTCCACAATAAGAGGCCTAAGAAGCAAATGGCTTTAATGGAAGTGTGACTGATTTCCAGGTGATGCTTCCTGGGAGAAAGATTATAAAGGAAGGGGATTTGAGTTGGAGGCACCAAACCATATGTTTTTTTTGGCAGGAATGTTTCAGAAAAGAATCAGCACAGACTGGGGGCTGATGCTTGCCAGGTCACTCTGTGCCTTTTACAGCTTTGCTACCTCTGAGGGCTCAGAGTGGGGATCTCTTCTAAGCCTGCTTACATAGTAAACAAAAGCAGTGTGTTGCGGGCTCATGTTATCTGTAACCACTCTGACCTCCAGATCTCCATCAGCTGCCTTGCCCTCAAACACTCCCAGATGTCTGGGAGTCAGAAAAAGACAGAAAGTTGGTAGACTACATTGCTGCCCTTCCTTTTTCTGTGGCAATCACCCTAGACCTGCTGTCTCTGGCACTTCTATCATTCATGTCTCCTTGTCAAGGAGTTTGGTCATTTATCATGGGTGCATTTTAATCAGAGCAAGAGATGCCTAAAGTGGATCTCATCAATCTTGAGGGAGGAGAGGTTTGACCTCTGACCCTCCCCCACCCCCAGTGGGTGTGACTCCCATGATGGATTAGGCAAGGTACTGTGGAGGGAGGGTCTTCCTCATTCAAAGAGGGGTACAGTGATGTCATGCAAGCTCTCTGGCCTCTGCCTCCTCCTCACCAAGAGGTGGACATTGTGACCTACTTGTCAGGGCCATTCTGACAATGACATGCATAAAGCTGTGAGCGCAAGAAGTACGTGGTCAGGGCTGAAGAGGTTTTGTTTTCTTGGGTCTCGCCAATTTTCTTTTTAATAACAGTTATTACTATAATTTTCTGAAATTATAAAGCTCTTGTTCAGTGACCCAGCTCTGTCCCTGGGGCAATTCCTAGCCTTCATCTGCTCCCCACAGTTCCCCAGGCAGATAAATGCACCCTGGTTTCTGCAGTTCCATGTCCATGCACTCCGGCTCCTGGGAGGAGACACCAGACTGAACACCTACTGTGTGCTGAGCATCTTCATGAACGATCTCATTTAAACCTCAAAGTCCAGGAAAGGAGACATCATGCCCATTTTTGAAAAGAGAAGAGAAGACAGAGTTTCAGAAAGGCTAAAAGATTTCCCAAACAGCCACAGTAAGCAGGTAATATCAATTTGAATGTGTCTGGTGACACATTCTGCTGCCTTCCTAAGAAGGACTAAATAATAACAACATGCATTAAGAAACTTCTGGTCACTAGTGAGGCTCTGCCGTCCAGGCAGGAGCTGTGTTGGTACAGTGCTGGGCCTCTCTGTGTGAGGCTCTGACGGCCCTACTCCATGCACCATGCTGAGCTCTGTGGATGCAGCCCTGTTATTCTAGGACTCCCAAGTCCAGGGTGGTGTCCAACAGTTAAATCCAGGTGGTCCTTGGGTGATGGTTAAAGGGCAGCAAAGAGAGGTGGTCCAGAGCAGGGCCAGACTCAGGGTTCATTTAGGAAGAGGCAGACTTGGTCCTGGGCATCTACTGACATTGAGACACCAGATTAATGGCAGGAAGAGAATAGACCCTCTCTCCATGGACACATTGCATCCAGATGGAAGATGGCTCAGAAGTTTGGTGGAAGGAGCCCCAAGTTACTGCTTTTAAATTCTAAATTACCACTCTCTTTTGGCTCTAGGAATCCAGACAATTCACTTAACATCTTTGGACCTTGAAATCTTTATATATAAATAAAACCAAGGAACCCAATTGGAGTTATCAAAAGGTCCAGACAAGCTGACATCTGATGTCTGGAAGTTCCTGGCACAGTGCTCGGCCCATAGTAGGCTTCCTAATACCCCACATAGGCTGTTGGCCCCCAGCCCAGGGCTTTTCCTCCTTTCTTCCATCCAGATGGAGTTACAGAAGCCCTAGATATGTGCATGTGAGAAGCACTTGGTGTTAATGTGTCCACTTAGGAACAACACATAGGTTGAGCTGATGTCTACCTTGTGACAGTTTGATTCCTGGACAGGCATTAGCCGCAGCATTGACTTTTAGAGAAATCCTTATGAGATTTCCAGTTCCTAATAGAGTGTGGTGCCTGAAGGTATCACTAATTCCTGATGTGAGGCCGGTTCCTCACATCAATTTGTGTCTTCAAGAAAAAAAAAAAAGACAACTGTCATGCATGGAGCCTCAACCATGGACCCACAGGGAATTCATAAGTGCATGTTTGTAAAGCCCCCTAGAGATTAAGAACCCGCTTCTCACATCACTCCTCCTGGTTCTGATTTCATTTTTGCTACTTCAAGCTCCTGGCTTAGCCACTCTGTGCTCTTGGATGATAATAGCCTCTCTCTCCCTGATAGGGTATTTGGAGACATTGTCTCCTGCTACACTGTGCAAGGATTCACTAACATTTAACTCTCATCCCTGTTTAAACCCACACCTTGCAGACAAGGAAACAAAGGCTTGTGAAATGTCAGTCAGAGAATCTTCTTCTTCAGGGATAAAAATTCAAGCTTCAATCCAGCTTGAGATCCAATTTCAGATCTCAGGATTATTCTATCCTCCCTTTTAACTCAGGCCAGCCCTTTGCCTTGTGAATACAGGGCCTTCCTGCTCAGCACACACCCAACCAACCCCTACTGGAAGTATGTGACCGGTACCTACTAAGTGAGCAAGCACCCCATTTTAACTTGGCTGTGGAGAGCATCTTGGGTGCACCATGATACTGAGACACCAGATTAAAGGCAGGAGGAGAATAGACCTCTCCCATGTGTAGACTGCTGAGATGCTGAGACTCCTTGGAAAGCAGAGCCCCTGCTAGTGGTGAGGTCAGAGTGCAGTCCCAAAAGTCTCACGGGAAGAGACCAAGGCAGGTGGATGCCAGTTGATTGTATGAGAAGCGAACTATGAGCATCCCAGCACTGAATGACAAGCTCCATATGAGAAGGGTGGCTTTCAGCTCCTAATGCATTATCTCCTTTAATTCCTACAACTATTTTAGCAAGGTATTTCCATTGCCCATTTGCTATAAGAAAGCTGAGGTCAGAGAATTCACATCTTGTCTTATAGAACATGCTGCCAAAGGCATGTTTTAAACTTGGGTTTCCTGGACCCTGGGTCTATGCTTTCCCTCCATCCGTGCTTCTTCCCCCCCATGGGGATAGGACTGCAGGGCTGACAGTGGACCAGAATAGGGCCTTGGCAAAAAATTAGGGGATTGGGGTCAAGTTCATGATCCCAGTAAGCTGGGAGAGCAAGGTTCTGTGGGAAGACACCTCAGCCTGACAGAGAAGGCTTATCATGAGCAAGCTGGATGGCTGTGGGTCTTCTGGAGTGTCTTATCCAATGCACACAGAGGCCATGATGGCAAAGGCTTCCCTGGACCTGGCCGTCACTCCCCCTGTCCGAGAGCCTGGCAGGTCGGTGGTGCTCACTCTCGTTGTTTCCTGAAGTCTGATTGTTCCTAGTCACTTACATTTGGATTCCACTTCAATGCTAAAGCTGTTGCCTTTACCCACGTTAAGTCAGGGATCTCATGTTTCAGGAAGGGGAATGGAGAGTGGTCTTGAAATTCTGATGGAAGGTCTAGACTTTCTTTCCACTAGTGTTTCGTGTCAGCACTTACACAAGTGTCGTTAAGATCTCTCCCACCACCTCGGGGAATTCTGTTGACCTGGTTATAAGCCTTCTATTAAACTAATGGGTTGAACCCTGATCTATGAGCATCTTGAACAAAAATCAATGGAAAACGAACAATTCCACGTACAATAACAAGCAAACACAGAAATAGATAAAACGTCTCACACTAAGCTTAACAAGAAATGTGCAGAAGCTCTAAGAAGAAAACTTCAAAATCCTATTGGAGGACAAATAAAGCTGTGAATAGGTAGAAAGAGTATATTCCTGGATGCTAAGATTTTAACATTTGACAATGTTAATGCTCCCACGATTAACCATTAAATCCTAAGCAATCTCAAGCAAGACAATAATCCAAAATAATTTGATTCATTGGGTGGAAAGAATTTCAAAAATGATTCAAGAGTTCACTAAGCACAGGGCTGAGCAATCTGCAGCTTGCTCAAATCCAACCCAATAAATTTTTTTTTTGTCAATAAAATTTTATTACCACACAGTCACACTCATTTGGTTACATACAGTTTGTGGCTGCTTGCCTTCCACAAAGTCTTGGTTGAGTAGTTCCTACTGAGACCGCACAGCTCCAAAAGTCTAAAATATTTACAACATATCCCTTGAAGAAAAATTTGTAGACCTCCGATGTAGAAAATTAAACCCATGAGAATATCTTTGAAAATCTGAGAAAAGAAGATTGATGAGGGCAAATTTCAAAATGTTTCCTAAGTACACAATACTTAAATCAGTTTGGTATTGTCACTGAAGTAGAAGAATAGTTTATTGTAACAGAAGGGTTGGTCCAAATATTGGAAGAATTCATACCTAGTATATGATAACTTCACATTTCAAATAAGCAGGTAAAGATGGATTACTCAATCAACTATGTTGATATTAAGGAAAAGGAAAAAAGTATCAACACTTTTCTCATGATTTCCATAAAAGTAATTCTAGATAACTACAATTTTTAATAATAATAAATAAAATCATGAAAAGTTAGAAAGAAACAAATGCTACAAAGAAAAGAAGGTTGATGTATTTCACTGTGAGAAGAATTGTAAAGCTTACCCAGCTAATTTTCTACACAAAAACAAAGTTAGAGAGAAACATGACAAAATATCTGCTCTATGGAAGATGAAGAGATAATATGTAAAGAGTGCTGACAAATCAATGAGAACATAATAAAACAATCAAGCAGAAAATAATCAATAGAGGGTATCAATTAGCAGTTTATCTGCAGACACTAAAGAAATGAAAAATATCATGTAAATATATCAAAGTACTTAATTGTCTTTTGATGAAAGAAATGTAAATTAAGACATCTATTATAAATCTGTATTTACCTGCCAGATTAGCAGATTGACAAAGATTTAAAAAGTGTCAAAGGTAATTAGAAGCAGATATTCTCATACCTGGTTTGAGAGAAAACTTGCAATCTTGTCAGAGGGCAATTTGAAAGCATTTGTGAATGTTGTAAATTCATTCACAGTTTGACCCAGCATGGCCATGGTTAGAAGTGTATCCTACCAGCATGCTCAAACACAGAAAGCTATGTGGAAAAGAGATTAATTGCACATTGTTCTTGTTAGTAAAGTAACCAGAAACAACCTACAGACCCACGGTGGGTTTCATTATGTCAGTATCACTCAAAACTGAGCAATGTCCCGATTGCACTTAAAGGAAAAAGAAACTCAGAAACCCTTCCTATTGAATGTAATTATTTTTATTGTCTAATATATGCAATTATTGACTATGAGTCTCATGAGCTTATAGTTCTGATAAATCAATAAACAAAAAGCAAATGCATTAAGTATATATAAATAAAATAAATACAAATAAATTTCAAATAGAATGTTAATTTTGTAAGATGTATGGTGTGTTCTACTGAAACTAAGGGGTAGATGTTGGGTTGACACCGGGGTTGTATAGACACAGATCAATTTTATTTATAAAGTCTATAGTTTTTAGTTCAGTAATGCTGGTGGAGAGAAGGGCTGTTTACAGAAATAGACTTTTAAATTATATTAATATACTCAGGCTTTGCTTGTTAGTTCAAGATTTTCAGATCCATGATTAATCAAAATCTTCAAAAGCCAGTTTTAATGAGCTATCATTGATAATTCTGTGAAGCTACCCGGTTTATTTGAAGATAAGGTTTGCATTGTGGCTTATTGAAATGTGAGTTAAATAGTATTTAATCTAATTATGCCTGGAACTGAGGGCAGAGGCGTTCTTTCCCGGTTGCTGGGCTCATTGCTAATGAACCGAGGCACCTTATCCAGGCTCAGAGTGCTGGAAAGGTTGTTTGAGTTCCACTTTTTGCTTATTCTGGCCGGAGGACTCAATTTCTCTTCTCATTTTTCCCTTTTCAAATTACTTGGAAACCTCTGTCTCCACAAACTGCCATGAGGTCATGTGATCTTCGTTCACCCTGACTCTGAGACACAAAGCAAGGTGGAAGTGTCAGGCGGTTCTTGGTTAAAAGACAACCATCTGGGTCACCTGAACTTGCCCTTTACCTATGTACTGGTGACATGTCATCGAAATGATGATGCACAACCAGCAAAGGCTTAAGTTTCCAATTGCTCTGTTTACCAGGAAATTTAAAGTTACAGAGAAGGAGTAGGAAGGAGGAGGAAGAAGTCCCCCCAACTCTTTGGCCACTTGGGCTACCCAGGGTGTTGTTGAAAATGCTCCTGAGCTTGAACTTGGGATAAGGTAAGTGCAGATCTGGGTTCAGTAACTTACTCACCAGCTGACTGATGAGTAGGGGCTTGCAGGACAGTGAGAGCCAGAGCTGGTGTTGTGGGCAACTGGGCCCTCAGCTCAGGACGGACCACCCCTTCTGCCAGGCCTACTTGACCCTCCTTCCTCATTCATGATGCTTTATAGCCACCTGCCCCTGCAAAGCCTCTTCCTGTGGCCCAGGGTGGTTAAGTCGATTTTGGCAGGGAGCATTTAAAATCCTCACATCAGATGTTTTCATGCACTTCCGTGCCGAGAAGTGCAAAGGGCGCTGGGTTTAACTGTGGTTATTTACAACCAAAAGAAAGTGGCTGGCAGTTTGCAGGAAGCCAAGGGTTTTATTTCTCGCTCCTGTTTTCTATTTCTGTGATTTATGGTCCTTGAGGTTGGCAGAACTGGCCTGAAAAGATCTGGACTCTGTCCACTCAGGCTCTGCCCCACAGAAATTAGGCCCTGCTCTGGCTGGCCTGAGGGCAGCCTAGAGACCCACACCTGGTGCTGCTGCCTGGGGGCCAGCCCACCAGCATGTCCTCCTCCAGTTCTGGCCCTGGGCACAGCAGCACCATAGTGCTTGGCAGAAAAACTGAGTTCAAAGCTCTGACTCGCTGCTGTTTGGTTTTTTTCTTTCTCCATCTGCCACTTGACACCTGATTTTCCTTAGGTAAAAACGTCTATTTTCCAGAAATTGCCCACTTCTGCTACTCCCCCTTTTCTTGATTCTTCAGTAGCACTTTCATGTCTGGGACAATTCTTCATGAAATTATCTGCCACCATGGGGGAGGTGGACAGTCAGCCATTTCAGGGTGTCCCTTGACCTGGCTGTTGACCATAGCTGCCCCCCAGTCTGGGAAAGACTGACAACCTGGTGGGAAGGGCAGTTGTCTTAGCTCATGGGAGCTGTTTAGTAAATTCCTGAGTAGATGGGATAAGGGATGCCCATTGCCTGTCCTGTCCACAGAAGTGCATTACTGGCTTCCTGCCCAAATTGGACCCTTAAACTAAGTTAATAGAGGTGTAATAATAACAATAATACTCAGTAATACTTAATGCATTTGAACATACACTCAGTACCAATTTCTTTTAATGTTCATGATAACCTTTTAAAGGAGATACTATTATTATTTCCAAACAATAGTAGAGACACAAAAATATTATCAATTTACATAAGGTCGCACAGCTCATTGGTTGCAGAAATGGGATGCAAACGTGGCTCCAGTGGACTTGGGAGCCTGAACTTGGAAACATGATAAATGTGGTCCTCTTTCAGATCATCCAGGTCCCTTTGGCCATGAAAGACTCTTCCTGGCCATGGAAGCATCTGGTTCCATGGATCTGGTAGGAGTTCCACTCCTCCCCACTCTGGAATACCTTCCATGGCTTCCCCTGTCTGGGCTCACTCTCTGCTGAACTTCCTGCTTCGAGCACTCACTTGTCCAAATTGCTTCCTGATGCTTTTGACGGACATAGGTCTTGTCCCCTCTGCCCCTTCCTGTGTTTTCTGGATCCTGAAGTAGGAGTCTGGCCTTCAACTCGTGATGTTCCAATCTTGTCTATAAAAATGGCTTTAGGAGTAATCCCCAATGCTGACTATTGGCTCTTCCCTTTTAAAATCAGCCTTACCAGATGTTATCAATTTTAATAGCCTTTTCAAAGAACCTGATATTGGCTTTTTGTGCTCTTTCTAAATTACATTTATTATTTCTACTAACTGCTTTAAGCTTGATGGTTTTCTCTCTTCCACTTTCCTTGACTTGAGTTTGCTCTTTTCCCATTTAGGAAGATGGATGTTTGGCTCATTAATATTTGTCCTTTTATAAGGCTATGCATTTTCCTCAAAATACTGCTTCAGCTGCATCCTATTTTGACATGTGTATTTTAAAAATCATTGAACTGCTGATATTTTCCTACTCGCACTATGATTTCTTGTTTGACTCCTGGTTATTCAGAGGAGTGTTTTTGAACTTCTAACACATGGGGGATTTTTCAGGTTTATTGTTGAATGATTGACTTCTCCTTATATAGCAGTACTCTTAATTCTCAGAAGAAATGCCCTTTAATTTATCACCGTCACCCTGTGACAGAGAGTCACTCCCATCATGACAGCCTCTTACACTGTCCTTGCTGGATGGTGCCAGTTTCTCCATCTTATGGCTGAGGAAATTGAGATGGAAGGCTTCTGCTGGTGTCCAGCTCTTCCTCTGCAGGAGTAGTTATTGTACAGCTGGTGAGAAGGGCAGGGGGCTTTGACCCAGCTCTTCCTGGTTCCTGAGCTCATCTCTTGCCATCACCTCCCTTCGTGATGCAGCCCTGGGAACATGTTGGTGGAGGGCAGGGAGGGGTCACGTCATCATCCCTCACATAGGTACCCACTTCTCCTGCCCCTCTTTACCTCTCCAGTACCTGCTGTGTGCTCATTAAAAAACGAAACAAAACTGTGATAACACTTAACACGAGATTTATACTGTTAACAACTTACGTGTGCAATACAGTGCTGTTAATTATAGACTCAGTGTAGTTCAGTGGATCTCTAGAACTTAATTGACTTGTGTTCCTGGAACTTTATTCATGCTGATTGGGGACTTCTTATCTTCCCCTCTTTCCAACCCCAACAATTCTGCCTTCTGCTTGTGAGTCTGGTTCTTTTAGATACCTCGTGTAAGTGGAATCAGGCAAGAGTTGTCCCGAGTGTGGCTTATTTTTAACTCTTGGCATGGTTTCTTCAAGGTCCATCCATGTTGTTGCATGTGCCAGGATTCCCTTCTCTTTTAAGGTTGAAAATATTCCACTGTATGTATGTGTGTGTGTGTGTGTGTGTGTGTGTGTGTGTGTATCACTTTCTTGACCCACCCATCCACTGGGGGACATCTACTAAATTCCACACCAGTTTTGTGCACATATTCACTCATTAAAAGCCTCCTCTTATATTTTCTGGATGAGTTTTAACAAACTCCAGCCTCTGATCACTCACTCTCCTTGATTCAATCACTCACAGCAAGAAGCAGTACTCCTGTAGTTACAGCAGGAAAGAGAGAGAGAGAAAGAGTTGTAAAAATGCAAAAATAGCTCAGAGGGAAGGGTCTGCCTTGGGATGTGAATGACATTTCATTTGAGCCACGATGGGTGTCAGTGCCATCCTCGTACACTCTAGCTGATGGACAGTCCTATTGCCAAGTAGCACCTTGATGGTTCCTATCATAAAACAAGCCCATGTGGGTGGCTCATCCTTAGCAAATATTAAGGAGAATAATGAAGACTCTGGTCATTCTTTGGCTAAAGCTTTTCATTATTATGTTGTCCCACAGCCTGTTTTGCTCTGCACTCCTGGAGGTAATCTCTGAGCTGTCAAATTACCCAAGGCAGCTGGAGAGGGAATTTGCTTCTGCACATGTCCTTTTCGAGATCATCAATAAATAATAAATAACTTCGGGGTTTTTTTTAGAACTTTCTGTTTTATAATGAGTTCGTTTGAGCTTGAAATAGCATGAGGATATGTTCTATTAGGAGAAAGGGAAAGAAGTTGTGGTCTGGGTATTCTAAGTGTTAGAGAGCTAACCTGCCAGGTATCAGTTCCTCCCAAGTCTTTAAAAGGTGGTGTTGAATGCTGAATTGATTTACACTGAGTCGATAATTAACATTATAGACATTCAGGTGAATGAATGGTGTTGAATGCTGGAAAGAGCTTGCAGACAGTGACCCAGCAGCTGGTCTGTCCCTAGGGAAGATGACCTTTCATGCCCTTTGGTCTTCACACACTCTATATGAGCTGGGTGGGCAGTTCAGATGGTGATATTTACTCATAGTGTGTATGGGGAGGTGGAGTGAAGGGAATGTTTTTATTAAAATAACATTGTTACTCATGCAAACAATAAAACATGTTCATTCTAGATAAGAACAGTTAAATAAAAAGAAAGAAAAAGAACCCTATTGCAATGTTGGCATTTACAGACAATCACTTTAACTTTCTTGAGTATGTTTTTTTTCAGACTTTTCATAGGGAAAATATATTTGTACAGAAATGAATGATACTGTATACATTTTTGAAAATCTTATATTTTCAGGTAACTATGTATCGCAGACCTATTTCCCTGTCAATAAATATTCTGGTACATTGTGTTAATGGCTGCTTTGTATTTCTTTGTATGAATGTATCATAATTTATTTAACCAATATTATATCATTGGTTTTTTTATTATTGTTATTTTGCTGTAATAAACAGTAATAACCTCCCAGCTAATTTGATCAAAATTGCTTAAGAGAGTTCCACTAGCATTGAACCCAAAATGTCCTCACATGATTTGAAGGTGAGGGCTCCATGTCTTCCATTTTCCATAAAAGACTCAAAATCCTGGAATTGCACTCCCAGGCCTGGCTGTGGCTGCGCATGTCCTGAGCAAGTGCGACTTCCTGATAGTACCTAATACATTACATCAAAATCATCGCCGCTTTTTCTGCCTTCCCCTGGACTGGGAAGCTGCTTGAGTTCAGGATTCTTCTATTTCTTTGTCACTCCAGCACACAGTAGGTGCAGAATAGGAGCTCAGTAAACATTTCTCCATGTATGCATTTAGTAAATATCTATGGAGTACCTGGGTGCGGGCACTTTTCTAGGTGCCGGGGTACCACTGTGAACGAGGCAGCTCGGCATTCCCACTCTCACGGAGCCTAGTTGGAGCTAGTCTTCCTGGTCAGTGGCTCCTTTCTCCCCATCAGTGTTTTCTCCATCCCCCAAGGCCCAGCTTCTCTCTGAAGTCTTCCCTGACCACCCTGGACCACACTGTTCCGCTGGGAACTCCACAGCAGTAAATGTCTGAGTGATTTATTTGGTGCTTAGCCTTCACAGTGTGAATTATTTTCCATATTTTTATAGCTCTCTGTGGCCTCTCCGGCTTGACTCCGGACACCTGGCAGGGTGAGAACACCCTGAGAATGGAGACCACAGTTCTGCATTCTTGAGTTCACATCTCCAAACACTGCTTGGCACAGAGGGATGCTTGGCCCTTGTGACCAGGCCCAGCTACACACTTAGGCTTTGTGGTTGCTGCTATGCCCATCTTTTTTAGTCTGGAAAATGCTTGGATTACATTTTCCCCACTCTGAATTTACAAAGACCAGTGGCTCTAAGATGAGTGAAGACCATTCAATTTTCTCAAAAAAGTAGAAAGCATATAGAATTTCTTAGAAGTAAACTTAAGCAAAAAATCAAAACAAACAAACCCCATTCTGGTGGTCAGTGATGCCCAAGAGAGCCTCATCATGAGCCCAAAGCCCTTGGAGGTATCCTTAGCTAGACCTGGATTCCTGGACTTAGCTCCATTCTGAGTCTTCTCCTTCCTAGCAGTATGTTGCCAATGGCTGACTCCTCCTTTGTTCTCCGCCAGGCTAACCCCACCTCTGTCCCCACTCGGATCTCTTCCAAGCCACTTGGGGCTGACTTTTTTTTTTTTTTAATCACAGGGCTCTTATATACATGGTAGGATTCTCAGTCTTTTTGTCCTACACCTGCTCAAAATTCTTTCCTTAAGGCAAGGTTTTTAAAGAGTCTAAAAACTGTTGGTGTTTCTATATTACTCCAGTTATTTCTGTTTCTGTTGGCAAAGAATGTCTTTGCAAATGTAAGAGATGTGGGAGTCACCCTTTTCTCAGAGGGCTCTACTAGGGCAGATTCATTGGTGAGGTTTGCCTGCAAAACCCTACCATGCCTTCAGGGGGAGGGGTTTTATCTTCCTTCCTTTCATTTGGGGGTGGTTGAAAACACTTAGACCTAGTATACTCTTTTGTCGGTTGCCCACAAAGCTATGTGGCAGGAGAAATCAGCTGTGTGAATTTGCTGGGGTTGTTGGTGAAATTTCTCTGCCAAGGTATGAGAAGATTAATGTTGGGCCACAGGATGGAGGGAGACAAGGGCAGATGGAAGATGCATCAGGGATCACCATGTGTGCTAATGTCATTTGAGATCTCTGTCCAGACAACTTGAGCTCAAGCCTCGAGGCCCAGAGAACAACCCCCCACCCCCGACTTTTTTGTATGGTGCTGGGGACTGAACCCAGGCCTTGCCCATACTAGGTAAGTGCTCTACCACTGATGAGCTAGACCCTCAGCCCCTACCTCTTCCTCTTTAAAATCTATGTCAGGAGATGCTTGTAGCAGCTCTCCTGCGATCAGCTCTAATTCTTACCTTTGCATGTGTACGTGGCCCATTTCTTTGAGCTGGTAAGTATGGAGCACTAGACTAACTTCTGCTGGTGATTGGTTGGTTAAATTGGATATTAGAAACTGCAACTGCTCAATGCACAGTATCTGGTCACTGTGCTGCAGAGGAGGTGGCCAGGGAAGAATGGTGACCTGTGTTTTTGCAAGTCTGGAAACCAAAGTGGGATATAACATGTGATTGGGAGCATAACAAAATTAAGGTGGCTCTTGGGAGCTTCAGAGAATGAGTCCATTGTCTCTAGCAGGAGGCCTCAATGACTGATAGGTGGAAAGCTGTGCCCCAGCCTAGAATTATGCTCACACACAAAAGAGGGTGAGAGTGACAGCGTGATGATCTATTAGAGCTGTCTGGAGGGCTAATGGTAAGCTTTCCCACTGCTAGTGGTCTATAAAGAGAGTAAAAGAAAGGGAAATGGTGCAGGGGAAAATCAATAGGGTTAACAGAGTCATGGTAATAAATGCAATCATTTATTTCTGGGATGGTTTTTATTGAACTAGTTTTGAACTTGATTTTTTTTTTCTTTTTAGTTTATAAATTGGAAAGAAGGAGATTGTGGGGGTGGGAATCCAACTTCTGATAGACACAGCAGCCATGTTGGGTTAACAAAAGCTACAGTTCTGAAAGTCTGTGAAAAGGAACACTGAGAAATGAGTATCTATTCATAAAGAGAAGACCCTGGCAATGCTAGGGGATAGAGTGGCATTTTTAAAACTTTTTTTTTAGGTTAGAAAGCCCTGTGTTTGTATCCTGGTTCTACTAGTTATAAGCTCCATGACCACTGGACAATTTCTTCCTCTGTGAAACAGGATCTTCCTAGCCAGGAGGTTATGAGGTTCCAATCTCATCATACATACATGGAAATATGTAACATGGGACCTGGTTAAAAAAAAATAGCTACTCATCAAACCCTGGCTCTGATTGGCTGCTGTCACCGTTATCTTGCCTCACTACAGTCTCCCAGCTGAATGACCTCTCAAAGACCAAGGAAGATTTGTGCTGTTTTTTGTGGCCTTGTCAACTTGTAGATTAATAATAATCATGTAGTATCAACATTTTTAGGAGATTTCTTTCCACTCTAAGAAATGCAGAAAGTTATTCCAAATGATGACAAGCTCTAGAAATACCCAGATAGATGTGAGAGGGTCACACATCATGAACACTGTGGAAAAGAATGCTAGGGTGAGGGGGAAGGACAAGTAAAATCCTACCTTTATTGACTGATTTTTATCTTAAATAAGTTTCAAGTCTTTTTTTTTTTTTTAGAAGTTAGAAACAATTCTGAGAACTAATCGATTGCACTTCATGTTTTGTTTTTTAAATGGTTTAAGCTTTTAAAACTTTATATGCATAAGTTATATGCTTTTTAAACTTATATGCATAAGTTTTATTATTTATCATGGAAAAATTAAGATATATAAACTTTGAGGAAGATGGGCTTTTTACATTTTTTTTCTGTACTTTAGTGATGTATGACATTTTACCAACACCTCACAGAATTTCTTGAATTTACCAGAAGCAAAATACACATTCTGATCTACTACAGCTAATGCCTAAGAACTTCAGCCCCATTGTGAACCTGAAGTTCTCTCAGGCATCCTTAGCTAGACCTGGATTCCTGCTCCTAAGACCATCCTGAGTTTTTTCCTTCCTAGCAGGTCTCTGCCAATGTCTGTTTTTTCCTTTCTGAGATTGAGAACAAAATATTTCATGAAGACTCAAGTTGTGTAGTTGTGAGCCAATGTGCGCTCCTCAGCCCTTGATCTTCTTGATGCCTCCTGGCAGACTGAGGATCCTGGCACCTTCCTCTTCTCCTTCCCTCCACAACCCAGTGAGAAGCCTTCTTCTGGGTTCTGACAGCAGTTGGGCCACTGGCCATCACCCCAGGTAGCTCACTGTACTGTGCTTATCTTTTCACTAGTCTTCAGATCTTTAAGTAAAATCCAAAATTAAAAAATCTGGGTTCTTTCCATCTCACAATCTCCAGAACCTTAGTAGGTGTGGCTGAAACATTGCAGGTTCACGGAGATGATTGTTTAAATGCATGAAAGATAGTACCCAGGTGTCCCTCTCCCGGGCCTTCCTGGAAGCCATGGTGGGTCTCAGTCTTATCTAATCATGGTTATAATTGGGTTCATGTTCATCCCAACCCAACCTTCCTTCCATGAGTCTCTTTCATGCAGAGGAGGCTCTCGGCCCACCACCCCTGCAGTCCCTGAGCATGCGCTCCTGCTCCCCAGAGTGTGTGCTCTGTCCAAGGTGCTGCCGGCTTCCTAGGCTTCTACAGCCAGAGTTCTTGCCGTGTCTGACCTCTCCCATCAGTGAGGACTCTAGGAAGCCACTTTTCAAGACAGTGCTCTTACAGGACGTTGACAAGGCTAGAAGGGTAGAGACTTCAACCCCACTTTTCCCATTTATCAGCTCTGGGACACCCAATCCTCTGAGCCTCCTTTTCCTCATCTCTTCAACAGGAATAAAGATAGGTATCCTGGGTTTCCAAAAGCACAGATTTTATTCAAGGACTGTGGAAACCTGTTGGTGGTGGGTCTCTAAGATGGCAGGGATGGAGGCTAGCTGACCTCCACAGTGTGTGCAGTAATATAGTGATGTGACAGGTACGCTGCTGCTTTGTGGAATAGGAGTCTTCCAGAGACAGGAAGGTACTTCTGTTGATGACAGGACGGGACCAAAGGTGAAGATGTGGGAGGAAGTGATATCTCCCTGCAAGAAAATGGACTTTCAGTGGAGGAAATTTTGTACGGTGATGGAAAATTTGTCAATGTGGGTTTTTTTTTTTTCCCCCTCCTTAGGGCAAATCCCTTACAAATGTCAAGACACTACTAAAAATGAACAATGAAGAAAAGACAGAGAAAGTATTGAAAGCACTGGGAAGTTTCATTTGTTCCTTTGTGTTGAAAGATTAATTTCTCAGTGCCAAGGTTGATGTTTCTCCTCTTTTGCATGTTTGTCATTAGTATTCTGTGTGAAAAGTTAAACACCTGAAACGGATAAAGATTACCTGCCAATGCTTTCTCCATGAATCAGATTGAAAATGCAAACTGTGACATGCGGCAGAGACATTTATTTTATTTAGTAGGGAAACGGGAGAGGAAATGGCTGGGTATCTGGGCTGCAGCCTCAGGCGCTGGTAGGTGACACTGGCATATTCCTCCCCTTTTCTCCTGTCCCCACCCCCACTCACATCCTCTACTTCCTGCTACTTCTCGCCTTCCACTTCCTTTTGACAGGCTGTGCCCCGATCCGATCCTGTGCTACCCCCTTCTGAACTCCCCAAAGCATCTGTCTGAGCTGGAGGTAGAGCGTCGCTCCTTCGGATTGACTGAATTTAGCCCTCATTCTACTCTGGAGACCAGAGAGCGCTTGAGGTTAAATTATCAAGTTCTGCCACTTAATAGCTGTTTGACTTTCAGCAAGTTGCTGAACTGCTCTGGATCTAGCTTACCTATTTATTACTGCTTTTATATAAGATGCAGCTCTAAGTTATCTATCGGCGGATTCCTTGGAGCAACCATAACACCTTCATTGTTCTCCACCCTCCACTTGCCTGGAGTTAATGTCAGGCAGGGCATCTCTCTCCAGCTGTTTGGAGACAACAGGTCTATTAGGAGACATTCAGTGACTCAGACACCTCAATGGAACAGCAGGAGAGGAGCAGGTACAGCTCCCGACTCACAGCAGGTGGATGCCCACCCATAGGCAGCACCACTGTTGAGAGCATTGCTCTGTGCCCTGGGCAGAGGAATTTTGCAGGAATGCAATCCATTCTGCTCTGCTCTGTGATCATTTTCCCAGTTATCTGACTGCTCTCGGCTCCTCTCTGGTGGTGCTTCTCTGGTGACCTGCAGCTTTTGCTTTCTGTTTCTAGAGCTCTGAGGGCCACATCCGGAGGGTTGGCCTGGGGAGGGTGGATGGTGGAAATGTGCATTGCTTTTTGCACTGGGGCTTTGCCTATGGAGAAGCTGGGAGTGGGCCATCTTTCTGGTTTGCTTTGCAGGTGACAGGCAGTAGAGGCTGCCCAGTGCATCCTTGAAATGGGCCTATCTCCGTGGTGCCTCATTTCTAGGATCAGATGAATTGGGTCCACCCTGCAGTTCATAGTCTTCATCCCCTGATTCCTGTTTACTCTGCAAACCTCTAACTATGGTCTAATCCTCCCCACACCCTGCTTAAGCAGAAGAGTTGCTTTTTAGTTCCTCTCACACCCCACTCATGTGACTGCCTTCAAGCCTTGTTCTACCCCGTCCCCTTTCTGGAGTTACCTGGCTACTCTACTGTACCCCTTCAGATACTTTAGCCCAATCCATGAACTTTTTATCATCCACCATCATTTCCTACTTATTAGTCACTCTGAGGCTTGACCTGTGCCCACAGCTATGTTAGGGGCTGGGAATGAAGAAGTAGTGATGGTCCCTGGCTGCAGGGGACCCAACTCCCAGTGTGGCTATAGCTTTCATGTATTCCTCATCTTTGTCCCATAGTAAGCACAAATCTCGTCATCCAGGTACATGCAGAAAATACCTGCATGGGGCTGGGGATATAGCTCAGTTAACAGAGTGCTTGCCTCACATGCACAAGACCACGGGTTCAATCCCCAGCACCACCAAAAAAAAAAAAAAAAAATACCTGCATGTTCTAAATGGTACAGCCATGGACAACAACCTCATTTCTACCCCAGAGCCTTTACACATGGATTTCCTCTGCCTAGATAAGTCTCCCCTTCCCTTTACCCCCCTCAGACTAACTCCATTAGGTCTTAGCTGAAATGTTAACTTCCTATGGAAGCTTTTCAATTACTGGGCACTGCATGGGGTAATTTTTATTAAGCACTGTGTCATCTTGTGGCTTTCCGTCAGAATTTCTGACATTTTTACTGATTTACTTATATGATGATTTGAACATTTTACGTCTCCCTCTCAGGATCATCGGCTCTGTGGTTTAGTGTCCTCTAAAGGGCGCAGTACTTTATGCTCAGTATCTGGCACAGTGCAGGTCCTACTCCATATTGATTAATTTGTATCAATCAATGGATGGACATCTGGATGAATGAATGCATGGGTTAATGGGTGATTGGATGACAGAGTGATTGACAGGACAAAACCTGGCCATCCCAAGCAACTGCTGGCTCTTCAGAGCCATCCAGAGGTTTACCATGGACCTTCTTTTCCTCCTAGCTTCTGGCCCATTCTTTGCCTTCCAGTCTTCTTCACCCTGCGTCCCTTGCTCAGGGGTCTGAGCTGGACTCGATGGGCTGTGTTTGCAGCTCAGGCTTTCCTGTCCACAGGCTTGCAGCCCAGCCGTGCTGGGGAGTCTCCTCCAGCACAGAGAGGCTATACAGTTCTAGCGGTAGCCCAGCCTGAGCGACATCTGTGGGCAGGACACAGCCAGGGACAATAAATGGAATCGAGAACATCAGAATCAAGTGTCCTAAGCTCAGAAATCTTTTTCTGAGGTCCTTTCTTTCTTTTTTTTAAGTGGTTAACTTTGATCTGGTGCCTCCATTCAGTGAGCATCAAAGGTGGACCCGATACTTACATTTTTGATGTGACCCACAAACCAGAGATCAGTTGGAGCCATTCTTCATTGCTTTTAGAAGAATCTTACCGAAGAGAAGTAATAGGTTCTCTTGATCTGGGAATGTAGACGTTTCGTGATGCTGTATGTGACCCCAGAAGAACGGGAGGTCACATCCCAGTGAATCAGCACGTCAGGGCTCTCTCTGCCTTTCTTGTGGCAAATTGGATGTATGTGCTTCTCACATCTGCCCTCCTGAGAGGCACTGACACAGACTCACAGCATCAGAACCCTGTGCTGATGATCAAAAGGCAGCAAGCTATGTATGCGGGGTCGAGAGGGGAGATGTGGCTGTATTAAGGGAATGTGAACAGTATCCTTTCTCACGGAGGGAAGTGGACGGAGTCCTGGGCAAGGAATGGAGACATGAGGTTCCTATTCAGCAAAGCCCTTAACCACCTGTGTGAGCCCCGGCAAGTCCTTTAATATCTTTGCAGTTTCACTAAGGTGAGGAGTAAGGGCATTTATGGGTATATGTGCATCGATATGTATTACAGCCGCCTGACAAAAATCTAATTTCCCACAGTAGCTAAGGGTCTGCTGCAGTCTGTCAGAAGTCAAGTCGACAGACAACTGCAACAGAATGTGCTGCTGTTTTTTAATGGTTATTTTACCCAATTCACAGGCTGATGGAGACAGTATTCGAGGTTTTTTCAGATGCACTGCATGGTGCAAGACACACTGATGGGGGATACAAACTATGGCTGAACTCCAGCAAATTCCAGAATCACGAATTCTAAGAGTTTGAGGGCATCCTAAAGGCATTTCTTGAGCAGACAGTGGAATCCCTTTTCCAGCCTGTGCAACAAGTATTTTCTACTTCTGCTTACCCATATGTAATAACAGGGAAACAGCAGCCTCCTAAGGAATCCTGCTCACTCTCAATTTGGACTTGACCATTGTGTGTGTGTGTGTGAGCGAGCATGAATGTGCGTGCATGTACATGAGTTTGTGTGTATGGCTATGCATGTGGTGTATGCACAGGGTGCCTGATTCATGAGTGTCTTGCCAGGGTGTGTGAGGGGCTGGGGGGGTCAATCTCTCACCATTTACCTCTCCGATATTTCCACAGAGAAATCGACTTTCCTGGAATGTTAAGATACTAGGGATTCTTGCGGTTTCCCTCCACTGGAACAGTTGATTGAGGGTGGATTTTGTTTGCAGTTGTATGCATTATTCATCCAGGGTCTCCACGGACATTTCATTTCCTGCCTTAGGAAAGAAATCAACCAAGAGATAAGTATCATTGCTGTTGTGTTGTTGCACTTAAAGAAAGTTGGTGGGCTGCCACATTTTGTCTTCATCTGCACATTTGTTCTCTTTTCTGTCACCAACTGGAAAGCCTCGTTGACTCACGATGGCCCTCTGCTTGACCAGCCGTAGCCCCGCGTACTTTTCTCATCACATACACGGAAACAAAGCTATTGGTATAAGCTAATATTTGAACACACCAGGGGCATGGTTCCAAGTGCTCTCAGTCCTATCCTGGGGGCCATCCCCACCCAGAAGCAGGGAGGAAACTTACTTTGTCTAAAGACACAACTGATTGCCTGGGGCAAGGTGCTGGAGTTCATGGTGCAACTCAGACATCATCTTCATACATCCCGGCTGGGTGCCATGCCTCTTTGCCCCTCCTTCTGGTGTGGTTCTCAGGAGCTTAGCCAAGGCTGGCTGAATCCAGGCTCAATAGAACTAAGACTGCACACTTGGCCTGCAGACTCCCTGGTATGTGGAGCCTTGGAGAGTTTGCAACTGTGATCTTCTGTATGACGCAGTGATGTGGTCACCAGATCCCATGCTTTAGCTCTTTGTGCGTTTTCTTGGTCTCTGTTGCATAGAACCAGCTAAAGTCCAGGTCTCTTTGGGTAATTCCTGGACCTCCTGCCAGAGGGGTATTGCCTCATTACTATATTCAGCCACCTAAAAAATCTACCTTGGGTCTTTTCTTTCCATCTAATTCATAAGAGCATTGCAATAGAGGCTTCTGACTACCTTGTGGACATTTGGATGCATATGTCAATTGACAGGGATGGTAAAGGGCAATCCTCTGGTATGGCAATGCCAACAATATAAGAGTGCTACCTCTGAAGTACAATCTTGCAAAGAATGTTGAGGCTGTGCCTGTGTTTAATGACATTGAGCGCTGGTATTGATTAGCAAAGTCTGCTGTGGGATTGGAGTCTCAGAGGGATGGTACACACACCCTGTAGGGTCTGGAGCTGGACTTCATCAATTCCAATCCTACATATCATGCTTACTACGGAAAAAGTCTCAGGAAAGTTACTTCAACTCTTTCTGCCTCAGTATCTTCAACTATAAATTGAGGGTATTGATAGTCTCAACCTCATAAAGCTTTTTTGTAGATTGAATCAATTAATACATGTATAGTGTTAAGAATGATGTCGGCATAGAATATGTGCCAAATAAATATTTGCTGTTATTACAGTTATTAATATGTACCTCTTCAATCCAATGAAAATCATTAATAAGTTCATTTTGGGTCCTTAAGCTTCCACTTTAATTTCTAAGTGCATATAAATCATCTCTTTAGGATGATTTGTGCAGCTTTCCTGGGTATCACTGTACACCTCTCAGACTTGTGGTTTGGGATCTATGTGTTCTGGGTGCTTCAAAACTAGGGCTTTCAGCTCATTTGCAGGTCTGGCTTTCATTGCCTGTTACATTACAGTTGTCTTGGACAGATCCTGGTGCCACGGTGAAGAAGACATTGTATATTACATACATTCTAAGAACTTCTAATCATCTCAGCTATTCTTTGCAACAGCCTTTTGAGATCGCCACTACGATCATTCCTGTTTTACACACAAGAACACCAAAGTTTGGAGAGATTATATACTTTGCTTGAGATTCCTCAGTCCAGCATATGGCAGAGCCTTAATCTGAACCCGGGTCCTAACCTACATGGAAAGGTGATTTGAAGACCTTTTGTCCTGCAGAGAGGATTTTAAAAATGATAGGAGGAGGGTCACAGCTGACATGCGAGACAAGACTGGGGAGCTGACGGGGAGGTTTGGCTCAGAATCCAATTTCTTAAGACCAAGCAGACCAGAATTAGGACATGTAAGGATGGAGGTAAAAAGAAGACCCTGTTCTTGGACTAAATTTTCCCAGTAGGTCAAAGGAAGGGTTAATGAGATTAGGACAGAATCCAAGTAGAGCTATGAGCCAAGGATCCAACACATGAGCTGATTAAAAGCTAACATAGGAATTATATTCATGTTTCACCTTGAATTTGTATTTCTAAAGTCCTAGGTGCATTTAGATCAACCCCTGATTTTTTTAGCTGCTTCTCGGTGTTCTGCATTGGAAGAGTCCAGTTTTTACCTTTGAGCATCTTTATCCATCCTTCTGGTCAACCAGGCATCCACCAACCCTTCATCCACCCGGCCATCCCTGAGCTAGATTCTTGTATTATTTATAAGCAGGTGAGTCAAATAGATGCCCTATTCTGAGGAATGTACTTTCAACATAAAGTCAGAAAAATAAAATAAAACAAACACATCAGAGTATAAAAGTAAGGCTGATAGATAATTAATAATTTCTAAGGAGTCCCCAAAGTAAACACCTAACTCAGCCTGAGACGGGAGAAGAATATTGCTGAGGGCCTCTTAGAGGGCATGAGTTTTTAGTTAACCAGGTATTAAGTTGTCTGTAGCTTAGCAAAGAGTTGAAGAGCTGAGTTTAGGGCAGAGGAAGCAGCCTGGGGCAAGGCAGGGAGAGATGGTAGTGACTGGAACATTCCAGATACTTCAAAATGTTGTCAGAGTGAGTTGCCAGGGCAGCAGCGCCGCAGGGTAAGACTGGGTCACATCCCTGAGGGTCTCAAGAGCAGGCCAAGGAAGGAGGACTTCAGGGAGTTTGGGGCTGCTCATTTCTGCAGCCTGGACAAAGGCTGGAAGCAAGAGGGTCTACCTCCATTGTGTCGTGACGTCGCTAACACACTTTGTGGCAGTTGTTCTTTCCCCCTTAGAAAACTAGACGCAAACACAATCGCTTGGTTAAAATAAGATTTAGAACACTTTTATCACAGAAGAGATGGTGCTGTCATAAAAGTCCCCGTCCCATAGGCAACATTTTCTATTAACAGTGGAAGATTTAACAGATGTCCATTATCTGATAATGGGTTTTGTTCTGATAATGGTCAGACAATGAGTTCCAGACACAGTTTGTAATCCAGAGGCACCTTTATTCCTGTGCAAGGCACATAAATCAAGGCTGACTTTTATGTGGCACCTGGACACACCATAACTTGTTAGAAAAGGTATTATTATTATTATTATTATTATTATTATTATTATTATTGCAAGTCTTGTATTTTCAATCTAGAAATCAGCTGAGCCACAGTCTCTAACCCCCACCCCAATGCACATTTATGGCCACCATGTTTACACTGACATTTAAGGTCATTTGAACTGAACTTCGCAGCATTGGAACTACAGAAAAGCCAAGAAGGCTGCTCTTTGCCACAGCTGTCAGTACCAACTTCGTCCCCTCTTATAAGTCTCCCAATCCAAAGTCCTTCTGCCCATCATCTCTGAGGGTCCTGGGACATCTTCATCTGGGGATGACTGGACCTGCACGCTGGATGTGGTGATGCTGTGCATCCTCCTAGGGCTCACTGGTCCCTCTGGGAGGGACCTGCCTGGCTTCCATTGGGGTATCTGTGGCAAAACCTGCAATCAGGAATTCTGGGTAGTTGTCCTCATCTCCTAGTTTGTCAGTCTTTTTATCTATTTCCCCAAATCCTGAAGATGCATCAGCTTAGGGGCCACTCATGGAAGACACAACCCAACTCAGGTTACCTCAGCTGATGGAGCTCTGGTCTCACATTGCCACTCTTAACCTCGTGTACTACTTGGGATTCTGACTTGGGGCTTGTTTTCCTGTGTGTGACCTTGTGAACCTTCCAGAAATCAAGGTTGTTCTTCTGCTGTGTCAGGATTAACTGACTTTGGCCAGGGTTGAGACTTGCCCTTGGATGATGTGGCTTCTGATGGCTCTAATTGAACACCTGAGATGGCTCCACCTTAGTGCAGAACTTCAAGTCTGTGTCCGTGCCCTGGCTTCTCCAGCAGGGCACTGTCCCAAGGGCAGCCTTTCTATCTGTCCTTTGGAGAAAGCAACCTATTAGTTTTGCCGGCTCCAAGGCATTGAAGCAGTATTCTCAAGGTGTCACCTTCTGATGGTCTTCCTTTTCAACTTCTCATTATATTGATGAATCTATTGATTAATCTATCCCATCCAGGATCAGTGAGAAAAAATGCATTACCAATGGATTAACAAGTGGAGGCCAAGTTCTTACTGGTGTCTAGCCTATGTCAGGTGGATCCGAGATGGAGTCGTGGGTCACCTGTGCTCTGGAAGCTAAGCCCTGTTGCAGATGCAATAGGAGACATATTCTAATCCACAGAAAATAATGAAGGACGGGGAATTCTAATGGGGGGAGTGGGCCATGGCAGCCAGGGATGGCTTCCTGGAGGAAGTGAGGCTGAATGTGATCCTTGACAGAGAGGGAAACCTTAGTCAAGTTCTTTTGAAGCAGGAGATCAAGACTCAAAGAAGGCTGTACATAATCTGTGCAAAAAAGACAGGAAAGGGGTAGCGTGGTCTGGGAGTGAGACAGCTCTGTGGTATAAACCAGAGACCCTCAAATGCCAATTTGGGAAGAGAGAACCACCCCATCCTAGGGGTGGGAAGCAATGAATATGGTAACAGGCAGGAGAATTCTGAGAAATAAGAAGCTTCTCATAGTATGGGGTACCCTGTGTGACTCAGTCACCATCTGTGTCACCTTGGGTCAGGCATTGGACTCCCAGAGTCAGTCTCCATTTCTGATGTTATATATGGAAGCCTGACCCTGACCCTGACCCCTGAAGTCTTCCTGTTGTGCACGAACATCGAGCACCATGCCCCGGGGACTGTCCAGTACTTGATCCACATGGGACCCCTCCCTGGGCAGAAGGTGGACAACACAGTGGAGCTGGGGAGGATGAGGCTGTGCTCAGGGCCTGGATGCCAGAGTCCAGGGCTAATGGACCTATCCTGGGTGACAGGGGAACTGAACAGATGCTCTTGAACCTTAAAAAACTGGGGAAAATTCAGAGACAGAAAACAGCTATCTTCCTGGAAAACTGTACCTCAGCTGTTCTCATCAGGCCACTGACTTCCAAGGAACCATGCCGGGGAACAGGCCTCCACCTTGTTAACCCTCTGGCTAGGGCCCAGCTTTTGTTGGGAGAAGGGATTCCTAGAAAACATGGAAACCTGCTGGGGACAACCTGTGACAGTCAGAGAAGCCAAGAGCATTTCATTACCAAAGTACGTTTCCAGTTGGAGACATTTTGAAAATGTTCATGGCGCCTGGCTGTAACTTCTCTATGGAATCAGTTTTTGAAATCAACCAAGAAATGAAAAACATTTCCTTATGTTTGGATGAAATGCCGCAGGCATGGGCCACCCACGACTCTAGGCTCTCTGTGGCTCCTCTGCAAAGTCCAAAGCCACAGAAACAAGCCCAAAAGAACAATGTCCCATTAGGGATTCTGTAGACAGTGCGCTTCAGTTACACTGTGTTTTAAAGTTTTATTATGAATAGGAAGAGTGGCGTCCTGGGTTCACCTTCATTACCCCGCCACACAATATTGCAATTGCATTTGCTCTACTTTCCTCCATTCATGTTGGTAGTCTCAGTCCACAGTCAGTGCCCATGTAGTGGGTGCTCAGTAAGTGTTTGTTGAATAAGCAAGGATGCTCTATGGAATGGAATGACCATGACCATTTGACCCAGTTATCTCACTCCTCGTTTTATACCCACAGGACTTAAAATCAGAATACTATAGTAATGCAGTCACATCAGTGTTCATAGCAGCTCAATTCACAATAGCTAAACTGTGGAACCAACCTAGGTGTCCTTCAACAGATGAATGGATAAAGAAAATGTATATACACTCAGTGGACTATTACTCAGCTTTAAAGAAGAATGTAACTATGATATTTGCCAGTAAATGGATGGAGTTGGAGACTATCATGCTACGCGAAATAAGCCAATCCCTTTTTTTTTTTTTTTTTTGTGGTGCTGGGGATTGAACCCAGGGCCTTGTGCATGCAAGGCAAACACTCTACCAACTGAGCTATATCCCCAGCCCAAAATAAGCCAATCCCACAAAACCAAAGATCAAATGTTTTCTCTAATATGTGGATGCTAATTCACAATGCGGGGGGCACTAGAGAAGAATACTGTTACCTTAGATTAGGTAGAGGGAAGTGATAGAGGGGAAGGGGAGGCGATGTGGGGATAGGAAAGAGTAGAATGAAGCACCCATTATTACTGTATGTATATATATGACTGCGTGACCAATCTGATTCTGTAACATGAACACTCAGAAAAATGAGAAATCATATCCCATCTATGTGTGACATATCAGAGTGCATAAATGCATTCTACTGTCATGTATAACTAATTAAAACAAATAAAAGATTAACAACAACAACAAAAAAGGATGCTCTAACTCAAGTCTGGCTGTGCCTGGAAATCATCCAGGAGACTTGTAAAGACAGCGTGTCCTGGGCTCCCTGGCCCCCAGCCTCTGGGCTCAGCAGCACCACTGAAGTCTACCAGAGAGGCTTCCACAGGAGGCTTCAGACTCTGGATCCTTGATGAGGCCGTGGGGCTCCCAAGACCCCGGAGTATGCCACTCAAGCCTCCTTGCCCGTTTGGAGAAGCTCGGAGCTGGGATGCTATCTTCCTGTTCGCTGGGCAGAGGGTTCCTCCTGTCATCCGGGGG